>NC_138966.1:112705000-113412500 GCF_055761805.1 Camellia sinensis
CCCTCAATGCAATGCCAATAGCCTCTTATAGAGGTCGGACTTCAACCTTTTTACAAAATTATTCCTCCTTCAAAAGCAAATACATTCCCCCAAACTAAAGTAGGCCATACAAATAAAGTTGCAAGAAACAAAATACTGAAGTTCAAAAGACATGATAAGCGTTGATGCTACTCCATGTTTTGGCTAATATTGCTCTATGTGCTCTTTTAAAATAAAATAAAAATTGTCTTGCTCTCCTACTAACTTTAGTAATCAAAAAGGTTGCCAATATTGTATACTTCTTTCTTGTGTTCTACGTATACATGATCGATGTCATTATCCATCACATTATTCTTCAAGTCCAAGATTTTCATATATGTAGTTGTTTTCCTCAATTCATTCTTCAAGTTCAAGGTCTTGTAATGAAGGTATGTAATGTATCTCATATTATCAATACTAAATTCTACTTTTTATTCTATGTGAAAGTTCTACTTTTTATTCTATGTGAAAGCTTCAACACAAACTATAGACTAAGATTGGGAAAAGATGTCTGCCCTCAATACAAAATTATTCAAAATTTAAAAAACAAATACATTCTGCCAAATTAAAGCAGGTCACACAAATAAAATTGAAAGAAACAAAACACACTAAAGTTTAAAAGAAAAAATAGACTTTGATGCTATTTGTTAATTGAGACTGTTCTATGTGCTTTCTAAATAGAAAATGATGTCACTCTTTTTGTGCATATAATTGCATCCCATGACAATTAACCCTCAAACTGATGTTGTAATTAGAGGTGACAAATTCAACTCGAAAACCATGAACCTATTCTAGTACATCCATTTAAAATCTGTGTAAACTGTTCAAATTCATAAATGGACTTAAATAGGTTGCATCTTGCAAATCTAATTAAAATTGAGTTTAAAGAGGTTTAATATCCATTTAAACTCTTTTAAACTGATACCGCCAATACCATACCACAACCACCACCACCAACGCTGCCATCTAAGCACCAAATAAGCAGGTTAGTTAGGTTCATTTGTCTAATCCATATCCATATCCAATTCAACCTAACTCTCTTAAACTGGTTTATGGAATAGGTAAATTTGGGTTAAATTGTTTTAAATACATAACCCATTTTGACCTGGTCCAAATTTGCCCATTTTGACACCTCTAGTGCAGCACAACCAGCATGTCTTTTATCATAAGAAGGCAAAATTTTACAGTATTAAGAAAAGTATCATCTGTGTGAATGCCGAATCACTCGGTTGCAACGCGGACAACGCCATATTCGCACGCTGTTGTTTTCAGAAACATTGGCCGTCACCAAAATCTAAAGTTTCCCAACGAAATAATGAATCGAATTCTTAACTTATTGATCACTTATGTAAAGTGCAACAAGGAGAAGCAGGTGAAAATGAAGTTATTGCGAAAGAAAGTAAATATGATATTTGCATTGATTTTTGCAACGAAACTAAGCACTTTTTTGCCTTTTGTAATTCGAAAAGCTCAGTTTGAGACTCTAACTTCAACGATGGAAACAACCGCCGCCGCACTATGGCACTCCATTAAACTCTGTTCTTCAATTTACTAATATTTAGAATAGTGGTCGATTTTTGAAGAGGTATATTCGTAATTTAATATTTTGTTCACACGGTGGTATTTTATCTTTCCAAGAGAAAACAATTCATGTAGAATATCAAAAGTTTCGTTCTAGAATGGTATCCCCTCTGATTTGCTGGGGAAAATTTCACAAAAGATTGGCACAAAATAATAACAATAATAATTCACCTAAGACTCACTTTAAAATCCAATGTTAGTAATCAAGCTTGGATAAGTATAACAGTAGCAATCTGATTGTTAGAATAGTAGGAAGAGAGAAAATAATATGTATTGTAATCAATGAATTGATCTTATATAATAAAATAGGCTGAGAAAGAGTATATTACTAGAAACCTAACTATGAAAAAGGGTATTCTACAAGAAATCTAACTATGGCAATACAAATATATTTAGGAAACCAATACCTAATATATCTAGCAATATATGCCATATATAATATTAACATCCCCTCAAACTCAAGGACAATAAACATCTTGAGTTTGGAGAGAGAAACTAAAACATGAAATAAAACTAAAAAATAAAATAAAAGGCAAATAAATTGCAAAGTCTGAACAGGAGCTCAAGGGCGCTTGAGATAGATCAGAGGCTGGAACTAATGCTGGGAAACAGTTTATGGTCATGTTGGACCATTGTAGGAACTGGCCAAAACTAATGCCGGGACAGTTTAAGGTCATGCCGGACCGTTATAGAAACTGACTGAAATTAATGCCAAGACAGTTTCAAGTCGTGCTAGACCGTTGTAGAAATTGGCCAGAACTATTGCCAGGACAGTTTAATGTCGTGCCAAACTGTTGTAAAAACTGGTCGGAACTAATGTCGGGACAGTTTAAGGTCGTATCAAACCGATATAGAAGAATTGAATGTTAAACCAGCAAGCATAGCACACATATAACTTATGACATGGTGTTGAACGATGATAGCAACATATGACTGAATACGTTAGGGGGCGGCTTGGATGGTTCGCAAGGAGCAGCTTAGGTTGTGCGCCAAAGAGGCGGCTTGGATTGTGTGCCAGAGAGGGCGGCTTGGATGGTGCATAAGGAGCGGCTTAGGCTGTGCGCTAGAGGGGGCAGCTTGGATTGTGTATCAGAGAGGGTGACTTAGGTGGTTCACATGGTATATCACCATGCTCACCATGATATAGGTATAATACCTCCCTCAAACTCAAATAGTTTTGAAAACCTATTTGAGGTTAAAGCAAAGGAAAAGATAGAGTGGAGCAGAAGCACGCACGCACGCATGCACACACACACAAAAAAAAAGATTGCAAGTAAAAAAAATATGATAGAGATATTTGGGGTGGTAATAAATTAGCGGATAGAGGAAAGAGATCACCATGAAGCGATATAAAAAGAAAAATATAGCAACGGAATGGTTTGAGGTCCAGCGGGCGGCCAAGGCAAGGTTGTTGCCCGCCAGTAAGGCGAAGAACACAAAGAGTTTAACCTATAACTCTGATACCATGTTAGAATAGTAGAGAGAGATATAATACAGATGAAGAGTCTCCCTGCCTATCAAGAACAATTTTGAATTCTTATACTCACACAAGGCCACGCCCATCAAGAATAGAGCTGCAAAAGAGTTGAGTCGAGCAACGGGTTGCTTCAGTTTAATTTGAAAACTTAATAAGTTTTAAAATTGTTCAAAGTTTGGCTTGTTTACATAATAAACCAATCATAAATGAGTTTTTAATGAGTTAAACATGAGTCGAGTTTAAATAATTTGGCTTTTTATGATAACATATATGCTTATTGAGCCGAGTGGTATGTTCAAATTTTGTTTAAAAATTTAAAGAGTTTGAAAACATATTTAAATTTGACTTATCTATATAATGAGTTAATCTCAAACGAATTAAACATGTGTTGAAGTCAACTAACTTTGTTCGTTTTGTAGCGCTAATTAAAAACAAATTCATAAAGGCTTGCCGAAGGAAGAGCAATGCAATTGACGTGTAAATTGAACTCTTTCTAGTGTGCAAGCCCTTGTTTGGGAACATGTTTTTTTAGTAATTTTTTGACTTTTTAGCTAAAATATGATGTAAAAAACATTAATTTGTTTTGGATGATTTTTTAATTTTTTACGAAAAGATGTGCTAAAAGTAGATAGAAAAGAGAATCTTTGACTTTTTAGTATAGGTTGTTGGCTTTTTAGTTTTTTTAGTGACTTTTAACTTTTATGTTAAAAAGTAATATTGTCAAACGAGATCATTTTGGCATTACTAACAAGCACAAAACAGAGGTCGCATTTTCAAAGACATTTTAGAGAATCCTAGTCCTTCACTGAAACTGCACGAAAGACATTCATGTCTGCAAATCTCAAGACAAAATTTTAACATTTTTTAATTGGGTACAAGATTTGTTGGTGAGGTCCACTTCTCAAAAATCAAGTTATTTTCTTGTTCTTTTGGTTTAAAAAACAAAAAACTTTTTGACTATTTAAGTTCAAAACATTTTGGTTATTTGGTTTTTAACTTCTTTTATTAAAGGAAAAATAATTTTAGTTAACAGGATCTACATTGTTGGGCAAATACTTAAAAAGTCACTTTCATTTCAAGCTTTCAGCCTTTAGTGAATTTTTTTTTCAAGTCTTTTTAGTCTAGAAAGCAAAAATAAAACAATTTGAACTTGGCAAATGTGATCATTAAATTATATCATTTACTGTAGTTTGTATGATATTGATTTCAATACATGTAGATTTTCATAATTATAATGGAAAACATTTATGTGCAGCATCGAAATCGAGCATTTTTACAACATTGAATAAAAAACAATATGAAGAATGTATATGTATCAACACCACGTATCTTGTATCCTCGTTACTTTCACCAGACATGCGCACGCTGATTGATAGCATTTTAGAGCATCTCCAATGCACTAGGCATATCATACTTGTTAGTTAAAATGCCTAGTGTGATTCACTTTTTTCAATTCCAACGCACTAGGCATATGATTAGGCATTTTGGCTCAACTCATATTCACTAGCTACATGTAGCTAGCCTTCAACGCTAGGCAAAATGTATTCAATCATTAGGATCATTTCCCTCCATCTTTGTTGTTGACGTGACATTCTATAAAATTTATAGTATTTGGATTAATAGCTAAAATAAAGAGCATGGTTGGAGTAAAAACATAAAACAGTTAATAGGCAAAATAAAATATATACTTTATAGTAATATTTAGATAGGTAAAATACCTACTACCGTTGGAGATGCTCAGTAGTGATTTTCTTGATCCAAGCCATTTCCAGAAATGGCATTAAATCACCTAATGGCATCTCCCCAACTTGCCCCTAATACAAATGTCAATATTGCCTAATCGGAGGAATAACCATGCAAGGCAGCTAAGTCAATTGCAAACGCAGAAGTTGTGCATTTCAGATACAGAAATTAGATATGGATATTAGTCACTAATGAATAATAAACCCACAATTCAATATATTCCTCAAAAAAAAGATCCAGGTTAATACAAAATTCCAAGCCAAATGACAATAACTTGTATAAAACCCATGACTCGAATCAACAAACCAAGCCTAATTTACCAGTTCTATACCCTCAAACATTACAAAAGAACCCTATTCTTTGTGTACAAGCGTACATGAAATTATTTCCTAACCCATAAAGAGGAGCCATGAATGAAATGAATAAGAAGTTGAAATAAAATCAAACAATAACCTAAAAATGAAGCACAACTATATGGCACTGTAAGTTACTCACTGCAGAAAAATCCTATGAACCACAAAGAAGACAACATAAATTCCCAATTTGAATAAAGAACCACTGTAAAGGGTTTGGTTGGTCATCTTCCTGTGGAAATGACCTTGGCAACGGTAGCTCTGAAGGCAAATGCCGGTGAAACGCATCAACAGCGGCTGCTACGCCATCTTCATTCTCTATCAACTTCGCTATTTCCATTGCTCGAGATTTCACCTAGGAGAGTCAAAAGTTCATCAATACACCATTTTCGTAAGTCCTCTTTTGCTTGAATGAGAAGCATAGTTATAATACAAGCAAAAGAGAAACCTAAACAATGTATCATCATAGATACACCAAAAAACCAAAACGTAACTACTTTGCCAATAAAACAAGACAAAGAAAAAAGAAAAGGAAAAGAAATATATATGTGTGTGTGTGTGTGTGTGTGTGTGTGTGTGAAGGTTTAGAACTAAATCATGATCCAGGACAACATTTACTCTATATCCATGATCAAAATTTTGTTTTGAAATGTTGTTTGGGTCAACTTGGAAATGGAAAGATTTCGGGTAGGTTTTGGAAGCACAAGGGAAATAGCAAAATTTATTTTAGAAACAGACATAAATATTTGGAAACAAATACTAGAGGCTTACATAAATGCATATACAAGCTCAAAATTTAAATAATCGAACACGTTAAGTCCTACACATCTCTTTACATAAATAAAGGCACTAGTGTTCAATCCAAAAGGAAATTTAATGTTAAATCAATGTCAAACAAATCAACTTTATCAAGCAAAAGTATATACAATTCTAGATGTGCATAAGGGTCCAATCAAGAAAAGGATTACAAACTTATCCCAAAAAAAAAAAATTAATAATAAAATTAGTTTTAAAAAATAAACAAAGATCAAAGTGTTCCAAGGTGTTAGACTTCCTTCGGAAAAACAAGGTCAGGATCTTTTTCTCTTCTTTTTTTTAACAAGATTAACAATAAGGTCCAATAAATATCAGTGAGTATTGGAATTATCAAGTAGGCGACAAGGTTCGAGCACACATCTCTTGGCTGCTCTAACACCATGGTCCACGTTAGAGAATCAAAGAAGCAACACAACATTACAAACTCCTTTGGACACTAGATAACGCAAAAAGAGTAATTTACCAAATAAATATATTCATTTATTCTCATTCTTCTTCTCCAGAGGAGATTGAGATTAGACTTCATGGATGCTTCAATTTCTCTGCTAGTTCTAAAATTGTAAACCACAAAAATTACTTGTAGGTTGATCAATGTTTCAGATGCGTTGTCCATCTATTGACAGTGACAAAGTGGGTGGTGGGTGGGAATAAGAAAACGAGAAAGACAAAAACAACTAGCATCGCCTAGTTAAGAATTTTAGCTGCAACAACTTTTCAAGCTAATTAAAATTAATGATGACAATGACTGATCTCATCCTGCAAAAAATTTGAGATACCACACACTCACACGCACATATAAATTACCTCTGGCTGAAGCATGAATTGTACAGCATCTGACAGGGATTCAACATTGAACTGAGCTATAGGGATTGGAGCTGGTCCCAGTCCTTTTTCATAAATTCTCTCACCCCAAAAGAACTGATCTCCAAAGAATGGGACTATGGTTGTCGGACACTGCGTTTAATGATGTGGACATTAAGAAAAACCAACTACACTTTCTAGAAATAGCATGTAGAAATGAAAATTATATATCATGGGATAGTTACATGGACTTGGGTACGAGTATTGGGTCCGGTGAGTGTCCAAGCATAAGATCTTCCTAGATCTATATCTTAGGATATTAGGATATGCATCCAAAAGTTGAGTATAGGTATGAGGATACGTCTTAAACTGTTAAAACACTTTTATATATTGCATATTGTATAATATTCTTGAATATGATGTTGTAAATTATTTAAAAATATGCTTCAAATTAAATGTGATTTAGGAAAAATATGAAATTTATATCTTATACTCGTCTGACAAGTTATAAATGTTTCTTTACTAGCAAATTTGAGCATCTTCTTCAAACATCATATAAATTAAAATATTCAGATGTCTAAATTGGACATGCAAGACAGACATGTATCTACACCCTTACCCTTGTTGGGGAAAGAAATGAACTACCAATGCAATCACTGGTTGGTAAGAAACTATCTTCATGGCCATTCAACTCAGTTTTTGAAACTTATTTAACACATATTTTACATGTTGAAACATCATACTGATATTCTCATATGCAACCAAGAATACCACAACAATGAAAAAACTTATGAACAAGAATATTACCCCAGCCCTTAGTCCTGTAGCTGTGGTTCCAGCACCGCCATGATGTACCTGCACATTCATGACAATACCATTTCCTTTTAGTGATCTATCACACAGATCTGTAACTTTAAAATGCATAACAAAACTGTGCATTAGTGTAGTATTTCCTGGCATGTATAGCTGCATTCAAAACATTAACAATGCAACTATATAGATTATAGATCATGTAACAATTGATTTCCAAAGGCATTTCAACACTCACATTCACCGTTAACAGAGTCTGCAACCGTCACCCCCCAAAATAAGCTTAAAAAATAAATACAAGGTTCGCCAATCTAAAGGCAGCTTAAAATAGAACTCACCACAGCCAAACATTGAGGGAACAGCCAATCATGAGGGCAATCCTCTAGAGGGAAAACACTGTCAGAAACTTCTGGAACTGCAATACAAATTTGAAGTAAAATATAAATTAATTTACTCAAGATACCTATATTGACAATGTAGTCTTTCACAAAGCATAAGACTTTAAAGATTGTAGGAAGCAAGGAATAACCATTAATCATTGAACAGGAAAAAAATATGAAGAAGAAGAAAGACACTCACGTGTACCAAGGTCCCCCCAACCTCGACAAATTATTCCCCTTTGTCCTGTATTCTTCAATGCCTCCAAAATAATATCCGTAGTTTTCTTGGGATCTTCAAGAGGCTTAACAAGAAATAAGTAATATTTTGAGTTATAACCTCTCCACATTTCAATTAATAAAATGCATGACATCTGGAAACAATATTGATTGGAAAATTCACAGAATATTCAGCAGACACATGTTAGAATGTGTTAGAATATTTCCTATTTTATTCTTATGTATATTCAGTATCCTTATTTTATGTCTTAGGACACTCCTGTAATTATGGTGATGATTTAATATAAAAGGGGGTGAGATACCACTCATACCTCTAACTTTCTTTTCTCAAAACGCACATGGTATCAAAGCCACTTTAAAACCCTAAAAACCACAATCCCTACAGCCACCATCACACCACCACACCCAGCCACAGCACCAGCGCCAATCACAGCCTCCTAGAGCTCCAATAGTCATCGCTGCCTCATCCTAGGGCTTCGCCAGCCCTAGCCACAGCCTCCTTGGGCTTCGACAGCACCCTAGGGCTCGTCAGAGCCCCCTTTCTTCCCAGCCCAGGTCTATCGGCAGGTTAGAGGTCCAGTCGGGGTGTTTTTCTTCTCTCCTCATGCTGCCGATAGCTTCTCTGGAGCTCTGCATTCAATCGGGTCACTCTCTTGATAGCCTCGCAGGAGCTCTGGTTCAGTCGAAGAAGCTCTAGTTCAGTCAGCTCTCATCTTGGGTTTGGGTTACATTGACGCCATTAATCTATGACTCTCTCTTCATGTAATTTGCTATATCCTGTTTTCCGTCTTCTCCTTTGAAAAAAAAATAAAAATAAAAAAACCTATGTTCTCTTAAATTCTTTTTGTTCTGTCTGTTATGTTCTCCCATCTGCGGGGTTTGTAATTAGACCAGTGTTTGTTTGTGAGAATTCCTTAGTAGAGTATTCATGGCAAAATTGATTAGTGAGTATTACTTCACAGCCTGCTCCTCAAGGCGCGACTTCTGTTTTGCCTCATACTAAGACTGATTCCCTCAACGTTGGCCAGAAAATCACCACCTCTCTCATTAACGATCAGAATTATCTAGCGTGGTCACAGAGTTTGACTATTTTTTTTAAAAGCAAAGGGAAGTTGGGATATGTTAATGGGCGCGTTCCGACCCCCAGTACCACCGATCCGGGTTATAATCGGTGGGAGATTACCAATTCTCTTATCATGGGCTGATTTATACATTCCATGGTTCCGGAGATTGGTGAGGGATACTTATCTATGGACATAGCACAGGATATTTGGGAGGCTGTGGCCACTATGTATTCCCACAAAGGCAATTTTTCACAGACTTTTGAGTTGTGCCGCTCCATTGACTGGTCTGTCCAGGGTGAGATGACTATCCTCCAATATTTTACTTTCCTTAGCAATGGGTGGAAAAGACTTGATCATCTTCAGGTTTACAAGCCTGTCTGTCCCACTAGTTCTGCTAGTTATCGAAAATTTGTTGAACAAGTACGGGTCTTCAAGTTTTTGGAAGGTCTGAATGTAGAGTTTGATCCTGTTAGGAGTCATGTGCTTGGTATAGATATGCTTCCTTCTCTCCATGATGCGTTTGCTTATGTGTAAAATGAGGAAAATCGTCGTTCTACTATGCTTCCATCTGCCTCTTCTAATCAATCTGTCCCTAGTTTCTGCACCCTCTCGAGATGGGGATCGTGGTTCCCGTCCTCCTTCTGAGAAAGACACTCTCTTCTGTGACTATTGTTGTCGTATTCGCCACACTCATGAGACTTGTTGGAAGTTGCATGGGCCACCATCTGGGGTTCATGGAGATCGTTCTGGTTCTAGAGGAGGTCACTCCGATCAGTCTAGAGGCCGAGGGCCCAATGCCCAAGCTTATCATTCTGATACAATTGAGCCCCAGTCCCCAGCTCCGGTTGTTTCATCTGCTGATATCTCTGGGTTTTCTACTTCTGAGTTGGAAGTTACTCTTCACCACTTGCTCGACCATCAAGCATCTAGTTCATCTTCGGGTAATTTTGCCCATTCAGGTAACTTAGCTTCTTCTCCCAGTGCTTTCCTATCTCATCAAACGTTGCCTTGGATTATCGATTCTGGTGCTTTAGACTATATGTTTGGGTCTTCTGATTTGTTCTCAGCATATAACCCTTCTTTAGGACAATATAATGTTCAAATTGCTGACGGTACCATTTCTTCTGTGTCTGGGAAAGGATTAATTCATGCCACTGCTTCTCTCCCTTTGTCTTTTGTACTACATATTCCCAATTTTAGTGTTAATCTTTTATCTTTGAGTTGTATTACTCGAGACTTAAATTGTGGTGTAACCTTTTTTCTTGATCGTTGTATGTTTCAAGACCTTATCAAGAGGAAGATGATTGGTAGTGGTAGGAACGAGAATAGATCAAGCGAACAAGTGGGCTCATTCATCCATTCAGTTACCATTTACTAAGGAAGACCTATGGCTGTGACACCGTTGTCTTGGGCATTCATCTTTTTTGTTACTTAAGCATCTTTTTCCTTCAGTTTTTTTGAAAAATAATCAGTGTGTTTGGTTTGAGTTTTCTTTATTAAGTTTTTTGAAAACTGATTTTTTTGGTTTTTGTGTTTTTTTGTTTTTAGTGAATATTTTTTAAATTTTAAACATTTTTTTTACTTTTTTAGATGCACCTTACTTAGATGTATCTAAAAAGTAAAAAATTTGTGAAAAAATATTTTAAAAAATTAATAAATACATAAAATTTATACAAAAATGTACTGAATTCTTATATTTTTTTTGTATTTTTGGTATTTAGTGAATTTTTAAAAGATTTTTTTTATAATTTTTTACTTTTTAGGTGTATTTATGTTAGATGTGTCTAAAAAGTAAAAAAATTGCTTAAAATATTAAAAAAAATTCAGTAAAAACAAAAAAACACGGAAAATAAGAAAGTAGAATTTTCTGAAAAGTGTTTTTTGAAAAGTGGAAACAAGCAAGGTGAATGTTTCTGAGTTTCACTGTGAGTCGTGTCAATTTGAAAAACAACACAAAGCTTCTTTTACTCCTATTAATAAAAGTTTTGTTCCTTTTTCATTGATTCATTCTAATGTATGGGCACCCTTTCATTTTGTGTCTTTAAAGGGACAAAGATGGTTTGTTACCTTTATTGATGATTGTTCGAGGACCACCTGGGTGTATCTTATGAAGAACAAATGTGAGACTTTTTCTGTGTTTCAAAATTTTCATAAAATGATTTACACTCAGTTTGGAGCGGTTGTCAAAATTATGTGTTCTGATAATAGAGGGGAATACATTGACTCTGGCCTTACTAGCTATTTTGCCACTCATGGTATTATTCACCAAACTTCTTGTACCAATACTCCTCAACAGAATAGTGTTGCAGAGCGTAAAAACCGCCATCTTCTTGATATTGCGCGTTGTCTGTCCTTCGAAATGTGTGTTCCTAGATCATATTAAGGGGAAGTTGTTCTCACTGCCGCCTTCCTCATCAATTGTCTGCCTACCCAAGTTCTCCACAAACACACTCCTCTTCAGGTTTTGTTAGGGTCCCACTCTTCTGGTTTCTCCATTCCTCTCAAAACCTTTGGGTGTGTGTGCTTTGTTCATAACCATTCTCCTATCCGTGGTAAGTTGGATCCTAGATCTCTTTGGTGTGTCTTCTTGTGTTACTCCGCCACACAAAAGGGCTACAAGTGTTATCATCGACCCCCTCAGAAATGATTTGTCTCTATGGATGTGTCTTTCTTTGAGTCTAAGTCCTACTTCATATCCTCCCCGGTGTCCTAATCATCCCTTCAGGGGGAGAGACTTGGTGTGAAGCGATTCTTGTATCACTACCATCAGTGATTGAGCAGGTTGAGAATGTTAATAGTGACCCAACTATTGAGAATGTGGAGTCTGAATCCGCAGTGAAAGATGTTGAGTCTAAATCTGCGGTGAAAGACGGCAAAGTTTATAGCAGGGACAAGGATAGAAACAAAGTTACTTGAGTACGAGAGACCAATTCGGATTCTCCACTGCTATCTCCTCCTTCTGATAAGTGTCCAGAATCCTCATCTTCTGATGAAACTCTTAGTAACTCTATTCTTTCTAATCTAGATGATCCCATTGCTAAAAGGAAGGGGGTTAGGACGTGTACTCAACATCTTATTTCTCATTTTGTCTCCTACACTAATCTGTCTTCTTCCTATAAAGCTTTTATGTCTAAAGTTTCTTCTGTGAGTCTTCCTTCTAATTTTCAGGATGCACTTTCTACTCCCGAGTGAAAGCATGCCATGATGGAGGAGATGAGAGCTCTTGCTAAAAATGGCACTTGGTAATTGGCTGAGTTACCTAAAGGCAAACAACTTGTTGGATGTACATGGGTGTACACCATGAAGCACAAAGCCGATAGGTCAATTGAACGTTACAAGACAAGATTGGTGGCTACGGGCTTTACGCAAAATTATAGAGTAGACTACCAGGAGACATTTGCATCGGTTGCTAAGATGAACTCTGTTAGAGTCCTTCTCTCCCTTGCCTCTAATCTCGACTGGCCTCTCCATCAATTTGATGTGAAGAATGCTTTCCTCCATGGATTTGGAAGAAAGAAGTGTACATGGGCATTCCCCCAGGCTTAGAGGATGTTAAAACCAAAGGAAAAGTGTGCCAACTACGCACGTCACTTTATGGACTTAAACAGTCTCCTAGGGCTTGGTATGAAAGGTTTACTCAAGCCATGCTGCGATATGGTTTCAAACAAAGCCAAGTTGATTATACTTTGTTCGTGAAACACTCCTCACATGGTAAGACAACAGCTCTTATTGTTTATATGGATGATATTGTACTCATAGGGGATGATGTTGACGAGGTTCCTCGGTTAAAGGAGTATTTGGCCAATGAGTTTGAAATCAAAGACATAGGCAGCTTGAAGTACTTTCTAGGTATTAAGGTTGCTCAGTCCAAAGATGGCATCATCATATGTCAAAGAAAGTATGTGCTTGATTTGCTAAGGAAACTGGGATGCTTGGAAGTAAAGCCTGTGATACACCACTAGAGCCTGGACTGAAGCTTAGTGAGGATCAAGGAGGCAAGCTTATAGACAGGGGGGAGATACCAGCAACTAGTGCGTAAGCTTATCTATTTATCCCATTCACGTCCTGACATTGCTATTGTAATGAGTATTATTAGTTAGTTTATGCATGCCCCACGTACAATTCACTTAAAGGCAGTTATGCGGATTCTGAGGTACTTGAAGTATTCTCCGGAAAAGGGTCTCTATTTCTCAAAAAATGATCATCTTAGAGTAGAAGCATATACAGATGCTGATTGGGCTGGATTAGTCACTGATAGAAGGTCAACCTCTGACTATTGTACCTTTGTCGAAGGAAATCTAGTTACTTAGAGAAGTAAGAAACAAAATATAGTTGTGAGGTCCACTGCAGAGGCTGAATTAAAAGCTATGGCTCAGAGTGTGTGTGAGCTATTATGGATTAGACTATTTTTTAGGGATTTAGGGATTCATCAGACAAATTCTATGAGGCTATACTATGACAATAAGGCGGCCATCAATATAGCTCACAATCCAGTTCAGCATGACAAGACCAAGCATGTGGAGATTGATAAACATTTTATCAAGAAAAAGCTCACTAGTGGCACTATATGTACACCATTTGTGAGGTCTGGGGACCAACTTACTGATATTCTCACCAAAAGATTAGGGAATAAACCATTCCGTGACATTCTTAACAAGCTGAGCATGAGAGATATCTTCACACCATCTTAAGGGAGAGTGTTAGAATGTGTTAGAATATTTTCTATTTTATTCTTATGTATATTTAGTCTCCTTATTTTATGCTTTAGGACACTCCTGTAATTATGGTGATGATTTAATATAAAAAGGGGTGAGATACCACTCATACCTCTAAGTTTTATTTTCTCAAAATGCACAACACATGCACTATGTCAATGTCAAAATAGGACTGGACACAGACCAAACTGTGTTTTGGACGAAGAGTGTAGTGAACAAAGCAATACAGTGAAATAAAGCAGAGAGGGAAAATAAATAAATAAATAAATAAAAATTCTCTACCTAATTGGCCGAGGAACAATTTGAAAAGAGACTATGAAGAGCAAAGTTAATGCATGTGGACACACACACATGGAGACCATAACAAATACATGAAGGCTCACTTTTTTGTAGATGGCTACAGCAGATTATTTTGCTTCTCAAATGGTGTTCCATATTATTTTGCCTTTCTTGGGAATCATTGGGTCTGGAGTCATTTTTACTTCTCAAATCCATTTTTCTTAAATTTGTAAGTGTTGCTACTCTTTTCGATAAGCCTATGACTCTTTTCAAAATACACTTTTCCCCCCTTATAAGCTACACTTTTCCAATATAATAATCATATTTTCTATTAAACCCTTGCATTCTTGATGTGGTTCTAAAATATTTACTTGAATGTAATAGCCTGGTGTCAATCCTACCAAGAATCCCAATTCTAGACACATATACAAGTAGTCTTGAAGTTCATCGAACATGGGCCCTCCATTGGAGATACTGAATTTTTTTTACAATGTTCTACTTTTTTTTTTTTAAATTAATTTTTTGGCTTCATTGTAGAGTGAGACAAATTCAACAGCAAACAAATTACATTCCTAGAAATCCCTTATTTCAGCTTCTTGACCGGTAGACTTCCTGACCAACAGCATTCTAAATGAAGCATTTCACATCAAGGACATGCTGATTCAAAGTGATTAAAATCCTATTACATGAAGGAAGAAGCACAGAACACCAGCTTAACCACTAACGCAACCTGTATGACCCCATAACTGACACCTAACAATCTAAAGCCACCTTCAAATTTGAATAACCAATATGATGTAGGACGAGTAGAGATTACTTTCCTACAAGTAGTGAGCCCAGTTTAAGTATACTGGCAGCAGCAACAATAGACTTATAGGGCTGGATTTGGTGACATTTTATGACTGCAAAAGTATTTAAAAAAATAGGAGTTTAAGGGTTTGCAAAAGGGTAGGGTTTTGGAAATGACAACACAAGTGTTTAGGAGCTGTCGGGTGGCTGTTCTAGGCACTGTGAACAGTAACCTTGCTAGAGAGAGAGAGAGAGAGAGAGATGCTTCACCCTCACAAGGGATAGACCAATCACACAAACACAATCTCAAATTTTCATAATATTAACTCTACTCGTCAATCATTGAGTTACACATATTTTTAGGCCAAAGACTCCCCTAATTCTACAAGGACTATAATTCAAATTTAGAAACTAAAAATATTTAGCAACTACTAATATTCTAGACCAAGTATGACTTCCAATTCTACTTCAATCATAATAAGAAACTTTAATGACTTCAAATTCTACTTCAATATCAAAATAGGAAACTTGGACTTTTGACCACTAAAATTATTTTAGACATAATAAAACCAATAAAACCATGGGCGACCTCTACAACCCATGTCCAACAATTATTGGAATTACCATTATACCCTTTGTTAGAATATATAGTGATATATGTTATTTTTTGTGTTGAGTGAGGGTACTATGGTCATATTGTATTCTCTATATTTGCTAATGTTTTAGGTTTATGAAAGGAACCAAGAAGGGGTCACCTTGTCTATATAGTCTATGACGTCATGCTGACGTCATCATACGGAAGATGACGTCAACACGTCGTTGTCACCTCAAAGGAATCGCGAGTGATTGAAGAACACTTTGATAAGGTTGAATCAAAGCTCTAATTTCAAGTTGAAGTGTAAAAGTATAGAAAACTTTGATTAGGGCCAAAGAGAAAAGGAGAGAAGGAAGAAGGAGAAGACTGTATGGCCCTGTTTGGTAGGACTTATTTCAGCTTATTTTAGCTTTTAGCTTAATTTAAGCTATTTTTGTGTGTTTGGTTCAGCTTAATAATGCAGATTATAACTTTTTGTAAGTCAAAAATCAGCTTTTTCTTTGAGTGGGAGAGAAGTTTTCTGAAATAGCTTAAGCGTGCAGCTACCATTTGAGGGGCAAAATGACTTAAATGCCCCTCACAATTTCAAGTTATTACAAATGTGCCATGTATATAAACCAAAACATACTCATTTCTGTCTCTCGCACGAACTAGAGAGGCGATTTCTGAAGAAGGGAGGTGATTTCTAGTTCTATCTCTCTCACTCTCTCTCTCGCTCTCACGATCTGAAACTCTCTCCGTCACCACCGCTATCGTGATCTGAAACCCTAACCAAAGGGGCAAAACCCTCCCGTTGCCATCGCGATCTATAACATAGCTTTTTGAGTTGCTCTCTCTTTCTCTCATGAACTAGAGGGGCAAAGCCCTAGCTCATTACCACATCTGTGTGACAATCAAACGGTGACGAACTAGAGCTCACCATCGACGGCGTAACGATCGAACGATGACGAACCAGAGCTCACCACCGCCATTGCGCTGCAATCTCCAAACCAGTGTTTTGAAAAGCACGCCTAAGCGCACGCCTAAGCGCGCGCCTAAGCTCAAGATGAGGCGCAACTCGGCGCATCATGCATAGCGAGGCGAGGCGAGGCGACATAGAGGCGGCGCATCTAAGGCGATGAGGCGTGCGCTTTTTCGTAAGGCTCGAGGCGTGCGCTTTTGGCGCTTCGCATTTCTTCTACTGCTACAGCCCATCTGGTTTTGGTGTGAATACCCACATGGAATAATTTTCATTTACAATATCAAATGATCAAAACGTGGGTCAAAAGAGCAGAAAAAAAAATAAAAAAAAAAACCCTAGTGGAGAAGAAGAAGACAACGACGAAGGGCCACGATTGCTCTCTCTCTCTCTCTCTCGTGATCGCAATCGCGATCTCTCTCTCTGTCGCCTTCTCTCTCGCGATCGCAATCGCAATCCCTCTCTCTCTCTCTCTCTCTCTCTCTCACTCGCTTCTGTCTCTTCCTCTTTTATCTTCTTGATTCATATATATATATATATATATATATAATATATTATATAATACCTATTATATAATATATAATATACTCATAACTAATATATAAAATATAATTAATTCATATATATATATATATAATATTATATAATACCTACAATACCTATTATATAATATATAATATACTTATAGATAATATATAAAATATAATATATATTTATACATAGTAATAAAAAAAATAAACACATGTATATGAAACAAAATAAAAAAATTAATTGAAACACATTATTTAAAAAATATAATAAATAAATAAAATAATATATATATTTAAAAAATTAATTTTTTTTTCTTCTTTTCTCTTCTCTTCTTATTAAAAAAAATTAATAATATACATATTAAATATTTGCTTATGTTGAAAATTGTACTATATTAATATTTTGCTTAAGTTCTATAACTTGCGCCTCACCTTGGTGAGGCGCACGCCGCGCCTCGCGCCTCAACGCTTAGGCTTCAAGTGACCTTGGCGCCTCGATGCGCCTAGAGCTTTTTAAAACACTGCTCCAAACTAACATCACGATCGACGGTGTTCTCTCCAGCATCGCGATCACGATGACGATCAACCGTAGCTTGCGATTGACAACCCTAACCACACCCATCCTGATCGATCGCGATCTGAATAGAGCAAAACCCTAGAGATGTCGGCGGTGGCTAGGGTTTGGTATTATTGTAAAATGAAGAAAAATAAAAAAGAAAGAAGAGAAACAGAAAATAAAATAAAATTGTTTAATGAAAAAAATTTGTGATTTTTATATTAATAAAAAATATGAAATAATAAATATTCATGTATTTATAAACTAAAATGAATATAAAAAAATAATATGTAATGAAATCAGAACATTAATAGAAATACATGAATATAATTAATATGTAAGAAGAACAAAAAATAAAATAAAATAAAATAAAATGAAGAAAAAGAAAAAAAAATAAGAGAAGAAAAGAAATAAAGAAATAAAGAAACAAGAGAATAAAAAATAATTAAGAGAAGGGAAAAAAAAAAGAAGAAGAAGAAGAAGAAGAAAAAAGAAAAGAAAATAAGGAGAAAAATAAAATAAAATAAAATGAAGAAAAAGAAAAAAAAAAAAAAGGGCATTACAGAGCAAAAAGCTATTTTATAGCTTATTCAACCAAACACTACTCGGCTGATTAAATCCGTAATCGCACAGCTACACCAAACAGGTTAACAACTTATGTTTAAAGCTATAATCTATAATTTGTTAAGTCATAATCTATAATTACTTTCTCACAGCTCTACCAAACGGGACCTATACATTATTAAACGTATGTTTCTTGATTTCTTTCATAAACCTAAAACATCAGCAAATATCGAGAATACAATATGACCATAGTACCCTCACTCAACACAAAAAATAACATATATCACTATATATTCTAACACCCTTAATTACTAAAACCTATTATAATGACATGAAGACTCAAAATTATTCTAAATCTTTAATTCTTGATACCCTAAATGTGCTTCATGTGAAATTCCACATGTGCTCTTTTTCTTCTTTCCATAATCTTCATCACAATATGTAGCCCCCCACTTAGCAAATTTTGCAAGTTTGGACTGATAAAACATCAAAAATACAAAGCCAGACCCATTTGAGGTTTCATGAATTCAAGAAGATGAAGGTTGGGTAAATCTAAACATAACTGATGCAATGATAAACTATTGATGAGGTCAAAATATTGTTAATTAAGACAAAATACCTTGGAGTCCAAGTAATGTAGAGAAAAGTAAAACATATTAGGGTGCCTCAAACTGTTTTCCTCAATCAGAACGTGAAGGATAAGAACCCTAATAATAATAATAATAATAACAATAATACAATGGCATGTAGCCATCAGAAATGCTACAGTTACAAATGTAAATTATTTTTCTCATATAGTTTTGAGAAGATCACCATACCATGCTCCCAAACCCAATATAAATAGGTTGAGGTCCTTTTTGAATCCATTGAACAAACTCCTCAGGAGGTTGATATTTTGACCCAAGGTTTAGGAAACAATAACCAACAACATCGACTTGGGGGCCCCAATCTGCATGTTAGCCAAATGAAATCAATTTTTTAAAAACGTAGTTCATATATGAACCATAGATTCAATTCCACATCCAAACCAAGAATTCATGTGGAGTAAAAAGCTCAGATGTAAACAGTAGTTATGATATTCATGCTGTGAACTAAAAGAAGAACTTTTTTCCATGACAAGCTCTAATTGAAAAGCCAAGCCCAGCCCAGCCCACACTTATCCTTAAAACTCAGGTGTTAAGGAGAGAGAAACTGGGGTCTTATAATCATCACAGATAGGGCAACTCTAGGCGATATGGGACACATTCTAACACACCCTCCTGAACCAGGACGTACAATAGTCGGACAAACAGCACACCAATCACAGGCCCAACTAGACTCTGATACCAAATTAAAAAGCCCAGCTCACACTTATCCTTAAAACCCAATTGTTAAGCAGAAGAAAACTTGAACCTTATAACTAGCACAGATGGGACAACTAAAGGCGATGTGGGACACATTCCAGCAACTCTCACACTAATCACATAATCCAAGAAATTTGTGCCAACTCAAGGAAAGAGTATAAGAAATATACCGTCCACACATAATTATGTCTTAACTGGGGAACAACAATTGATTTCACTACTTTTGAGAAGGGGGAAAAAAAAAACAGTACCGTTGATGCTCCAAAACTGACCCCACTTGGATGTATGTGGTGGATCTTCCACTTGACTCTAGGGCATAACCATACTAGTCATGCCTAATATGAAAACAGCTGTCATATAGTCCAATGTAGGGGAAACAACACGAATATGAAGTGAACAACTGACAATAACAAAACAACAAGCCACAAATATGGAAAAGAAGCAGTAGCTCCCTTAAACCAACCCAATACCACCTCCATTGAACCCAAATTAAAACCAAAATGATGGAAGTAAAATTGATAAGAAATGGGTTTATTTGCAATCATCAAAAGATTAATTACCAAGCATTGGGTAATAAGCGTAAGATGAACCATCCATAATGATGCAAGAAGACCGTTATGTCAACAATGAGCCAATGACTAATAAGAAATTACCAAGGCTTTAGATGACATTAGAGTATGTTGAGGCATTAGTGAAGAAATAGACAATGAAACAGATAAATCTACATCCCATAGTCAATACACAAATAATCTCTGTTTCAATATAGACAATATTGTCCTTACCACTTGGCTTTGGCATAACATGAGGACTCCACATATAGGCTGTTGGCAAATGAGATACTGACCCACGGTACAAGCTAAAGTATGCAATAGGAGCAAGTTTCAAATTCCTTTTCCTGAAGTCATTGATATATCCCCTTATGCCCCACCATATCAGTAAATCGACAATTATATATGAAAGCTGGAACCAGCAAGAAATATTAGGAAACAATTTGGGGTAAAATTTAATTCAAAAGCTCTCCAATTGGAAAATCAAATACAGAACGAATTGTCAGACAAGAACATACCCAATAACCAGCGCTTTGGGGTACGCGTGCCAATGGATGGGGAAATTCATAAGTTGGCCTGCCTATTGAAAAAGGATGTAAGGAGCTGTTCTCTGATTAAAACAAAATTAAGGAAAAGAAGTAAAACATGGATGAGAATTTTCAATTAATACTCACGTCCAGGGCATTGTGAAGAAAATGTGAAGGGGTACAGCAAGAGCTTCGGCAACATGTGCATGCCCTGCAAACCAGGACACAGTAATTATTTCAAGTTCACCAATAATGAAATGGCACTTGCAACAACTTTAGCATTCTAACATTGTTCATCAAAGAGATAACTGATAAGATGTCAAAATATATTTCATAAGCTCCATCAAGGGATCACTAAGAAGCTATCGATACAAATATCATTCCACCTAGGTTCTTTAAAACTTGCCCAGACAAACACTGCTAAAGGAAGTCTATATTTAAAATTATCAAACTTTGGATACACAACCTATCCTGTTAATACTATAATTCTACACCATTAACTTGTATCATTAAAATCTTCCTCCTTTTTCTTCGGCTCCACAACCTGGCAAAGTACATGCTTAAGCATAGAACATATTTGTATATCATGTTTCGATCCACCATCATTTTATTGTATAACAAAATAAACATAAGTTTTGAATAAATAAAATGATCTAACACTTCAATTAACAAACTGGCAGCCCACAACGTGAAAATCACTTTAATTGATTCCAAACTTCTTTAATCGCTACATGAGAAAGCAAGGTTTAGACCAATTTATTCCAAACTTTTATCATTTCACTTCCTGAGTTTGATGCAGCTTTTCCTAAATTGAAAGTTAATCATCATAAAGCAGAAGCTAAAAACACCCATTGCCCAGCTTCCAAATAAGTTTTTCTAAACTTATTTAACCTATTTCTGCCTCACAAGCTAAAAGCAAAAGTTGTGTTAAAATTTACCATCACCTACCACACACTTACCATCACCTACCACACACTCACCTACTACACTCACCTACCACCACCATCCACTACACCTACATCTATATAAGGAACCATTTGTAATAGACATAAATAACAAGATATCAATCAATAATACATATATTTTTACATGGTATCAGAGCAAGGTTAAGAGTTTAGTATTTTTTTCGCGTCACCGGCGGGCGGCAACCTCGCCTTGGCCGCCCGCCGGACCTCAACCTAGTCCTCTCGGCACCTCACTGTTGCCATCGCTCAATACACACTTCCGATTTCTCTCTCTCTCCCTGATCACACACAGATACAACTAGCTTCTTCAAATGGAACAAAACCAAACAAGGGGCTAGCGACGATCTGATCGTACCGAAGCAGATCCGAATCGGCGATCTCAAATCGGTCTCCGGCGATGTATACGCCGGATCGGCGATCTCGCTGTCTCCGTCGCTTTCATTATAGCAGATGGAATCTTGAGTTTTACCATTGATGTTGCTAAAGAGATTGGTCTTCCCATGGTCTTCCCATCGTTTGCTGCCGTACTATCAGCCCTTGTTCTCTCTGGCTTTTCTTCTGCCTTCCCATCCTCCTTCAATCTGGAGAATTTCAATTCCAAGAAAATGAGTTGGATGCGCTGATATCAAGCGTGCCGGGCATGGAAGGTGTTCTCCGGCGTCGAGATCTTCCGAGCTTCTGACGGAGAGCCATCAAGTTCCTCGAGCTGACGGACCGCTCCACGCCCACCTCAAAGCCCGACACCGCTCTCTCTTTAGTTGAAAGAGAAGAACCACAAAACCAAACAAGGGGCTGCTTTTTCAGTTGACCACAGATTCCTCTCATCTCTCTCTCACTTTACACCCACTCTTTCAATCCAACACACAGATTTTCTCCACCGAATTGGCCACCCAATGAGGGAAATATATTGTATTTAAAAAAAAAAATAAAAAAAACACCAGCACTCACTTCTCTCTTTTATTTATTTATTTTAAGCCCTTTTCCTCGGATAGTGCGCAAGCCCTTTTTAAATAATTTTCCATTACCTTTTAATTTAAAACAAAAAAAAAATACATTCATTCCAGTTGATTTTTCTGCCTTACCACACCTCTCATTCGAGTTTGCAAAACACACTTATTTTATTCATCTCAGGGATCAACCCCGATCACCATTTTACACCAAAAAAAAAAAAAAAAAAAAAAAAAACCCAAAACAACCACATCCACAGGCAGGATTTTTTCTTCTCTACTCTGCCGCCGGTCTCTTCTTTTTGCCTCCGTCCTGGGCAGTCCTTGACGGTGTTGCCTCCGTGTTTCCCACTCCACTGGGCACGATCACTCCCCCATACTCCTCCACTGCAGCATATGGCGGACCTCTAAATCGGAACATCACGGTGGCCTTCCGCTTCAGCTCCTTGTTTTCCGCCTTTAGCACACTTATCTCTGCTCGCGCATCCTTATACATGCGCTGGAGCAGAGCCAGCTGGGAGTTTAACTGTTGCACCTCATTTGTCCTGCTCTGCAGCCGATGCGACAAATTTGTGACCGCAGTCATGGTTTCCACGCATGACTTCAGAGTATACTGATTGGCCTCAATATCAGTTTGCACCGCCATTTTTTGCTCCACAGACCGCATCGGAAAATTCAACGGAGCAGGTGTTTGGTTGAGGTTCACTGGCCGCCGCACCAGTTATTTCTCTTGTGGACTCGTTCAGGTCTGGAAAGAGCGTGAGCAGACCACGGGAAGAGGAGGCCATGTTCTGGGTAGCTGGACGGGAAGAAGAGGCCATGTTTTTGGGTTGCTGTGTGTTTCAGCGAAGCAGCGATTTCCGACTGATACTTTCAGAGAAGGATTGGCAACAGAGTGTTACAGAGTATCTCTCTCAGAACACAAAGGGTTTTTCAAAGGATTTTCGCAGGTTTTTTTGTCTCAGACAATGAAGAATTTTTTCAGAGTTTTTTAGCAGGTTTTCTGCCTCAGCCTCAGCCTCCGCTTCGGTTTATAAAGACCATGAAGAAGAGGCAGACACGCGCATCATGCGCCGCTCGGCGCTCGACAACACATTGGCACGCCTTTTGATGGCACGCCTTTTTATGGATTGGGCACGCCTTTTGATGGCACGCCTTTTGATGGATTGGGCACGCCTTTTGAGGGTGCGACTTTTTAGGGGTCCGACAAGACTCTGTAAACTGTCCCGACATTGATTCCGGTTAGCTCCTTCATGGGTCCGACAAGACTCTGTAAACTGTCCCGACATTGATTCCGGTTAGCTCCTTCATGGGTCCGACAAGACTCTGTAAACTGTCACAACAACTGTCACAACATTGTCTGCTACATCGGTCCGACATGACCCCATAAACTGTCTTCTACACCGTTATGACACCACCATACAGTGTCTCCTATCCTCCTTTATTTTTTATGTATTTTCTTGTTTTGTTACTCTCTCCAAACTCAAATTGGTTAGTTTCTATCCCCCTTAAGTTTGCGGGGGGCTGTTAAAATTTACCATCACCTACCACACACTTACCATCACCTACCACACACTCACCTACTACACTCACCTACCACCACCATCCACTACACCTACATCTATATAAGGAACCATTTGTAATAGACATAAATAACAAGATATCAATCAATAATACACATATTTTTACAAGTTGCACCTAACACTCTGGCACAACTTCCAAAAAAACAAAGCAACTTTAATAAGATGCACCAAATAGGTCCAAATTCAAGTTTACAATAATGTATTGACTTTTGAGACATTTTTATGACTATACATTCTTGGTGACTGTTATTCACATGATGCATGTTAACCCCAAATTACACTTTTGTACTATCTTGTGACACATTTTCTTTTCCCAATTTTTAAGAGTGACCCTGGTTCAAAAAAGAATAAAAAATGATTGACCCAGGTTCCCATTGAAGTCATGCTTCCATCCAAGTAATAAACATAGAGATGTAATTTTCATACCAACAAGCTTCAACATCAGATTGGGGGCACGCAACGCAGGTATTTATCGCGGCTTTCTATATTAGCAGGATTTCACAAGAGGGTGATGATATAATTGTTAAAAGCTACATTTGGACATCCAAAACCAGTCTTGAGGAAATAGGTTGACCTGAGAAACATGGACACACCTCCTAGAGTGCAATGTCTGAATTGGATATGTCGAACATGGAGAAATCATGATGACACATGCTGGACACACATTCAAACACATCCCTTTTTTAGCTTTTCTAAAATCAGACATACATGAGATGTGTGTATATAGAGTGGATACACATGAGACACATCTGAAGTCTGCATGTATGTTTAAGAAAAAGGACAAATTGATTCAATGAGTTGACACTCCCCACAAATCATGTATGAAACCCAAAGAGAAAGCAAAGACAATGAAGAACAAGAAGAAAAAGATGGCAAAAAGAAGCATTCCAATTTGATGACGACATACTCCAACCAAGTGAGCTGAGGTGGAATCTTTTTATTTTTCGACTAGAAAGTTTGGTTTTCAAAAATTGCATATATATGGTGCTTTGCTAGTATTTCTATTACTATGAAATTCATAAATGAAGTAGTTAACTGTGGGATTACCATTATCCTAGCAAATCGACTTTTCAGATGAGTTCCAATAGTTTTGGACAGGTGAAACCACCTTAACCCTGAATCTTTGTATTGGTTTTTCTTTCCTCTTTTCCAATTCTATGCCTATCTTTTTCTTTACATATTCCATATTTTTGTTTTTAAAATGCACCCACTAATACCTCCTTTAAGCATTTTAAACTCTAAGAACTTCCATTTTATTAGTGCATAACTTGGGAATTATTATAAATATATAATTCACACTATAGCTTTTGGCACACACTTCTTTTACAAGTTATAAACATGGAAAATGAATAATTTGTTATTGTCTTCATAAACTGTGAAATAAATGTATTTAATTCTCATCATGTCTCTGTTGTGTTCATATCCCAAATATTTGAAAATTACCATGTTGGTGTGTCCATATTGTGTACTATCCATGTTCTATATCCGTGTCTGTGCTTCTTAGACTTCGACAAAATCAAAGCTATACAAACACTTTTCACAGCTTGAATTTTTATTTTGCATTGTTTTAGTGACAAGGTGTTGCCACTTCTTCAAGCACCCAGTAACCGCTGAAAATCTCCTTCTTAGGAGGGGAATCTTGTCCACTCCTCAGGGTTTAGCAAAACTTTCTCTTTCATAAAGAAGTTGGCAGAAAATAATATTTAAAGAAGGAAGATGAAAATAAAAGAGCAATACATATTCAATTTGTCGGGTACTCACCATAAGCGGGAGGATTTGCAATAATTGCCTGAGCTCTAAAAGGCTCACCCGTATCTACATCTGGTTCAGTGCATGCCGGTAAAAGAGATTCGATAATGGCCTTTAGTTGCTTTCTCTGTATAGATATTTCTCCTGGTGCAGATGGAATTAAACCTTTGTTCCTGGCCATATCTATAATTGCAGGGGAGAACCAGAAAAGGAAAAAATAAAATAATTAAAAAAGCACAACTTAGTACGTCCAAAATAAAGATCTTGGGATTGCACATGCTATCCCAATTTTAACACCAGTTATGAAACTGTCAACAATATGACAAAAATATGACAGGACAAACAAACAGAAAAGCAATAATAATTGATCCAAGTAAAACAAAAGGAGAGGCCTAGAAAGTGATTTCTGAGAAAACTAACACATATGAAGAAAATCAATTCTGTTTTTAAATAGAGAAGGGGGAAAAAAGTATCAAGTCAAGGACATCTTACATCCTGCCAAAACCCGAGGATCACCACCCAAAGGGTAGAAGTCTATACCAGCTGACTTTACGAAAGTAGAGAAGTTAACATGAGTTGCCAACCTAACATGATGACCAAACTCCTGCAGATAAACGTAGAATCAATTTAACAAAAAAATAACAGCACTAATGATAAAAACAAATAAATAAATAAAATAAGAACAGTGACGACTAAAACTACTAATAATGATCTGTTCTTCCCCAGGAAGCAGAGGGTAGATGGCATTAACATGAAGTTCCTGATATTACTCAGTGAACTGTAAAATAAGCCATTTTATTAAATATACTACGAAGAATTCAGTCAAGACATATATTACAATTCAATTTTCTAACAGTGCTTAGATTCAGCAAAAAACTAAATGCAGAAAATGTCAATCCAAAAAGAGCAGCTGGACAGCTAAACTTTTACATGCACTCATGCACAATGAATCAAAACGTGAAAACTAAAAATATTCAAAATGCACAACAACAATCTGGGATTTGCAGGAACAATTACAGTTGAGGAGCCCATGGAATAAAAGCAATCCAAACCACTGACACAACCGAAGTTACCTTATTTTGAAAAAAATAAAATGAAGTAAATTTTCACGAAGGTTACTAAATAAAGCAATGAAGATGCAAAGCAAGAGGTCTCCAAAATATCAAATCCAAGTTACTTATTTGGCAATCTGCTTTTACATATCATAATCATCGCCATTACATGCCCTAAACCTCAATGGCATAAGAAACATTTTAAAGCACTATTAGTATCATCTCTGGTATTTATAATTCGATTTGCATAGATAGCCAAAATCATATTAGTATCTTCCTTTAGTTTACAAATGGTCTGTGTAATGATGGGATGGTTAAGTTGGAACAAATAAATAGAAGTTGAGAAGGTAAGGAGTGGCTTGAGAGAAATGAATTATGTGTGGTTACAAAGTAAGGCCAAAATAAACTATATGTTAAAAAAATCATAAATACTTGGGAGGAAGCCACGATTTGGATTGCAATTGTACTTTTCCACAAGGAGCAGTGGAACCAAAAATGGTATTGTTTTTGGTTGAGAAAGATTTATTTTAGTTTTTATTCTTATTTTTTTAAAAGCACGTTAAAATTAAGGGTCGTACCCGGTGTGCATGGCTCCCACTTTAGAACAAGGACTGAGAGGGGTAGCGCTTAGCAGCCTTATCAAGGGGTTTTTTTTTTTTTTTTTTTTTTGCAGAGAGATTGATTCTCATGACTTGAACCGGCGCCACAGCACTAGAACAGATAAGCACTTGCCCTCATGCCAGGTCAAACTTAAGGGGTTTTCCGAAAATTTCAAGAAAGCCTCAACATAGGCATGTATAAATTTGAATAATACTCGCATATAAGAGACATGAGAGGCAGAAGGATTTATTCTCCAATGCTGCAAAATGTAGCCTCAATTAAGCATATCCCTAAACTAAAAATTTAAAAAAAAAAAAAATAGAAATAATTCTACGCAAGGAAAATTTAAAATGAAAGATTAAAAAAAAAATACGTGCTGTAATGACCAAAAAGGAAACATGCTCCCCCCTATTGCATCTGAAATTTTATTCATTTTTTTAATAAAGGAAAAACATAAAAACAAGACATTTATTCTTATTGTTAATCATTTCTCAATTTTGACAACCTATTAGTTTCGAAACAATGCAGATAAAATCACAAAGAAAAAACAAACTAGATTTAGAAACTATCACCAAGCTGGATTCAATCATTTGAGCAACCCTTTCACAATAAGAAGCTAAAATCAAAAAATCAAAAACCGTAGCAAAAACCCTAAAAATTCTATCATTGGGTAATTCCTAAATGATAAGGGATTAAGAGTACTATACCTTCAAAACAATTAACAATTTTTTTGGAACATATTAAATGCATTAAGAGATAAAATTAATATTTTCCTTAGTGACATAATATGCATTAGCTTAGAAGGCCACACATAAGTATATTACATTTTAAGGCATTGACTATAGCTAGATTACTTTTTATCCATAAAATACCAAAGGGAAAACAAGTAAGAGAAGTATAATAGTGACAATTGAACTTAAAAACAAAAATCTTTAAGCTCCCAGGAAAAACAACGTTTGTTTCAAACATGCCTGAAGTCTCCTTGCCACAGCCAGAAAAGGCTGAACATCTCCTCTTGTTCCAACCACAATTATTGCAATTTTCAATTTTGGAACAGATTTATTGAGCTCAGCGGTGACGCAATCAATATTACTAGGTAGACCTTCAATAGACTGAAGCTGTAACAATTCTGAAGCTACAGGTGCACTCTTAGTTAGATCAACCTCCACTGTCCCGTCATTTTGAATCTTTACCAGGTTCGCAATGAGATTTTTCTGAAAACAAACACACACAAAAATAATCAATAAAACGAATAGAATAATACACAAGTACACATGACATTAATATGACAATAAAAGGGTACAATAAGACAGAAAGCATCGCTTGAACAAAATCTACAAAACTTCACAAACAATAAAAGCATGCCAACTAATCTACATTCAGCCAATAAAGATAAAGCAACATATCTAGAGAGGCATCAGCTTTTGGGTCGTGATCAGTATAACATGGGCTCCTCTATTTCTCCCAATGTAACAATGACAACAAAATATAACAAGGATAAGAATATGAGATATGTGGCCGACCTCAATATCCAAGACTCGGATCCTCTAGCATTTGATGATATAAATAGAAAAAGAACCCTAATTTCAGTAGTCTAAAGGATATTTTTCTACTTAGAAACATATTAGTGTAAGTATACGAGACTAAGGGACAGAACCCTAATTTTTTATTGCTCTCATTAGCCGTGCATTCTCTCATTTTTTTTTTCTTTCCTCATTCTTTTTCTTCTAACTGTAATTGAAAAGGTTAATAAAAATCCTTTTGTTAATCTTCTTTTATTCTTTTGTCACTCCTTGTGTTTTTATCATATTATTATTTCCAAAGAAATCCTGAAACAGGACATTGAACCACAAGCAATTGTCTGGTCTTGTGATTTTACTGTCAAGAGACATCTCAGTCAAGTAAGTGAATTTTTTTCACAAACAGTATCATATGCTTGTGCATTTGTAAAGCACTGTAGTTGAATTTATTTTGATAGTGGTGTGAAAATAGAATACCTAAGCAGTTGAGTATTTAAGCATGCAGTCAATGTCATGATATTCACCTTTGCTAGCTCTGACAATCTATCCAATTTTAGGTCAGGCCTTGGGCACTCCCTCTTATCGGTCATGGATCTAGAAAATGCTACCTCATGGCTTTCAAGAAAGAGAGTTTTGCGAGTTCCCACAGGTGCAGTGATGCAATGGTCCAAGCCTTCAAGAAAAATAATACACAATATCAATGAACATATAAAATCAACTGTGCAAGCAAAAAGAAAATGAAAACAATTCTAACCATCTAGAAGTGGCTCAAAGATAAAAAGTCTCGTACCTTAAAAACTGATGGTCAGATTTAAATCTGACTCTCAAACAAAATTTTGTTCATAAATACCATTTTGAGACTACATTGCTGAGAAAATATTTTACTTTTTTTAGTAAATGACGTAAACATTAATATTTCAAGTTCTGGGATAATAAATAAAACATGTTGGGCAATGTGAACAACAAATCGTGAGGAATTTTATATGAAAGAAATCATAAAGACTCTTGTTTTTATATAGCATAATACATAGCAGAAAACTAGTTTACCATATAGTAATATGGAAAAATAAACAAGAATAAGCAATATGGAAATGCAAAAACATCTGAATATGTTAGTTCCTGCTCAATTTCTTGATATCAATAGTCCTCACCCATTTATCATACTTTCAATGTTTAGATAAGGAAACAAAAGTGTGCAAACAGCGCAGCCATAATTCATTCTTCTCTTACCAATACAATGCCTAGTGAAGACAGATTGTTCTTGTGAATCAAGTACTTCTTTGTAGCTTCTCCTTCCCAGTTTGGAACATTACCATAGTTCATTGATACAGCTTATGCATATTATCAGGCGAATAGTGTACCCAATATTGATAGAGTCCGGCTATGGATACCACCGTATTTTTCACTCCCTAATCATAATGATGGTGGGCCACACACCATCCCTGTGAGTAGGGAGTAAAAATGTGGATAAGAAAATTCCCAAAGTGATAGACATGCAAAATCCCGAATTTGTTATAAAGTGTGTAGTGCAAGCATCAACAAATGATCAAGACCTTGAGAAATTAATTATGGGAACCAAATTTAATTACAAGTTGACCATCACTCAAAGCCAACCAATTCATAGACAAATTGATACTTCCATCTTGGTGAATAACCTAGAGAGTATTGATTTATTAGATGGCATTAAACAATTGTTAGGTTTTATTTCTTGACAATCCCGTTTGACAAAACTCCTTTGAGTTGTAATTTTATTCGCTCTTTTTTTATTTCAGTGAGGTTATGAGTTTATTAGATGCGAATCCAACCCGAATTGTGCCGTTCAGAGAAGTTTGTGATGTTAATGCTTTCAAGATTGTCACTTCGCTGATTATTACGGGGGTCGAGCTGACCGGTCAGCTCGCGGCCGAAGCAAAATGCAAAATTGTATTCAAAATTGCATGTCCGTCGTTGCTCGCTCGAGCCAAGGAATTCTCGCTCGAGCTAGGGCTTGCTCGCTCGAGCCAAAGAATGCGCGCTCGAGCCAAGGATTGCGTCCATACAAAAACCTGAAAGAGTGTATATCTCGCTCGAGCCAAGGATTCGTCGCTCGAGCCAAAGCACTAGTAGAAATCATGAAAAATACACTACTCGCTCGAGCCAGCAAAGCTTCGCTCGAGCGAGCCTCAGAATCCGGATTTTTCAAGGAGTTTGTTTTCTTCCTAATCTAGGATTACTTTTGGTTCTCTATAAATACTTGGTTTTCTCCCAAAACTAAGTGATTTTTTGAACTCCTCCAGATCTTCTTTTTGGTTCTTAAGGATTATATCTGGGGATATTTTGTTAGTTTTCTTTGATGTTTTATTGAGTATTCAACTCATGGTTTAAAGAGAGTACATCAAAGGTTGTGTTTTGTTCTACAAAAGAGAGAGTTGTTCTTCGGTGGATTCTGAAGAATTCGAGCCTGAAACTTTGGTGGATTCCGGGGTGGCTCATCGTAAAGACAATTCCGAGGTGAAGACGGGGTTGGAAGAGACACATAGAGGTTGGTTCAATTAGGCGTGGATTCGCTAGGTAATTGAGAGTATACCTGTGTAATTCCTTTAAATCTTCTTAGTGGATTATTTTGTGGCTGTTGCCCGTGGTTTTTTGATCACAATTGGAGGTGTCCAATTGTGATTTTTTCCACGTTAAATCGTTGTGTCTCTTTGTCTTGATTGTTTGATTGGGATTGTTATATTCTGCTTAAAATTGACACATAATCACAAATTAATATCTAGGGGATTTCTAGATTTTTCAAGTATCTTAGCAGTTGTGCCAGAGAATTGGAGATTGCTTCCTTTCTAACATATCAACGCCAATGGTTTTGATAGGCTAGGGAACAGTTTATTTTTGGGGGGATGCAACTCCCATTTTAAACTCAATGCAGTAATTATTTCATTTAATGAAAAATCTCTACCAGAATGGTTCGCAAATATAGCCCCTTCCAGATGGTCTCAACAACAAAAATGTTTCAATTACACTAGTTTTCCAAGGGGATTATCAGACTTGAAGTTATAGACATTTTAGTGAGTTTATATTATTATTGGGGATGGGATTCATTTCATGGAATTGACCGCATCATAGAATCCAAAGGATCTAGCACTAAAACTAGTGCCAGTGCATTTCAAAATTTAGGAAGCATACAATGTACATCCTAAAATAATCAGAAGAGGATTTTAAACCAAAACAGAAGACAGAGCAGTAGACAACAAAGCATATAACCAGAATGTTATTGGCCCTATTATCATGATGAGCAATTTCTGACAATAACTTCTTCCTACCATAGCTTATTTAGGTAACTGCTGAGTGTAGCAACAGATTTCTAGATATGAATATTTTTTGTGAAGCCCTGTAATTGAATCCTACATTCATTCAAACAATTAAGATCTTTAACCAAACGTGCAAAAGAGGTAAATTTCCATATGAAACAAATGTTATTTCAACTATTTCTATTGCCAAAGTTAAGTTTAGATCCCCAGATTAATTGATAAAAATAAAAATAAAAATAAAAATAAAAAAACAAACTCAAACAAATGGTTACAAGTACTAACTCTTCTGAGCCTGACGTGGAGGAGTAACAAACGGATCCTTTGATGGAGAAATCTCTAAGACCGATGACTGCTGCAACGAATTTGTCCTTCGATAATCCACCCCATCAGGAGAACCTACATCCGAATGCTCACCTAAATACTTTTTTCCCGCCACAGGAGAACTTATCTTCTGAGCATCTGCCCCGTCAAAAGAACCAGCATCAAATTGTTCATTCTTAGACTTACTGCCAACTACCAATGCACTTATCATCTCCTCCTCTGTCCCATTGAATATACCAGCATCGAATTGTTCATTCACAGACTTGTTTTCCAATTCCACTGATGCATCAACATGAAAAGTCTGGCCAAAACCCTTCTGCACCTCTTGGCTACTACTACCCTCCTCTTCTATAACTTTTGGCGAATGAGCAATCCCATTACTATCCATTTCATCTGATGAGCTTCCAAACAAGTGAAACCCACCAGAACCACAATTCAGAAAATGTTCATTTGACACTTCCCAACATCCAAATTCTCAAATTCACTGCCAAGCAAAGCTGCATAAGCAAAGGGGGGGCAAAAAAAAAAAAAAAGAACTCCTCACAGTACTTCAAATCCGGATTCTCAGATTTACCAAAAATCAAATCTGTAGAAGCACCCGATGAAAGAAAACAATCAAAGTCAGCAGACCCAAAACTCCAAAACCCTGCAACCAGTTGGGAAATTCTGAATTCCCCAATGATTGGCACTGAAAGAAGCAAAACAGCACAAAATAACTAGAATCCCACTGAACCCAGTAGTTCAAAACCTTTCAACAACTGTTCTTCAGTTCCAAATTTTCAAATTCACCATAGATTACAGCTGGGAAAAAATGAAAGAATCCATGAAAGTTAGTGGTAGTTAAGTATAAAAACCCATTAAGAGAATCAAATTTCAAGCTGTACTATATATATATATGTACTAGTCAAACAATCAAAGACTCGATCAAAAACTCAAACAAAAAAACCTACCTACCAGTCAATTACCAGGCATAGAACGTGTGGTGTGAGAGACCCAACTTTGAAGCTTTTTAACCTCCATCCCTGTTCAAAAATTAAAGAGGGTTTTTCAACCAAAGATAGAAACAGAATCTATATCTCTACAAACATGCAATAAATAACCAACTACCAGATTAGACCTCTGAAAGTGACCAATTTAAATTAGTAGAAAACGTAATTGAGAACACACAAACATAAATTTGAGTCTGTGAAAGAAGCAAAAAAGGACTGAAATTGAAATCCGAGATTAATTACCTTTATATGAGGGTTGTTTGTTTCCTAGGAAAGTACACAGTGGAGGCAGAGTTGAAGGTGGCTGAGGTATAATACAAGAAGCTTCACTCTTTGTTGGGTTTTGGAGTAACATGTAATCAAGAAGACTAGCAAAAGAGTTACTGTAAAACAATGATTAAGGGTATAAAATTATGGGTTTTGACAGACCATTTAGTATAATTTGAGTGAAGAAAGAAAGACTGAAAAGGGCAAGAAAAGGTGAGAAAATTTTGGGGATTAAACAACCAATTGACTAGATAGAGTAGGTGATAGAGAGAGAGAGAGAGAGAGAGAGAGAGATGTGATTGTGAAATGGGTCCATATCATGATGTAATAAACCAGCAATGCTACAGGCCCACTGGGGTCATCCCAGTGACCCCAGTGCCACGTGTCGGTATGGGGTTGGCTGAAAACTTAAAAAAAAAAAAAAAAAAAAAAATTGTTTTTTTTTTGGACCAATGGGAGGTGACTCCAGTACCCCACTGGGGGTCCAAAGCTTTATTCTGTAATAAGAAAAATGTTTGGGAGCATTAATTAGTGCTCCCACTAATTAGGTGACAGTGGGTCCCGTCATTAATGATGTGATGTTTTGATCTTGGAATTGTATTTTTTTTTTTTTTTTTTTACTTTTTTAATACATTAATATTATTAATGGTAATGTTTTTAGTGGGATAAATCATTGTTGCTGTAATAAACGCGCAGATGGGCATTGATACAGCGAATTGCATGGTTGGCACAACAACTGCGTAGGTAGATTCCAAGTCGAGGCTTGGAAATTGAAAAGCCCGACACCTGTGCTCCGAATATTCAAACCAAAGCTACCCTTGATTATTTTCTTGCTTTTTTCTTTCTTTCTCTGCTTTTTATGGCTATCTCTCTTTTCTTGAACCCGAACTTGGGGCATTTCTCTAAGTTAAAATATTAAATTAATTTTTAAATTAAGTTTTGAAAGAATTTTTAAAATAGATTAAATCATGATTCACAATCACGATTTCAACATATATGCGCCTGTCTCGCGTGAGATTTGGAAAGTCTTAAAATCGTGATTACAAATTGTACTTTTGATTAGGAAATCGCGGTTACAAAAGACGCTTTTAATTATTTTTTTTCTTTTGAATTCGCTGTTTTAAACCACGCTTTTATGAGAAAAAAAATTTCTTCTAAACTCGCTGTTTCGAACCACGCTTTTTGGCCAAAATTTTTTCTTCTGAACTCGTGGTTATGAACTACGCTTTTAACCTAATTTTTTTTTCTTCTGAAAACGCGATTCTGAACCACGTTTTTTGGCAATTTTTTTTTGATTTTTTTTTTTTGTTTCTGTTGTCATTGTTTTGGTGATAATGTATTTCAGAATAATTTTTTGGGTTAAAATTGTTTTACTAAAACCGTTCTCATGTTATTTTTTTTTCTTTTCTTTTGTCTTTATTTTGGGTTAGAATGTGTAATTCAGTATTTTTTTTTTTTGCTTGACTAAAGTAAATTTATTTTGTTTTTTCTTGTGTTTGTTTTTGGGTTAGAAGGTAATAATGTAATTCATAAATTTTTTGAGCTTTAGTAAAGTTGTTTTGATGTAAATTTTTTTTTATTTTATTTTTTCTTTGTTTTGGGTTAGAAGGTGTTATTCAGTAATTTGTTTGGACTTTAATAAAGCCGTTTTCATTTAAATATATATATTTTTTCTTTTGTATTTGTTTTGGGTTAGAAGGTGATAATGTAATTCATAAATTTCTTTTTGCTTTACTAAAACTGTTTTCATGTGAAGTTTTTTATTTTTTATTTTTTTCTCTTGTCTTTGTTTTGGGTTAGAATGTGTTATTCAGAAATTTATTTTGGCTTTACTAAAGCCGTTTTCATGTAGATATTTTTTTTTTTCTATTGTCTTTGTTTTGGGTTAGAAGGTGATAATGTAATTCGTAAATTTCTTTTCGCTTTACTAAAACTGTTTTCATGTAAAGTTTTTTATTTTATATTTTTTTCTCTTATCTTTGTTTTGGGTTAGAATGTGTCATTCAGAAATTTGTTTTGGCTTTACTAAAGCCGTTTTCATTTAAATAATTTTTTTTTTCTGTTGTCTTTGTTTTGGGTTAGAAGGTGATAATGTAATTCATAAATTTCTTTTCTCTTTACTAAAGCCATTTTCATGTAAAGTTTTTTATTTTTTATTTTTTTCTCTTGTCTTTGTTTTGGGTTAGAATGTGTTATTCAGAAATTTGTTTTGGCTTTACTAAAACCGTTTTCATTTAAATAATTTTTTTTTTCCTGTTGTCTTTGTTTTGGGTTAAAAGGTGATAATGTAATTCATAAAACCTTGAGGAAAAACACATAAGTCTCCCACAAAAATACATAGGTAGTACAGACATAAGTCTCGGATAACAATACATTGTGGACACCATGAACTGAACACACAATACATAGATAAACATAACAGTTAGATAGACAAATATTAGCCAGACAATCTGACAAACTCATTACGGAAACACTTACTCTAACACAGACATTACATATTAATGCATAACCTAATATTGCCGAAATGTAGACATTAACACCTAATTCACGCTTAAATCGGTAGGTGGCTCAGAGTCTGAATAATCCGAAAGCTCAGCGTCAGAGACAAGCTCAGGATCCTCCATGATACCCTTGATAGCCGCATCATTTGGTTCTGTTTTCTTCTTCTGGGCATCCTTCTTAACTATGTATAGTTGCATATCGTGGGATAACCTACGGCGCATTTGAGAAATCTCACGTTGTAGTCTTTCACATAGTCGATCAACATTATTAGGATCTTCCTTTTGAATCTCAACAGAACGTGCTTTTGGCACTTCAATCGATTTTTCTGACATAATCTTTCCATTTGGACTCGCTCTATAAATAGTGCGGGCCACTTCAGAAGTCTAGCGTTTGCTAAACCATATCCTGTTTGATTATCGGATGGTTCCTCCACCAAACCACATGGATCTCGATAGTACTTGGGCATGACAAAATGTCACTTCCCAAACCTATCATGATAAGCACAAGAGGCATCTAACAAAGTAAATGGTGTTTCATCTTCAGCATCGCCACTTCCCCTTCTTTCTCCTCGTCGTGAACTGTCACCCCTTTGCAAGTTCCTACCACCTCTGCGATTCCCACTCCCTCCCATGAACCATGTAGCCATACTAATTTTTTAAAACAAATGAATGATAATTTCGTAGGGCGAAATGAGTTGTAAGGTTGTGTCTTCACCTTTAGTCATTTATAGAGTTGGTTATATACAGCTTTAGAAAGATGGCCCTGCATGACAATCCCATATATACGAACAAGGTATGAGTTGTCACTAGAATGAAAAAACAGAGAAAAGGAAATATTGTATACCAAGTCACGTGACTTGAAAATCCATCTGCATATACAGACAAAGTAAGGGCATGCTCACTGTAAGGTAAATCAGTAAATTTACTGTTGCCATGTGACTTTCTGAATTGAGAATCCCACATATATTAATAACAAATGAGTTGTCACTGTAATAAAAAAATCGAGCAAAAAATCGAGAAAACCAAAACCTATGCACCAAGTCACATGACTTGAAAATCCATCTGCATATACCGACAAAATAAGGGCATGCTCACTGTAAGGTAAATCAGTGAATTCACTGTTGCCATGTGACTTTCTGAATTGAGAATCTCACATATATTAATAACAAATGAGTTGTCACTGTAATAAAAAAATTGAGCAAAAAATTGAGAAAACCAAAGCCTATGCACCAAGTCACATGACTTGACAATCTATCTGCATATACCGACAAAATAAGGGCATGCTCACTGTAAGGTAAATCAGTGAATTCACTGTTGCCATGTGACTTTCTGAATTGAGAATCCCACATATATTAATAACAAATGAGTTGTCATTGTAATAAAAAAATTGAGCAAAAAATCAAGAAAACCAAAGCCTATGCACCAAGTCACATGACTTGACAATCCATCTGCATATACCGACAAAATAAGGGCATGCTCACTGTAAGGTAAATCAGTGAATTCACTGTTGCCATATGACTTTCTGAATTGAGAATCCCACATATATTAATAACAAATGAGTTGTTACTGTAATAAAAAAATCGAGCAAAAAATTGAGAAAACCAAACCTTATGCACCAAGTCACATGACTTGACAATCCATCTGCATATACCGACAAAATAAGGGCATGCTCACTGTAAGGTAAATCAGTGAATTCACTGTTGCCATGTGACTTTCTGAATTGAGAATCCCACATATATTAATAACAAATGAGTTGTCACTGTAATAAAAAAATCGAGCAAAAAATCGAGAAAATCAAAGCCTATGCACCAAGTCACATGACTTGACAATCCATCTGCATATACCGACAAAATAAGGGCATGCTCACTGTAAGGTAAATCAGTGAATTCACTGTTGCCATGTGACTTTCTGAATTGAGAATCCCACATATATTAATAACATATGAGTTGTCACTGTAATAAAAAAATCGAGCAAAAAATCGAGAAAACCAAAGCCTATGCACCAAGTCACATGACTTGACAATCCATCTGCATATACCGACAAAATAAGGGCATGCTCACTGTAAGGTAAATCAGTGAATTCACTGTTGCCATGTGACTTTCTGAATTGAGAATCTCACATATATTAATAACAAATGAGTTGTCACTGTAATAAAAAAAATCGAGCAAAAAATCGAGAAAACCAAAGCCTATGCACCAAGTCACATGACTTGACAATCCATCTGCATATACCGACAAAATAAGGGCATGCTCACTGTAAGGTAAATCAGTGAATTCACTGTTGCCATGTGACTTTCTGAATTGAGAATCTCACATATATCAAATTGGTGTTGAGGTAAATCTGTTTGTGTATAATTAATTGTAAATAGTGATTTTGACAAGCAAATCAAGTAAAACCAATTGGGTTTTAAATTTAGTTCCCCAACTGGACCAACTACTTGGTTTTGAGCTTGTTTGTCCAGCCCCCCAAGTTTAGTTATCTGTCAACCCCCCATTCCTTACCAAAGTCATTATTTTGACTGGACTTCCAGAAATTGGAAGGCAACTCTTTCTTCTTTCCCGATGGAGATTGAAATTCTTTACGTACAGGATCCCTATTTCACGAGCCCCAGTTAAGGGAAGCTTTTCACCGAGCTACCTGTTCTATTTTATGTGTTTTAAGTATTCACATAATTCAACATACATTAATCCATTCATTAATCTAGAACATTTATTAACTCACTGCAATTCAATAAAGAAAGTCATAAACTAATAAATGTGCAGTTATAAATGTAGTTATTTCATAAACTTCAGGTTCATAAAACAAATACTTGAAATACATCCGTACGTTAGATGAACAACAACATTGTCTTACACTCCAGTAACGAAGATATGAGACAACATACAAACATATATGAAAGATAAAGGTGTTTGATTTCTCATTCCTCATCTGACATGTAGTAGTCAGAAAGATATTTTTTATTGTTTAAGACATTATTTCGCTCAATCACTGTCAAATCTCTGTTGCTTGCTTCTGCCATTTCGGTGGCTAGCTGAAGCATGAAATGTCGACATCTCCGCATCAACATTCTATTGTTCTCCTTCTTAATTCTGCTAACTGCTTTTTCATAGTCACTCACATTTCGTCTAGCCATGGTCAATGAACGACGATGAGGTACCGGTGCCCCAAAGTTACGTAGATCATTAAACAATCCTTCTTACTCCGTTACCCTGAACGCCCATTCTGCTCGGATACCAGCATAATAATCCTTCGGACTTGAGTACTTTTCGCTCTTGTAGTCATAAGTAAATGGAGATAGCAGCCACACTTTCGGATTTCTTTGAGGACATTGTTCATAAAATAAACAAACAAATAATAATAGTAATTGTAGGTATATTACTATTGTTATGACTTGAACAAACATCATACTGGGGGTGTCGCTATTTATAGACATCATACTGAGGGTTAACTAGAGATGATCTAGTGATGATAATGCATGCTGGGGCACTATGGAAGAAGTGATACCCGTGATATTATTTTTTAGCTTTTCATTTCATGCAATCCTGAGTACCCGTGACTTTGTGTACCTATGATGTAGTCACGGACGTGGTTGTCAGATAAAATCATAATTGTAGGCCAGAGGATGATAATGCAATCCCTTCATATTGGAGCAGTGAGTTGTCAAATAAAACAACATGCAGTGAGTTGTCACATCGCCATATGAAACTATTTTTTCATGCTTACTTTTTTAATATAGTAAGTAGTCACTTGGAATTGACGATTTTAGTACAAATTGGTGTTTTCAACAAATTATAAATGAAATTAAATGCTTAAATTTTCTTTTTTTTTAAAGCAATGTTATTCATGAACAACCTATATTTTATCTTATTTTCACTTAATGAACTTCACAGTCATCCCATTTTCTCATCTTTGCATTTTTTGCTTCTTTTTATATTCGGTAAATTACACTTTACTCCTTCAGTCCATTACATAATTGTTTATCAACACTATTGCCATGTGGTCGTATTGATGTGCCATGTGGTCGCAAAGTCAAAAAGTCACATGCATTACTGCATCACTGCATCACTGCATAAAGTGACATGCATTACTGCATCACTGCACAAAGTCACATGCATCACTGCATCGCTGCACAAAGTCAAATGCATCGCTGCACAAAGTCACATAGCATCTAAGGAAAAAACAAAGCATTCAAATTATTACATCTGTTCAAGTCATTGGCGAGCATCATTGACAAATGTTGGACGTATCACTGCGCCGAGCTACAATTTATTATTGTACCATACCTACTGTGCCCTTGTGAATTATGCAATCCATTAAAATTTTGAAGGGGTGTCATAACAAAATAACAATAAATTAATAAATATGTCAATACACCTAAAAAGTAAAACAAATTTGTGAATAAATATTTCCAAAAATTTAAAAATATTTTAAAGATTTTTAAATTGTAATTTCACATTTATTTTTTAAAAAAAATTTCAGGCAGAGAAATTTGACTAATTCAGACGTGTAGTCGGTTGATCAGCTTGGTTTTTATTTTATTATTTTTCTTTTTATGTTTTTACTTTTTGTTTTGGAATAACAATAAATTATGCAATTCATAAAAGTCGAAGTGACAACTCCTATCAAGTTGATGCATAGTTGTTCAGGTCATAAAAGTTGACGAGACAACTCTGATGCATAGTTGTTTATAATAATTTCATACATACAGCTACCATGTGTATATATGGTATAAATATCGCATCATACCACAACAAAAGTTTTACAGCTATTTCGAGCGATATCATCATGAGATATACGGTGGTTGATCTATATTCAGCAATGGGTCGCTATTGGGTTGCAGATGGAGATGAATTTGAATACCCAATAAATCCAAATTTGCGTTACTCACGTGCCACCGTCAATACCATGAGAGTTGAGTGGGAATTTCGCAAAACTCGAGCAAACGTTCTCGTTGAGCTATGTCGTGAAGTTAATCTTAAATTTCCTCGCCGGTTAGCCATGCGTATGCCAACTGACACTCCACAGTTGTTGCAAAGGGCATTACATCGTATCCACGACGAGGTTAATCGCATGACCCAACGTTTGCAAAGGTCCGGACTAATGAAGACTGCAAATGAGCGTGCCAAAGATGGGTTAATGGATGATGCACACCAGTACTACGCCTGGAGCATGGATGTTATGTATGAATCTGATATTGAGATGTCAGATGATGATGATAATGAATGAAATTGTTTGGATGAACACCCAAACCATTTCTGTAATGCATGCAATTTTTAATGCTTATCCACGACTTATTAATGAAGGGAGATATTTCAATTGTTTTCGAATAGTTCTTGTAATTCTACCTTTACTTTCTCTCCGTTATTGTTATTTTGAAGAACGCTACTTGAACTAGACTTTCATGATTTCATGCATTATTGATGTGGAATATAATAATGATACTTAATGAAGTACATGTTCATATAACAAATAGTTGAAATATACATTTAAGCTAGATGAACAACAAATATATATGTTTACATTTTGTTTGGTTATCATTGGTTTGTACATGAAAAGAAGACAGTGAATGTAATCATTCAGAAAAGTGAAAGAAAAGGGAAAACAAAATTATGTGTTTGTTTAGATATTTATTTTGTTTCCTTTTTATTCATATTTCTCCCCACAACTATCCATTATGCAATGTTTACATTTTTCTCCCAGATTTTTTTTGTATAAAATTTTTACTAACCTATAACAACACAAGTGGTCCTCCAATCTTGCTCAATAATAAAATCCTATCAATTCTTATCCTTTTTTTCCTGTTTTCCTTTTCATTTTTATGGAAATCATCAAAACAAGTAAGAATAAAAAATTATAAAATTATATTTTTCGAATAAATAAGTATGACACATTTACATCATCTGTACAAGTTTGATTTACAAAAACTAAAAATAAAATAAACTATACACTCCACATCACACCCGCTAATGCCCTAACCTGCCCCCAGTCCCACAACCCCGACCGTGGACCTCCTTCCTCGGTCTCCTGCGGTAGACACTCTGAATATTTGGCTTCCTCAATCGTAAATGCGTATCCTGTGGAGCCTGTGAGTGTGACCCCCCCTCTACTACATGTGTTGCCCCTAATCCTGTCTATGGCGGAAGATCGGATACTGCTGTGAGATGTGAAACTCCATCATCTGGTGCAACTGTATCACGATCTGCAACTGGAGCTCGACCTCTGCCTCTACCCGCACCTTGACCTCGGCCGCGACGTCCGCCACGACCAAAACCTCGGCCTCTCCCGCGCACTCTGGGAGGGCTCAATATGGGCCTCAGCGTCAATGTGGGAGATGTCAGTGAGAACTGCATCATGTGTACTTATGGTCGCGGTTGAACTGTCTGGTGGTGGTAACTGGGTGGGTGGGGTAACAACGTCATGCATGTATCGGGGCGGTGTCCAATCAGGGTCAAGCGTATAAGGTATGCCAGTATGCTGCGTAGGAAGTACGTCGAGAGAATCTGCAGATATGTATGGAGTAGTATGTGGTGGGGTGACTGATGTCGAAGGAGCTGATGTGGCAGACGCTGAAGTGGAAGGTGCTGACGTAGATGGCGGTGATGTGTCTGGAGCAGCTACTGAAGTGTGTACACCGTAGTGGCCGTAATGCAAACGATCTCCCTGATGGGCAAGCTGGAATGCCTGGTACAATAACTCTCGGATCTCTGCAACGGCCTACAAGGCATGTTGTCCATCACGTCTCAAATGGGCGTCCTCAGCCAAGTGAAACGACCTCCCAGCTCCAGCCACCTAAACAAACATTCAGACGTATTATTACGCTACAGTTGACTGAAAGTAAATCAAGTATGATTTTAATAACTATCTGACACATAATATGATACTCACCAATGCCTCAAGATAAGGCCCAACTCCCTGATATCCAGGCTCGGATTCCCGACTAGTAGGTCTGTATGTCGCCGATACCACAACATGTAAGGGTCGGAAGAGGGGATCACCTCATCGCTGTAGTCAGCCTGTACAATACTGTCCTGGCGGGCATCCCACAACTGTATATACAGCATATAAAACAGATGCCAGTCAGTGCCAGCTCGGCCACGCCTATCAGTGACGTGCAACTGCCACATAGTGTCGAACAGATCCGGCACGGACTGCACCCGACCAAACTGTCGGAGGACACGATGGGGGAGATGCCACTCAACCACGTCAAAACAAATGAGTGTCACTCTCGCCATCCATATCTCCTGACCCAGTCGGCAGCAGTCGGGGAGCGTACCGAGGACCCCAGCGTAAGGCTGCCAAATAAACTACAATGACGACAAATAAATTAAATTTTGCTCGTGAACTCAAAACATATACAATTAAGAAGACAACTAAAACGCAATCAAAAAATTTCATACCTCGCCCTCGATCATTCGGTCCAGCTGGTCTCTATAAACTACCACTACGTGGGTCGAGACGACCTCGTGGCCCATGTCAACCCTCCACCGGCTACCTCGCGGTCCGGTGGGCTACTGCGTGTCCCCCTCACCCATAGGAAGCTCACCAGGACCAACCAGTTGCCACCTAGACGGGGCAATGCGAATCAATCTCTCCCATGCCCAAATCTGCAATAGTTTGAACACAATTACAATACTAATATATGGCATATAATATGAACAAACATGTAATAAAATTCTTACTAACCTGTAGCAACACAAGTGGTTTTCCAATCTTCCTCGTACCCACCTGAGCTGCTCGACATAGCATCTTATACAACCATGCCAGAGCCGCGCTAACCCAGCTTTACTGCCCAATCTCCTCAATGTCTCTCAGCAATGACAAGTATATCAGCTTGAGCAGGTTCTGTGACTTATTAGGAAGAAGTACCCCTCCAATAAGCCACAGAATATATGCTCGGGTATGCTGCTGTACCAACTCATCTGGAGCATGATCTGGAAGATGAGCAAAGTGCTCGGCCAGCCACCTCACCCTCACTCTACCTGTCTGTAAATCTGCTGGTGTAGGTGCTACTCCCAATAGCACAGCACATAGGGCTATCCACTGCTCCGTCGCGAAAGGTAGGTCAACTCCAGTAACTGCTCGGCCATCAATCCGAAGACCATATAGGACGGATACGTCCTGCAACGTGACGGTGGCCTCCCCGATCGGGAAATGGAATGTATGAGTCTCTGTGCGCCACCTCTCAACGAGAGCAGTGATGAGTGCGTGGTCTAGTCGAAGTGCCCGATACGATACACACCATAGAATCCCGCACATAATACATACTGCAAGACTCTATGGTCCAACAGATGCTTCCACAATTCAAAATCTGCCCGACGGCATGTCAACACAATGTGTGCCTCATCCTGCACAACAGAATGACCAGTTTAAATAATAGCATTATCACAAAATATACAACAAAATGCAATATAATTGTAAACATAAAGTCCAACAAACGTTATTGCATACCGGACGGTCCCACATACTGTCAGCCCGATGTGCCTGTCTGAATAGTGGAACCTCCTCAAGTACATGTGCCATGAAGCCTGTACAACTGAAATATTAGATCATCTATATCAAAATTTCATTTAATCATAACATAATAACAGAAAAACTGTAATTATTGATTTTGTACTTGACGATTTAAAATACAATGAAGTAAATCTTATGGGTTTGAGAAAAGACAAATTTATGTGCCACTTACACGGAAGCAATTCGAAATTAATGATTACATTTATGGCATATTTGACAAAACTTAAATATTGATTTTGTAATGCTAAAAGTTTGAATAAATTATAAATTTTGCAAATTACATATAAAATTTTGTAATTGTGAACAATGACTGCAGCATTCCAATTTTCAAAATTTAAATTTATAATAGGTTAATTTTTTTTAAATTTGTAAATTTTTTAAATTATAAAATGTGAACAATGATTGCAACATTCGATATTAAATTTATTCAAAAATATGAAATTTTGAAATGGTAGAAGAACTACGTGATTAAGTATAGAATCTTGTAAGACACATTTCGAATCAAGTACACAGTGAAAAACTAGTACATATTTTCAATAAATTATACAAGTTTGAATAAATTATACACATTTTTAATTTTGTATTACACATTTTTGAATCAAGTACACATTTTGTAATACACATTTTAAATGTACGACCCCATTTACAAATAAAGAATTTAAAAATACATAATTAAATGATCTATTACAAATAAAGAATTTCAAAATGATATATTACAACATGTAAGTATTACATAGTCTTCATCGACCAAGTCGCGCCGGAGATGTTTGCCTGTCATGACCTGTCTGGTGGCACTCACTGCAACGAGCTGTCAAACGCCTGTCTGATATATCCATCTCATTTGGAATACGAGCCATAGATGTACGATCGCGTTTTACTTCTCGCAGATGAAGTTCATTAGGCATTAAGGTCCATTGCGGATCATCCCAATAATTTTGATGCGATATTGGATTGAATTTAGTTTCCCAAACCCTCATGTATACAGAAAGCCTATATACTGGATCAACGTACTGGAATAGATTGTCACCGCATTCAGACATTACAACGAGCATATGAAAACATGGATAGTATCTTATCTCATATTTCCCACAACTGCACGTGGGTTGATTCATCCGCACAATCTGTCTATTGTGACCTCGTCCACGACGAAAAGATGTTTGCACCTCAAATACACGGCAGGGCCTATAAGACAATATTGATACAAACTAATCAAGTTCATGTTTTTAGGTGTAATTAACTTAACAACATAATAATAACAATTTTTTCACATTACAAACTAACATGTCATACGATATCAACTGGAAAGTATTTCTCCTTGCGATACCCTTCTCGATAGTTTTTTGCATCTCTCTAGGGTATTGGAACTCATTGCGTACATTTGTTTCAGCTTGGGCTCCCATCTCGTCAAAATATTTGACGAGCCGTCGAAATGTAAATTCAACCATAGCTAAGATAGGTAAGTTCCTTGCACCTTTCAAGACGTTGTTGAAGCACTCTGCATCATTACTGGTCAATAACCCCCAGCGTGATCCACCGTCATATGCAAGGGCCCAGTCCTCAGGATTCATCTTGTGGACCCAATTGATGGCTTCTTGGTTAATAGCCTCTATCTGATCTAAGTAACCATTGCACTTTCGTCGTTGATCAGCACTTCCTGCTTTTCATAGAAGTTGTTTGAGCTCCTTATTTTTGAAATGTGTGTTAAAGTTACTGCAAACATATCGAAGGCAGTGCCGATGATATCCAACAAATTGGAGCGAGGAATTCAGCCAATGCCGCCTCACAGCAGCTAAACTACTCTCAGCTCGATCAGATATCAAAGTCACTCCCTGTCGGTCCATGACAATATGTTCCTTGATATTTTGAATGAAGAACGACCAAGACTCCAAACTCTTCCTGTCGACAACAGCAAATGCAAGCGGTAATATTTTGCCATTGGCAATGACAATCGTTGCTACAAGCAACACACCAGTGTATTTACCGTATAAGAATGTATCATCTATAGTTATAACAGGCCTACAATATCTAAAGCCATCGATGACGGGTTTGAAAGACCAAAAAATAAAGTGGAAGACAGGCATAATGGTTGTATACCCGGTATATCTATGCTTCCATGTCACGATGGTGCCAGGATTAGATGTCTGTAATGCATGCATAAATTTAGGCAACTGCCTATATGATTCATCTCAATCACTGAATACCATTTTAATTGCCTTTGCCCTTGCATGCCACGCCTTCTTGTATGATATACTATAGTTCATGGTCTTTTTTATATCTTCGATGACATTCTTAATTGGCATATCTGGTTCATTCTGCATACGACAATCAAATATGAGTTGGATTATCTGGGTGTGAACACTATAAACAAACAAATATGTATATATATGTAAATATTTATTTTTTATACTAACCGCAACTTGTCCCAAAATATGAGAAGCAATGTAACTGGAGCTAATATTAGTGTGGTCCCTGTTCATTCGTAGGTATAAACAATGGTGAGGACCCCTGTTGTAACAACCCTCGTCACTGTTTACCGATTAACCACTGATTGCTGCTAAACTGAAACTGATTATGATTGGTAACTGAATTGATTGAACTACTGAACTGAATGACTGATTGAAATCTGGAACTGAATTGATTAAGTATATCTGTTTAATTGTATGTCTATCTGTTGACTGTTTGATTATCTGTTCATGCCTTTGTGTTTAAATTGCGGATTGAAGGCCTTATCGGCGGCCGAATCTGAAACTGATTGATGATTTGTGTTCATTGGAATTTATATGATTTTATGGCATATTCAGTTAAAATGTGATTTGATACGATTAAATTAAGTTAATTATTGATAAATTGCATAACTTAGACTTAATTGCAATATTGCCATCCTTAGTGGCCCCCTACCTCAACATATTGAGCCTTGTACACAATTAGACAAACTTTTCCTCAGCCTCATTTGAGCACAAAACCGATCTAGAGAGAGAGTGAGTGAGAGAATTGATGTGTTCTTGAGGGATTTGCTTGGAATCTTGAGGATATTGTAGAAAACTTGTAACATTGAGCCTCCATACCTCTAATTCAAGACTTAGGTAAGGATTTCACCTTCTCATTGTTGAATTCGAGCTAGTCCTTGCATGGTTCATGTCTAATTGAGGAGCTAAGTCATAATTTAGTCTAGCATGTTGAATTATAGCTTAATTCATGCATGCATGTTTGAATTGTTGAGTTGTGAGTTGATTTCATAGTAAAATGTTACATGCATGTTCATATTGTGTTTAAGTCCATGATTTCATCTTGTCCTTGGAAGAATTGGCTCATTAGAGCATGAAATTGAGCTTTGAAATGGTTTAAATTCATGCATGTTATGTTTAATTTATGTTCATGAAAATTGGTTTCAAATTGAGTTGAATTGATCTTCCTTTTGGGTCTTGATTTTGCAAATTGAGCTTTGAATCATGTTATTCTATGTATTTACAAATGTTTTTCGGGAAAAGGGCCAAAAGGAATTGGTTTTAATGCATTTGAACTTCGTTTGAGCTTGGAAGTTCAAATCTAGAAATTCCAGATTATGAACTCACGCTCGAGCGGGGTGACTGGCGCTCGAGTGTGAAATTCGTGCTCCCAGTACTTTGCACTGTTTTGATGTCCGCTCGAGCGGAATAATTGACGCTCGAGCAGGACATTGTGTCTCATGCTTGAGCGGGTGTCGAGCGCCCAATTGAGCGTGATTTTCACTTATCCAGCACTTTTGACTGTTTTGCAGAACGCTCGAGCGAGTAAGTCTACGCTCAAGCGGAAACCTTTGTCTGTATGTCCGCTCGAGCGGAGTAACCTACGCTCGAGCGTGACCCCTGTTTTCTGAAAATTTTGAAAATACTTTTAAAGTGCATCTTTGCATCCTCATCTCATCATAGGCAATATTAGGCCTAGTTTAAGGCATCTTAATGAGGATATAGATGTAGAACCACACCGAGGCAAATTAGGGATTAAGTTATTATTTTTCCCAACTGTGTAGCTTAGTGTGTGTTCAATCTGTAAACTGTGTAGGGTTGGCGACTGGGGACGGGCTCTAGCTTTACTGTAGCCCAGAACTCTTTGAGTAACAACTATGTAAAGATATGTTCAAAATAATTATCTTCTGAACAATTGAACTGTACTGCTTTCTGAACTGATACTGTTAATTGAATGAATGTATGTCCTACATTCTGAACTGTATTGTGGCAGCCTTAGCAACTACTGTTTACTGCTACTGTTACAGAGATCTCTGTCAGTTCCCTTGTTGGAACCATTACTGTTTACTGATTGATGGCCATCATTTACTGTTCGGTCTTTTAAGACCTACTGTTTACTGTACTGCTATGCTAATGGATGTACCACATATGACTGAATGACTGATATACTGAATTAACGAACTGTTTTCATTACTGTAAGGACATTCATTCTTAACCTCTTTACGCATTACGTTATTCACTGGGCTTTAGCTTACTACTCATATATATATCTAGGTGTACAGGCACCAGACCGCGGCTAGAAGCGTCGGGGTTAAGCTCCAGTTTTGTCAAGCCAACCACTGTGCCTCATTGCGAGGTTCCGAGCCTGTCAAGCTAAGGCTATGGGGTGTTTTAGTCTTCCCCCTTCTGTTCTGTTTTGTATAACTGTATAAACTGTTACTGTACTGTTTAATAGGGATTAGGTCCCTGAACTGAATGATTGTATATATGTACATACTGTTCTGTACTGTTCATGTATATGTGTATGAAAAATCTTTTTGCATACAGACTCACAGCTCATTGGACATTGTTTACTTACTATATTGGCTTCCGCCAGCCCCTGTACTCTGTATTACTGTTCTACTGTTAAGCAGGCTTTCGGTAATCTCGGATTACTGGCCGGTTACGGTACTAAACCCATAGGGGCGAGTTTGGGTCGTAATAGAGTGGTATCAAAGAGATACTTATCACGAGTTATACCGCACACACGTGTCCCAATGAGCTATAGGATGTCCTAGAAAAGCGATTAGGGCATTACATGAGCATGATAAGTGTGTGGCTATGACATGACTGAATATATGCTATTGTGTTAATCTGTTTAAACAAATGACTGCCTATGTTGATAACTGTTATAATTGCCTATAGTGAAATGGATAATGCGAGAACTGCAAATGAATCTGAATCCTCATCCTCTGAGGGAAGAATAGCAAGACTGGAAAGAATGATGGAGCTAATAACTGAAAGACTAGATCAACAACAGAATCAACAGCCCCCACCTCCTCCTCCGGTACAGCCAGAGCAGAATGTGAATGTTAATGATGAGGACATAATTGCTCTCATCCATAAGTTCAGCAAAATGAAACCGACATCCTTCCAGGGAGGCCTTAAACCGTTAAAAGCTGAAGCATGGGTTCTCGAGACAGAAAAATTGTTTGAGATTTTTTCGTGCTCCAAAGCACATAAAGTGCTATTGGCCACCTTTACCCTACAAGAAGAAGCTAGAAGGTGGTGGATGCTTATCCGTGATGACAATACTGTTCTGACTTGGGCTCAATTCAAAGGAGCCTTCTTTGAAAAGTACTTCCCTCAGTGTGTTAGGGATAGAAAAGTAACCGAATTTGAACAGCTGAGACAGGGCACAATGTCCATTGCTGAATATGAAACGAAGTTCACCGAGCTTGCTAGATATGCACCACATATGGTTGACACTGACTACAAGAAGGCCAGAAAGTTTGAAGGCGGCCTTAATGTTGCAATACTGGACAGAATAAATGTTCTGAAATTACCGAATTATGTAAATGTTCTTGACCGAGCCTTGATGGCTGAATCGAACATCGAGGCACTGAAAACTAAAACACCAGCGTCTGAATGGCATGGTAAAACGCAGGGTTTTAAATTCAAGAAAGGCAAGCATAACCCATTGAACAAGAAACAGAATACGGGGTCAACAACTAGCCCCAGCCAAGGGAGTGGTTTCATACCACCCTGTTCTGAGTGTGGCAAGAAGCACAAAGGGGTCTGTTACAAAATATCTGGAGCCTGTTACAGGTGTGGCAAAGTGGACCACATGGTTAAAGACTGCCCCTCTGCTCCACAAGCCAATAGTAAAGCTGCACCAAGCGTGGTAGCATCAAATGTTGCACCAAAACCGAACCCCAAAGCTACCAGGAAAGAGCCCATGAGGCAGGGCCGAATGTTCGCCCTAGTACCGGAAGACCTGCAGAATACCGAGACCGTTGTGTCAGGTATTCTCTCTATTTGTACTCAAAATGCTTATGTACTGATTGATTCGGGGCTACGCATTCATATGTGTCGCATGTTTTTTCGCGAAAACTGAATAGACCATTAGAACCCATGAATTATCTGTTAGCTGTATCATCACCCATTGGGGGATCTATGACCTGTGCATATATGTACCCTACTTGTGAAATTATTGTTGGAGATGCACATTTGTTTATTGACTTACTGCCCCTGAACATTGATCATTTTGATGTAATATTGGGAATGGACTGGTTAACGAAATACCATGCTACCATAGACTGTGTAACGAAACAAGTAGTTTTTCGCCCACCGGGTTTACCCAAATTTGTGTTTAATGGGGTTGGAGTAGTACCTCCTCCGTATTTGATTTCATCTGTGAAAGCTATTAAATTGATTAGAAAGGGGTGTAAGGGATATCTGTGTTCTGTATTGACTGTATCTACTGATGATAATGCTAACGTGAACAGTATTCCTATAGTCAGAGAGTTCCCAAATGTTTTTCCAGATAATCTGCCAGGGGATTTGATTGACAGGGAGATTGAATTTACCGTGGATGTGATTCCGGGAACGCAGCCAGTATCTAAAGCTCCTTACCAAATGGCTCCAACTGAATTGAAAGAATTGAAAGTGCAACTGCAAGAACTGCTAGACAAGAAGTTTATCAGGCCTAGCACTTCGCCATGGGGCGCTCCTGTTTTATTTGTGAAGAAGAAAGACGGCTCACTAAGACTGTGTATTGACTACCGTGAACTGAACAAGGTAACTGTGAAAAATAAATACCCATTGCCACGTATTGATGACTTATTTGATCAGTTACAGGGTGCTCAAGTATTCTCTAAGATCGACCTCAGATCAAGATACCATCAGTTGAAAGTTAAACCAGAAGACATTGACAAAACTGCTTTTTGAACGAGGTATGGGCATTACGAATTTTTAGTTATGCCTTTCGGAGTTACCAATGCACCTGCTGCATTTATGGACCTCATAAACAAAATCTTTAAACCATACCTTGATGACTTTATTGTAGTATTCATTGATGACATACTGATTTACTCCAAAAGTATAGAAGAACATAAACATCATCTAACACTTGCCCTACAGACCCTAAGAGAACAGAAACTTTATGCTAAACTGTCTAAATGCGAATTTTGGCTTGATCATGTTATGTTTTTGGGGCATGTTGTTAGCAAAGATGGAATTTCTGTTGATCCGCAGAAAATTGAAACTATAGTAAACTGGCCTAGACCAACAAATTGCACCTCGTTCACTGTTTCAGCCATATTACCAGCAACTTCAACTGGAGTGGTATGATGGCTGCATGTGGGCACATCTTGTGTGTTATTGTCAAATTCATAATCATATCCACCGCGTGAACTTGATTCTACACCATGGCCCTGAAATGACTGTTGTGTGTAGCACAGTGGATAACATTGACCTAATTCATACATAGGAGACTGAAACGCAGTTGTGTCAATTCCATGCATCAGCAATGTAGTGAACGGACGAGAATCCATTTGTGTCATGTTCGGGATATTGTGTACAACCTCTTTATCAATGTAGACTTCCAAACAATTTGGTGCTTGAAAACTTGCACCGATACTTAATACGGTGTTCAACGCCTCATCGTCATTGATCTGTAATATCTTGTATTTGTTGTGTGTTTGCCACTCGCGATGAGGATATCTATATTTGAAGGTCAATCGGACACTTTCCCCGTAACTTGCCACCTTTGACGTAAACATCTCCGCCAAATTGCCAAGCGTTGTGCCAATTTGCACCGCATATATCCCTTTCGGGTTAGCATCATATGAGACGCCTTCATCGGGATCCCGAATTATGTTTCCCCCCAGTAGAAAATAATTGGAACAGTCTCCATATACTTGCTTCAATTAAGACAAAAAACATTAAAATAGCAACAATATACTTATATCTCCTTGTACTTGTAAAAGAATTATATGAATTTTAACTCATTCAATTACAATTACTTATGACGCAAAAACTTTATTTAAGTAATCAGCAATTGTAATCCAACAAGCAGTATTGATTTTTTAATTAAAATATGAGTTAAAATAATGATAATGCTTTAGATTTTTTAGCTTTTTAAGAAACAAATCTTATAACACATACAAAATTAACATCATGCTCTTCTGTTATGCTTTTTACATTATTTATTATGATTAAGATCATGCTCTTGTGCACATTAAAACAAATTCAGCTAAGTTTTAGGTCTGAAAATCTTTTATTAATTTTGGATTAATTTTGTATAAATTATAAAAAAATGATTATAAATTATAAAGTAACAACATTTGTAATCATTAAATAAATATAATTGATGTAAGTTGATTTAGGTAATTGATAAATTATAAATCTAAGTAATTTACATAAACTTATTAGTGTAAGTTGTTAATCTTGTTACTTTGAGTGTAGGTAAGCTTATGAGTGTAAGAAAATCCAACAATCTTATGAGGTAGGTAAACTTATGAGTGTTGGTAAACCTAACATCACATCAAAGCAACAACCTACATCAAAGTAATAATATTTCTAATTTACCTAAATTTCTAATCATTACATAAATTATGAGTGTAGGTTGTGACTTTATATAAATTACAAAGTGTTGGTAAACTTGATTTATACATAAAGAAATTTGATTTATACATATTCGTGACCACGCTTGTAAGTAAAATATGTAAAAACGTGTTTTCAAAACACATTTTGAACAAAAGTTCAAAACCAGCACTCACTCTTCTTTGTCACAGACACTCACACTCACTCTCTATCTCTCTCTCTGACACACACCCACAACACTCGCATGAAATATATATAATTTTTAATAGATATAAATTTTATTTTATAAAATTCAGAACAATTAATTTTTTTTTAATTTAATTTTTCTTTTGAAATAATTTATTTTTCCAATTAATTTTATTTTTTTTTCAATGATTTTTTTTTTCAAAGGCGGGGGAATAACTGTCATAAACAGAAACCTCAGGGGTGTTAGTGTAATTTACCTAAATAAAAAAATTACTTTTTAAGAATTAAAGTAAAAAAATAATCATTTTATATAGTTGATTACTATTTGCTATTATCAATTATTATTATATATATTTAATATTGGTCTGAATTTTACAAAATGAAATTTCTATATATTAAAAATTATATATGTTTGATGTGAGTGTGAGTGTTGTGGGTGTATGTGTCAGAGAGAGGGATAGAGAGAGTGTTTGTGAGTGTCTATGACAAACAAGAATGAGTGCTGGTTTTGAATTTTTTGTTGAATTTTTGCATTTTGCTTAAAAGTGGTTATTATCCACGGGTCAACAGTAAAACCGCGGTTTGCAACCATGTTTTTTGAAGATAAAAAGAATTACTTAACAAAAGCATGGTTATGTATAAATCAAATTTTGTTAATTAGATTTACTTTAGAAAAATAATTACTTAAAAATTTATGTGTAAATAAAATTTCCTTAAAAGCGTGATTTGTAACCACGTTTTGTTAATTAAAAGCGAGGATTGTACCACGCTTTTAAGATTTTACAAATTGTCCGCGGGAGGGCCACAAAAATAGTGAAAGCGTGGTTTGTAGCCGCGTTTTAGCTTAGCTTAGGAATTCTGTCCAAACTAAGCCTACTTTGGGAAATAAATTACTATTTTACCTTAATTTGGGAAAAGCTCCTAATTTGGGCAATGATTTAATCGTACGCATGTAAATGGTAACAATTTTAAAAACACTTATTTTGAGGATATTATTTCCCAATCTTGATCTATTCAGACATTAGTATTTCAATAAACTAGACAGATATATCAATAATTTTGAATATGAAGACATTATGAAGATTCTTCTTTTATTTTTCTGTTCATATAATTTTATAGTATAATTTGAATCAAGTATTGTATTTATTCAGTGCGATTGGACAAAAGTAGACAAGTCATACAAAAACCTTAAAACATAGTGTAACTTTTTCTATAAAATTATTATTTTTTTCATTGAGTTGAAATAACTCCACTGATTTTGTATGACTTGTTCTTAATTTTTATTTCAAACATTGTTCACGTAATTTTTTAAAACTGGTGGTCCAATTAATGAGATTTATGGACAATTACAGAGAAGGTATTTTTATTTGCTCAAGCTTCTGCCAATAGGGACCTTAATGACAAAGTTATTTGGTAGGTTATTTCCTATGAGATTATTCCCTAACTTAGGGAAATAACCTCATACGAAATAACGTAGAAAATAACTTAGGGAAATAACGTAAGAAATAACATAAATAAAAAATAAGTCAATTGGATAAAAATAAGTTATTTACGACTTTGTTCGAATTTAATTCAATTTATTACAATTATTAAAAACTTATGAAAAATGCAAATATGAGCAATATGTGTCCCTCTTTAAGAGCAAATTTATAAACTTTACAAATTTATTGAGTTAAAATCAACTAACTTAGTAATTATTTTTCGTTAAAAATCCTAATGTCTTTATTTATTAGACCAAATTACATATAGAGATGCCACCATGTTAAGGGTCAAAATTGAATTAACTAAAAGTATAAGAATAAAAATGACATAAGAAGCAAAATTTACAGACTACTAATATAATTTATCCTAAATTTAAAATTAAAAAAAAATGTTAAAAAATCAGCACTAAACGGTGGGTTGTGCCAACTTTTGTACTTATTTTTTTTAACTTATCAAACTTATTTAAGTTTTTTTAACAAATATGAATTTCATTTTTTTTCCACCTCAACCCATTCGGTACAATTGAATTGCACAGGATGGGTTATTTCAAACTTGCTTTTCTTTCATTTTTAATAAGTTTTTCCTTTGGCCGCAAAATATGGTTGGGGGTAACTATTCAAAGGGGGGGAAAAATTGCAGGTTTCAATTAAAAAAAAGTCGTAAAAACTTAAAACTTAATTGAATAAACATAATGCAGGCACATAAAGAATAAGTCAATTAGATAATTCAAATGGGTAAAAATTATTGAGAATGAGTCATTTTATAAGTCAAATATTTTAATTTTTTCAAACATAATTCTTAAACAAATAATTTTTTTTTATATCAAATGTTTTGATAATAGCATTTTCCATGACGACTTGAAAGGCCTCTTTTGGCAAAGAGGTAAAAAGTAATTTTTTTATTTCTAATTTTTTGTGGATCAAATTTTTTGACCTCTAATGTTTTGGTAATTTTTTTGTGGATCACTTCTAAAAAGTCATTTATTTATATCAAATTTTTTGACTTCTAATGTTTTGGTAATTTTTTGGGAAAGAGGTAAAAAGGTATTTTGGGTTTCATTCAGACTATTCGCGGCGAAGGACACGGCCACCCTCTCACAACTGAAAATTTTCTCCCCCTTTTCCCTTAATTTTCTCCTCATTTTCTTTTGACTGAACTTGCTTTTCTTTTATGCCAAACATCCCCTTATACTTTCCATAATAGAGAAATAAAAAATGATATAATGATCAGTTGGATCTATGGACTCGGAATAATTAGTACTAGACACTAATCTAATGATCAGTTGAATTACATAGTTCCTTGTAATTCAATTTTGTATGACACTAATATATATTATATGATTATATTTTAGTTTTTTTTAATATATCGTAAATATTGTTAGGCTGTGCTTAATTTATTGGAATGAAAATAAAAGGAAATGACATGATTATTCCTTAAATATGTTTTGATTAAAAAGAAAAATTTGTGGAAAGTGAAAGTGAAAGAAAAAAATAATAATAATTTGGAAATTTTGAAAGAAAGGGATAGAAAATTTTGAAATTTTAATTATAGATAATTTTTATATAGACAAAATTAGATTTTCTTGTGTTTGCTTTTTTCCAAGAAATTATAAAGTTAATTACGATAATAATATACAAGAAAATTATTATTATTATAGATAATTATTTATTCATTATGTAAAAATTATTTGTTCCTAAAAAAAATCATGTAACATTATTAAAAAACTTTAACTTATCATAAATTTCTTAAACCCTAATTTCTTAAACCATAACCATCATTTCTAATTTCACAATTTAAAACCCTAACCCTAATTGAAAAATGATTTCACATTCATCAATTCAAAACCCTAACCGTAATTGAAAAACGATTTCACATTCATCAGTTCAAAACCCTAATTCAAAACCAAAACCCTCATTTATGATTTCACATTCAATAGAAAATCATAACCCTCATTTTCTCATTTCAAACATAATATCTAAATTTTTCTAAACAGATTCAACATTCAACAGATTTCACATTCAACAAATGTCACATTGAACAAAAATCTGATTTCACATTCAACAGATTTCACAATTATAAACATATTTAAGATAAATATAAACCATTCAACATTCACATTCAACAGATTTCTAAACAGATTTCACAAATATAAACCCTAACCCTTATTTAAGATTTAAGATTTCCCATTCAACAGATTTCTAAATAGATTTCACAAATATAAACCCTAACCCTAATTTATTATTTCTGATTTGACAACATTTTTACATTCGTGAACCCTATTCTACCAACATTACACGAAATACCAAAATAATGAATCTAACATAAAACACCAAAGTTGGCCAAAAGTGCCCGAAATTCTAAAATTATTTTGTATGGTATGGTATGGTTTAATTTTAAAATGTCCAATTGCTGAAAATTGTAAAATGTCCAAATGCCCAAAATTGGCTTTCATTTTTTAAGTTTAATTGGGTATGGTTTAAAAAGTATTGTAATCAAATTAAATTATTAAAATTATTCAACCAATTTGACCCAAATCATTTAGGATTTTATTTTCTCTACGTTTTTACATAATTTGTTCCTAAAAAAAATATATAACATTATCAAAAAAATTTAACTTATTATAAATTTCTTAAACCCTAATTTTTGAAACCATAACCCTCATTTTTTATTTTACAATTTAAAACCCTAACCCTAATTGAAAAATGATTTCACATTTATCAATTTAAAACCCTAATTCAAAACCAAAACCCTCATTTCTCATTTCACATTCAATCGAAAACCATAACCCTCATTTTCTCATTTGAAACATAATATTTAAATTTTTCTAAACTTCAGGTTCATTCAACAGATTTCACATTCAACAGATGCCATAAATGTAATCCTAATTTCTCAAATTTCACATATACATTAACCAGATTAAGAGAGTATTTTTAAATCAGATTAGGGTTTTAACCATAGAACGATTATGGCATTTTCATAATTCATTTAGGATGAATTTAGAGTATTTTTATGGCATATGTAACAAAAATCTGATTCAATTCGGAGTTAATGTTAAATGTTAGATTTAACCATAGAACGATTTAGAACCACATTCATGAACCCTATTCTACCAACATTATATCCACTTTCACAACCACAAAAAACACAATAAAGTAGATCAAGAGAGAGAGACAGAAGGCATACCAACGCGAGAGAGGACAGAGAGCAAAAAGGGAGCTCGTGCACAGCGAGAGAGAGAGAGCAGTAAGAGTGAGAGAGACGGGGCTAAGCGAGAGAGAGAGCAGGAGCGAACTGTGTTATCTAAGAAGCGTGATTGCAAATGACGGGGCTGGAGAGGGTTTATATCAGTTCTAAAAGCGTGGTTACAAACCACGAGTTCACTTAAAAAAATTGTATAAAAAGCGTGGTTCACAACCACGATTTCAGCAAAAAAAAATTTGGCCAAAAAGCGTGGTTCGAAATAGCGAGTTCAGAAGAAAAAAAAATTAATTAAAAGCGCCTTTTGTAACCGCGATTTCTTAATCAAAAGTGCGTTTTGTAACCACGATTTTAAGACTTCCCAAATTCCACGCGAGACAAGCGCATATATGTTGAAATCGTGGTTGTAAACCACGATTTAGCCTATTTTGGGAATTCTTTCAAAACTAGGCTTAGTTTGGGAATTGATTTAGTATTTTGGCTTATTTAGGGAAATGCCCCCCGAACTTGGAGTCCTAAATCTTATATCATAAATTAAAATTAAAAATTATATTAAAAAAATAAGGATTTGATTTTGTAATAAAATAATTTTTAATTTTTAATTTTATCCATTTAAATTCTTAAATAAAACTGATTAAAAAAATTATTTTAGATTTTTATATATTTTATGATTTAAATTTAAAATAAATCAAAAAAAAATTAAGATTTAAATTGATAAAATTAAACTTCAGACTCTAGAAGAAAAAAATTCCTAAAAAATAAATAAAATCATCTGCAAATGATAGTTTGAAGCACATCCAAATAAATTGTTCATTTTAGGTTTGATCTTAAAAAAATAAAAAATAAATAAAAAAAATTAAGTGAACGAAACCATAATCAAATTGTGCCCAATCTAAATATTTAATATTTTTTTCTTTTATTTGGTAAAATTTTTATACAAAACTTACACTAGAAAGCAAAAGAGAAAAAATAAGGGGAGAAAAAGATGTAGTAAAGTTTGCAATTAGAATTATAAAATTTGAAATAAAGAGATTTGGCCTTTAGGCATGAGGAATATTCAAATAGAGTCTAATTCGGTGTATATGGTCCTTCTCATTAATGGGGAAACACCAAAATAATTCCCTTATAGAGTCCTCCTTGAAGACATCAAGTTCCCTATGGGTAAATTTAGCTATTCTGTCAAGCATATTTTGAGAGAAACTAATCAAAGTGCAACTGGGCTAACTAATATTGGGGTCAATCATCTTAAAGACCTAGTAGTGCTTGAGAACCCTCCAAACAAAATTGCAGACCTGTTGATTGCAGATATTGTTGGGGCATCAAGTGTTAGGGCCTAGTGCTCTGTGTTGTGTTTTTCTTTGGATTTTTTACCAACCGATCCTAATAATTGATTTTATTACCCATTAGGTCTTAAGTTTCTATCTCATGCACCAGAAAGTCCTATTATATTTTTTTATCCCAATTTTGCCCCTGCTGTTATACTGCCAAAGCTATTAATTGCACCACTATAATGTTAGGGGAGACGAAGGGGTCACGACGTTGACGGCGACAATCAAACAGTTATTCGTTGGTGTTGGTGAACATGAGAACTACCTCTATAGCCCTTGGATTTGAGAGAGATGGTGTTAGATCTGAGAGAGATCAAGAAAATTGACATGAATGGAGATAGGTGTGTCGACATTGACGAGTTCAGAGCTCTATACCAATTAATAATGGACGAATGAGACGAAAAAAAAGACATGAGAGAGGCATTCGAGGTGTTAGATCAGAACAGTGATGGGTTCATCTAGTATCACGACCCAAACTCACCCCCTATGGGTTGAGTGTCGTAACTGACCAGTAATCTGTGATTACCAAAGGCCTCCTCTACCAATCAAAAAAATAATCAGGGCTAGCGGAAGTAATATTCAAAAACACTAATAGTCCAATGAGCTGTGCATTTATATGAACAAATATTTACATGCAAAAATGTTAATTTACCTACATTCAGTACACAACTTATAAGTTAACACCTTATACATAATATATGCACATAACAAAAGTGTACTTCATGATCAAAAGCTTGACAACAACCTTCTAGGCCTAGCCTTAACTCTGAGGCACTCAAAACCACGTGGTAGGCTTCAAAACGGTGGCTCGACTAAAGACTCTTTCTAGACTTGTCTTCCAGAACGCTCACTTATACATATGTATATATATTTATATATATAAATAGTGAGTTAAAACCCAGTGAATAACATTAAAATAAAGAGGTAAATGAACGAATTCCACATCATAACGTATAAAGAAAACCATACCATACATATCAATCGTATCAGTCTCAGATCATAACATAATAATGGTATATCTAATAGAACATATCGCATACCGCCTTCCGATTAGAGTAATCGGTTCCAGATACTGATTAAACACATATCATCACAAAGATGTGGTTAACGAGATCTTCTATCACATATATGTTATGGACCCGCATTTACATGATGTCTCCCATGACTTGGGACTATCTGTGGATGCCATAATAGGGCAAAATAGGACATTTGTTCACGTATCAAAATAACATTTCAGAAACCATAGCTTATCAAATAACAGTTTAAACATATACCACACAAACATATCTTTATAGAAATGTTACTCCCAGTAGGCTTCTAGTAACAATTGTGCTATCTCCGACTCATGACCTACAATTACAATGCACATAACACGATACATATCTAACTTAAAACAAAATCATAACTTCGAATTGAAGCTTAATTCCATGGAAAAAGATCAAACCCTTGAATTTCAAGGCAAAAACATAATCCATGCACCTTAGAGTTCCAATCTTTGAAATTTATGGAGTTTATTCTTCCAATTTCAAGAACCATGCAAGAAAAATAATTTTATGGACATATTTTCATGAATCAATGCCATGCATGTGGAGAGATAAGCTCAAAGTCTACAATTTCTTCCTTAATTACTCAAGAACAACTCTAAACATGCAAGATTTCTTCTTGACTAAATTTAAATCCTCAAAATCCATGACATTTTCCTTCAATCTTGAAAACCTATGCATGAATTGCAAAGTATATAAATAAATCTTCATGAAATCATCCATGCATGACAAGTTTAAAAACTAATTTTTCTTATTCCTTCAATTTGAGACATATTCATGTTAAACTCTAATTATTATAGCCAAAACTTCTATCTCATGCATGAAGTCATCTCAATTCAACCTATATTTTAGAAGATGAGGAGTAGATTTACCGTAATTTCAAGAATTTGGAATGAAAACTCACCTTAATTTGATAAGTAATGAACTATCTTCTAGTTCTCTCTAAGTTCTTCAATTCTCTTTCTTTGAGTTCAACTTAAGAACTCTCTCTTTTCTTCCCTCTCTCTCTACGTACAGGTTGTGTAATAACTCCACCAACCCAAGTACTCTCTCTCTCATTCATTGTTTATTAGGAGATAAAAGGATGAGTAGAAGTTTCATATAATTAACATTTAATATTAAACTTAATTCATCAAAAATTAATAAATTATTTATAATTAAATTAAATTAATCATCATCATAATAAAATCTCAATTACACTAAATTAAATTATACTAATTTCTATTAAGCTCTAATTCCTATTCAGTTATTTAATTCTAACCTATTACAATTAACGAATCAGATGGAATAAATTTTTAATTAAACTTCCTGGATAACTGTAAAAATTCAAATTAATATATCCTTGTATTCAGTTTTGATTTATGAACCCATTTATGTCATCAATTTTAGTTTCAAAGTCGAGCTCACAACAGATAGTTTCTCAATTTAAACAGATATTTACAACGAATCAAATTAGATAATTCACAATTAATCATGGCACATGTCATAATTAAAATTCCATACATAATTAATCACTTATAATTACAATTAACATTTTGGGGTCGTCACATCTAGGTATTTTCAATGTCGATCGGAACTCTTATCTTATTTAAACCAGTGATAAATTTATCAGTAAATTTGTTAAAAACCAGTGATAAATTTGTTTAAACCAATGATAAATTTATCATTATTAAATTTGTTAAAAAATTTACAAATAGCTAGCAAACTTGATTTGAGAGAGATGGGGCATCACAACAAATTTATCACTGAATTAAGTAACAAATTTATCATTCATAAATTATATAACAAATTTATCAATGAATTAAGTAACAAATTTATCATATCAGTTTCACGTCTATAGAAGATCGACAACACCTTTCAATGCACTGATTGGATACTTTGCATCCCAAACCGATGATGGAGGAATATGGTGGCAACGACGATGTCGAAGATGGTAGATCGATGATGGAGAATTGTGGTGTTAAAGCTAGCAGATGAATGGTGGGGAAACAACAGCAGTGATGGCAACGAGGGAAAAAAAGACGGTGGTTAATCCAAGCGACATATATGGTGATGGAGGAGGAGGTGGAGGAGGAGATGGTGTACCAGTAACAGAGAGAGAGAGAGAGAGAGAGAGAGAGAGAGATATGTGTTTGGGTTAGGGTAAAATCTCTCAATTGAATGTAAGGGGTAAAAATGAAAGATGGATTAAATTATTTTGAGTCAAGACTTCCTAGGAATTAAGTCCGTTCCAAAGGACATGCCCGTAACTCCCCTTTGTTGTTTCTATTTTTTGTTCTATATCTATTGTTGTCTTTGCTACCTTTCCTCTTGAATAAATAAAATAAAATAAAATAATTAAAAAAAAACCTTTAGGGTATCAGTTTGACTGCTTACAAGCCCATTTGAGACCCAAAGAGCCAGTCTGACTTAAGCACAAAATAACTTCCTTTCTGTATTTAGGGCAAAATATTTTGACTAAAAACAAAATTTTCAAGTTCAACAGATAAAAATGAGTTCATACCACAATAAATTTTGTCTTTTATGACAGGATAATTGGCATAGTGATCTATGCAGTTGTCTCTTATGACAGTAAGAAAGTTAGAGATTAAGGATTCGAGTCGATGGAGCGACTATGGCCCTTTCATTATAATCTAACTTATTAACTCCCTAACATTTTATCGTATGAAGAAAAAAAGAAAAAAAAAACTTTGGTCTTCAAAACCATTAAAGAGGCCACTTATGATCTAAACCAAAATTAAAATAAAGAATAAGAGGTCCACTTTCACGTAATATCAATTTTTCCTAAGTCCTTTTTGTATTTTTTAGGTTATGATCATCTAGCCCTTGAATGCCAAAAATCAAGCTATGTTTACAAAATGCTCAAATCTTTTCATTTTAAAACTAATTGAGGTAAATTTAATAGTAGTGAAAGACTCTTTCAGGTACTAATGAATATTTTGGAGAACTTAAAAAATAACACAAAATAACTTGTAAAAGTTGACCCCTTAACCCAATGGCGATTTTGGTCATTTTATTAAAAAATTGACTTTATTTTTGTCACTTTAAACACAACATAGGTATTTCAAGGTGAAGATATCTTTTATGAGTTATCTAGTTCAAACTCAAGTAAGAATAACTATTTCCAACCAACTAGGCCTAGCCTAGTTGGCCACCATGCCATCCTTAGGGCTTAGTCCCAAGGAGGTCATGGGTTCAATTCCTCTTAGGGGGGTTGAATTAAGGAAGTGCAACTACTTAGGTGCTTTGCCAAGGGTGGGGAGATTTTCTCTCATAAGTGCTAATCAAACAACTAACTAACATTTGCCGATCAAAAAAAAAAAAAAACTATTTCCAAGATGCTATTAGGGTTGGAATACAATTCAAGACCATGGTGAGAAAATCATTCTCATTAAATAAATAAATAAAATCAAAGATAATATTCTATGTTTGGGGCAACTTTTAGAGAAAGGATCTCTTGAAAGATCATGTGGGAGTGTAAATATCAATTTTTCAGTGTTTCGCAATAGAATGTTCACATTGAATCTTCAAAGCGATGCGATGCACCCAGGTGTTTGAGGGCTTGCATCAAAGATTTTTCTTGGCTATAGCATGTGAGATTCAAACATTTAAATTATGGAGGGCTAAGGTTACTGACAGAGAAAAATATGATACACAAGGCTTCTTCCCTAAATCATCTGAACTAGCTTTGTGAAGGGTGTCTATGTTGGACAATTTTCACTGTATTTGGAAAAATAAATTATGTTGTGTACTTAACAACAAACAGAATACAGAAGAAATAAAGGAAATGAGAGAATTTGTTTGATTACAAAAATTAAACCAGTAAAATAAAATAAAATAAATAAACAGATTTTTATTTTGTTACAAAAAAAACATAAAATCAAAATTTGATTTAAATAAATAAATAAAACCAGAAAATAAATAAACAACTTACTTGATTAATTTCTTGAATAATATTCTGATCAAGTCCAGTGTTCGACACTGTGTCCTTAAGACAGATTCGTCCTTTCTACGGTGCTTTCAGAATATGGACGTTTATCTCCCAGAATAAAATAATCTATCAACGAATAAATGAAACACTACAATTTATTAGCATAACCAGCACACAAAGTGTTTACACTCTTTCTCACAAGGAAAATAATGCAGCAATATGTAGAGAGTAATTGCAGAATTATATGGACGAAAAATAGTGAAATCATCAAATGAGGGCTGGTCTATTTATAGATGTAGTGACACCCTTTTAATTTGAATTGAATAGGTAGCATATCCGTTTGAACAGGTACTGAACCTGTTGGTTTGAATTGGTACTATTTGAGTTCAAATTCAAACAGATAAAATCGAATTGCATAGATTTAAATCTGTTCAGGTTTTTTTGAAAATTAAACATATTCAAATTTGTACAGGTAAGAGAAAAACGGACCCAATTTTGAATTTTAATTTTCGAAAAACAAATTGGAAAAAATTGAATTTAATTTTAGAAAAATAAAACTTAAATGTTTTTGGCCCAAAAAGATAGGTATTAGGCCGGACAAGCCCAATCCAATCTTACACCACGCACCCACGCCTAAGTCTAGCCCGCTGGACCGACTGGATGGACGGACGGACGGCGGCGACGGCGGCGCGCATGTGGTAATTTTTGGGTCCAATAAGTCTAGCCCATTTTGCCTATAACCTCCTTATCTACAAAACTTGGGTACCCTTGGGGAACATCCCAAGTTCTAATCCCAAGCCTTATAAACCTATTCAAAACTTCCCACCAAATCAATATGAGACAAGCTTTATTCAAACCTTTAAGGCTTTTTCACCAAAACTCCATTTTCATGGAGCACACTTTGGCTTTAATTTCCCATTTACTCAATAATGGTTTTGAACAACCAAATATACCACGTGAATCACAACGCAACATAGAACGTGTTACCATTTAAACCCGCCAACTCTGGCGTACAGGTCCCACCTAAATAATTGACCAAAGTTAGGAAAAAATTCTGTTTTCTTGAATTTTTTCCAACCATTTCTAACAATCCCCCACATGAATGGAATTTGATAACAACGGAAATGCAATAATATGTAGAATTTGTTGAAAGAGTATAAGTCGAAAATATCTTGCATCAGGATAGGTAGCTTTCGGCCCTGAACCTTCCTTAGTGATGACCTATCGGACTTACTAACTAACCAATGGACGCGATGCCTTGAATTGTTCAGCCGTTTGTGTAAGCCAAGACAATAGATTTCACACAAAATATTTTCTAACACATCGTGGTTCTCACTGTTGTGTTCATTTTGGCCTTGAACGCTCTTGGTTTTCATGAGTGTTTCTAGAGAATTTAGCCTCTTTCATTCTCATAGAACCGGCCTCAGTTCGACACTCATATAAGGTACTGTAGTTTGGTGAATAATACCATGTTGTGTACAAAATTCATTTAATGGTGCATCATATTCACCACTCCTATCACTTCTAACCATTTTAATGGTTTTACCAAGTTGATTTTCAACTTCTGTTTTGTAGAGTTTAAACATTTCTAAGATTTCATCTTTACTTCTACGTAAATAAACATAACAATATCTTGTGCAATCATCGATAAATGTTATGAAATACTTTTTGGCTCCTCTAGTTTGAACAAATTTAAGATCACATACATCTGTATAAATTAATTATAGAGGTTCGGTTTTCCTTTCAACCGATTTAAATGGAGCCTTAGTTTGTTTCGCTTCTACACAAATTTCACATTTATGATTAGGATTAATTTCAAACTTTGGTATATAATCCAAACCAATTAATCTACGCAAAGTATCAAAATTCACATGTCATAATCTACCATGCCGTAAATTCGACTCAAGAATATAAGTAAAAGATGTGTTATTCTTATTCATAGTAACTTTTGGTACAACTATCATTACATTTAATTTGAAAAGACCATCACTCATGTATCCCTTACCAACATGCATACCACTGTTTGATAATACAAATTTATCAGACTCAAATACAAGCCTAAAACCATTTTTACTTAACAAAGAGTCAGAAACCAAATTCTTCCGGATGTCAGGTACATGCAGTACGTTGTTGAGGGTCAGTTCTTTCCCTAATGTCATCTTCAAGATCACCTTTCCTTGTCCAGCCACAGTAGAAGTAGAAGAATTTTCCATGAAAAGTTGTTCACCATTTACAGCCTCATTGTAGGTAGTGAATATCTTCTTGTCCGCACAAATATGACGAGTTGTCCCAGTGTCAACCCACCATTCCTTGGGATTTCCAACCAAATTAGCCTCAAGCACCACAGCAGAGAGGTTGATGTCATTCACTCCGTTAGAGATGTAATCTAGTTCAGTTACATTGGCCTGATTGGTAGTCTTATTGCTTGTACTTCTGCGATCCTTCTTAGGGCGGCGGCAGCCAGAAGCTCGATGTCTAGTCTTGCCACAATTATAGCATTTTCATTTGAACTTCTAGTTGCCATTGTTGTCGCCTTGTTTAGGATCATCTCCAGTAAACTTCCTCTTTTTATTATGTGGTTTGTGAACTTGTTCAACCACATTAGCCTTGGACTCAATGAGATTTTTTTTATTCCTTTTTTCAGTCTTTCAGTTATCTTCCTCAATTCTCAATCTTACAATCAATTCATCCATAGTCATCTCCTTGCGTTTATATTTTAAATAATTTTTGAAATCTTTCTAAGCCGGTGGTAACTTTTCCACTAATGCAGCGACTTGGAAAGACTCCCTAAGAGACATACCTTCTGAATGAATATCATGCAAAATTATTTGAAAATTTTGAACTTGAGAAATTACTGTTTTGGAGTCTACGTAACAAAATCCAAAAATTTACAAACAACAAATTTCTTCGTGCCGGCATCTTCTGTCATGTACTAATTCTCCAAAGAATCCCATAATTCTTTTGCTAACTTCAGGGGGGCTGTAAACATTATACAGTATGTTGTTAAGGCTATTGAGGATGTAGTTTCTGCACAGGAAATCTGAATGTTTCCAAGTATCTACAGTGGCAATAACTTGCCGATCACTTTCACCATCTTTAAGTGTTGGAGCCTCTTCAGGGAGAAACCGGGCCAAATTTAGAGTTGTAAGATAAAACAGCATCTTCTGCTACCATCTTTTAAACTCAGTACCATTAAATTTTTTCCCTTTTTCTCCATGATTTATCGGTACTTGAACATGGTTCTGGATAGGGACTGGTGTTGGTGTAACAATTGGAGTACCATTTCCAGTTGCAGTAGCCATAATATCTTATTACAAAAATCAGAAACAACCAAAACACAAATTAATTTTCTAGTTACTAAAACCAGAAAATAAATTATAACACAAAATAATTTTATTTTCCTTGTTACTAAAACTAGAAAAATAAAACACCACAATAATTTCTGCAACACCAAATAATATTATGCAATTGTTAATGACACTAGTATATTACTACTAGTTGTCAAAGAAAATAGACAGTGTATTACTACTATATGTCAAATAGTTTATAATTACTATTTGTATTTTCTAAACAGAATATCACTTTGTGAAAATATAGAAAAATAAATACAATGAAGATACAAAAAATTAATTTGTCTTAAGATTGTTGGACAATCTTCATTGTATTTGAAAAAATAAATTATGTTGTGTACTTAACAACAAACAGAATACAGCAGAAATAAAGAAAATGAGAGAATTTGTTTGATTACAAAAATCAAATCAGTAAAATAAAATAAAATAAATAAAATAGATTTTTATTTTGGTACAAAAAACAAAATCAAAATCTGATTTAAATAAATAAATAAAACCAGAAAATAAATAAACAACTTACTTGATTAGTTTCTTGAATAATATTCTGATCAAGTCCAGTGTTCGACACTGTGTCCTTAAGACAGATTCGTCCTCTCTACGGTGCTTTCAGAATATGGACGTCTATCTCCCAGAATAAAATAATCTATCAACGAATAAATGCAACACTACAATTTATTAGCATAACCAGCACACAAAGTGTTTACACTCTTTCTCACAAGGAAAATAATGCAGCAATATGTAGAGAGTAATTGCAGAATTATATGGATGAAAAATAGTGAAATCATCAAATGAGGGCTAGTCTATTTATAGATGTAGTGACACCTTTTTAATTTGAATTGAACAGGTAGCATTCAAATACTTTTGGCCCAAAAAGATAGGTATTGGGCTGGACAAGCCCAACCCAATCTCACACCACGCACCAGTGCCCAGCCTGCCCGACCGGACGGCCGGCGGCGCGCGCGTGGTGATTTTGGAGTCCAATGGGTCTAGCCTATTTTGCCCATAACCTCCCTCTCTTCAAAACTTGGGTACCCCTTAGGGCAAACCCCAAGTTCCAATCCCAAGCCTTATAAACTCATTCAAAACTTCCCACCAAATCAATGTGAGACAAGCCTTATTCAAACTTTTCAGAATTTTTTACCAAAACTCTATTTCCATGGCGTACACTTTGGCTTTAATTTCTCATTCACTCGATAATGGTTTTGAGCAACTAAATATACTACGTGATCACAACGCGGCATAGAATGCATTACCACTTAGACCTGCCAACTTTGGCGTACGGGTCCCACCTAAATAATTGACCAAAGTTAGAAAAAAATTCTGTTTTTCAAAATTTTTCCCAACCATTTCTAACAGTCTACATGGGAAACATTTTCAAAAATGATTTTCCAAGGAGACCAACTACAAAAGCAGTGAAATTTAGAGGCTTGGAGCTCGTGCATACATATATTTTCCAATTAATCAAGCCACCTCCATTTATATGTGATCCAAACACATTTGAAGAGTTCAATGGGTCAATGGCTCAAAGAATTTGAGATGACGAATATTGGCCTTGTGTTATATTATCATGGCATAGAGATATAGCAAATGAAAAAAGTCAATTATTTCTGAAGAAAGTTGTGTAAGAGAATTTCTTAAGAATTTCTTGATAGAAGGTTGGAAACTTGTCTCAGTTACATGATTTATTGTGTGGGTGATTTTCCGACCACATTGCCCGCTTAACAACCAGCTGGAGAGCACTGGCAGAATAGATGGCACCTGACTGACCTGCAACAGAAATATAAGAATCCCGCGGTGGTTTCGACCACCCGGGGGCACTTCGACGATCAAGTCAGTATATCTCTCAAAGATAAATCAAGTACTAAACTCACAAGCTTGAGTATCAAAAGCATACCTTAGACCCATGGGGGTGCCTCTTATTTATAGCCAACTCAATCCTAGTCCCAATGGGAGCCTAACTCCAATAGACTCAGGATTACTGCTAATCAGAGACTCCAAGTGGGATTAGGATAACCTCTCTAAGAGTCTCATCTTTACCCAAACTGAAGTCTCCTCCCATTCTAGGACTCTTGTCCCTCATCCAGGTTGAGTTCCCTTTTTATTCTAGGACTCTTGTCCCTTATCCACTTATCTCGGATTCCGATATCTTCGGAGATAACCTTGGCCCTGCCGAGATCACCTCAGCGTCACGACCAGGACACGTGGCACCTCGGCTGACACGTCGGCGTCACCTTGCCACGCGTTGGTATTTAGAAAATATATCCCCACAATTGTCCCCTAAGTTCTATTACCTCGGCATTCTGAGGTGATGGAACCTACATTGCCTGTTCATCTGAGCCCCTCTGTCCGAAATCAAAACTTGCCGACCTCAAAGTTCCCTGGACTTTACTGTCCACTTGTGTCAAGAATCAAGTTTCATGCTTTCCAAGTGGCTTGAAATCGCACCTCCTAGCCGAGGTTTTGGTTCCATTAATTCGTAAACTAAGAGCTTTGCAACTGCTCCACTCACACTCTCTGGTGAGTTCCCGATTTCCAGTCATCTATTTGACTCCGACGATTTTCATATCGGCGTTCATTTCACTTGGTAGGTTCATAAACTCTTTACTTGCTATTAAGCTCAATCTTTCATAACTCTTCTAAATCTGTTTACTTGCCATCTGATGCCTTCTATTTTCGTCTTTTTTTTTTTTTGGCATTTTGAATTGTTTGAATGCCTGGCACTGTCCTTGTCATATCCACTTTCTGTTGCTTGCATCATGTCTGGGTCATTACTTTCTTGTTCTTCACATACTTACTTAGTGACTGTGTACTTGGCTTTATTCTTGAACTTTGTCGTCTTCTTGACTATTTTTATCTTTTTTCATTTAATCCTCTGACTTTTTTTCCTTTTTAGATCTTTTGCTTAAATCCGTCATTGTTCCAAGCTTTCAAGCTCTGCAATTGTTTTCGTTCCTCTCCTCCGGTGAAGCTTACGTTATTCTGTCATTTTCGCATACGTCGTCAGACTTCGGCAATTCTCATTTCGGCTTCCCTCTTTCTAGTAAGCCACTTTTCCTCCTGGTTTTATTTCTTGTTGCTTTCCAAGAAGCTCTGCTTCATTGTTAACTACCATTGTTGTTTTACCCGTTGTTTCCAAATCATCTTCTTGAATATACACTGTTCACATATTTGTTGATTTCTGCCATTGTTCTTGGCTTGACACACCTGTACAATCTTTTTGTCTTGATTTCCTGATAGCTTCATCACCATTTTTGATTTACGAATTACATTCTTGTTTCTGTTTTCTGTGTCTTTTCCCAGAGTTTTGCTTTCAATCCTTGCTTTCAAAACGTCGAGGTGCCAATCGCCGAGAAAAGCTTTGATCAAACTCTTCAGGAGATTGATGCTGAGCTTCGTGGCTGAGAAGGCTGCTGATAAGTTCTTTCCAAGTGTCTTCTGGGGGTGAGACACAACCTGCCACTGATGCCGAGTAGTTTGCTTCTTTCTTGAAATTGATACTGAGGTAACGGTGGAGAAGCTCCTCCAACTGACTGTCGAGGCTGAACCATCGTCGTCCGTCGAAGCAGATCAGTCCGACGTTATTGCTTTCAGTCCTTAGTTCTTTAAGGTCTTCATTTTTGTACTTGCCAACCTTCTCAGCTCTTAACAAGCTAGATGGTCATCTCGGATGATCATATCTCGGAAACGTCTTTCAGTGTTATCTCGGCTATACCAAACTCGTAAATTGCTACAAATTTCACCAAGTGGTAGACTTCATCATTTTCGGTTAACTCATCTTGTAATTTGCTCAAAAATTTCAACAAGTGTTAACATTCTTTGCTCCTTAATTATCATTCCTTCCCCCTGCACCTTCTCCTTGCCCCCTAATGTGAACATAAGTTGTACTTAGGATCACATTAGGGAAGTTGGCTTTGTGCCGTAGTCACAGACCTGATGTGTTCTGCTTTCACCAATGTATTAAAACTTCTGGTATTTAATGCACTCCCTTTAGACCCTCTTTCTCTTGGCCTTTGCAAACTATCATCGCTGTTTCTTGAAACATGTATTCCTTTCACAATTCTGGTCACCACTTCTAGCGTGCACTTAGTGGTTCTGTTCTAATCAAAACGACGTTTGACTCCGGCGAATCTTTTGCCAACATTTAACTTTGTGCACTCTCAGAATTCCAACAATTGTTAAACATCATTTCTTTTTAACTTCGGTTTAAACATCATCTCGGCTTAACTTCGGTTTAAGCATCATCTCAGTTTAACTTCGGGTTAAACATAATCTCGGCTTAACTTCGGTTAAGCATCATCTCAGTTTAACTTCGGTTAAACATCATGTCGGTTTAACTTCGGTTAAGCATCACTTCAGTTTAACTTCGGTTAAACATCATCTCAGCTTAACTTCGGTTAAGCATCAATTCAGTTTCACTTCGGTTAAATATCATCTCAGATTAACTTCGGTTAAATATCATCTCGGCTTAACTTCGGTTAAGCATCACCTCAGTTTTTGAAGTTTTTCCTTTTTTGTCGCTTATACTCTTGTACCTTTTTGTTTTTTAAGACAATGTAAGCTCTGCATATGGCCGATGTGCCTCCTTGTTCTTGAATGTCTAATGCAACTTTCCTTCTCTGAATGCTTGTGCCTTTGTCTTTTCTTGACTGCCTTTGCATGATTCTATACTTAAAATATTTTGCGTGTCTTTAGTATGCTCTTCCTTCTTTGTGCAACCTTCTCGGGGTGGCATACCTTGGGTATACAAACTGATGATTTACCTCGACAATAACTTGTCCTGTAAACTTTGCATAAATTCCAACAGATATAAAACACATACTGTTTTAATTTCAACCTATAAACTTTCCTTAAGTTATAACAAGTGTTAAATAATGATCTACTTGTAAATTGCTACAAATTTCAACAAGTGTTTAAATGATATACTTAGCTTTTACTTCAACCAGTAAATTACTGCAAATTTCAACGGATGATCATATGTCGGCTTAACGTCATCTTGTAAATTGCTACAAATTTCAACAAGTGTTAAGCATCTTCTTCGAGTTAACCAACTTGTAAATTTCTACAAGTGTTTAACCAATAACCTCGGCTTTACTTCGGCTTGTAAATTGTTACAAATTTCAACAAGCGAAGAGAAACAGTAATCTCGGCTTAACTTTAACTTGTAAATTGTTACAAATTTCAACAAATGAAGATAAGGAATCAGCTTAACTCCAACTTGTAAATTGCTACAAATTTCAACAAGCGAAGAGAAACAGTAATCTCGGCTTAACTTCAACTTGTAAATTGCTACAAATTTTAACAAGTGAAAATAAGGAATCAGCTTAACTCCAACTTGTAAATTGCTACAAATTTCAACAAGTGAAGATAAGGAATAATCTCGGCTTAACTTCGACTTGTAAATTACTACAAATTTCAACAAGTGAAGATAATGAATCAGCTTAACTCCAACTTGTAAATTGCTACAAATTTCAACAAGTGAAGATAAGAAATCGGCTTAACTTCGACTTGTAAATTGCTACAAATTTCAACAAGTGAAAATAAGGAATAATCTCGGTTTAACTTCAACTTGTAAATTGCTACAAATTTCAACAAGTGTTAAACATATTCTTCTTCTCTCTGCCTCTTGCTTGCTGGATCCATTGTTACCTTGGCCTCGCTTTGGAAAGTCGTTTCTTTTCTCATGTTTTTTATAAGCCTCTACATCCTTTTGTCCGTAGGGTCACCAGAATCCCTTTGATATGGTTCTGTAGGCAAGGGATCTGCCCCGTGCATAGCTTCCACATACTTCTTTGTGGTCTTTACAACAGGTCTTCATCTTGGCTAACTTCAGTCCGATATGTTTCTTTTTTATCTTTTGGGATCTGAGATTTGCTCACTGAGCTCTTCTCTTCTCGGGTTTAAGTGCCGAGCTCTTGTCTTTTGGAATCTTGGATCTGTTCATTCAGGTTGAGCTCTTTTTTTCTCGGGCCCACTTATCTAGGCTGAGATCATGTCTTCTGGAATCTTGGATCTGCTCATTCAGGTTGAGCTCTTTGAATGTTATTTTCTTGGGAGCACTCATGCCCCCTGTCTTTGTATCCCTTCTGGAAGGGTCTTCATTCCGATTATGTCGACATATTCTCCATCCTTGCTAAACTAGTCGTTTCCGACACGTTGATCTTGTACAATGGTGGCCATCTATTCTCCTTTCGTTTCCACAGACGGCGCCAAATTGTGTAGGTGATTTTCCGACCACACTGCCCGCTTAGTAACCAGTTGGAGAGCACTGGCAGAATAGACGGCATCTGACTGACCTGCAACAGAAATATAAGAATTTCGCGGGGGTTTCGACCACCAGGGGGCACTCTGACGATCAAGTCAGTATGTCTCTCAAAGATAAATCAAGTACTAAACTCACAAGCTTGAGTATCAAAAGTATACCTTAGACCCATGGGGGTGCCTCTTATTTATAGCCAACTCAATCCAAGTCCTACTCAATGCTCTGCTAAAAGCTGAAAGTTTAGCTTGAGTTGTGTCGCAACATATCTACCTCAACACAATCAATCAATTTTTCAAATTAATGTTATTTTTAGATCTTGAATTTATAAGAGAAAGGAAAATGAGAAATATAAATTCAACTTTTTCTCATTTTCCTCTTATCTTTTTCTTTCAATTTACAAATCTCTCCACAAATTCATGATCCAAAAATTGCGGAATGTATATATCTCTTCAAGCATATCTTGATATCCACCATTGTCTTTTCTTCTTCTTCTTTTTTTTTTTTTTTTTTTTTTTTTTTTGGGGGGGGGGGCGGGGTTGGTTCGGGGGGGAAGCAATCACAACTGTCCTTAATTTGCTAGAAGATATTCATGTTTCTTATTGTTTCTTTCAAGCCTCAATTGCACCTAATCAACTATAAGGTTGTGTTTTGATCTTGAATTTGTTAAAAAAAAAGTTGTGGAAAGAAAACAAATGAAAGAAAATTATAAATAAAAAATAGTTATTATTTCATTCATTTTCTCTTTTATTTTCTCTCTACAAATTCCTTTCAGAATCCATAATCTAAACAACCTAAGAAAACAAGAAATATCTCACTGTGAAAAAATAATTTAAACTATTGGTATCAAAGAGAGTTTTCAGTAACTTATTTCTGAAAACACTCTAACATAAAAAATTCATAATTACAAGCTTAAAGAATAGAAATATATATATATATATATATACATAAATGATGACTCACTAAATTTTCTTCCAATAGACACAAAGGCAGTAAGGTCCATGCTAATAAACACACGTGAAATCCATGCCTTCGTGTCAAATCATATGTTGCCCGAGACTTTTGTGGTTACTATGCTAAATCTTCCCCACAAGATGCTGCAATTTCCTTGACTACCAAAGCTCTTGCCCTATTAATGGTTACAAGGGACAAATATACGTGTTCTTCAAGTTCCTCCACTTGTTTCCTAAACCCAACATCACTCTTCTTAAGCTCCCTTAATACTTGCAATGAAAATTTATCTTCCCTCCTCTCCAAACAGAATTGTATCATTGCCTTGTTGTGTTCAATCTCATCTTGAAGCCTTGCCACAAGTCTACTCACAGTGTCAAAATCCCTATTCAAAATATAAGTCCCTTTAGCTGCTACATCGAGTTGCTCTCCAACTTTCCTCAAAAACCCACTTCTCAGAAAGCGAAAATTAAGTAGTTTCTTCTTCAATGGATTTATGGGTAAGCTGAGGATCGCGGGGCCCATCACTAGTGCAGTAAGTGTATGTGCTGCTACAACAATGGCTGCCGTGGCCACCAAGCCACAAGCCGCGGTCACACAAATGCCAGATGCCTTGTTGAAGCACTTTATCAATTTGATCTTCCTTGCCACCTTTTTTCTCTTTGATTTGAGAAGGTCCAACACCAAGGAGTACTTGTCGTGAATCAACTTAAAATCCTGTTCATCAAGACTAGAAAATGGATTGTTGAGAACGATGAATGAACGTAGTTCAGAGATAATGAATCCGAGTTGTTCAGGAGAGTAGTCATCAATTATATTGAGCACGCGTTGAATGAGCCTGTAGTTAGATTGAATTTGGTTGATGCTTGTGAGGAGATGGCTGCAAATTTTGGAAGCTTCGGCACTGATATCAAAGTAGTTTAGTATTAGGGCTTTGAGATCGGATTTCTTGGAAAGAGTTGCTGATTCAAGAATAGTAGTTATGGTTTCTTGTCCCGGTTCAAGGAGGATTTCAGAGAACGTGTTATGGCAGTAAGGTGGAGATGCTGGTGAATTTACTAGTAATTGAGCTTTGATGAAGAAATCGGCATAAGATTTGGTTCTTAATGCGCAAAGATACTCCTCATTGACATTAAGGCTTTTGCAAACATTCATAGATTTGTTCCCATCTGCAACCCAAAACAAAATTTTGAAATTGTATATTAGCAGTCAAATATTTGAGGCTTCAACCCTAATAATCAAGATTATATGTGATTACTATGCAAAGTAGTAGATTTAATCGTCGAATTAGAGCAATGAAAATTTTAGGTTATGGAAACATGTATGCAATCTTGTTTTATTCATAGATCATGTAAAAATGGAAAGGAGAAAAGAAACTGAAGGGCACACCAACAATCAACAAATACATAATACACCATGAGACTAAAAATGCATAGAATTACATGAATGCGTGAGAAAAAAGAGAAAGAAAAAGAAAAAGAAAGGAACTCGTACATTTGAGAAGGCTTTTGATCCTCTTCATTTTATTTATAGATGAAATAGAGATCTCGATAGAGGAAACCTACATAGCGGATTCTCTCATGTCAAAGTAAAAGAAAACAAAAAGGAAAAATAAATAAATCAAAATCAATAATAAAATGTCATTTTTTAGCTCTTACTTGAACATTATTAATTATAAATATAAAGAGGACCTCCATATATATTGTATAGTTATTTGTTTCTCAAACTGTCTCCATGAAAAAAGAGTCCTAATTGATATTAAATGATAATAAACAATTAGTCAAAATATCCAGTTCAAGAAAAAAAATCTCTTATATATATATATATATATATATTTATTTATTCCAAAATATTATCATCCTTAATGTTAAACCTTATATATATACACACTTTGTGTTTCTGAATCTACAAAAATATCTAACAATTGTTGAATTATCAAAACTGAAAATTAGAATTTATGACATAAAAGAAATAAAGAAGAAGAAAAAAATACCTTTCTTGATCTTGGAAGCTCTGAGTTTTGCCCACATCTTGAGGTTATGTGAGAAGAATAGTTGATGATGGTTGCAAGTTATAAAGGGACAGCTTTGAATTACGTCAATCTGAAGATCTAAACTGAGCTAACTAGAGAGAGAGTTTAATACACCCAAGTAAGGCTTTCTTGTGTTAAGACAAGGAAGGCAAATGAAGAAGGGGCTTCATAAATAAGCACCTCAACTTGGTAGGTTGTCTTGTCTGTTATAGAGATCATCAATGAATCTCTTTTAAAAGCCACTAAAAAGGCATTTTTTAAGGATTGTGTTTCACGTTATGCTTATAGCTTTTTTCTCTCTAATAACTCCAAGAAAGAGAGAGAAAGAGAGGTCTTCTCCAATATGTATGCAAGCTACTTTAGGGCTAAATTGCTGAAGAGCTCTCTTTGTGAAGAGGAACTTTATTGCATATGTCTGTGGTATAGCCTCCCTTATCTTTTTTGTTTTTGCCTTTGTATGTATGTATGTGTATATAGCTTGTTGTTTGGAAGTTACATAACTTTTATTTAGTTATACAACATTTTAAACCATATACATGTAAACGGGTTGTAATGGAGGAAAGTTAACATTGCTTTAATTACCTACGTGATAATGTATGATTCTAGTTATTTGAGTTACATATAGTTTTTTATTATTATTGTTATTATTATCACGTGAATTCATTTTAGAGTGTTTAATGTAACTTCTATTTATAATTATGAAAGAAATAGCTTAAATAAGTTTAAAAAAATTAATTATCTGAAAGTTAGAGGATTGGAACTTTTAATTTCTATTTTTTTATTATTAATTTTCAGAACAATTGCATCAAACAAGCACAATGTACTTTGTTTATGATGAATGGCCAAACAATAATGTTACTCAGATTCCGTTTGGCCATTTTCAATTTTAGTCGAAAAGTTAAAAAATTAATATAAGTTGTCACATCACTCTCTTTATTTTATTTATTTTTGCATATCTTTTCATAAAAAATTAAATATTACTAAAAAAACTTATTCCCAAATGAGAAAAATATATATATAGGCTTTGAATGGCAAAAACAGTAATTCCCTTTAAAACTTATTTTTCTAAATATTTTTGTGAGTATGTAGGCTTTTGAATGGCAAAAATAGTGATTCCCTTTAAAATGATATCAACAAGCTATCAGAATTTCATATCATTATCTTCTCTACAATAATCTTGTTATAATAATTTAATAATTCAAATTTTAAGTTGAAATAAAATAATTTAGTATTAGAATTTATAATCTAAGATAAGAAGATATAATTTCACTATTAATTTTAATTTTAAACTTTAATTATTAAATTATGTCTTTTAATAAAGTATTTCATTGTGATAAAATCATAATAATAAGAATCATAATTGGTAACTTGAATTTCATCTTGTCTTGTTGATAAGATGACAATTATTATAATAGACAAATGTTATACAAAAATTATTTAAGCACAAATTCAAATTATTTAAGCAAATTTAATTTGAATTATCAATCATTATTCTAACATTAATATTACAAAAATAATAATAATAATAATAATAAAATGACAGAGAATCCAAGTGGATCAATAAGATGCTGACCTAACTGCACAAATCACTAAGTTGTTTTTTGGTTCATCATACTCCAATCATTAAGTTGTGGCTTTGATTCAACCAATAATGGACAAAACTTTGAACAAGCTCCATATTTGTCCTTTTCTAAAATGAGGTATATCATGATTATGCTATGTTTTCTCTAGGAGTCGTAGCTTCATGGCTTTCATTTGATTGTAATCATAAGAAAAAGTTTTTTTTTTTTTTTTTGGGTGAATATAAGAAAAAGTTTATCAAGTTTCCATTGCCATCCTAATCATCAATTGGATTTTTTTGGTTAAAATTTATCAAAAAAATATAAAATAAAATAAATTAAAATAATTAATAAAATAAAATATTATATCAAATTTATAATCATTTCAATTTTTCTTTGACAAATATCAGATTCAATTACAAAAAAATCTAATTATCTTTTCAAAAATAATTATTTTAACTTACTAAAATAACTAAAAACTAAAATAACTAACTATCCAAACAAGGCCAATTTTATCATGTCATTATTCCTTATTCTATTCCTCAAGATTTTTGTAATTGTAAGTTCTAAATTCAAAATGTATAACAAAGAAGAAGAAAAAAAAATCCCATTTCAATGAGTTTGGATTTAGACTTTTATGTTCTTAAAGTATGTTTGTTTTCTTATTTTAAAATTATTGTAATTGTTAAATTATATGAAAATTTTAAAATGTAAAAGAGTTTTGAGATATGAACTAATTGTTATTAACATTTTAAGACAAAACAACAAAGACTTAGCAGAGAATCTTGTGTTGTATTGTAAATCAATTTTAAAGCATATGCAATGGTAATCAATGTAAACCAACCTATTTTATCCAGAATCCTCTAATTTGAAAAATTATTTTTCAAAGAATAATCATATATAAACATAAAATATGTACATAAAAGTAATGTATTGAATATTTTAAATAAAAATAATTAAAAAATCATAAGAAAATGTCATGGATCCACCCTATTAATTAACAACTATACTACAGCCCCTAATATATATAGCACCATCATTTTGACCTCTAATGGGTGGAAGAGAGAGAGAGATAGAGAGAGGAGAGGTGAATAGTGTGGGCCGATCCTTTCACATGATCCATTTCATGTCATTATGAGTCGATTAATTATGTTCCATTAGTACTCCCAAGCATTTTTCATTATTAAATGACATTGTATGAAACTTTTGAAATTATAAGTGTCTCCTTTGAAAACTTATTTGCCAATATAAGGAACACATACAATTCTGATCTTATTGATATGAATTGGGGGTGGGCGTGAGTCGGTTGTGGTCACAGAACCTCCAATCCACCATCCGTCCGCCAGATTGACGGATTGAAGAAAATCAATCTACATCTGTCCATCAATCCGACAGATGTAAATTGAGCGGATTGACAGATGGATGCGAATTAATTGTGATTTAAAATTTTATAAATTTTTAACATAATTCAACTTGTACACTTACTTAAAAAAAAAAAAATATTACAGTCAATGACTTAAAAAAGTATTACAATTACTGCATGCCTCATCCAAAGAAAGAAATTTTAAAACTTTAGAATATTACAATCATTGCATGTCTCATTCACATATTATAATCAGAGCATATCTCATCCATATAAAGTATTACAATCTGTTTTTCTTAAAATATAAAAATAATTCAAACCACCAAAATTATGAACAAAGCAATAGTAGAGATTGTATGCCTCTGTATTGTTGCATTTATATTTGTTTTTGAAAACAAAAACCAACCAGCATATATCATCTTTTTTATTTATTATTTTTATAGTTAGATTTAAAAACCAAAAAATATAAATAAATAATACATTTATTTTCAATTCAAAAAATATATTTAAGTTGAAAACTCTTTTGCAACAGAATATATTTAACAGAATATTTAAACTCTTTTTCAATTGAAAACACAAACAGAATATCTAAACAAATTGAAAATACAAAGTCTTACAAATTACTAAGGATGTTCGCGGTTTGGCGGTTCGGTTGCGGTCAAAGAAATCTCAAATCCGGCATCTGTCCAAAACTAGGCGGATTCGAAAAAATCAATCCGTAACCGTCCGCTCGTCATCACACATCAATCCAAAATGCGGCAGATCGATTTGGGCATATTGATATATCCGCTGCTCATGCCTAATGCTATTCATTCACAATTATGAAAGAAAATTCACATTTGACATTTTGATTCAAGAAGCTTTTTTTCTCTACGCACAAAAGTGTTTAGTTCACATATTTCGTATAATTTTTTTAATTACAATTTTACTCTCGAATTATCTTTTTAGACAAAACTTTAAATGCCACTTTTTTATTAAATGTTGTGAACGTTCCTCTTTAAACCCCTCTCTTCTTTCCTTACCCCTTGCGCTTCGAACCCCCTTGGGCAAACCCTTGCTTCTTGCAAATGTCCCTCCACCGTGAATCTCCTTAGCCGTAAATCCTCTACACAAAAACTCCCTTGAATCCCCTCCCGCCGCAAACCCCCTTCCAACCGATCTCTCTCTTTGTCGTGATCCAACTTATCTTTCGCTCAATCTAACCACTCACACTCTCTTTCCCTATCTCTCATCCTAACCATTGTTGACTAACCATGGCAAGAAAGGGGATAGGGTGGTTGTGAATGATAAAGGAGGGATTGGGGTGGTCGAGGGAGGAGGTCAGCTGTGGCAGTGGGTGGCTGGCCGACAATGGTAAAGGTTAGCTCATTTGAGGTGAATTTTTTATATCAATAAGTAGAATGATCATATTTTCTTACCACATTTTGTTTACCATCTCACAACACTTCATTGGGAATAAACATGATTGGTGGGACATAATGGGGGTGTTTGGGAAGAAAAGAAATAGCCTAGTTTAGGCTAAAAATCACAAAAAGACAAAATAGGCTAAAATAGCTAATAAGACAGAATATCACATCAAACCCATAATCATTTCACTTTCTCTCTCACAAACATCACATCCAACCACAAAAAAATCCAATCATCTTCCCAAACATGAAAATTTTAGCCTACTAAAATAGCCAAAAACTAAAATAGCCAACTAAAATAGCCACTTCCCAAACGAGGCCAATGTTAGAGATACCAAATAAATGACCAAATGTCTCACATGGGTGTCCTCACAAGACACCCATGTGAGACATTGAATCATTTATTTGGTAGAAAATTTGGGGTCTATAGCATTTTTCTTATACTAATGCAATCACTACAATAAATAAGAGTTTTAAGGAATAAACTTTTGTCTCCAAAAGTAAAAAATTGTTGCAAAAAATATTTGAGACTAATTCTTGTTGTTGCAAGAATAGTTGCTAAAAGGTTATAAAAAAGAAAAAAAAAAAATTTGCAACAAAATTTTGAAAATGTTGATAATACATGCACATTTAGCTATAGAAAATTTGATCCAAAAAAATAATAATTCATCACTGTGTGTTTGGTAACGTTTACGTTTTTAGTTTATATTTACAAAAATTTTATAAACTGGTTTTGTTTATTTTTTGTTTATTTTTAGAAAAACATAAACTGCAAACGCGTTTGGTAATTGACAAAATGTTTAAAAAAATTTAAAAATATAAAAAGAGTGAGAAATAGCAAGTGGTGGCAAGTGGCGGCAAGTGGCGGCGGAAGACGGTAGTGGAAAGTGATGACGGTGGGTGGTGGGTAGCTGGTGGTGGCGGTGGGTGGGTGGGTGACGGTGGCGGGTGGTAGCGAGTGGGTGGTGGTGGTGGTGGTGGCGGGTGGCAAGTGGGTGGCGGATGGTGTTGGCGGGTAGGTAGCGGGTGGTGATAGCGGGTGGGTGGGTGGGTGACGGTGGTGGGTGGTAGCGAGTGGGTGGTGGGTGGTGGATAGTGGGTGGTGGTGGCAGGTGGGTGGCGGATGGTGGTGGGTGGTGACGGATGGGTGATGGGTGGTGATGGTGGGTGGGTGGGTGGGTGGGTGGGTGACGGTGGCGAGTGATGGGTGATAGCAAGTTGGTGGTGGTGGTGGTGGTGGTAGCGACGGGTGGTGGGTGGTAGTGGTGGTAGTGACGGGTGGTGGGTGGTGGTGGCGAGTAGTGGTATGGGTGGTGGTGGTGGTGGTGGTGGTGGGTGGGTGGGTGGGTGGGTGGGTGGGTGACGGTGGCGAGTGGTAGGTGGTAGCGAGTGGGTGGTGGTGGTAGTAGTGGTGGGTGGTGACAGGTGGGTGGCAGGTGGGTGGTGAGTGGTGGTGGCAAGTAAGTGGCGGGTGGTGGTGGCGGGCGGTGAATGGTAATGGCAGGTGATGGGTGGTGGTGGGTGGATGGCAGGTGGGTGGTGGTGGTGGTGGTGGGTGGATGGCAGGTGGGTGGTGGTGGTGGTGACGGTGGCGAGGAGTGGATGGTAGTAGTGAGTGGGTGGCAGGTGGGTGGTGGTGAGTGGTGGGTGGTGGGTGGTGGTGACAGGTGGGTGGTGAGTGGTGGTGGCAGGTGGTAGTGGGAGGTGGGTGGTGGTGGTGGTGGCGGAAGACGGTGGTGGAAAATTGTGGCGGGTGGTGGCTAGTGTTGTATAGTTAAAAAAAAAAAAAAACTGAAAACTCAAAATGGAAACACATTTTTTGTGTTTTCATTTTTTAGCCAAATTTATAAACTGAGATCACTGATTTATAAATCAAAAATTTTACCAAACAAGTTTTTATTTGAGTTTTTTAAATTTTTGTAAATATAAACAGAAAACAGAAAACGTAAGTGTTACCAAACGGCACCTAATGTTCAATTTCATCTCTAAAAAATACAATAATGGCATTTTTGAAAACAAAAATATTTCATTCTTAAAAATAATTTTATTACATTTTTATCTTTAAAACCTTAATTCATTGTAATGAATAATCTTATAATTATTTTGACCCATGAGATAGTGCACATAATCTTATAATTATTGTTTTGATATAAATATGTATGTATTGAGCCACACACACCAAAAGAAAAAAAAAAATGCACAAGTCAAAAAAAAAAATCAAAAAATTCAAAAAATGCGGCACACTTTTTTGTTTTTTGTTTTTTGGTAAAAAAAATTAATTAGAATATAAAAAATTCACTAAAACCAAAAATGGACAAGACAAAAAAAAATTCACTTAAGTTTTTAATCAAAGTTACTACCTGTTGTTAAAACATTCTCACAAATTTTCTACATATATTTTTGTAAAAAGTTAAAAAAACTATTTAAAAAGTCAATTTTTAAACACCCCTTCAAATAATAATACAATTAAAATTGACAACAGGTGACATAGAAATTGAAAAAAATTATTTAAAAAATACACTAAATACAAAAAAACATAATAAAAAAATATGAAAATTAAGTACATTTTTCATATTTTTGTATATTTATTAATTTTTTAAAATATTTTTTCACAAATATTTTACTATTTAGATACATTTAAGTAAGGTGCATTTAAAAAAGTAAAAAAATTACTTAAAATTTAAAAAATATTAACTAAAAACTAAAAAATACGATAAACAAAATACTAAATTTTTAAAAAATTGAATTCAGAAAATTGGAACCAAACACACTGAATAATATTTGCAATTTGAAGACAAAGGAGGGGAATTGAGGAGTAGTAGGAGTTGTTGGAAACGGTTGAAGAGCTTGAACAAGGCAGGTTGATAAAGACAGAGAAACTCTCTATCTCCATATATATCTCCATTCATAACTACCCTTCATGCTTTTTTGCTCTCAACCCCCTCACGTCTTTCATTATCCCTCTCCTACCTTTATTAACACACATATGCGTTAAAAATACCAATAACAAATTCCAGCCTTAAATCCAGATTTATGACCACATTGTGAATGCTACCTAAGAAATCCACTTCAATTCTCCTATGAGATATACGTAGGACTTGCTTTTCTTTTCCTTTTTTCCTTTTTTTATTTATTTTATTTTTAAAGTGAAAAAATAGGATGTTAATAATGTGTTTGAGAATGAATTTTATAGTTAGTATAAAAAAATGTGAAAAACTAATTTGATATTTTAACTGAAATTTCTGTTTTACATTTGTTTTGAAAAAAGTTAATACGAGAGTACGTTGGACTTTTTACACTGATACAACCAACTTTTTTTTAAGCACCCAAAATGTTTTGGGTTTTTACCTTCTTTTTGGTTATTTTAGCCAAAAATCCTAGATCCCAAACCATTCTTCAATCATCCTGAAATTCGATGTTGCAGGAACATGTAAAAAAAAAAGTAAAGATTTTAGATTTTAGAATTCATTGATTTAAGATTAAGAGTGAATATTAGAAACTAGATTATTCTTTAAACTCATTAATCACAAGGAGTACAAGGAACAAATGTTTAAAATTGTTGATTCTAATAAGAATACCTAATGTTCAAAAAAATAGTTTAAATTCAGAATTGTATTAATCATTATAATTAAAAGCAAACTTAACCTTACTACGAAACAATTAATGTACACAATTTGTTAACTAGTATGACAAAAATAAAGAAACAACATGAAAATTATCAAAAATGAAAACATTTGAACCTCTAATTCTGACTTCTATATATATCAAGAGTAACTGAAGATGCAACTCGTTTAAAAAATGACAAAATAACGAAATTCATGCCCTAAATGAATGAATTGGCCCAAAATGGATCCTGATTTCCACCGTATTTTTTATTATTACTCCACCAATTTTCTCGCAATTATAAGTATTGGCCGTTTAATTCCAACTAGTGTTGTTTAACATATTTTTTTCGTGTATCTATTTATTTGTTTAAAGAATTGTATAGCCAAACACTACATCAATATTTATTTTAACTAGTCTAAAGAACCGGCCAAAGGAATCAACTATAGAAAATACGGATAGAACAATATTTTGAATAAAACGATCTCTTTAATGAGGGATCCACCATCTACATCATAATTATTTTTCATTAATTGTGTCTCCAAATTTATTGAATTTCTTTGGACAGAGAGAGAGTTGGCCATGCGTAGAGAGCTCAATTTGTGATGAGTTATAACACAAAGGTATCTCATTCTATAATGTATATATCTCATTGATTAAACAAAACAAAAACAAAACCAAAAAAAAAAAGGCATTTGATTCTTGTTTTGTGATGGTTATTGATCTCATTAGCTTCAAGTTAGTCCATTACGGTGGTTGATATATTAGTAAGCATTACGTAGGCCAAACAGCGTGCACCTCTCTCTCTCTCTCTCTCTCTCTCTCGTTTTGTGTGTATGGTTTTTTGGTAGGTGTATTAGGCATGGTTACTCTTTCTTTTATGCAAAGGTTGAGCTTCACAGTTCACTTGCAACTTGCTCCATGCAAATTGCAATACAACTTGGGGAATCAAAAAACACTACAAGAAAACACGACAAATAACACGGAGATTTTTGTGACAGGGTAACTGTCGTCGCAAAAAATGATTTTTTTGCGACGCAATATAGTTGTCGTCGCCAAAAAAAGTCTTTTGCGATGGCGTGTATCTGCCGTCAAAAAAAATGGCCTTTTGTGACGGGGCTGACATCCGCCGCTAATGATTGTAGCAAAAGCTCATCGCAAACAAATATGGATAAAACAACGTCGTTTTTATTTGTTAATTATGTACCATTTGCGACGGCTGAAATATGTCGTCGCAAAAAAATAAATATTTGATATCCCGCTCAATTCTATCCCATTCGCGGTCATGTGTCCCAAAATCCCTAAAATCTCCAAAATCCTCAAAATCCCTACTCGCATTCAGCATTGCCGGAGTGAAGGAGGATGAACGACGGCCTTCGCAGAGTGAGGAGGGTGAACAACGACCTTTGCAGAGTGAGGAGGGTGAACGACGACCTTCGCCGGAATGACGAATAGCAACAACTGTGAACGACGAGTGACGAGGGTGAAGAACGGCCTTCACCAGAGTGACGAGCAGCAGCAAGTTTCGTGCTCCAGATCTCACTCCACTCTCAACTCCCTTGACTTGAATCTCGATAGAAAATGCCCAAGTTGGATGCTCGAAGGGACACCTCTCCACGGGACTAAAGGTAAGAAAGAACAAAATTGTTCCAAACACTCTATACTTACATTGCGTTTTTTCCCTCCAATTTCTCTTCCCAAATTCCTAATTTACATGATTAATTTTTGTTAAAATCCAGTGATTTTGTAAATGCATCAGTAATTTACATGATTACATCAGTAATTTTTGTTAAAATCCAGTAATTTGCATGATTAATTCCTAATCAAGTTTTTGGTTTTTTTTTTTTTTTTTTTAATGTGAATTGTCACAGTTTGAAGGATTACAAGGGAAAAAATGTTGTTCAATTCTCTACTTCAAGCAAACAATTCCAGGTAATTGTTTCTCTTCCTTTCAATTCATCACATATACCCTAAACCCGAAATTGGATCTTGGTTTCTTTGGGATTTGTTTAATTAAATCTCTGACTTGTTAATCTTAGTTACTAAACTTTATCCATCGATTATTCGTTTTATTGGTGAAAAGTCATCAATTTTTGTTGTCCCTGAAGAATTCGATAAAATGTGTCAATGGCAAGGACTATGATTTTGTTTGTGTTTATTTAGTAGATTTTTTTTTTTTTCCCTTTCAAATGTTTGGTTAATAGAATTGAATTTATGAGACTTCTGAATTAAAATGTTTCTGGGTTTATGGGTTCTTGAAAACTTGTCTTTGAAAGTTTGTTTTTTTGGTTCTATTCATGCCATTTATCTGAGATTCTATACTTACATTGTGTTTTTGAGATAATTTATGCTGAAAGTTGAGACAGAGAAAAAAAAACTCCAACATATCGGTTATTTTTAGAATAATCATCTTCCCATATTGTAGTAGGTGCGACCTGTGGTAGAAACTGGATATGAAAACCTATTGCTTGTAAGGTTGCTGTTGGAGATAAGAGTTCCTTCTATTCGCAAATCATCGGTGTGTAATCAGTCACTTGTAACTTGTATTTTGTTAATTGAATTGATTAGCACAGATTAGACTGGTGCAAATAGGTAACTTTCCTTAATTATTTGCATTGACATTGAGATGCTATCAAAATTTACAATAGTTCTAATAAATCAATTTGAAACTTTTTTTTCTTGAATGTTAATTTCCGAAACTCATGCAAATGAATGATTTTTGTAGATAAAATGAAAGGGATAATAGAACTAGCAAGTCTTGAAATATGTGTGTGTCACATGGTAGTGAAGAAAGAAATGATGTGCACATTGCTTACTTGTTGCTATGAAGTAACAAACAGTTGAATTAGCATACTTGAAAATTCATCTTTGAGTCAAGCAAGAGTGTTGAATAGAGAAGTATATTATCATGTGCTATATATATAAGAGCATATTAGCTCAAAATAAGTGAGGACTTACTTCAAAGATTCTGACGGACTAATGCACCCTTAACTTATTACTGTGACCTGTCCAACATTGGTTAGTTTCAAATTGATGAACATATTGTAAACCAACTACGAACTATCTAAGGATAGCATTTGGCCTAATAGCTCAGGCCCTTGATTGTTTCCTCACTAATCGGGATTCGAAGCCCACCAATCCCCTCTTTCCTTAGGATAATTAATATGTGATATTATGCCTTGTAATTATATTTTGACCCTTACATCTCATTATAACCCTTACATTTATTGTAATTATATTTTTTTCTAGGGCATATTTGTTTTGCATGTGAGATGTATATCTCCCTGTGGGGAAGTGGTTTGGAAATACTCTTTTGATTCACTGGGACGCTCGAGATCCTCAGCTGACAACCTGAAAATGAATAAACACTCCGGTCGGGGGTGCCGGAATTAGCACTCTGACGGTTAAGTCAGTGTATACTCTCTTAGTTACTTGTATCTTAAGTTAAGCATAGTAATTCTCACATCCCTCTCTCTGGATGATGTTATTCTATTTATATCTTTCCTTTCTTGGGCTTCAGAGCTGGGCCCACCTTCAATTCGTCGTATAACTATTTACTCGGCTCCTTTTGTTGCAAGCCGCTCTTCACTTGGCCCCTTACTCAACTGGTTATTTGGCCGAATAGGGTACCTCTGGATTTATGTATAAGACAGGGCCGAATGTGATACATAAATTTTTACTCTCTAGGCCCAACTATTCGGCCTCTTTACGTCTCCCGATATTCGGCCCCCACAATTGCCCTCCAAACACTCCACTAACGACAGTTAGCTGGTGTGTTTGGTTTCAAACTCAAAAAGTCAGAGCCAAAATTCAGCGGTTAACCTCATTCCAACGCAGATGTCAGAGCACACGCCTTTCGGTTATCATTTCAACTTCCCGCCCCTTCGTACGCTTCCATTTATTGTGATTTAAAATTTTGTCGTCTTTTCAAATACATACACATTGTTGGATGCTTGAAGTTTTTGGATTGCCTTCCGACTCACCTCTGCAACTTCATTTTATCCTTCATTATTCTCTCCGTCTCTTATAAGTTCTCTTCCTCTCTGCTTTGAATCCCTTTTCTTGGTTTGTTTTTAGTTTAGCATACTCCTATAGGCTGACGAAAATGGCAAAGCATTTGAAAAACATCCTCTCTGCGAATTGAGTCTCTGGCTTTCGACGCCATTTTTCTATCCCTGATAACGTCCGTCTATCACTTGTGACAGGCGACACCCTTGATATGAAGTGGGCTGATGAAAGCACAATCGTCTTCCCTCTCTTATCAATTGCAGAGGGCGGAGTCCGTTTCCTGCTTCACCCACTCCTTAAGGCTGTCATTCGCCATTAGGCTCTAATCCCTTCCCAACCCAATGTCAGTTTTTTTAGAATCGTAATGGGAATTATAGAGTTAAACCGTCGCCTTAGGATTAACCTCGGCATACCTGCTATTCGGCACTGTTATGCCTTGGCCAAGTCTTCTGGGCGGCATGGACGCTATTTCCTTAGGGCCAAGAACACCGACCATCAATTAGTGACTATGTTTTCCAACTCTGGCAAGCGAGTCGATGATGTCATGGTCGTTGTCCTAGGCAATTGGGAATTCGGCGAAGGCGAGGACCGCCTAGATCCTATTCTTAGACGAAGGGGCGAACCAGGTGGCCATATAGCTCCTTGTATTTGTTTTTCTTATATTTACAAGGCTTTATTTTGGCTATCTTATGGTTTTGTTTGCGCAGAAAACGATTTGAAGAAAGTTTTGACTTCAACCGACGACGCCGTTCTTACGAAAATTAAAGTTGCGCTCAAATACTTTGGCCGTCCAAGCCTTCAGAAACAAGGGAGGGCGGCCCACATTCTCCTTCGATACGAGCCGACGTATACGACATTTTCGGTGGCAGAAAACATCCCGATTCCGAGGGGTAAAGAGTTTTTTACGCCTCTTGTTTTAACCAACTTCAAAAGCTTGTTGCAAGTTGGTTTCGACGGATCCGAATCAGAGTGGGCAGAAGTAGCTGAAGAGGTCGCCGAAGAGTCAAACCAGTTTGAAGCCAAAGTAGACGAGGCTTTGAAGTTAGCCTTTGAGGAAGCCGATCTCAATTCAGCCAACCCTCTGTTCACTTCGGGCCGAGGGGACCTTCTCTTCGACGACATTTTTACTGGTTTAGAAAAACTTCCCGGCGCGTACGCCGAAGACATGGCCGAGTTGTCACTCACACAACTTGCCAAAAAGAAAAACGCGAAAAGAATGGCTGCACGGCGGAGAGCAGAGGCCATTCGATCTGAAGTGCTACCTATCGCCGAAGTTGAGCCCTCCTTGCCTGTTATCGAGGAAAAGACGGCTCAAACCCAAAATGCCGAGTCGGAGACGGTTGTGCAGGCGAATTAGGAGGCTGAGCGAAGGGCGGAGAAACATCCTGCCGAGTTGGAGGCCGGTTTTGAAAAAAACCCTGCTGACAAACGGCCGCGCTTAGAGGAGTCGAATGTGGTTATGTCGTTTGTCATTCAACCAAAGATAAAAAACATGCCGATCTCCTCTAACGCATCGACTATGAAAGACCCAGCCGTGGCGTTGAGCATGGCTTCGTCGCTCTCATTATCGGCTGACAAGGCGGCTTTCCGGGCGGAGCTGGATCTGTTGGCAATAGCATTAGCCGCTTAATCGGCTCTGCTGGTATATACTTTGATCTTGTCTTTTCTTTTATGCATATATTGTTTTGGTTTTAATTTCCTATTTTGCAGATGGTCGGAAGGATAGCCGAGATAGGCCGTCGCCAGTATGACGCCATCGAATGAATTGGCTGTTTACAATCGAAAGTTGAAGGCCAGAGGAGCAGGGCCAAGTTCGAAGCAGCAAGGGTGAAGATGGAAGGTGCGAGGGCCGAGGCCAAAATGGAAAAGGAGAGGCATTCAGACCAGCTCAGATTGGCCACCGAGGATAGGGCAAATGCGAGCAAAAATGCGCTCAAGTTAGCCCGAGAGGCGATTGCCAAGCTGGAGGCTGACTTGGAAGAATCGAAGAAGGCGAAGGAAGTAGCCGACTCCGAGGCTTCCAAGGCGTACGAGGCTAGACAAAGCGCTGCCCTCGCAAATTATGTGGAAGAAATCCCCAAATTTAAAAATCGGGGATTCAAACACGGCTAGCTCAAAGCCCTTGTTGCTGCTAATGTGACATTGGCTATGCCGATTCCATACGAGCAAGTAGATATTGAGCCGCTGGAGTCTGACCCCGAGGATTGATTAGGGCGACATTTTAGTTGTTTTTGTTTAGGGATTTTAAATGTATTGTTGCAGTTTTTCGTTTAATAGTTTTTATGTGTAAAATGACTACAGTTTTTAAGTTTTTGCTAAGCATTTCCATGCGAACTTGTAGCTTTTTATTTAGTAGTTTTCATATGTAAAATGGCTACAGTTTGTGCCCAATTTACTAATGAAAATTTTCTTTGTACTTTGCTATTATTTATGCTTAATTTTGCTATTGATGAATGGTATTGCTTTTTGCAACTTTGGATAAAACATTCGTGTACACTTGCCGATTAGATAACTAGGCAATTTAGTAATTTATCCTCGTCGAATAGCCGATCAAATTAATAAATATGCCCTTGCCCCAGCCAACGTATGAACTCCGAAAGCCGATTATCATTAGTCCATGGAGTGGCTGCGGCACAGATCGATCGGCATCGAGTTTAGATATTTGGCCGATCAGATTAATAAATTTGCCCTTGCCCCAGCCAATATGAACTCTGAAAGCCGAATATCATTAGTTCATGGAGTGGCTGCGGCACAGATCGATCGATGTCGGGCTTAGATATTTGGCCGATCAGATTAATAAATATGCCCTTGCCCCAGCCAATGTATGAACTTCGAAAGCCGAATATCATTAGTTCATGGAGTAGCTGCGACATAGATCGATCGGCATCGGGCTTAGATATTTGGCCGATTAGATTAATAAATCTGCTCTTGCCCCAGCCAATGTATGAACTCTGAAAGCCGAATATCATTAGTTCATGGAGTGGCTGCGGCACAGATCGATCAGCATCGGGCTTAGATATTTGGCCGATCAAATTAATAAATTTGCACTTGCCCTGGCCAGTATGAACTCCGAAAGCCGAATATCATTAGTTCATGGCGTGGCTGCGTGCACGTCGATCGGCATCGGGCTTTTGGAGTTTGGCATTAATGAAATCGCCTCGGGGGCGCTGCATGTGTTAGGAATAAATGGGGTGGGTTCTTCGTGCCCGTAATTTCACTTATTGTGTTCAAACTCAATTTAAACCAATTTGTTGTGGAAGGTTAGATAAGTGCGAATGTCAAATAGACTATTCTTCAACAGCAGAGGAGAAGGGCGGACATTGGCTGAGCTTGACACTGAAATGAATCGCAGTAACGAGCCCACACGCACGGGAAGTAGGACGTCCAGGGAACGGAAAAAACGTCAGTCCCTAAGTCGTCGAAGCAGATCACCCCGAAGGGAAAAACAGCAACGGGGCAGCTCCCCTCGACCGCGACCGAGAAATGAGTCCGATACGACGCCGCGACCGTTGAGTTTTGCAATTTTTGTGGGGAATAAACCGATGACAGAGGCGGATTTTATTGTTAACGACCCAGGTGTAGCAGTCGAGTTGATGGTTGGTCGACAGGATTTCGAAGTGTTTCGAGCGGGCATCCATAGAGCAGTGAGAGGGCTGTATACCGCCTATGACGTCGGCATGCGTCTGCGCGCCGCGCGGCGGGAGATAGAGACGAAGGACGAACGAATTCGAAACTTGGAGGCTCGTGCGGAGAAGGCCGAGCGTGAGCTAAGGAAGGCCCAAACTGCCGAGCCGCATGCGGCCGGTCAATCTAACCCGGTCATGGAGGAAAGAGAGACCCAATGGCTTATAAGTCATGCGATTGCCGATCGAGATACGGTAAACATGTTTGCAGTAGAGACTGCAAGGTCCGTGGGTTATGAAAAAGGCTTCCACGACGGCAGGAAAGTCAGGATAGAGAAAACCAAGGAGAAACTCGCAGAGAATGTATGCCGATGCGAGAATCGGGGCATTAGGCACGGGTGGATTAAGGCTCTCCAAGCCGTAGAGGCTCTCCAAGAAACAGGAGTTGAATCGGCGTCGCCATTATAGCAACATCATCACTTTTCTTTTGTCGCTTTCAAAATTGAGAAGAGTGATGACGAGGGTGACGCCAAATAGAATTGAACATATTATAAACGGTCCAACACAGATTGGGTGTCATCTATATATTTATTGGTTAACTTAATAAAATACTCTGTTTTAAATGTTTGCGTACTTCAACTTGTTTATACAGTTTGCGCCGGCTCAACTTAATTAAGCATTTCATTTTGAATGTTTGCATGCTTTAATTTGTTTATACGGTTTGCACCGGCTCAATTTAATTAAGCATTTCATTTTGAATGTTTGCATGTTTTAATTTGTGTATACGGTTTTTGCCAGTTCAACTTAACGAAGCATTTCATTTTGAATGTTTGTATGCTTTAATTTTCACCATGAATGGCGCTCCAAATTCGGAGTCTTATTCGGCCCAAACGTGTCATGCACGGATGGGGCTCCGAATTCGGAGACTTGGCCAATCGTGATACACGAAGGGGCTTCGAATCTGAAGTATTATTTGGCCCATAAGTGTCATGCACTAATGAGGCTCCGAATCCAGAGACTTGGCCAATCGTGATACACAAAGGGCGTTCTGAATCCGGAGTCTTATTCGGCCCATAAGTGTCACGTCCTAGTGGGGCTCCGAATCCGGAAACTTGGCCAATCGTGATACACGAAAAGCACTCCGAATCTGGAGTCTTATTCGGCCCATAAGTGTCATGCACTAATGGGGCTCCGAATCTGGAGACTTGGCCAATCGTGATACACGAAGGGCGCTCCGAATCCGGAGGCTTAATCGGCCCAAAAATGTCATGCACCAATGGGGCTCCGAATCCGGAGACTTGGCCAATCGTGATACACGAAGGGCGCTCCGAATCCGGAGGCTTAATCGGCCCAAAAGTGTCATGCACCAATAGGGCTCCGAGCCCAAAGACTTGGCCAATCGTGATACACGAAGGGCGCTTCGAATCCAGAGGCTTAATCGGCCTAAAAGTGTCATGCACCAATGGGGCTCCGAATTTGGAGACTTGGCCAATCGTGATACACGAAGGGCCCTCCTAATCCGAAGGCGTAATCGGCCAAAAAGTGTCATGCGCCAATGGGGCTCCAAATCCAGAGACTTTTGAACTGAATTGCGCAATGAGAAAATGGGAAACTTTACATTGCAAAAGTGAAATATGTACATGGTGAACCATTCAGAACAAGTATCATGCCCCACAAGTCGGGTCAATGATAGAATTTACGTAAATACGTGGAATTCCAAGGCCGTGGCAGACTTCTCTCATACATGTCTTTGAGCCGATATTCCTTTACTCCCGCGACTGAGTCGATCTGATAAGGGCCGTCCCAGTTAGGACCCAATTTTTCGTTGACCGGATTCTTAGCAGCTGGAAGCACTTTCTTTAGGACCAACTCTCCTGGTGTGTAGCGGCGCAGTTAAACATGCTGATTATATGACCTAGCAAGTTACTGCTGGTACCGTGCCATGGATGCAAGGGCACGGTCTCTCTGTTCTTCAATTAGAATCAAATCCAAGGCCAACATCATGTCGTTTCGGCCCAAATCAAAAACTCTTGATTTCAAGGTTGGGAGGCCAATCTCCAAGGGGATGATTGCTTGCGTTCCGAAGCACAAAGCGAACAGCGTCTCCCCAGTGGACTGCCTTGGAGTAGTGCGATGAACCCATAATACACTTGGCAACTCTTCGACCCATCTTCCTTTAGCTTTCTCCAGCCTCTTCTTGATGCCGTCTAAAATAGATTTGTTGGAGGCTTTATCTTGGCCATTACTCTGTGGATAAGCCGGGGAGAAATAATAGGGCCGAATACAATACTTGCTGCACAGTTCCCTATAGACACCGCAATCAAACTGGGTGTCGTTGTCTGAAATAAGTGCTCTTGGAATGCTGAATCGTGTTATGATATTTCTCCATACAAAACGCTTCACGTCGGTATCTCGGATGTGCGTTGGTGCCTCCGCTTCTACTCATTTTGTGAAATAATCTATCGCGACAATCAAAAATTGCATGTTACCCGGGGCGCGAGGCAGTGGTCCAACGATGTCAAGTCCCCATTGGGCGAACGGCCAAGGACTGGTTATAGAGCTTAACTATTCAGCGGACAGATGGGTCAAAGGAGAAAACTTCTGGCACTGTTCACACCTTTTCACGTAATATTCGGCATCGGCTCTCATTGTCGGCCAGTAATACCCCTGTGTCACGGCTCGATGAGCCAAAGAGCGCCCGCCAGAATGGGCGCCACAGCTGCCTTCATGTATTTCGATTAGAAGTTCTTCGACTTTGTCCAGATGAACGCATTCTAGGTATGGACCAGAAAGGGATTTTTTATAAAGCTTTCCTTGCGGATCCAAGTAGTATCGCAGGGCTTTGTTTCGTAGCTTGTGCGCTTCTTTCTTGTCTGCTGGGAGCTGTTCAGAAGACAGGAATGCAGCAATAGAGTCCATCCAACTCGGTCCTGACTCTATGACATTGACCTGGACTTCCTTAGAAGGGCTAATGCTCGGTTCTGGGATGAAACCTACTTCAATGGTCTGTTTAATCTCTGAGTTGATGGCGGAGGCTGGGCAAGCCAGGGCATCTACATGTGTGTTCTGGTCACGGGTTATTTGGTTCAATTCATGATAGTCAAATTTTGCTAGTAAGGAATTTGCCGTTTTCATATAAGCTACCATACGGTCGTTTGGGCCGCGTACTCCCCCTTCAGCTGATTGATCACCATTTTTGAATCGCAAAATACAAGCAAATGCTGGGCACCCAGAAGGTGTGCATTCCGCAAACTGGCTAGCAGGGCTTCGTATTCGGCTTCATTATTTGATGCTTCGAAGCCGAGTTTGACGGCCTGCTCAATTATTGCGCCGTCGGGAGCCATGATTACTACTCCGACTCCACTGCCCCGTTGGTTAGATGATCCGTCACAGTACAATTGCCAAATGTTCCCAACGTAAATTCTCCAATTCGACTTGGATTGAATTTGTTCAAACTTGAAGTCGGCAAGACCCCCCATGAATTCGGCCACAAAATCAGCAAGTACTTGCCCCTTTATTAAGGTTCTAGGTATGAATTGAATATCATACTAGTCGAGTTCGAGAGCCCACTTTGAAACGCTCCGTGATGCTTCTGCACTATGTAGTACTGACTGGAGGGGTAATCTGTTAGTACCCCGATGCTATGCCCCTAGAAGTAATGCATCAGTTTTCTTGCTGCCATGACGAGGGCTAGGATCAGTTTTTTCAACGGAAGGTAACGTGTTTCGGCATCAACCATTGCCTTGCTCACATAATACACTGGTCATCAGTGGAACTGATCGGAGATAAGTCTTCAGACCGTTGAAAGCGGCTTCGCACTCAGAGGTTCATTCAGAAGCTTTACCCTGCCATAGAGTATGAAAGAATTATCGGCAGCGATCCGTGGAACGGCTGATGAACCTGTTGAGTGCGGCGGCCATCCCCATCAACTTCTGAACTTCCTTGACCGATCGAGGGGAGCCGAGGTCCAGAATTGCTGTGATTTGCCTGGGGTTGGCTTCGATTCCTCATTGGTTGACAATGTAACCCAAGAATTTGCCAGAGCCGATCCCAAACGCATATTTGGAAGCGTTTAGCTTCATTTTGTATTTGCGTAAAATGTCGAACGTCTCTTTCAGATCGGCTAGATGAGTTTGCTCTTCTTTGGACTTGACCACCATATCGTCAATGTACGTTTCCATAGTGTGGCCGAGTTGCTCCTTAAACATGGCAGTGACTAGTCTTTGGTAAGTTGCCCCTGCATTCTTCAGCCCAAAAGGCATAACCTTGTAGCAATAGGTTCTTCTTGGGGTGAGGAATGCAGTTTTGTCTTGGTCCTTCGGATGCATGGCAATTTGATGGTAGCCTCTGTAAGCATCGAGGAAGCTCATACACTGATGACATGCCGTCTCATCTATAAGTTGGTCTATTCTGGAGAGGGGAAAACAATCTTTGGGGCAAACTTTGTTTAGGTCCGTGAAATCAACACAGACTCGTCAAGTCCCTTTTTTCTTCTTCACAACCACAGTATTCGAAAGCCATGTAGGGTAAGTCACTTCCCTGATTGCCCCGGCGTCAAGCAACCGGTCAACTTCTTCAACAACGGCGGCAGTGTGCTCTGCGGCTAACCCCCGGCTTTTCTGAATAATCGGCTTGCATTTAGGGTCTACGTTTAAACGGTGCTGCGAAACAGACGGATCTACACCCGGCATCTTATATGGTGTCCACGCAAATACATCAAGGTTGCCGAGCAAGAAGGAAATTAATTGCTGCCTGTCGGCTTCATTTAGGGGGGCGCCGACCATGAAGAACCTGTTTCGGTTTCCATCGATTTCTACTCGATCCAGGGCTTTCGTGGCCTTTTCACTTGGGAGCCGCCCAACATCGTCGAGGCTCTCGCGATCCGGCACCTCAATAGAAATCATCTGTAACTCTTTTGGTGTCTTTCCAGCAAGGAGATAACATGCTTGTGCCGATTTCTGGGAGCCACGGATTTGCTCGATGCCATGTTCTGTCGGGAAGCGAAGCAGTTGATGATAGGTGCTTGGCACGGCCTGCATAGTATGCAACCAAGTTCGCCCCATGATGAGATTATACGGCGAAGGCAGCTTGACGACCAAGAATTCTACATCCACTGTTCGGGAGCCCGCTCGAACTGGTAGTGTGATTTTGCCCAACAGATATTCTGGATTAGCGTTGAAGTCGAATAATGGATAAGGAGCTAGAGAAAGATCCGACTTGAAGAAGTTGAGTTTAGTGAATGTCTTGTAATACATAACTTCCGATGTGCTCCCCGGATCAATGAGTATACGCTCAACGGTGAATCGGTTTACACGTAACTTGATTACCAAGGGATCGATGTGAGGAAGTGTCACTCTGGCCAAATCTGAATCATCAAAAGCAATCCTCGCAGCTTCATGGGGCCGTTTAGCCGGAGTGAGTTGATTTTGAAAGTCGGGATTCGACTGAATCGTATGCACCGCGGATGTCATTGGCAGGTTGTATATCATGTGGATCACGCCGAGTGGAGGTGAATCCTGCCGTAAGGCTATTACTTTGGTTGAGTTGCCTTTTCGGACGTACTGTTGTAGCTGACCATCTGGTACTAATTCCTCCAGGTGATTCTTCAATGCATAACAACTCTCAGTATCATGGCCATGGTCCTTGTGATACTCGCACCGCCTATCCAGTTTTCTCGTGTCGGGAGGTCCCACCATTTTGGACGGCCATTTGAAGAACGGAAGGTGTTAGACTTTGAACATAACCGCACTGATTGGCTCTGATAACTCCGTATATTTCTTATCTGCGCGCCTTATGCACCTGCTATCTACTTGAAGTTGTTCATTAGTTCAGTGGGAGCATTGGTCGTTTGATCGGCGAGAATCACGTCTCTTCCCTCATTTAGCCCGATGCCGTGGTTCAGGGCTCTGAGGTGGTACAAAATTTATCGACTGAGCGATTTGAGAAGGGGCCGTCTTGTTGGCCATGATTCTGGCTTTAACCCGCAAAGCGTCATCTTCCACTTTGCAGTATTCCTTGACTTTCTTCATCAACGACCAGACTGTTTTGGGGGGCCTTCTAGTCAAGGAACTGCGGAGAGCACTATTAGGATGAAAACCCATTTTAAAGGTGGTAATGGCCATGGATTCGTTGCAAGCATTTTTGACAAAATTAAAGCATTCCTAATAGCGCGCTGAATACGCTAGTAAGGTTTCTCCCGGCTAGATCTGCATTGCCTAGAGAGAGTCGGCTTGCTTCGGCTGGAACTCGTTAGTGATGAATCTTGCCCTGAAGGATTTCTGTAGTTGATGGAAACTCTAAATCGACGCCGGCTCCAACTTATAATACCATCTGACGGCCAATGGCCCCAAACTGCTCGAAAATATTCTGCACATGAGAGCCTCGTCGTCTACATGTAGCGTCATGGCTTGCTTATAATGACGGATATGATCAGTGAGGTCTGATTTCTCGTCGTACAGGGTGAACGACAGGGCTTTGAACTTCTTGGGCAGTATTGCCTTTACAATTCGTCGCACGAAGGGATCGTGCTGGTCTTCTTCGTTAGAACCATTTCGTCTTCGCTTATGCCTTACACGTGGACTCTCTTCAGAGGAGCTGATAGTTTCAAGTTGTCCCTTCTTTTTGGGCTCTGGGGATAATGAGTCAGAGTCGCTGCCACTATATTGCCTCCGAACTCGAGGTCTTCGACCACCCGCTCTCAGAGGTCATCCCGGATCTTGGCTCGTAGCTTGATTGGATTTTACTACTTCCAAGGCCAAGTCCTAACGGAGGTGCTCGTTCTCAGCGATTATGTATTTCCAACCTCTATTTGTTTTGATTTGCCTGTTCCATGATCGCTTGCGTTGTCTCATGTGCTGAAGTCGAGGGCAAGTTCTGGGCAAGTGAGTCAAAGTTCAAGGCACGTCTTGCGGCGATAGTCTCCGGTCCAAGCATGTTTATTAGGGTGAGGTCGCCTCTCTGTGTGATTTCGTCAGTGACTATCGGAGGGTCTTTCGTTACGCCCGCGCATGGATGTAGTTGAGTATTCCCACAGACGACGCCAATTGTGGGGAAGTGGTTTGGAAATACTCTTTTGATCCACTAGGACGCTCGAGATCCTCAGTTGACAACCTAAAAAGGAATAAACACTCCGGTCGGAGGTGCTGGAATTAGCACTCCGACGGTTAAGTCTCTCTTAGTTACTTGTATCTTAAGTTAAGCATAATAATTCTCACATCCCTCTCTCTGGATGATGTTCTTCCATTTATATCTTTTCTTTCTTGGGCTTCAGGGTTGGGCCCACCTTCAATTCGTCGTATAACTATTTACTCGGCTCCTTTTGTTGCAAGCCGCTCTTCACTCGGCCCCTTACTTAACTGGTTATTTGGCCGAATAGGGTACCTTTGGATTTGTGTATAAGACGGGGCCAAATGCGATATATGAATTTTGACTCTCTAGGACCAACTATTCGGCCTCTTAACGTCTTCCGATATTCAGCCCCCAAACTCCCAATAAGTTTGCCTGAAGCAAATTAATAGTGGGAAACACATATACATGTGGAAAATGACTAGCATTTAAATATATTTATATATATTGTTGAGAAGATTATAAAAGAATTGAAGTGTGTATTTGAGGGAAGTACAGATGATGGATAAGAGTTGGATTGATTTGCCAAATAGGATGTCGAGGGAATACATTAATGGGATTGATCAATTCCTTGTGTTTGCCTACACCAATAGGGTTGAAGGTTCAATGATTAGTTGTCCGTGTAGAAAATGTGAGAACCAATACCATCTTGTACGAGAGGGTGTACGGGAGCATATGATTTTGAATGGTTTTTAAAAGAAGTACAAACATTGGATTAATCATGGGGAATCTTACGTATTTCTGCATGGTAATCGAGAAAATGAAACATTGGCTAATTTAGGCATTGGAGACGATATGGTTGGAATGATACAAGGGGCTATGGGAAATCCACATGCCGGTACAAGTGTTGAGGGTAATGAACCACAGGGGCCTGATCCCCATGCATCTGAACCCCAGCTCGGTCCAAATGCAGAGACTGCAAAGTATTTCAAACTTCTTCAAGATGCACAAAGTGAATTGTATCCAAGTTGTCAGAAGTTCACATCTTTGTCATTCATTGTTCGAATTCTACATCTGAAGGTGCTTAATTAGTGGACAGACAAGTTTGTTGACATGTTGCTTGAGTTATTGAATGAGGCGTTCCCGTTGGGTGTGAAACTCCCGGACTCATATTATAAAGCTCAAAAGGTCACAACAGATTTGGGCTTCACGTATGAGACGTGGGATGCATGTCCCAACAATTGCATGTTGTTTCGAAATGAGGACGCCAATCTTGATAAATGTGTCATATTCAACAGTTGAAGATGAAAATCAAATGGTGTTGGTGGTTTAAATGGTCTTACCAACGGTGGCAAACGAATAGCTGCAAAACAAATGAGGAAGTTTCCTTTAAAACCAAGGTTGCAGAGGTTGTTTATGTCGTCTAAGACGGCTAAGTTAATGAGATGGCATGCAGAGGAACGAACTGATGATGGTGTCTTTAGGCATCCTGCAGACTTCCTTGCATGGAAAGATTTTGACCGTCAGAATATTGACTTTAGTAATGATTGTCGAAGTGTAAGGCTTGGCTTAGCATCTGATGGTTTTAACCCATTCAGGATGAAAAACATAGTTCATAGCACTTGGCCTGTTGTACTCATTCCATACAAAAAAAAATTAAAACCAGGTTTTTTGCGACGGTAGTATAGCCGTCGCAAAAGATATTCGCATTAATTAATTGAAACAAAAGCTCTTTAGCGACGGTATTCTTTACCGTAGCAAATAATATTTTTAGAGACTGCATGTTTGCGGTCTTAAATAAACATTTAGCGACGGGATTTTTGCCGTCGCAAATAACCCTTTTAGCGACGGCACCACAGTGCCGTCTCAAAAAATTCAGATTTCCACGCATTAATCCCGACAGTATTTTGCCGTCGCAAAAAGGCATTTTTGCCATCGCAAAAAATAGGCGACGGCGTTATACCGTCGCTAAAGCCCTTTAGCAATCCCTTTTGTTGTGACCCCCCTTTTGCCTTCACTAAAAGCTAGTTGCCGTCACAAAAAAGCTTCTGAGATGGTGTTTTGGGTAAAATGCCATCGCAAAAAAACAAATTTTTTGTAGTGAAACGGCATCGTCAAGGTTATGTCTGAAAAATAATAATCTTTGTCTAATGTGAATTTTATTATTAGGAATTAAATTTTGAGATTGAATGCTCTCAAATCCATTTCATGGACTGAATGGTGCAGTCCATTCATGTGTACTCGACATTGACCTAAAATCGTACATTTTTTAAGTTTATGAGCTTATTTGGTACAACTTATTATAAATTAAAATCTACTAATTGTGAAATAGAAGTCAAAAACACTTTGCTTATAATTTTCAAATAATTAATTTTTTTCAATTTGTTTAAATTATTTCTATTTAATAAGCTGTAAGAAGAAATTATACTAAATAATCTAATACAGACTTCATAAAAGAAAATTAGGGCAAATTACAAAAAAAAAAAAAAAAAAAACCCGAAGGTTTTGCGTGTTTTTCAATTTAAATCTCAGGGTTTCAATTTTAACAATTAAAATCCTGATATTACTTCCGTGTCACAATTTAGCCCATCTATCCATCTCCGTTTTATTGAACTAATGGAAATCTTAGCAAAATTTTCATATTCAAACTAACATGTTCAAGCTTTTGTATCTCTCTTGTCGTAATTTCGTTTCAACTTATTTTCTCGTTATTAAATTCATTTCATGGCCTAATTTTCATTTCATTCCTCATGTACCTTGTTCTACCTCTTTTTGAATGTTGTCGAAACTCCGAAAGTTGGCAAAAAATAAGATTTTTCTCTTCTTTTTTTCTTTTTTTTTTCTTTATCTATCTTCTATCTCCATGCTTCTTCCTTCCTCTTTCCTTTCTATAATTATTCTCTCTCTTTTCTTCTTATTTCATGGCCCTTCCACCGAGTATGTGGTGGCTATCAAACCTCTGACGGTGGCGATAAATTTTGTTCTAAACCACTATTGAAGTAGTGAATGAATCATAGATGATCCAAATAAATAGATTTAAAAAATGAACCAAATTGATCACCAAAATAATAAGCCATGTAATGTAACAAGCCTATATATGTTGATGGATTGTATAGTCCACTCCATTCATGAGATTGGTTCATAAGGAATCCTCCAAAAGGAGATGATAAAAAAATTAAACATTGTTTGGTCACTTGATATTTTTTACTCTTAAGGGGGTAACATTAATTCATGAATATAAGATTCCCATAAAAAATTGAAAAATCGTATTCTTATTTAATTTGATAATATGATTCCTATAAAATTAGATAATTAAAAATCACTTTCTATTTTAATTCTCTCTCAAGATTTTTGTGATCTAAACTTCGCCAAAAGTCGGTGTTTTGCTTTTCTTTGTTTTGTTCATTTATTTATTTTATTTTATCTTTGGTGTTCTCATAAACAAAAATAATGAACATTTCAAAAAACTGCGAAAAATAGTTTTCAAAAAAGAAACTTTCTGGTGTTTCAAAATTGACCAATAATAGAAAACGAAAACATAATCAAATTCCTAAAAGTTATAAAAAAAAAAATAAAAAAAAAAATTAAAAATGAAAGAACAGATCATTCATAAATATAAGATAAGCACAATATAATTGTTGGGTAATATGGAGTGTACTATTTTCGCACTTGTGACTTATTAGGAAATAGTATCTTGTAACTTCATGATCATAATAAAAAATGTTAAATTACACTTATACCTCTCTGCTCCGTTTGTTTTGGGGTATAAAGGATTGGAGAGGATCAGGATAGAAGTGGGGTTATTTAGTATTGTATTTGTTTGTAGAATTGGGAAAGGGATGAGGATAGAGGAGGGAATTAAGATGGAGGTTGGAAGGGGATTGGGATGGAAGAGGTGAAGGTGGAGGTAGTATTAGAAAAATAGTGAGGGGATTAGAAATTTTTTTATTTTTTTATTTTTTACATATTGGGATTTTTTTTTTAAACATTAATGTTTAATTTTTTATATTTTTTATTTGTTTTATTATTTTATATAAAAATAATTTAACAATTCCTACACTAAGAACTATCATCAAAACAAACACAATTTTACTTATTCCCCTCACTAACAATCCCCTCACTATGAATCCCCTCCATTCTACCTCTGAAAACAAACGGGGCCCTTAAGATTTGAGTTTAATATATATTACCCTTTGAAGTTTAGGAAATTACACTAACCCCCTGTCATTATAATTATTTAGAAAGAATAAACATATTGAATTCATTTACTCTCTCTTTTCTTACTTTCTTTTTTTTCTTTATTTTTTTGTTTCTTTTTTTTTTTTTTTAATAGGACCGCATGGAGAAGAAGGATTTATGTAGTCGACTCCATTTGATAGGACTTAAGGCTTGGTTTGATTTGGTTTTTCTTTCCTTTCCTTGGCTGTACTCTTTTTCAATGTAATTTTCTTTATTTGCTTACTAGGGGTTGTTGTCTTTTATATAAGAAAAGGAGCTTGTAAAATGAGACAATATTAACCACAGGGGTGGGAATTTAATTTCCAAAATGTCAAGGAGTAGGATGTAATTGGACCAAATTTTAGGGGGTGTCAATGTAATTTACCCTAATAAAAAAATCACAATCACTTTGGATATAACCTCATAGTGGTGCTACATATACCAATTGGTATATTAATTACTGTAACAACATATATGTTATGACATTGTCACTTCACAACTATGGACCCACCCATTATACAAACTATAAAGATCCAAAACTTTTAAAATTATGTCACATCATCTATTAGTACACTAATTGGTATACCAATTGATACATATAGCTTTATTCATAACCTTAATTTGAAATAAATCACGTAAATCTTTGTATCACTTAATTTTTCATTTTTTATTTTTATTGTTATTTTTATTTTTATTTTGTCTTACTTGTATTAATTAAGTATATCAATATTTTTAAAGAATTCACCAAATTTATTTGTTTGTGGCCCTTTATCAAGGTGCATTGCTTTGGTTGCGTTGTTAACTTGTAGCCATTAATCCCTTGTAACAAAATTATTTATTTATTGTAAATAAAAATGATCATACTAATTTGTGTGCCGCTGGTCATGGGATGGTTGAAATGGGCAATCACGAGGTAATAAAGGTCATGTGATTATGGTCCCTTTCTTTGTTGGAATATAATTGATTTCAACACAAATCACTGTTTAATCTGTTGGTGACAAAATTGATAAAGTGTATTCCATTCAATGATATGAATAATAATAAAATAATTCTGCTTGGAATTAGACATATTCAATCAATGATCAGGGATTAGACATATAAGGTTGCAATTAAAATGGAATTTAACTGTGCAAGATCTATGACTCATATCATATGTCAAGATTAAAATTCCATTTTATTTATAAAAAAATTGTCACTTGGATAAATTGAAAATGAATAAAATATATTAGAAATTACTAGACTAGCACACAATATCTTTCTAATAATCAAATGGATCAATCACACGTAAAGATGCAACTCAAGTGAGCTCAATTTGAAAATTTTGAGCACGATTCGAATTTTCTTAAAGATTAGACATCATATTTTTAAACTCCCATAATCTAAATTGAATTTGGATTGGGCCTAAACAAATAGACTAAGTATCTTGAACACTCAAAATCCAAATTATATAAATAAGTATATAAAAATATGAAAAATATTACTTGTTGAATTATGTTAAAAGTATCTAGACCAAAATATTAACTTAACTATGGGGGTGTTTGGCAACAAGAGATTTAGGCTATTATAGCCTCTTTTGGAAAATTAGCCCATAAGCCTCTACTGTAGCACCTTTTTCTCTGATTTTCAAAAAAAAAAAAAAATAGGCTGCTGCACGGGACAGTGTAGGCACAGCCTACACTGTCACAGCCGCACAGTGTTATATCAAGGGCAAAATGCCATTTTGCCCCTTTATATCAATTTTAAAAATAAAAAAGTTAGGGATAAATCTGTCATTTTAAATTTAAACATCATTTCAACACACTTTCCAATACAACAACTCAACTAAAAATTTATCTCATCTTCCCAAACACAAAACTAAAATAACCTACTAAAATAGCCAAATAGCCTACTAAAATAGCCACTTCCCAAACGAGACCTATGTATCTCATGTCTTACATTTGTAAGTCCTACTTTTCTCAAACTCATTTAAAATGCAATTATCTCGACTCTCTATCTTGATTGTGAGTATATATTTCATCATCATGTGTAATGCTACAGTAAGTACACATTTTTTATCTTTTTTTCATCACATCATCTCTCTACTTTTATGCACATCTTTTCATAAAAAGATAAAAAGTACACTTATTTAGGTCATCTCAAACAACCCCTAAGTATATATTTCATCATCATGTGTAATGCTACAGTAAAATTTTCAATTTTATTAGGTTATTTTGATTAAAAAAAAAAAGTTGTTTATTTTGATGTGACTTATGGTTTTGTTAAAAAAAACATAATAATAATACTCAATTTTTTAAAAAATAACTAACTTGCCTACAAATGAAAAGAAAGAAGAATAAAAAACTTCGGTTCAAATTTGCCTAGTTAGTCTTGGGCAGAAAAATTCAAACTTGGATTGGCCTCGAACAAACATAGGCTGGAAATCAAACTTAAATTAATACAACTCGAATTAGAACTACACAACTCCTCTTCCCAATCGAGCACACCTAAATTACACCTTTAATTAGAATAACATCGAGATATTGAACAATTATTAAAAGATTGAATATATTTTTTGAGCAATGGTAGAGGGCCACAATTTTTGTGGTTCAAATGGCTCAAAATTGTCAAAACGACGTCGTTTTGAGCACAAAACATGCCAAAACGACGTCGTTTTGGCAGTTTTGAGCCATTTGAGTCACATAAATTGTGACTCTCAAACATTATTCATATTTTTTATACGTCCTTATTTTTATTTTTTGACTAGGAGAAGAATTAAATGTTAAAAAATTATTTTTAAAATTTATCTAAACAAATGAAATATGATGAAAAGGGTATTGAAAATTTCAAAAATAGATAAATACAAAAAAAAAAAATTATGAATACTAGGTAAAATATTTATTTATTTATTTATTTTTGGTGTGTGCGCTAAGATTGTAAGATATTAATTTGTTAGTAAAATTATATTACAATTAAAAAAGTTACCGTTACTCCATTAGTTCGAACTTCTAACCTTCTCCTCACCGCATCTTAGGCTTCGTTTGATAAGTGGGTTGACTTTTTAACTTTTTTTTATCTTTTTGGCTATTTTAGCTTGGGACTAAAAAGCCTGGTTTAGAAGGACTTTTGGTTTTTTTGACTTTTTTATGAGGGAAAGAATTTAATGACTATGGATTGAATGTGATATTTTGTCTTATTAGGTTAAAAAACCTATTTTATTTTTTGTGATTATTTTAATCCAAAAAATTATCAAACCCGACTTCCCAAACATAGGCTTAAGGTGTGACTACAAGACTAAGGGTTGGTTTGGGGTGTACTAAAAAAGTGCACTTTTTGTCTTTTTACGAAAAGATGTGCAGAAAAGTAGAGAGGTGATGTGATGGAAAAAAGATAAAAAGATAAAAAGATGGATTATATAGTAGATGACAAACAAGGCCTAAGGGATAATTCTATTTCCACACACTAAATCCCTTCAGGCCACACACTTAGGTCATATTTATTTGGGTGGACATGAGTTTAGGATTGGACTAATAGTCTAATAAAATTATTAATTCGATGTTTGGTTAAACAATTGAAGTACAGACTAACAATCCATCCGGATATGGTATCCCACACATGATGGACTATTCAATCCCACAGAGCGGGGTGGGATATAAATTTGAGGACTAAGTCAAAGTCTGGATTATTAGTCCCTCCTTATAATCCTATAGGATAGGATACATAATCCAAAAGGATTCGTAGTCCTATAACTATTAATCATGAGAATGCTAATCCAACCTAATCTAGTCTGCCCAAACAAACATAACTTTAATGAACACTTTCTCAGAGCATATATCAAAAAAAAAAAAAAAATTCTCAGTACACATCTCTTTATTCCAACAATGCCCTTATCTTTTATTTTCAAAATCATAATTTATTTATCATCCAACTATTCTTCTTCTTCTGAAAAACTTGGAATGTCACCACTACTATTGATGTCACCACCACCACCACAACTCTTAGCCCTACATTGCCACCGCTACTCTTAACCCATCTCCGTTTTAGTCTAAGGGGTTGTTTGGGATGACTTAAATAAGTACACTTTTTGTCTTTTTACGAAAAGATGTGTAGAAAAGTAAAGAGATGATGTGACGAAAAAAAGATAAAAAGTGTGTACTTATTTAGGATAGTCAAACTTGACCTAAATCTCTCTAATATACCCTTGCTACCCAACATTTATTCACAACCCTAATCTCTATGATCTTCTCTGCCACGGTCTCAACCTCTATAAATTTTTTTATTACTGTGAACCCAACATTTGCAAACCTTAGATTCATTCGAAGGTTGATGTCTAGTCAAATATATGAATGTGTATTGAGAAAATAGAAAAGATAAAAAATTGTTTTAAATGATAATTTAATTAAATAATAATTTAATTTTAAAAATTTTCATTAAATGTGTGGCAGAGGAAATTTAGAGGTGTTTGGGATAAACTATGTAAGTGTAGTTTTTAACTTTTTAATTAAAAAAATAGAGAAAAAAATGATTATTTAAGATAATTTTTTAATTTTTTATAAAAAAAAATATATATTAAAATATTGTATCAAATACTAAAATCACAGTATTATCCTATCAGTACGACATGCGTACCGTGCATGTCAGTACAGTTGTCTTTTTTCTTTTACAAAACTGTGGTGGGTAGTCGGGTTTGTTTGGCTTTTCCTTTCTTTTTCTTTGTTTTTCTTTTTCCTGTTCCCAATGAAGGATATTTTTGTCGTTTTGCCCTCTGTCTAAGATTTTTTTTTTTCTTTCTGCCAAACATATAAATAATGTAACTTTTTAATTTTTTTTAATAATTTTTTAATTTTTTGTTGCCAAATACTTTACTTAAGCCTCGTTTGATAATTTTTTATTTTAGTCAAAAAAAAATTATTATAAATCATCATATTATTTTTTTTATTTTTCCATATATTTTTTTTTGTAAAAATTTAAAAAACTACTAAAGTATTCTGGTTCAAACGAGTAGGCCTCGTTTGGGAACAGGCTAATTTAGTAACTTTTTGGCTATTTGGCTAAAAAGGTAGGTAAAAAAAACTTGTATGTTTGGGATGACTTTTTGGTTAATTACGAAAAGATGTACAAAAAGTAGAGAGAAAAGAGAATCTTTGACTTTTTGGTATGAGTTGTTGACTTTTTGATTAATTTAATAACTTTTTAACTAATTGGCTAAAATAACCTCTTGGCAAACGAGGCCTTAATATGTGAAAATAGAATTAAGCCGGCAAAAAAATGAAAACAAACCCATTGAACTGGAAACCGGCTTCTCTCTTCTCCGCTCCCTTTGTTTTTTCCATTTCCTTCCGTACATTCAAACCTTTCTTCGATACACTCGGGTTTTTTTCTGCAAATCATGTGAATAATGTCTACTTTTTCAATAATTTTTTAATCTTTTGTCTTTTGTATGGTATTTCAAATACTTTCTTAGATCTCGTTGGACAATTTTTTATTTTTGTTAAAAAATTATTATAAATTATCATATTATTTTTTTTATTTTTTTATATATTTTTTTTTGTAAAAATTTAAAAAATTATTAAAATATTCTGTTTCAAACGAGTCTTAGGCCTTGTTTGATTTGTATTTTAGAAATATGTTTTGAGATAAAAAGTACGAAAATTTGTTTGGTTTAATTTTTTTTCAAAACATGTTTTGAAAAATTATTTTGAGAGAGAATTTTGGAAAAAGTGATTGATTTGATGTGTATGAGAAAGATTTGTTTGGAAAATTTGTAAACCAAACAAGTTTTGAAAAAAAATTTTGAAATTTTTTTTTTAATTTGATTACTTTTAAAAACTTATTTATAGAGAATTTTTCTCAAAATTTTTTGAGAAACACAAACCAAACAAGGCCTTAATATGTGAAAATAGAATTAAGCCGGCAAAAAAATGAAAACAAACCCATTGAAGCGGAAACCGGCTTCTCTCTTCTCCGGTCCCTTTGGTTTTTTCCATTTCCTTCCGTACATTCAAACCTTTCTTCGATACACTCGAGTTCACAGAAAGTGAGTATCCCCCAAAATTTCTCTCTGAATCCCAACAGATCACCATACTCAGAATCCAAAACCCTAGGTCCGACATTCACAATCATATATACAGTTTTCTAGAGAGAGAAAAATTGTTGATTTTCAGATTAGAGTGTATTTGTATGAGAGAGAGAGAATTCTGATTGGAGCCCTAGAAATCCGCAGCAGTGATGGCGTCGTCGAAGGTGATGGCGTCTTCGACTTCGAGAAATTCGGATCAAAGACGAAGGTCTTCGTCTTCAGCATCTACAAAATCCTCATCGATCTCCGATCTCCACAACCACAAAAATCACAACAATAACAAAATCAACAACAAAAACATAAACAATTTAGGCTCAATGACCGTCGATGGCCTTTTGAGGAACGTCTATGGCGACAATCAACCCGCAGACAACACATTGCTCGACGCCGAGATCACTTTATTGGATGCCGCCGGAGCTGTGACGGCGATCAGCGATAACGACGGCGGAGAGGCTCCGACGATGACGAACAAGACGGTGGATGATGTGTGGAAGGAGATCGTGGCTGGCCGGAGTGTGAGGAGGGAGTGTAAGCAGGAGGCTCCGGATGAGATGATGACTTTGGAGGATTTTCTGGCGAAGGCTGAGGCGGTGGAGGAGGAGGAGGATGTGAAGGTGGAGCCGGTGGTGGCGCCGGTGGAGAGATTGAGCGGAGGGATGTTTGCGTTTGATCCGATGCCGCCGTTGAGTTCGTTTCAATCACAGCAAAGTGTTGATAGCGTGATAGGGTTTGGAAATGGAGTGGATGGGATTGGAGGGAGAGGGAAGAGACGAGCTGTTTTGGAGCCCATGGATAAGGCTGCTCAGCAGAGACAGCGGAGGATGATTAAGAACAGAGAGTCTGCGGCCAGGTCGAGGGAGCGAAAGCAGGTAAAGTTACCTTTTTTCAGACCCTTTTGTTTTTATGGTGTTGATGAATTTGATTGATTACGGTTTCGTGGTTTCAATTGTAGGCTTACCAAGTTGAACTAGAATCTTTAGCTGTGAAATTAGAGGAGGAAAATGAAAAGCTGCTGAAAGAGAAGGTAAAATCATATAATATTTGAGAATGATCTAGAATTGTTTTTGCTTGTTAGGCCTAATTTCTAAATAATTGGAAATTGTTGAATAGTATTGGTGAGTATGTTAATAAGTTTGGGGTTTATTTGTTGGATTTATTTCATTTTGATGTAACACATTGCTAAATTGCTAAAGCAGAATAGGCTTTTACAAACAATTGGGTGAAGCGATATTTCATTAATGATTAGAACTTTCCTGGCCATCTAATTAGAGGATGTCATGTAGCAATCATGTTCAATAGTGAAGTTAGATTTTACGTTTGCTTTTGGGCCTCGCATATTTATTTGAGATGCATGTGCTTCCCGACAAGAACTGTCATTTCAGCTTGTCAAAACTTACTTCCTCAGATAAAGAGTTCTATCAATTACAATGGAAACCAACACAATTTTTCTTATTTGGTCATGTCACTAGTCTACTTTAACCAAAACTGAACCATCTTAATCAGTATTCTCTAATAATCTATTTGTCATGTTATTGTTGCATCTGGTACGGCCGTTTGCTGCCCTATCTTCAATATTCTCATTTGCCTCAATATCCTCTTGCTTCTTACCTGTAACTTATGGATACGTCATTTCTTGCTTGCCATATTTCTTTCTTTTATATTTGTACTTCTTGTTTGCTTGAAATTATGTGACGCAAAGCCTAGTTGTTTTTATTAGATGTAGGATGATGTTACTATTTGGAATTATTAGTCAGGTGCTTGCTAAGTGAAAATTTTGAGGGGTATCCACTTGTTTTAAAAGGAGTTTCTTTGGTGCGCTACAAGGCGAGATGCACCCAAAATGCATCGAAGCATTGAAGTTTAAGTGATTCACCTATTATGTGTACACCTTTATGATAACACATTTGCCTCGTGTAAAAAAAGCCGAGCCTTTCGTGCATAACGTGTTAAGACGTACAAATGAAAATTGCAAGTGAATCGTCTAGTTCATGAGACAAAGCGGTTTGAATCAGTTAAAACTACTGAAATTGTGCTAAACCAGGTGGTTTGAACTGCATAAAAGCTCATCATTATGTTGTGCAAAGTAACCCAACATATGCTGCCCACGTGTCCAACAGGTGTAGTAATCCATAGCCTTTTACCTCATACATCTTCGTCTCTTGCTTGATGTGGGACTCCAAACAAAATCTAAGTTTCATAACTTGTTTTTATTGTGTAATAATGTTTGCCTCAAAAGGCATGTAAACCAGCGATGTGGGATTCATTACAACTTTTTTTGTCTTTTTGTTTTTCTTGGTGACTGATCAATTGACCTGAACAAGATTGGTGAATTACGTCTATATACACATTGAAAAAACGTGAGAAATATCAATCTATTAATTAAAAATAAAATGTGAAAAAATATCAAGTAAAAATGCACCTATATTGATATATTAATTAAAGCATTCGGATCCTCTGGAGTCTGTGTTTCCTGCAGTTTTTGTGGAGTGAACAAAATGACATCATTTTACTTTCAAGACCAAAAAAATAAAATAAATAAAAATAAAAACAGAACGTAGAGAAAGAGGAGAAGACTGCTAGAAATCTGCTGGAAGAGGCAGACTGCCGGAGCAATCTACATCACCAACCCCAGCCTTGCCAGCCGACCTCTTCCTCCTCGTTCTACGCAGTCTGCCGCCTCCATTCTCTCCTCCTTGTCCTTCGCTTCTTTGGTGTGACCTTAAGGTCCATAACGGAATGGCCCCACTCCACCTCCGCTGGTGCCCCACTCTGCCAGAGAATCTGTCTCTTGTGCCTCTCTGTGCCTCCTCCTCCTTATTCTTCCCCCAACTCCCTAGATCTAGGGCTTTCAAAGATCAATTTGAATACATACATATACACATATACATCTATATGTATAACTTTCTCACATCACCACCAGATTTGAACAATTTTTTATATTGTGAAAGGAGGCGTAGTGCTAGACGAACTGAGTACAGTCGGCGCCGCTGTTTCTGAAAACCTAGGTTTTTCAGATTGGGGGAAGAAGAAGGAGAAAAAGAAGAAAAAAAAGGAGAAGGACGGGGAGGAGAGAAGGGGTGCAGAAGAAGGCATAGAAGGGATGGAGGAGGATAAGCGCAAGGAGAAGGACGGCCGGATATGGCTCTGGCGGCAGTAGGTGAAGGAGTGGCCACCAGCGTCTACCTCTCTCTTTCGTCCTTCATTCTGCGTTCTCTTAACCTTTTTTTTTTCTTCTACCTTGAAGTAAAATGACGTCATTTTGTTCACTTCACAAAAACTGCAGGAAACGATGTCATTTTGTTCTCTTTAACTCTTTTATTTATTTATTTATTTAATTTTTATTTAAGTAATACAGTATTTAAAAAATATAAAATAAAAATTCAAAACAAATGGTTTATGCCTCAACACCTCTGGACTTGTCTCACGACGGGTAAAAAACATCTCTCCTTGTGCATTCGCCTTTGAAAACTTCACTCTGTGATAATTTTGGTTCTCTGTTTCTCCTATATCTGCACTGCACCAATACTTGCCATCTTGAGTCACTATGACAAGAAGGAAATATTGCATAGACCACAAAAGAATTTAGTGAACCAAGAATGTAGTCAAATGTGGTGATTCAGTGGTGTCCTTTCTCCGTGGATATAATTCTTGTAGTTAAATATGGTGATTCAGTAGTTAAAACTTTACTTTCTTGGTTCACGATACTGCATGGTAACTTATGAAGTGTATTTGTTGGCAATTTGTATGCTGAAGACCAAAGAAGCTTTTGTTTGTGACTCATGAAATTTTATTTTGCAACTGTTCATGTCCTGTCCAGCTTCTTCTAATGGAGTATAAATGAATTGCATTTGGATTACGAGCAAGTACTTAAGCTGAAGAATGAATATGAGCCTTGTTAAGTTTCAGTTAGTTAGGGAAATGGTTTTTGCTAAAAAAAAGTGGTTAACCATGAAATTTTTTGTTCCTACATGGACTGTAGGTCTGTATTTGTCAATGAATTGGGGAAGCAGAAGTTGAATTTCTCAATTTTGTTTGACAGCCTTACTTTCTGGTTTTGCAACATTGTATATAATCTCTATATTTTTTATGTTCAAGATTGAGCCTGCAAGAGCGGATGGGCTGGAGTGTGTGCTATCCATCTTGGGATTTTTATTATATTCCTTTGGTGGCAACTTCAAAATATGTTGTTTATTGTTCTTTATTGTTTGAAACCTATGAACTAACAAATGATTTTCGAATGCAGGCAGAGCGAACTAGGGAAAGATTTAAGCAGGTATGAAATTAAATCTGCTACCTGGGCTCTCTCGCTTATCATTGTTATTATGGAATATAGTCTTGAGAGCTATGGCAGTTTTGTGAATGTTATTTTTTATTGATTTCTAATTTTAAGTTTTGTATCTCAGATGAATGTGACTTTGTTTTTAGAGTATTCCAAAATAAAATTTTGAAAAAAGGACAGAGTTTAACCTCATGTTATATTGGATGAACAAAATATTGTTGAAGATGTATTAGGTTTTCGTATAGGCTTGGCAAAATAGCTTTCTGAATTTCTAGCCAATCTCATACAATGAACTGTATTTAAATCGATGATATACATTTTCATCTTTACCATCGTTACCCTCGTGGATTTTGACAAGCCCATATGTGACATCCCAGGGGAATCCACAATTATATTAGTCCCACTTTAGTTCTGTAGTGTATTGTGCATTGTAAATCTTTTTTCTTTATCCATTTGCCGTGTGGCTTCTGTCATTTAGTTCTTTCTTCTGTTACTGTAGCCACAACTATTTTTCTGTTTGCTTATCTGATATAACTTTGGTATCTTTTTTATACAATCACTGTTTTTGTGCTTTGAATACCTTACCTTAATGACCTATTAGGTCCTTGCATAAAATAATTTGCAGCTTCCATTCAATGTAATCAAGGTGAGAGAACAGTGTAGGGAAAAAAATGGACCCAAAACACCATGTAAAAGAAGAGAGAAAGGGGAAGATGTGTAAGAACCTAGAGAGAGAAGCTTGGGAGATAGAAGAAGAATAGAGAATGATGAAGAAGAAAATTGGAGGTAGAGGGAGACAGATAGCAGTGACATTAGGGATTATCATGATAAATATTTTATATATATTTAATAAATATTTTCCCCTCTATTGAAAGCTGCATACGTCTGTAGTGAGACTAAAATTTCATGTTAGATGTTGTTGAAATCAATTAACAAAAGATATGGAGATGAATTTTGATTAGCATATGTGTCAAGTATTGCTGCTTCTGCAATTTATGTAGTCCAAGGTTGTAAGATGGAGTTACCTATGTGTTGCCATGTTGTAATGGAAATTTATTAAGTCCAAGATTGTATGGTCGAGTTTCCTGCAATTTATTAAGTCCAAGATTGATGTTAATCTTCTCATTGTCAATCATGAATATCAATTTTTGTGTGCTGGTAATGTAATGCCAATAGTTGGGGAGGAATGAATAGTGAACTTGATTTGTGAAGGCGATGCCGGCTTACCTTATTATTTGCCTAGTTTTTCATGCTAAAACAATTTAGACATTGAGCGATGATTTTGTTACAAATAAACTAATAGATAAGAGGAACATAAACAATCTTGTATAATCTTCTTTGCAGCTCATGGAAAAAGTTGTTCCAATTGTGGAGAAGCGAAGACCACCACGTGTACTGCGGAGAGTCCACTCCATGCAATGGTAGTAATTTATTTACTCCCATGTGATCTATGGGATAAAATAGAAATTCTGTTTTTTATGCATGGTAGAAGGCGAGGCAAGGCAGCATCTTTTTTGGAAAATTATTTTTGGTTGAGACAAATCATTCAACCAACCAGCAGATAATGTTTCTCCGCTACAATGAAAAAGCCTATTCATTACAATCTCAGTGATGAAATATGTTATTACTGAAGACTGGAGGATGATTTCTCTCTGATGATAGCATTGAGAGAAGTGTTCACTCTTCTTTTTTCTTTTTTCTTTTTTTTTTGGGTAGTTAGCAGGTATTGTAATACAGGCCTCATGTCCCAGAGGATGCTGGACTGGTATATTGTATTTATATGTTAACAGGGTTATGTCTCAGTGTTTATGACAAAAATATAGGGTTGGTGAATAGTGACTGGTTTTACTTTCTTGGACCGTGTATTATATAACATTATTTTGCAGAATCTGTATTTATTGGTTAATGCTTCGTTAGCTGTTTGTGTTCCTTTTTTATGGTTCTTTCATTTTTGAGGAGGTTGTTTGGCTGAAATTTGGGCTATATGTAGTGACCTTAACATTGTCCGGTGAGGGGTCTCGAAGTTTCTGCTGAAAAAAATAATTGTTCGCAACTGGTTGGAATTGGGAGTGCCTTTAAGTTCATAGCTACCAGTCTCCTAATTTTAGCACCAAATCAAAATATATGGAAACTCATTTTACCTCAAGTTGGTTCATGCAATGTATTCTGTTCTTTGTTTGTTTTGTAATTTTTTTTGGCGTGCCAAAACATGAGTTTTTGCATTACTAAAATGACGGAACCACTGGCAATGATCTTTACTTCCTTTTTTTTTTTTTTTGGTTCAATAATATTATGATAATTAAGGCTTCGTTTGGGAACAAGTTTTTTTAGTAATTTTTTGGCTTTCTGGCTTTTTAGTTAAAATGTGATATAAAAAAAATTAGTATGTTTGAGATGATTTTTTAGCTTTTTAGGAAAAGATGTGCAAAAAATAAAGAGAAAATGAAATATTTGACTTTTTGATATGGATTGTTGATTTTTTGATTTTTTTTAATAATTTTTTAATTTTTTGATTGAAAAGAGCCTTGCCAAACAAAGCGTAAATATGTTATCATATTTTGTTTATATTGGGTACAAAAATGAGTAGTGCAACTCATTAGATCGATAGAACTGTTGGTTTGTCAAGTATAAACAAAGGGATTGGACTGTTTCTAACTATCAGATTGGATTGTTCAGTCCGGTCAATTTGGCCATTTAAAGATTCATGGAGTGATTTGAACTGTTGGTTTGTCAAGTATATCATTTTTATAAAAAAATCAAGTCTATCGGATAATGAAAATTATGTATTTGGATTAATTTTATAAAAATTATTTATTTTTTCACGTTTATTTTTTTTTCATAAAAAACTTATCTACACACGTGGTGTCCGTTATCTGATCGATTTGATTTTTTGTAAGGATGATATACTCGAGGAACCTTATAATATGAATCGTTCAAATTATCAAAACGAAACTAAAAAATGAGCTCAACAAACCTAACAATATATCTCCAATCCAATTTGAGATTTGAAGGGAAGTCAAATCCATAAAAAATTTAATAAGATAATGTAATGATTATAGCATTATTATTGTTGCTATTATTATTTTAATAAAAGGTCTTACCTCCCTTAAAAATAAGAGCTAAGAAACATTTTTCAACTAAGCCATCCAATATATATATATATATATATTTTTTGGTTCTTTTCAAGGTTATCTAAGTGGACCTGTCATTTGTTTTCTTTTGTGATCTGGTTAAAAAAGACCCCTCGAAGTAGAGTCCTGTGTTTGTGTTTGTCTTGTAGTTGTTTGTCACTATGTTTATTTTCTCTCCTTTTGTTGCAAAGTAGGGTGTTTGGACCACATTATAAATATTTCCAGGGTTACAATTCTAATTTCAAGGGGGTGACCTCTGGCCTTTGGTCTATAGCCAGTGTCTATTGTTTACGGCGTGTTGGGCTTGGACTATACTCACCTTTAGGCCAAGTTTGACTTGTCTTGAAAAAGATAAAAAGTCAAAAAGTCATTATCCTATTTAAGTCACATCATCTTATTTAAGTCACATCATCTCTCTAACACATCATTTCAAACCCAACCTAAACTCAACCCATATTTCATAAAAAGTTAAAAAGTGCACTTATTTAGATCATCCCAAACAACCCCTTAATATCTCTTTATACTATATTATATTATATTCCAGTCCAAGCTACACACCTCTTATGCTATGGGTTAGATGGCTAGAGAGCGCTTGCCTTTTAGGCTCATCTTGTACATAAGTCTTCGTCTCATGCCTATTATTATTATATTCTATCTTGAAACAATTCACAGTGTTGTATAATATCATACTTAAAGTTATTTTCTTTTTGACCTTAAACATTCCAATTTTTAAGAATACTCTCTTTTCACTATATCTAGACATATTCTTGTTGAGGAAATTTAAGTGCATACATTGTTTTCAGATAATGGGACATACATGTGAGCCAAGGGTGAATTTCACACATGGTGAACTCCTATGTGAGACCTATCTTTGTTCCACATTTTTGTTTTATTTTATAAAAATCTTCGGTGTTCATAGTATAATTAATTCTTAAAAGAGTATAACTTATCTCCACTGGACCATTGCAGTTGGAATTTTACAACCTATCACAGACTCCAATTTATTGATTCAAATTGTTCATTCTTTGATGTGCAGATCATCTATATTGAAAAAAATCATATTGGTCAAATAATCAATTATTTTTATTTTCAAAAAAAAAAATTAATGGTCTATTTTTATTGAACTGTCGAACTTGGAATTGAATTTTTAGATATGAAGTCAAGTCAAGTCATGTTTGGGCACAAGTTTTCTGTGTTTCTTTCTAGTTTTGGCCCGACCCAAACAGTCAATGGCCACCACTAGCGGAATTCTATTTACACCAAAAAAATGTTTAAGTGAGCCAAGCTTTTCATTACACCCTATTAAATTTAGGATTACAATTTATTCTCAATGCACCTAAATAAAACAAATTAAAAAAAGTCAAATTACTTTTGAAATACCCTCTGAAAAATATTTCTTCTATTTTCGCATTTTAACTTCTAGAATCGAACAATAATAATGAAAAATAGATTGAATATTCGCTTTTATGTTAAAAAAAACATAAAAATCAATAATTGTTTTTTGATATTTATGTGAATACTTACTTCCTCTTTGATGAGTTGCTTCAAAAAATTATTTTGATTATTACTCTCATTCATTGTTTAATCTTGTTCAAACTAGGCCCGTAAATGGATCGGATTCGGATTGGATCTGTCAAAATCCGAATCCGATCCGATTATGTCAAATCCAAATCCGATCCGAATCCGTTTAGTCTATATCCGATTATAGATATCCGAATCCGAATCCGATGATTTCGGATATCCAATCCGATAATCCGATCCGATCTATTTATTTATTTATTGAGCTACAATTTTATATAATTTGATTTTTTTTTTTCATTTTGTGTTTTTTTTCATTCAAATTGAGAATACTCGGATCGGATTATCGGGTTATCGGGTTGGGTCGGATTTTTGCAGATTCAATCCATTTAATAAATGGATTCAACGGATTCAGATTATCGGATCGAATTTTTTGTAAACAGATTCGAATTATCAGATCGGATTCGGATTAAATCCGATCCATTGACAGCCATAGTTCAAACTTTCATATATTTACAAGTAATAATATAATAAAAAAATAATGATATTGATGATAATGGTGAGTTAGGGTGAATTGAAGTTTTGAAATGAGGAAGAAGAAGAAAAAAAATAATTGAAACTTAAGGAAGAAGATAAAAAGATTTGAATAGAAAAAATACGCATAATTAATTAAGATGTACCATGAGAGAAAATAATATTTCATTTTAATATTTAATATATATTGTCCTTATTAATAAATTTACATTAAAATATAATAAAATTTTAAATTTAAATTTAAATTAAACGCACTAAAATAATTTTTGAGTTTAAATAAAATGGCCCACCACTGCCCCCATCTGGTCTAGCTCACGAGAGAGTCTTATGATTTTTTTAAATTTATTTTGCAAGTATGTCTAGAGTATTTTTTAGCACAGAATTACTTTTTCTTTTTCTTTTTTTCTTTAGGAATATGGGTTGACTTTTTAAATTTTTAATTTTTTTTGACTATTTTAACTTAAGGTTAAAAAGTTTCGTTTGTGATAAATTTTTTGATTTTTTTTATCTTTGTGAGAAAAAAAATAAAATTATTATATTTTAGAAGTGACATTTTATCTTGTTAGAATAAAAAGTCTATTCTATTTTATTTTTAACTATTTTAACCAAAAAACCTTATTTTAACTTATACCAAATGAAAACTTAATTGATTTACTTAGAAACAAACAATTAACATTCATCAATCTCTTGTCACACAAGTATAGGTAAATCTAGTAATATTTTAGAGCTCTCTAACATTATTCTAAGGGGTTGGTTTTCTGCGGTCCATGATCAGATTGGAAAGTATTATTGGGTTCGTGAAGGCCCACTACGAGTCCTGTTTCAATAATTTGAATAGTGAATGTGTAAAACTCGTCACGTACTATATGCTTGTAAAAAATTACATTGATCGGATATCGATAGCTATGTGATCAAATCAGTTTTGTATAAAAAAAATACATGGTAAAAAATAAACAGTTGACAGAAATCTGATCCGATGAGTTGTTATCGATATTTGATCACCGTGATTTTTTACAGACATATAATACTCAACGAGTTTTACACGTTGAACGGTTCAAATTATCGAAAATGGGATCTGTGGTGGATTCTCACAAGCTTAATAGTACCCTCCAATCCAATGACAATACGGAGGAAAGCCCATTATCACATGCTTTTGACAATTATAGAGATCACTCTTACTTTACTTCAAGAGTAGACTTTTCAACCATTTTCTTGATTTTTATACTATGACAAAAAACAAAATGACAAAAATACATTAATGTAATCATAAAAAAATTCTTTACAGGTCCTTACAAGAAGTTGAGATGTTTTTGAGATTTTGTGACTTATTAAGAGTATTTTTAAACGTTTATCAGATATTTTATTAAATTCAAATAAAAATTTGATTTGATGCATAACATTTCAATCCTTTCATCAAATTTGGTCGGTCGATCGGTCAGTCATCCAATAGGTCATTCAATCAATCGTCCATCTAGAGTAAATTTTTATCAAATTCATCCCAAAATCAATTATTCAGGAGGATGTCCAGGAAAACGTCTGGATGGATATCAGACCCAAAAATCACCTACAAATTTAATGAAAGGAAAAACACTTCATTCATTTGATGAAAAAAATTATTACTTCATTTATTTGATACCAAACTGATAAAACAGTTAAAATACAACTTTTATTAATTTTTTTATCAAATATAAATTTGATAAAAAAAAAAATCTAATAAAAGGTTAGAGATGGTGTAAAAAGTCTTCTCATCCCATGAAGCATCCTTTGGTTTTGATACTTCCCTACTAACAACTCTGTGGTTTAGTTAGCAGAGTACTCTTTTTTGGGAGAGGCTCCTCTCTAGTTGGGATACCAAATTGGAAGGTGTTGTTGGCCCTCTTTGGATTCACCACAGAACTCGTATGGATAATTAAAATCGTTTAATGTGTAAAACTCGTCTAGTGTTTCATTCATGCAAAATATTGTATTGATCGAATATCGATAGTCAGTTGATCAGATCACATTTGTATAAACAATTTATTTTAAAAATCGTACGTACCGTTGACACAAATGTAATCTGATCAAGTAACTATTGATATTCAATCAATGTAATTTTTTGCAGAGACGAAACACTCAACAAGACATATACAATGCACGGCTTTAGATTATTGATGTGAGCTTTGTGATAGGCTCCTACAGCACTCTCCAATTCAATTTATATTTGAGAAAAGCTATGGCCTTTTTTTTTTTTTTTTTTTCCTGTGGCACAAAACAGAGTACCCTTTGATTGTACAAAGAATGGCTACTTTGGAGATTTTATTCCTTCTGCCATAAATAAAAAACAAGAAAGAAAAAACAACAATCATTCATCCCACTAAAAATATCACCACTAATAGCACTAATGCATTAAAAAAGTAAAAAAAAAAATACAACTCCAAGATCAAAACATCACATCATTAATGGCGGGACCTACCGCCACCTAATTAGTGGGAGCACTAATTAATGCTCCCAAGCATTTTTCAAGAAAAAAAATATAAGAATCTATCACCTTGTGTTGTGTAAAGTAAAGTGCTAAATATTAGTATTAAATTAGTAAAATAACTTTAAAAACCCTATTAGAAAAAATAAAAACAAATTGGATTCCCCACCTTTTCAAAAAAAAAAAAAAAAAATTATAGTAGTTCACAAAATTGATGATCACAAAACTAATCATTTTAGAATAATAAACCCCATCATCATCATTCATACCACAGCCACCCATATGTAAATGTATCCTCTCTCTGTTTTACCAATCTCCCTTTTTGCAAAAATGTTTTATGAGTAAGAGTACTAATTAGTACTACCCACTACGTTAAAATTGGGCTTTAGCGGCGGTTTTTTACCGCCGTTAAAGGCTGTAAAACCGTCGTTAAAGCCTTTAATGGCGGTATTAACGGCGGTTTTGTTACCGCCGTTTATGCGCGTGTCGAAAAAAGTACAACCGTCGTAAAAAGGTAAATTACCGTCGTTAAAAGTCGATCAAAAACGGCGGTAACATAGGACCAAAAACGGTGGTTTTTTACCGCCGTTAATAGGTTCAAATTTTTCAAAAAATAATTCTTTCTTCTTGCACTCTCCATGTCTTGAACCCTCAACCTCTCATCCACCCACACTAACCACTCTACCATAGCCACTCTTCATGAAATATATTCCCTAAATAAATATTTAAACATTACTTTTACTTTATTGTAGATGGTTTCGCCGGAGCTTGCCGGAGTTTCGCCGGAGCACACCGGAGTTTCGCCGGCAAAGGCCGCCGTCATTAACGGCGGTAATGATTGGGCATTAGCGGCGGTTTTGTTACCGCCGTTAAAAGTGGGCATTAACGGCGGTTTTTTTAACGGCGGTAACAAAACCGCCGTTAATAGTACCTTTAACGACGGTTTTCGTTATCGCCGTTAAAAAAACGGCCGTTAATGCCCTGTTTTGGCGTAGTGACCATTAATGATGTGGCAGTAGGTTTCACTATGAATGATTTGATATTTTAATCCTGGTGTTGTATTTTTTTTATTTATTAAGTACTATGTCATTAGTGATCTTTTTAGAACTCTAAAATTAGTGATCTTTATTATTGTTGCCGAAACAAAATCATTTGACCTTTTACTGTGAAAACAAAATAGTGATAATAATAAATACACACTCCAATATCACAGGCCCCCATCCATCTCTATCTGTCACCCATTCAAACTCTTCCCGTGAAAGGCCAAACACGCCTGCCACTCACCCTTTTAACACTCTCTCTCTCTCTCTCTCTCTCTAAAAAAAAATTAAAAAATTGGCATGTTGGATTTGATTTTCAAATTTTAAATTTTTTCAAAAAATTATAAAATTAATTTGGTGAAAAAATAAAAATATTAAAAATACTTATATCATTTTTACACAATTTTGGCCTTATTTGGTTTCTTTTTTGGAAAAAAAAAAATAATTTGTTTTGAAATATTGAAAACTAATTTGATAAAAATAAATATAAAACCATATTTTTCAATTTTTAAAAATATTTTTTGATCTCCCAAAAGATGGAATGATGTAAAAATGATAAGTGTTTTTTAATTTCTTAAAAATTATTTCTAAAACAAGTTTCTGAAAATCAAACCAAATATGACCTTTATCTTTTAGGATGTCAAAAATAATTTTAAAATATTTTTTTGATATTTATTTTTATCAAATTAATTTTTATTTTTTTCAAAAATCTCTAATCTTTTCTTATCAAATTAGTTTTATGTTTTATGTTTTAGTTTGACTGTTTTCTAAATTATTATTATTTTTCTCTCTTACAAAACAGATTTTAAAAATAAAATCAAACGAGTACTTCTTTTGGGAGTTGGAAGGTAATAGGGTTGCTGTTGTGTCTTATGATGTGAGCCCATTTTGGTAAATGCAATTCATATAGCCTCCGTTGGGGGAAGTAGGGTGATTTTTTGATTTTTTTGGTTATTTTAGTCTGGGTTAAAAAGTTTAATTTGAGAAGAACTTTTTGATTTTTTGACTTTTTTAACTTTTTTTGTGAGAGAAGAGTGTAATGATGTGCCTGTTTGGCAGAGCTTAATTATAGCTTATTTCAGCTTTCAGCTTAATTTAAGCTATTTTGATGTGTTTAGTTTAGCTTATAGCTGGTAGCTTTTTGGAAGTCAGAAATCAGCTTATTCTTTGAGTGAGGCAAGAGATGCTTTAAGAATAAGCTGGAAATCAGTTTAAGCTGAAAGTTATAAGCTGTTGAGGTATAAGCTATAAACACTTTCCCACAGCTCTACCAAACAGGCCCGATTATGGGTTGAATGTGATGTTTTATTTTTTATGGCTAAAATAGTCTATTTTGTCTTTTGTGGCTAAAATAACCAAAAAAGCCTAGAAAAACTCTTCCCAAACAGACCCATAGTAAGGTTTATCAAAAAAATTATACATAAAAATAAATAAATTAATCAGACATTCATAATCACATGATCAAATTTTAATTATTTTTAAAATAATAGACAATCAATTATCAAAATCATGTCTGCTGTTTATATTTTAAAAAAACAAATGTGATTTTGTTACATAGTTATAAATATTAAATTAATTTAAATTTTTTCATAAATGATCTACTCAATAGACCTTACCAAATGAATGATCTTAATCATCGAAGTAGGCTTGAGATAAATTCACACCAGACCTCACAACAAGCTACAACCCCTCTCTCATGTTGGGATGATGTGCCTTTGATGCAAGGCTCCACTTCGAATCTATTTTTATTATTCAAATTATTCATCTTATAAGATTTATAGATAAATTATTTTTCTAAAATGTTAAGATTGATTGAATATTAATAATCATATAATTAAATTATATTTATTTTAAAAACCATTACGATAATTGTAATTTTGTGAATAATCAATTCAATCCTTTCAAAATAAATATGAAATGATTATATAACTAATAATATCTCAATCTAATATTTTGCATAAATAATATTATCAACAGTTTTACAATATAAACAATTAGGACCACAACGGATGCTATTAAAAAAGAGAGAGTCTAAAAACACATGGATTGGTTTGGAAAGTGGGTTGGTTTTTTAATTTTTTGATTATTTTAGCTTGGGCTAAAAAGCTTGGTTTAGGAAGGATTTTTTGGCTTTTTTAATTTTTTAATTTTTTTTGTGAGAGAAGAATGTAATGATTATAAGTTTGATGTGATATTTTGTTTGTTGTAACTAAAATTGTCTATCTTGTCTTTTGTGACTAAAATAGTAAAAAAAACCCACAAAATCTCTTCCCAAACGGTGCCATAATCAAGTGCAATTTTGTTATGTGATGAAGGTCTTATATTCATGTGATACATACCGAACACAATTCTTTTACAAGATAAATCTTAGGAAAATTCTTTGGTCTTATGTGTTTCTACAATTGCTTTAAATCTTATGTCCGATCCTTTAATTAATTTTTGTACAAAAAAGCACAAAGACACAAGACTGCCTAAAAGACAGAGCAGGACCCAACACCCTTTTTTCCAGTTACTAGGAGTGCAGAGGCCAAAGATAAAGCCACCAAACTCTAAAGCCTTCCCTAATTCTCACTATCTCTCTCTAATCTTTTTCTCTCTCTCAAAAACAAAGCAAACAGAGAGTTTCAAATTTCAATCATGGAAGTCCCCTCTAGGCTTGTGTTCTTCTTGGTCTCTCTTCTGAGTCTAGTCTTCTCACTTTCTGACTCTGCAACAGTAGTAGTAGATGGAGTTTCAGACTGGAAAAACCCCACTGTTCATATTGGGGATTCTATCAGTAAGCTTTCATTCAACATTCTCTCCCCCAAGAAAAAGTTGAAATCATTTTGTTTTATTTAGTTATAATTGTTAACTAACACCCTCTCTCTCTCTCTCTCTCTCTCTGTTTCTCAGTTTTCAAGCACAAGTATGATTACAAGCTTTACATTTTCCAGAACAGAGGAGCCTTCAATCTCTGCAACTTTACTCAAGCTTCACTTCTTACCAAACCCAATTCCAACTCCTTCACTGTATGTCTCTCTCTTTCTCTGCATTTGTGTGTGTGTTCTTGCATCTGGGTATTAAGGCAATTTATTTTTTTGACTTTTTTTTTTTTTTGTTTTACAATGTCAAGTGGCATTGTGTGTGTGTATATACATGTGTGTGTCTCATTTCTTTGTGTGGATAAACTGTGTTTGAATATTGAATTTATAGGCAAATTTGTGAATGAGAAATGGAAAAACTGAATGAACTTATAGTAATATATTTTTCTAAAATCCCCTTTTAATTTTTCTTTTTGGTTGGAGGATGTTTGTCTTTATTTATTTATTATAAATTCTTCAAAAATTAAAGATTCAAACACAACATATAATAGCATAGTAAAATCTCAAAATTTGCTAATCAAAGTTCATTTATACAAGATTTGTTAGCAGTATTCATTTTTTTTCAAAATCTTGCACATTATGTGTCCAATCTTAAAATTGTCTAACCAAGTAGTTGTTGTTTTGGTAATGTGAAGTGGCATCCATCAAGAACTGGTATCTTCTACTTCTCCTTCAACAATGGCACTCTCAAATCATGTCAATCAGCTCAAAAGCTCGCCATAACAGTATCTCTATCACCACCACAAAACTCCGCCACCTCGCCGGAACTATCTCCGGCAGCCTCTCCAGCACCGAGTTCAGGCGGCATTGTATCATCATCTCCAGCATACCCATGGCCATTCCAGCCTCGGGAATCGATGTCGCCAAGCCCGGCTCCGACCGCAATACTCCCAGCAGCGAGCCCAGACAAAGGAGATGGCATACCATTTATAAACAGTAACCCGGCGGTGCCATTGCCGACCGATGAAGTAGACTCTGCTACAATACGCCCTTTGCCCACATCTTCTGTCCATGGATCACAGGTAACGTTCCTTGATATTGATATTGATCTTGATGTTTCATTCGTACCGAATACACCAAATATGTATTTAAATTTTTTTTGAAATTTTTTTTGTTGTATATATTCTAAATATATTTTTTTAATTTTTATAAAACGATGTATAGAAAAATAGAGATGAGATGTTGACTAATGTGACTTAAAAAAAAAAAAAATAAGGCCTTGTTTGAGGTACCCTATTTTAGTCCATCTTTTTATTTTTTTAGATCACATCAATCAACATTTTCTTTTTATTTTTTTACATATCTTTTTATGAAAAGTCAAAAAATACACTTATTTAGAACAATCCAAATCACCTCTTATTTTGAGATGCCAAACCACCCTTTAATACATATTTAAATCGTATCTCAATCGAAATAATATTATTAGAAAAAGTAAAACGTGTTTCATTGAATTTTTTTAAAAATGATTTGTATTTAATTTTAATTTATATTTTTACTTTTGAAATTAAATATGAATAATAGGTTGAATGTTGAACAAAATAAACATTTAACTAATTTTTACATTACTTCAAAAAAAAAAATTAAAAAAAAAACAAAAAATTTGGAAGTGTTCATAGTCATACTTGTACTTTTTTTTTAATTTTTTTTTCTTCATATTACCATATTTGTATCATACTAATATTAGTATTTGTATTCTTAAATGTGTTTCATATGATGTTTTTGTCTAATTCTATATTTTTTGCATGATGGCTCCAAAATGTAATTTTCGTCAAGACATTTATTATTGTTTGAGCGTAATATTTTTACTTGGCTTTTTATGAAGAAAAAAGATGGCAAAAACTCATTTAATTAATAATATAACTTTTTAAATTGCTTTGTGTTTAATTGAATTTTTTAATTTAAAGGTCTTTTAGTTCAAAAAAATCCTAAATACATAAACATATATACACAATCATTCATTTCCTAAGGTTATGATGGGCATCAACATTATAATATGCCTGGATTCTTTTCTCATCTACTTTATTTAAAATTTCATAAGCTTAACCATCTACACAAAGGTGAGAAATAAAAAAGTAGAGTGAAATGCATAAAAAGCATACATGTATGTATTGAATAATAGGTATGCTTATAATGGGAGACAAATGATGGCATATTTGATTAGATTCATTGTTTTTGGTTGGAGAGCAGGTGGTGGGCTTGCTTGCACTTCAAATGGCTCTCTCCTCTGTGGTTTTGCTGGTGGTGATATGAGAGATGAGAGAGAGAGAGAGAGACAGACAGACAGAATTGGAGGGAGAGAGAGAGAGAATTGGGCTGATGTGTAAAAAAGTTGAGCCAAAAGAAGAGTAGGGGTATTGGGCTAACGTGCGCAGGGAAGTGTTACTTTTTTAGTCTAAAGTAGCTTTAATATGGTGATGATTATACCATGTAATTATATGCTATTTTTGACCTACTTTGGGATTATTAGCACTTTTGTTCTTTTAACTCTTCTTTAGTATTATTGTCGCCATGCAATCAATCACTACTACTTTTTCTTTTATATTTGCTCCTTTTTAACCCCATTTTTTTTAATTGGGTTTTCTTAATGGGTATTTGAAGTTAATTACTAGGCTCACTTTATCAAATTCAAGTGATAATTACCAATTTTCTTTTATGTAAAAATCATAGGCCATTATTTTAACGATCTTCTTAACGTCAGCATATAATAATTTGATAAAATTATACATTCATGTAATAAAGAATATATAATTTTTTTTAAAGTTATTAACATGTTAACAAAATTCTTATAGAAACGATAAATTTGAAAGAAGCTTGATACAATTTAAAGAACCCAAATATAGCATCGCAAAGTTATATAAAATTTTAGGCTTGATTTCTTGTAAATTTGCATATATCAGTTTTTCCATGCAATCAATTACTGTTTTTTCATTTACTCTTTAATAACCCCCTTTCTTTTTCTTGGCTTTTTTGCTTTCTATGGCTATGATTTACATTTCACAGTTCATAATTCACTTAAAAATAAGCTTTTCTTATTATAAGCTTCAATTAAAATTTGAGCACAGTTACCGATCAAGTTTAATTATGAGAATCTATTCTCAATCCATTGTGGCATGCAAAATCTAGTTCTATGAAAAGATTTGAAGAAATTTTGATAAAATAAACCCAAATTGGGTTGTTTGGGGTGTAAGAGCATCTCCAATAGTAGTAGGCATTTTACCTGTTTAAATATTATTATAAAGTATACATTTTATTTTGTCTATCAACTGTTTTATGTTTCTGCTCCAATCATGCTCTTTATTTTAGCTATTCATCTAAATACTATTAACTTTATAGAATGCCACATCAACAATAAAGATGGAGGGAAATGATCTTAATGATTAAATACATTTTGCCTAGTCTTGAAGGCTAGCTACATGTAGCTAGTAAATGTGAGTTGAGTCAAAATGCCTAATCGTATGCCTAGTGCATTGGAGTTGAAAAAAGTGAGTCACACTAGGCATTTTAACTAACAAGCTTTATATGCCTAATGGGTTAGAAATGCTCAGTATACGCTTTTTATCTTTTTGAGTCACATCATTTCTTTACTTTTCTGTATATATCTTTTCGTAAAAAGTCAAAAAGCATACTTATTTAGATCATCATAAACCACTTTACAAAAGAATTTAGTCTTGATCACATGGACTTTATTTCCATTTTATTAAGTTTAGACCTTTAATTTGACACTTAGGTTTTTGCAAATTTTTTTTAATGGTTTCATAACTAAATTTTGGACTGTAAACTTGTTTAATCGAGTGCGCATTCAACAAATTCCAACTACAAATCCAAATCTGTACAAGAAGTTCCAAGTTTGTAGTGAAATGTGTAAAAATGAGTACCAACTTGATTTCATATAATTTGATCAGAATCCAATAATTGATGGAACATAATAATCTTCCCAATCTATCTCGAACACTGCATAAAGGTATTGTAATGAATATGTAATCAACTTTTGAAAACCACTAATGACAGACATTACAATCACTATAAAATAAAAAGAAAATCATAAAATTTCTTGAGAAATTGTTTTGAAAACCACACTAGCATGATCTACTAATAATTAATGAACCACAAACTTTAATCCAACTAATTTGGAAGAACAAAGGAAAGTATGCCATTGGAATAACACAATTTCATATGTTTAGCTCTATTCTCTCTTTTTGCTAGGTGGGCTTTTAGTCCTAATCAAGTGAATCACAAGCACAATTATGGTAACAAGAAAAGCCGATCCTGCCATGATCGGAACACATAACCTGGACCCTTTCTCCTGTGGCTGCCTTGCTTGTTCTGCATGGTCTCCAAGGCGCTTCTCTTTCTCCATCCCTTGAGGCTCATGAACTTCTTGACCTTTCATCCTTGAAGTTTCAATTTTATCATGTTCTTCTTCACCTTTGTCTTCCTTTGGTTCTGCAATAACTTGAGGTGTTTCCTCTCTTTTTGACTCTTGTCCCTGGATTTCACTTTCCACTTGGGGAATTTCATCATCAATCTGTTCATTAACAACTCGAGCTTTTTCAACTAATGGTGGAGGAATTGGTACTTCTTTTTGGTCAATCACTTGATTTGTCACACTTTTCGTTGATTCAACACTCTCTTCTAATCTTCTCTCCTCTTGAGCCTCTTCAACTAATGGTGGAGCACTTGGAATTTCTTTTTCTTGAATCGCTTGATCTATTACAGGTTTTCTTGAATCACTTGGTTTTTCTTTCTCTGCTTCTTGATTTTCTTTCTTTGTTGCATGAACCTCTAGGCCTGAACTTTCTTCTGGGTGTGCCGCCATTGGACCACCCTGCTCAACTTTTTCAGTACCCAATTCTCCAAACTCTTTATCGCGCACAATTTCAGGCCCACCGGGCTTTTTTTCATCATCTTGATCACTTTCTTTGATTTCTTCAATACCTGGTTTTCTATATTCTTCTTGTTGCAATATCTCACTTTCAGTAACTTGTGATGACTCTGGACTTGCTCTTGCAGCCTCCACTTCTTCCACTTCCTCAACCCTAATCCCGCTGATTCCTTTTACCAACTTTGGCATTGAAATTGTCAGAGTCGATTCTTCTTCCTTAAACCTTGCTTTGATTTTATCCAAATTCACCCCATCTGGAATCTTAAAAACCTTTTTAAAGCCTCTCATCTCTATCTCATTCTTGTACACCTTCCAACCTACCATCACTGTCTCTTGAACCGGCTTTTCGCCATTTATCGCAATTTGAGTCCCGTCCTCATTTATCTCTATCTTTATGTATTCTCTCTTGTAACCTGCATTTTTTTCAACATCAACAATTATTCAAAAGAAAAGAACTTCTCATTCAAAAACAAAAGCCATAATTTACAAATAGAGCGCTTTTACAAAATGTTTTTAAAGGTATGCTTGCTGCAACTTATTCTACTTTGAAAACTGATAATCTATAAGCAAAATTAATTTAAGAATAATCTTATTTTTATTTCTCAAAACAATAGATCCACGAATCTGGATCATAATGCACACCAAATGGTTCCAATGGGAGCACACACATAATTTACAAATAAGAGTACTTCTACAAAATGTTTTTAAGGATCTGCTTGGTGCAACTTATTCTAAACTAAACATTGATAATCTACTAGCAGAACTAATTTAAGGATAATCTTGACGCACGAGCAAAAATTTCCAGGAACATTTGATACATTTTGTTTCTGAGCAGAAGATCCATTTTCAAGGTACAATTGATTAGGTATTAATCAATATTCGATACATTTCGTTTCTAAGCAGGAGATCCATTTTCAAGTAGTATACAATTGATTACGTATTAATCAATATTTGATTGATTGGTCTAAGCTTATCACAAAAAAAAAAAAAAAGATTTGTTTAAGCCACTTAGTTTGTTTTCGTCTTAGTTTTTTTCAATTCATTTAAGCTCTTTTCACCATATAAACTGTAAGCAGATATTAAAAAATTCATTAGTAGTTCATTTACACTGCACCAAACAACACCTAACGGATAAGAATGCCTACACCGAGTGCAAGTTGATCATTATTCATATAAAGATGTACATGTGTATAAAGCATATGCATAAACATATATAAATAGACAAACAAATGAAAGAGAAACAGAGACCTTTGAGATGGGCAGTGAGGATGAACATGGTGTCTGTTTCCCTAGATACAAAAACAGGACCGGCTCGGTCTTTCGCAATCACAAGGTTAGCTGTGGTAAGATCATCTACATTTCTGGAGATCTTGAGTCCCAATTCAAGTTCCATTTTTTCTGAAAATTGGGTTTGATTTTGATTGAATTGAGTTGAACAATAGAGAGAATTGTTAGGTGGAGCTTCAACAAAGCAACAAAAATGTACTACTTACATGTTTACATGTTAGCAAAGCATATGTGCTTTGCTTCTTCACATGGTGGTGGTGTTGAGGCTATTTGAAAACAGTTTAAAAAAGTTGGTTACTTGTTTGAGTTTATTTTATTTGCTTTGAGGGGAAGCTAATGTCCAATTTGTGATTCTTAACTTGATAAATGTCCATTCTTTAGTTACTCTCTGATTAAAAACAGAGTTATTTATACAATTTGAATCATTGTAACATTTAATATTGTATACGCAGTAAGTCATATTCTCAAACAATATCAGGGCATATTTGGTTGCATGAATTGCCTTATTTCATAACTTTGTCTATTATAAATTAACTTATTGAAAGTTCAAATTTGTGATCTAGTGTTAAGGATTCAAACTACAGAAACAGTCTCTCTGTATGCAGAAATAAGACTATTTACATTTGATACTCACCAAATCTCACAATAGCTAAACTTCAACTTGTATACATGGCTTCTTTTGAATGTAACATTGTGGAAATCAATTGTGACGGCAACCATTGATAGATTGCCCACATTATTGATGTACGGGACTTTTAACTCCAACCAACAAAAACTTTTAGCAATTAAAGCGATTGATGTTGTACCAACAACAAGAAGCAAGTTTGTTGTGATGACCATTGCCCCCAATGGCTCCTCTCATTATTTTCCTTGGGTAGGGTATACAAAATTTTGATTTGCATTATTGAGGAAGATATAGATATTTCTAGCTAGTCTACTGCTGCCAAAACAACAATGGATTACTGGCACAGAATCTTGTGTCATAAAAAAGATATTTTTCCTTTGTTCATGTAGTATAGAGACACTATTTGATTTTTATTTTATTTTTAATTTAAAAAAATCAGATCACATAATTATAAATGATGGGACACAAGACCGACACTTTTTTTTAGAAGGGAGGATTCCAGTGCTGAAACATTGGCCTACTAAGTATAACAAAACTTATGCCAATCATAATAGAGATAATATTATAGGGAAATATTACTGCCATTGGCTTGAACAATAGAACACTAATTAGCTTGGCGTAAAAAAGGGTATAATAGGAATAAATATCACTGCTGGAAATGAGGGTTTTAGCGGCGTTTAGAAAACGCCGCTATAGGTCCAAAAAACGCCATAAAATCCTTTCGTGACGTTTAGCACCAAACGCCGAAGATGCGGCCGTCTCTATAACTTTGTGGCGCTTCAAAAACGTCGCTGTATGACTATAGGCGGCGTTTTCTAAAAACGCCGCTAAAAGTTCTACTAAGAGTTCCGTGACGTCATCATGCTATTTAGCGACGTTTTTAAAACGCCGTCGTATCTCTTTTTTAAAAATCCTTTAGCTACGTTTTTAGAAACGCCGTAACAGCCTTTTTTATTTTTATTTTTAAATTGTGCTAATTTTATATGATTGAACCAAAAAATACTTATAAATAAAACTAAAAAATAGCACTAGTATGAAATAATAATTCCCATTCAAAATGCAACATTAATTCACTTTTCCATTCAATTTAATATCTAATCACCATTAAGCACAAAATAACATATCCAAAAATCATGTTTTAGCAAAGACATTAGTAGAGAAAAGTGTTGAGCTATAATGATGGATCCAACTATACAAGAGATGGCAAATTACTACCAAGAAAATTATCCCCAACTCAAAAATATATTCCTGCTTATAACATAAATTTCAAGCTTGGATGAGTTAAATTCAAATTGATGAGAGAGTTCATTGTTAATCTTCACTGGTCTACACGCCTGCATCAGAACATATACTGAAATCAGATTTACCAAAACAAAACAATAACAAGGTTATCTTATTTAAATGCTTCAATCCTTTATTAAATAGCCAATGCTGTAAAATAACTAGCATGTCCCTGCCATTGAGTATATTCAAGGGCTAGATCCCCATCAGCCACAATTTAATTTATTTGTCCCTCAATAAAAGTGGCATGTGCATGATTGAGTGTCTAGTCCACTATTTGTACTGAGACTTCAAAAGAAAGGGCATGAAATAAGAAGTTGAGTTTGAAACTCAAGAAAACCAGTACGATATTCTAAATTTACATAAATAATAAATTCATCTTTTGATCATTTAAACTTCACTAATCTAATTTCATTTAATAGAGAACATGAGAAAGAAAAAAATAAGTTTGCCCTTACCAGCACCCCACCCAGTCTTGATGCCAATGGTTTCTTGATAATTCCCAATGAACTGCAAGAAATGCACTTAAGTGAGCAAAATACCATATATAGCTCAATATAATTACAGCTATGTTGTTGAGAAATTAAACCATATACTGCTTATAATGTAGGACTTTGGCAAGCTAAGAGACCAAGACACATAAGCAGCTGATAATGCAAAGACAATCAATGAAGTATGTAATATGAAAAATCTTTCATTATTGGCAGAATCTTACATTAATGTCTCATATCCATCACATGCCTCACCAACTCATCTACTTTATGCCATTTGATTGGTGAGCAGCAAGAATTCTTCCATGGACCAGTATAATAGTTAGTCCTAATGGGGAGGCTCTGGACCACTTTGCAATCTGCATATTGAAGCATCAAAGTGATCACAGAGCTTGTGCAATCTGCACTCAGAAATAGAGTGATCACAGGCTCTGGACCAGTACTTCACATCTCTCTTTTCTACATGTTATCTATTCTTTTATTTGTTGAATTGACTCACTATTAAACATTAAGCAAACATCATGTCTTAATAGATCTAAAACCTAAACTCTAAACCAAACAGAGTCAGCAGTACTATAAACCTAACCGCATAGGATAACAACTCACGTCCAATACCATGATCCTTCTCCGCCTATGTTTCTCTCTATATCGCTCTCTCTCCCAACTGTGAACTTCCCCTGCTCTCTCTCTCTCTCTCTCTCTCTCACACAAATGTAGTATATACATGTGCTATCAAATACCACCTATAATGACATATACCACCTTTATTGGGCCTAGCTTCTCTCTGATTCTTAATTGGCTTAGAAAGGTACTGTTGGGTATATTGGATCAATTTTTGGACTATGTTTGATAATTATTACCAATTGTAGGGCTCATAGAACTGAAACCAGGGGAATGGCTAAGAGTTTGCAGAGGATTATGCTCTATAGGGCTGCCAAACTGAGGCCAGCTACCTGCCAGGAATGTGGGTAGCAACTCAGTTTTTAAGTCAAAAAGCAGATAAATAAACTAGAAAAAGGATCAAGAAATTATAACTCAAACGAGAAGACACTAACACTCTCACAAACTGAAAAATAAGTGCACATGATTGTTACACCATTATTTTCCATCAACATATTAACGGTTAAGTCACATTGTAAATTGATCAAAAATACAAGGATAGACTATTATAATTGAAAAGTCCAGAGATAAAGTGAACTCAAGTATAAATAGCACTGCTACAAAAAGTTACTTATAAATATAGCAAAAATTATGAGTCCAGAAATTTGTCTGTCTCTGATTTTGCATCAACATTTTCTTCTTCTTCCAAGTGCTTCAAAAATTCAAATTGAAGAGACTTCACATGTTCACCACAACAACCATCAATGAGCTTATCAACTTCCATTTCATTTGAACTTTGACACATGCTATTTAAAGAATAACTTGAAATAGAGTCTAACATTTCATAATTCACATACATACGGCTCATAATTTCTCTTATTCTCTACACTAAATCATTTACCTTGTTAGTAGGCTAAATCATTTAACATGAAGCAGAATCTATCACTCTTGGACCAATAATTCAAAATTTGTTCAATTGCACAAGCTTCATGAAAAGAGGATTTTGAAATCACATACAAAACCATGGTAATATAAAGACACGTCAATATTAAAAAAAGAAAAAATATATATATATGCATATATAGGTTTGATTCTCAAGTTGATTAGGTTTAAATCAGGTCTAAATTAAGAAACAACTCAATCCTATCAATTTGACAAATTGAAGATCCGGAACCAAACCAATGGACTAAAAAAACCAAATCAAGCTAACCCAAAGAGACCGGTTTAATTCGATTCTTCGATTCTTCAGTTCTCAGGCTATTTTGAATACCCCTAATAGAAACTAAACAATCAACCCTTTAAAATGTCAATAGAGAAGGCCCAAGCAAAACCAACAAGAAACAACATAGCCAATATCTAACAACAATCCTAACCACAAGTCTAATAACATGACCGAATATGCTGCAGGTTATATAGAAAATCATTGACAGAATACAAAACTCCCTTGAGGTTAAGCTTCACCCTGTTGGCAATTTTTATTTATTTATTTTTGAGCAGCAAAATTGCCATGGGGATTACTTTCCAAATTTGTTTTTCTATCTTTCTGAAAGAAACCCCATCCCACCAATGCAACAACTCTATCACCGGACCCGGCGTGACCCATTGGATTCCCCACCAATTAAAATATTCGACCAAACACACCAACTCAACGGGTAGAGCAACAGAACATGGTCCATTTTTCCTCAACCCAATTGTTACAGAACACACAAAAGGTACTAATACTTCCATTAAGGATGCCAATTCGCTTCAAAATCTGAACCCAAGTATAAATAGCACTGCTGCAAAATCAGAGACAGACAAATTTCTGGACTCATAATCGAGAAAATGAGCACTCGGTCTTTGCTATATTTATAAATCATAAAAATGAAAGAATCATGGACATACCACAACTTTTTAATTCCAAAATGAATTTCTTCACAAAAGACTCCAATAAAAGCCTCCCCAAGGATCTGAAAATATTTGGTAGATGACCTAGAGAAATAATCTTTATGTCAATGATCTGTAATAGCAGCAAAAGCTCCTTCTTCCGGTCACTTTCACACAAGGCCAGCAAATCCTGATTAAACTTGTTTGTAATTTCAATAACCAAATCGAGAGAGACGGGAAGGAAGAGCATGAGAGAGAGAGACAGAAATCAATACCTAGCTGGTGCAGATGGTGGTCGCGGTGGAGCCTCGAAATCGAGAGAGAGAACTTCAAAATCGAAATCGCTGAGAGATGAAATCTCTGAGACCGATCTGAATCTCTGAGAAATCAAGCACTGACTCTCTCTTCGCAAGCTCCCAGTCCCTGTCCTCCTTCATCTCTCATAAAACTATGATTACCGGCCAGATCTAGAGAGAGAGAGAGACGGTGGAGCTTTGAAATCGAGAGAGAGATCTTCAAAATCGAAATCGCTCTGAATCTCAAAATGAACCTGCATGAATCTGAATCTCCAAGAAAATCGCTCTCGAGGGTTTAGAAGCAATTGGGGGTGAGCAGGAGAGAGGCGAGATTTGAAGGTGTGAGAATGAGAGGGTTGAGAGAAAGAGAGAGAGATGCGTGCGTATTACATCTCAGATTCAAAATAAGGGTTTCAACAAAGAGGGACAGAGGAGGCGCGTGAGGCTAACGGATTTGGAGGCGTTTAAAAGCGACTCCTATTATAAAACGGTGTAGTTTTATTTTAAAGAATAGGTGGCGTTTATAAAACGCCGTTAAATATTAATAAAAGTGACGTTCAAAAAAACGTCGTTAAAAAAACGCCACCATATCCTATTTTTCCTGTAGTGTATTAAGTATAATGGTGTTATACTATGGCGATATCACTAACCAATTACAGTTGTTTATATGCTATAATAATATATAGGAAGAGTTTAACAACCTTAGACTGATTGTAGATACAAATTATTCACACATCTTAAGCTTATATTTGGTTCTTAAATCTGTAAAGAGAAAAGAAAGAGGAGAAAAAGTGATTAAGAGAAAAACATTTTTTTTCTTTCTCAATTTTTCCTCCATAAATACATTCACAAATTATAAATTCCAAAAGAATGACAATTGAACTGCAGGTTTGGTATGGATCATCAGGCAAGAATAGTGGTCTATGTGCCTGTTTAGTTCCTTAGGTTGCGTTTGATTAACGTCAAAAATAAAAAGTAATAGAAAATAAAGTGAAAGTACTGAAAATTAATTTCTTGTACGCATTTTGTTAAGATAAAAATTTTGTAAGAAAATAGTAAGAAATCTGAGAAATGAGATAACAAAGGTTCATTTCCAATAGAAAATTAAAACTATATAAAAGAAAAATACCTTGTGCCTAATAGAAAAATTTCCAAGAAGCTGAAAGTCAAGTAATATACTATATATGAGTTGCACAAAACAATCAACTTTCTTGCAATTTTTAGCACTCTCATATCTATTTTCTGCACTTTCCACCTCTTTCATACCAACCAAACTCACCCTAACGTTCATGCTACAAAAGCAATTCTTGGCACTTTTACTCTTGTCTGAGAGGGCTAATTGTGCCTAATTGTTTGTTATGAACCAATTTAAAGCACTGAAAAGCTAATTAAAGAGACTTTGGCGTGAATAACTACTCCGGTAGTAGGTTCACCTAAAATTTTCTGCTGCTAACCACTAAACATTTTCCTTGAAATATAGTAGCAGTGTGTGTATCAATCAAGTGCCTGCAAATAATGTTAGTTCTGTCCTGTATAATATTTCTCAAAAAGGTAACAGAAAAAACTTAGCCACACAATTTTTCACATTGGCCCAATCTTTTCAACCCTACTGAACAGATAGAAGCTATTAGAATTTAGAAGTAGTTTCCACATAAATAAATATATAAAATTATATATTTTGCATATTCCCAATGACGTATCCTACATTTTAAAAATTTTCATATGTATAGTATCACGTGTCCATGCTTTTAAGATTGTGTGTGGAGGAAGAGAGACTTTCCTAGATGAGGAGCTGAAATGGAGGAAAGCATATATAGATCAAATCAGAAGAGGGAATAGGGCAGGAAACAAGAGAGAAAAACAGAGCAGATAAAGCAGAAGATTTTGAAAAGGTTACATGAAAGGAAAAAATTGTTAACTCCATAGTGGAATCATACTAATCAAATTTTAGGCACCAGAACAGTGGAGAGTTTTGACATGCTCAAAATTTCTGCCAGGTCATCAATCAAGCGGAGTCTCCCTTTGAATGTTCCTCAAAACAAAAAACCTGCAGCAAGTATGCAAAGCAGCATCCTTGGGCGATTTCTTTCAAATCATATTTTCCAAATACGCGTTTGCAATTTATTTCTCAAACTCATATTGTTTTGTGAAGTCGCAAACACAACTTCAACTATTTTTTGTATAACTTTTTTAAAGTAGTGTTTTCATAACATGACTTCCAAAAACCAACATGAGTATATAGGAAATAACTTCAAAACATTCATCCTTGGAAGATGAGTATTGGAAAATATTATTTAAAACTTGGTTTGGGTATTTTTAAAAAAAGAAAAGAAAAGAAAAAACTCCATCCTTGGAAGACTTTCCTGATGTAATTTATCTTCTATTACACTCAATAAAATTTGTTTACCAAATAAAATTGTCCAAAGCTTGACCAAACGCTAAAAACCAATACCCAGTAATGCCAAACACTGAAATTCCCATCTTTTTCTACAATATTTATCTTTCTGGGATCACAACAGACGAAGCTGAAGAATGAATATCTAGGTCAACGAATCAAATGGAACCCTCTACATAAGGGATTGAGCTTTTGACCAAGTACTTGGAAGATGATGAGAGCACATACCCATTTTTTGGTATGGGTTTCTAAGGGTCGGAATGCTTGAAGACCAAGAAAATATTCAAATGGATTTTCTTTTTCATCTTTCTCTAGAAACAAATGAATTGGAATGAAAAGGTCAAACAGCAAGGCAAAGAAAACTTATTGTCTGCCTTCACCACTAACATTGAATCGGATAAAAATGGACTCAACCTGACCTATTATTGGATTTCTTATTTGGCCGGACTAGGAGGCAAGACCATTAGATGTTCTCATTTTATTCAACTAATGCAACACAGCTCTTGTTATAGAAAATGAACACTCTCATAATACAATTATATACATATACAAAATTGTAGCAAGAACAAGTGCAATCATAACAGCTAGATCATGGGATGCAAATTTACTCTGAAATTTTGATTTTACATTGGCAACACCAATCTGATCAAAGCAACCATGGACCTGGAAGATCCAATTCATATACAAAATATATATATCCTGATAAAAACAAAAACTTTACTTCCTTAAACCCCTTATTCTGTTGGCACATTGCCTCAGAATCGTTCTTTTTCGGAACGCATCCGTCCGCATTGTTTACATAGCGTGCCAACAGGCAACGAAACCCATACAAAATCACTCAGGATGGTTTCCCCTACTAAACAAATCAAGACCCTCTGTTCGGCTACGCACAATCCTATGAAAAACTTCCCTCACCTGTCGTTCCAACGGGTCCAATTCGTCCTTCACCGCTTCAAAAACTTGCCTTAGCTCCTGCACTCTCTGTCTCACCTCTCCTTCCTTAACCGCCGTCAATGGGAACTGAACCGAGTCGGTCAATTCATTCATGTGCCGCGCACATATCTGAATTTGATGAATCTCCTTCAACAACCCACAAGCATTTCTACGCTCCCGCTTCTTTGATTCCTCCAAAATCCTCTCGTGAAGTGAGAGCATTGGAACCGCCCAAACAAACTGCCTTGGTATGTAAAAATGGGTTTGGAGACCACGGTCCTGGCATGGGATTGCGGCCACCAATGCCCACATTACAAAAAAAAGGACACAATTCATCGTGAACACAGCAACCGCGAGTCCATTGGTGGCCGCGATTTCATTGGTTTTCGGGGCAGCTAAGTTTGCCCCGATAGCCTGTAGCTGCCTGGCAGCTGACCAAGACCGTGAAACGCTCCACGACAATGATCGAAAATGACCCAATGATCTGTTATCTTTTGGGATATTGGTTCGCCCGAAAGACCGGTTTCTATGAGCAACATTGGCATTTGATTCCTTGTCATCAAGCATCCCAATTGCCAAATCAATCAAGGCCTTTTTCGAGCGACGAAACTGGCCTTCCCCAAGACTCCTTTGATTGTCCAATGCACACAAAACAATCTCCAATTGTTTCTGCCATTGTCTGATTTGCTCAACCCCATCACGAATCGCATTGCACACATCAAGAGCCTTGACATTTCTCTCAAAAAACTCAGAGAGTAATCGATCCATTGGAGCTCTATTCATGTAAGGTTTGTTCTTGAACAAGACCATTCTGAATTCCTCGTGGCAACAGAGAAACACATCGAGGAGTTTACGAATCCATGAAATTGAGAGCAACCCATCTGATCCAATAGATGATAGATCGTAGAATTGGTCAGCGACCTGTCTCTGAAACGACTCGAGCTCGAACTCTTGGCTCGTAGAGTCATGGATTGTTTCCATGGAATGAACTTGATCGCGCCGAATACTCAGAATCGAGCGACCCAGATTCGATAAGGAAGAAGATGAACCTTGATAATCTGTTGCTGGCATTTCTCACATAGACAAGTAAACAGACACCAGCAATAGATTTGTATATGTATGTATCGATCGATTATTAAAACCAAAAACGAAAAGAACCCAATTTCATTCAAGGAGAGTTGAAAATGGAGAGAGTGACATCAATCAAATTACTACTCCAGAATTGAAAACCCTAGGACAAAAAACCAAACCCAGAAACAGATCAACCCAATTGGACTCAAAAAAGAATTGGGTGAAAATGGACAACAAACCCAGAATCAGAACAACCCAATTGGACTCAAGAATGACAAAACCACAATGAATCAAAAATCAAAACAAACCCAAACAGAGAACAAACAACCCAATTGGACTCAAGAGAGTGACAAAAACACACAAGATTATCCAAAATTGAGAAGAAATAAAACCAGAGAATGCAAATGAGTTGAGGCTCAAATACTGTGAAAATCAACCTCTAGATTTCACGAAAAACATGGGAATTCAAACGGTATCCAAAATTGGAGAGTGAAGAGAGAGAAAGAGGAGCGGGAGGGGTGTAGGAAGAGCATGGAACCCTAATAGGAGGGAGAGAGGTCTTATATTGGGGTTGATTTGGACCGCGTATTATGGGTCGTTGAAATTTTCTAAAATAAAAAGTAATTAATTAATAAGTAATCACCATAATTAGATAGTAATTAAAAAAGTATTTTTATAATTAGACATTAAAAAATAAAGGAAATTTGATTGAAAAAAAACTTCCTCATAATAAAATTTTAATGTATTATTAAGTATAATAAGTTTTTTTTGAAAAATTCAATACATACTACTATTATCAAAATATTAAATTTTAAAATAACATAATTTTTTATGTAGATGTCGATTTTTAATAAAATTAACATTTTTAGAATGATTTCATTAAGATCTATCAAATAAAATTCATGTTAACTATAAAATTCTTTAAAAAAAATTATTATCGTCAAAATTGATACAAACAGTAACAGTAATATATTATTCTCTTTGATAATAATATGTTATTTTGACAATATTATCTAAAATATATATATATATATATATATATATATATATATATTTTATTTCATCACTACTCAATTATTGGGTGGTGTTAGAGAAGTTTATGTGTTGGTTTTTTTTTTTTTTTTTTTTTTTACACTAAAAGACAAATTTTTTGTAAAACCAAAAAAAAAATAAATTCAAACAAAATATTACATCTAACTCTATAATTATTTTGTTTTTTCTATCACAAATATCATATTCAATCACAAAAACACTAACAATCTTTCCAAATATTAAAATTTTTTTATTTAATAATATTCTATAACTAAAAAAATCAACATAAAACTCACTTCTCAAACACTCACAAAAAAGTGATCTTAATTTAACACGCCTCGTACACGAAGTGGACGCGACTCGTCTATTACATTGCCCGTTGTCGCAAATCCCGATGTGTCTCTCCATTTACTCGATCAGAACCGTCCGCTTGTTGTTTCCCATATCAGAATCTAGCAGCGGAAAAACAGAGATGGAATGTGTATGCTTTTAGAAGACAATAATCATAAAATAGATATCATAAAAAAGAAATAAAAATAAAAATAAAAATATCAGAAAATAGAAATTACAAGTTTTTGTCTTTTAATTTTTAAATAATTATTTTTTTAATTTATTTAAATTATTTCTGACTCATAAGTATAAAAGAAATTATATCAAAAGCACTATAGTTCAATTTATTAGAGTTACTCGTGACTATTTTATTTTATAAGATTGTGCCAAATTACTTGATAAAAATAGTTTAAATAAATTTTAAAAAATTAACTATCTAAAAAAATTTCAATTTTAATTTATAATGCGTTGGGCCAAACAAGCCTAAATAATCTAGCACAAACTTTTAAAATAAAAAACTTTAAAAAAAATTAAAATTAAATGAATTGTACCAGGGCACTAGTTTTGTTATCTGAAGGGTTAGTTTAGGATGACTTGGCTATAAAAATTGAAAAAATTGATTAAGCAGATTAAAATCAAGTTAAATCGGTTATATTTGATCTGTTTTCTAACAAAAATTGATCTGTATGATTTTTAAATTTGAATTTTTCAATTTTTGATTCGGTATCGATTCAAGCAAATGTATCGAATTAAACAGAAGCCGACCACTTTAATATATATTGTGTTTATAATATATATATATATATATAATCTCATAATATAATGATATTAATAAGTATGATAAATTATTAATCTTAATTAATTAACTTTATCATCTTTATCAGTTAAATTTGAAAACTCATATTAGATATAATTTTAATTCTAACTCATTATTCTTGAAACCTTATTATTTTTTACCTTTTATTTTTGTTAATTTAAGAATTAAAAAATATTTATTAAATGGACAGATTAAATATGTTTGAAATGATAGACAAATAATTAATTTAATATTTGTATATAAATTAGTGATTATTTTTAAAAATACCTAAGGTTTAAAAAATCTTAAACAGATTAAATCATATCGAATTAAATTAATCAAAAAAATGATCTGTATTAACATTCAAAATAATAAAATTGATATTACTAATCCGATATAATTTTTTACTTAACCATCAACCGTACGGAATTAATTAAAAGGGGATGGAAGTGGAGATCTTAGAGTCTGCCGCGTGGACAGACTTTCATCATTTTGTGTGGAGGTGGAGAATGTGTGACCACGTGGGAAGATGTGATTGGTAACCGTAGGTGACGGGGAGGGAGGACGCAGTCATTGGTTCCACAAATGCAGAGGGTGGGGGCGAAGACAGCTGATTATTCGTTTGGCGCGTAAGGTTTAGGGAGGGACTTGGTCTGGTTTCCCCTTCTAGAAAAAAAGGATAGAAAATGATATCAAATGCTCTATTTTGTGTAAGAATATATGAATATAATATAATGGCAGCTTCTGTTAACACCTTAAAATTATTTTATTACATTTCATTTTTTTTAATTGTCAAATGCTATTTTTTTGGTGCTATTAGAGCATATGAATATGATAACATCTATAAGATCATTTCTAACGTAATATTAAATCTTTTATCAAATTTAAATTTGATAAAAAATGTCATAAATGTTAATTCTAACTCTTTCATCAAACTGATATAAAATGTGAGAAAACCAAATATATCATTAAATGAATGAAACTTTTATTCTTTATCAAATTTTACAGTTAGTCGTTGGATCGAATGTCCTTCACACATCATCTCAGAGAATCGAGCTTTCTTTATTTAAACGTCAATTTTTACTCATGGTCGAACGTTCGTCCATTGGGCTTGTACCAAGATTTGATAAAAATTTTGAATTTATCATTAAAATGCATTGTATCAAATCAAATTTTTCATCAAAATTAATGAAAATTTTGATGCAACACTAGAGATACTCTATATAGAGGTGTAAATTTGGCCCGGCCGGCCCATTTCAAGCCTCGCGGGTTTCTACCAAAATTCAGGCTAGGCCACGGGCCTGGGCTCGGGCTCGAACTGCGTCTAAACATTTCTTTTTATTTTTCCTATCAAAATTTTATTATTTTCCACCAAAAAAGACACTGAACCTTTGGCGGGCCAGGTCTTGAGTGGGCCTTAAGCGGGCCAATAGGCTAGGCCGGGCTTCAAAATGATGGCCCCAGACCTAAGCCCAGGGTCTTGGACTGGGCTCAAGCCTTGGCCCAAACTGGTCTAAACGGGCCAGGCCCACCCCGAACCGCCCACGAGCCACGGACCATTTTTACACTCCTACAATCTAATAACTCAAATTATTTTATTATATTTATTATTGTTTTAATTTTAATTTTGTCTTTATATGAAATTGTTATTGCTCAAATTTTAAAAATTTAAAATCCTAATTTCTTAAGACATCATCTCCTGTTCACCACTACAACCATTATTGTCATCCACTGTCACGGCTACAGCCCACTACCAAGACTTCCCCCACCATCCCCTCTTCTAATGCTGTGTTTGGTTGGGAGATTTGGGGAGAAATTTGGAAAGGGGAAGGAAAAAGGTGTGTGAAACTAGGTGAAATGTATGTGTATTTTATTCACATTTCATCTAACTTTTCCCTTTCCCTTTCCAATCCCTCCTCAAATTCTCCAACCAAACACAACGTAAATCTCCCTTTTACTACCACTCCCATCTCTTGTCATACCCTTCTTTAGGTCTTCTATTTCCCAACCTTTTTCCAACTCGACTACTCTGGACCCTAATCCCTTTTTCTCCTCTTTTGATGTGTCTTTTTTTTTTTTTTTGGGTTGCAAAACCCTTAAATCACCAAACAATCCCATTCCATCACTATTTGAAACTCTAGTCATCACCTTACTAGATTTGGCTGAGAGATTGAAGAAATTTTATGTAGCAACTTTTACAATAAATTTGGGAAAAAAGGGATCAACCATCAAAGGGAAAGGGAAGAGGTCGACCAACGCAAAGAATGGGGAGAATTGAGGTAGCTTGGGAAAGGAAAGGAGGTAGTTGAAGAAGGAGAGTGGGAGAAGCAATGGATGCCTTATGAAAATGAAGAGGTGGCAGTGGTGGTATAGTGGGCAGGGGCTATTGTAGTGGTTGGGGGAGGAAGGGAGGGAGGGAGAGTAAGAAAAGCTCATGGTGTCTAATAAAGAGAGGTGTGGCTAGGGTAGTGGATGGTGGAGAGTGGGACGATTGGATGGAAGTAAGAACAAAAGATGGATGTACACATTAACACAAAACCAAAAAAAAAAGAGAGGCTTTTGAATTAACAAATTCATTTGCTCATCGTTAATTTTAATTAATAAAAATAGATGAAGTGTCGAAATTAACATAAATTAAAAAGGTTGGAGTTTACATTAATAAAATTTAAGATTTAATTTGTTAAAAAAATAAAATTTCATTTTGTTTTTCTTTTTGTAATTTTTCCCATTTTTTAACATATATTTTATTGGAGTACCTCCTCTCTATATCCCTTTATACCTCTCCTATAGGTTTCAATTCACACACACACGCAAATAATCTGAACCGTCTATCTCATATACCTCGTAGTAAAAATTATACATACAATAAATCAACTTCATTGGATAACTATAAATATAAGAACATATCGCATTTTATTTTATAAAATTGATGGTTTAAAACAATCTATGAATCGTTCATTTTATAAAATAAAATTTGATTTGTTCTTGTATTGATAGTTGTTTGATGAAGTTGACTTTTTTTACATGAATAACTTTTATTATGAGATTTATGTAGTATATGATTCAAATAATTTGTGTGCACCTTAATTGAAGCTCATGAGAGGTAAAAAAAAATAAAATGAAAAGATGAGATATGGGGAGTAGCTACTCCCATTATCAAGTCCTAAGTTGAATTTTAAATATGATGAAGATGGGGTTACCTTTTACAACCGCATCTACCTTTTACCCATTTACCATATATACTTTATTACTTTGTTGGAAAGAGAAATCCAATGGAGTTAAAAAGAACACCATGTCAATTTCCAACCCCTTGAAAGCAACATGAGTGATTTGCCAATGTGATAAATTAATTAAAAGAGTAGTTGCCAACTTGTTAAATCTCATTACAAATTAAACAATAAAAAAGTCTATTGTATTAGAATATTTCCATTGCATATATTTGTTCTTTGATTGAGAAGTATGCAATTTTTTAAAGAGGCACAACTTTTTCTTGTGTAATAGAAAATGAAAAATATTATATAAATTAATAAATTTTATTATTTTTTTGATTAACCGATGCGTTGTGTAGTAATAAATTTTCAAAACTTAAAACAGAATTCACTTCAATGATATGATAGGTGTATTAGGATTTAGGATTAACTGAAACACAATTTTTTTCAATAAAAAGATAAGTGGTACATCAATAAATAATTTTTTTTGTAAAATTTATTAATTTCTATAGTTTTTTTTTTTTACAATATTATATATATGTGTGTGTGTGGGTGTGGGTGTGGGTGTGGGTGTGGCAACCATATGCTATCAACATCATCACCACATATACATAAGAATGTCATGGAACCCATGATGAATGGTTGTACCTATCATCTGATGTAGGCTCAAGTTGTGTGGCCTTTCAAAATAATATTTTCATGGCCCACTAGAAGAATAAAAATAGGGATATGTCTTCGGCCGAAGAAACAATTTATCATAAAGTAATTTCATTCCACAATTGCGAAGTCGACAACACATTTTATATCACAAGCTCAATAAATAATGCTCTAGTTTATTTACCTTGAATAATACCCAACAAAACAAAGTGGGTCAAGACTTCTGGTCTAGGGTTCACACCTCTCTCTAAAGTTTAACATTTCCAACATATCTTTTTTTAATCTATTATTTTATTTTGATTTTGGTGAAGAATAAATTATTGCTCATCTACAAAGATGGTGTTATATTCCATTTTTTGATATGTTAGAGGTCGTAGTCTCAGAGAAAAGTCTTGCCTCTGGCAAGACTCGGGTTTTGAGTAACTGTTTCAACTCTAATTAATTAAAATATTAAATTCTAATAGTTATAGTTGGAAATCTTTGAAGATTTAGAAATGAGAACGTGCAAACCTTAAATACTATGGGTAAAATAGTCATACTAATTAATCAAAACCAAACTAAGGTGATGTTTGATACAATTGAAAATTAAATATTAAAATAAAATATTAAATTTTTTAATTTGGAAAGTTAATTAGTATTTATTAATGAGGAATTGACCAATAAATCCCATTTTGTGGACTTGTAATCCATAAGGTCCTAAATGTTTTTTTGGTGACTGGGTGGTCTCTTAATTTGTTTGTTGACTGTTTTGCCACTGTTAGTATTATTGGTTGACAATTGGCGTAGGTTTGTATAGGGAAGGTGAATGAGTGTTTGTGTGTCACGTTGATCGGAAAAGCATACTAATACCTATTTTAATTTAGTAGGTTTGTAACATGTGTTAGGGAAAATCGATGTGATTCTCCACAAGTAAATCAATCAATGGGAATAAAAACTAATGCGAAAAAATTAAATCAAAGACAACACAAGAATTTTTACGTGGTTCCCTCAATGTGAGGTACGTCCACGGGATCGAAATCCGATTCCACTATCAACCAAATAATTCCAAACGATTACAAACGAGACACTAATGGTCTCACAAAACCACCCTTAGGTGAATTCCAAATAATCTCAAATAAACAAAGAGGAAAGACCTCACCAAATAGAAGAACCAAAATCTTCAGAATCAGAGTTGAAGAAGATCCAAAATAACGAACCAAATCAGAACCGAAAATTGAACCAAACTTCTTCACAAATCAAAGCACCAATTTTTGATTGACCAAGTCAAATCAAGAATTACAAACAATACCAATTGAAGCAAAGCACCAAAGCTGCTGCCGCTCACGTTTTTCTTGGGAAAAACAATACCCCCAATATGTATTGTGAATCTAGGGTTTTGTAATCAAACCCAAATTGTTTTCAAATTGGATTAGGTCTCCACAAAATTAGATATAATATATAAAAATATATTATAACTAATACCAAACTAAATCAAACTCTTTTAATAAATCAATTGGGTCCCACACTCCAATAAGGAGGTATATCCCAACAATTCTCCCCCTACCGACTTAGGTGGAAATATCAACCATACCCGCCAAAGTTCGACACTTTAAATGTTTGTCTCTCGACAAAGTCTTTGTCAACATATCTGAAATATTATCATCTGTGTGAACCTTTTCGAGTTGCAACAATTTCGAATCTAACACATCACGAATCCAATGGTATCTTACATCAATGTGTTTCGATCTCGAATGAAAAGTAGAATTTTTACTCAAGTGAATAGCACTTTGACTATCACAATAAAGCACATACTTTTCTTGCTTCAAACCCAACTCTTGCAAAAATTTCTTTAACCATAACTCTTCTTTGCAAGCTTCCGTAATAGCAATAAATTCAGCTTCGGTAGTTGAGAGAGCAACACATTTTTGTAATTTAGATTGCCATGCCACAGCTCCCCCTGCAAAAGTCATCAAATACCCCGAAGTAGATTTCCGAGAATCAACATCACCAGCCATGTCAGAATCTATGAACCCATCAAGCATCGGTTTACCATCCCCAAAACACAAACATACCTTTGAAGTCCCTCGAAGATATCTTAGAATCCATTTTACCGCTGCCCAATGTTCTTTACCCGGATTAGAGAGAAACCGACTCACCACACCAACGGCGTGAGCAATATCCGGCCTTGTACAAACCATGGCGTACATCAAAGAACCAACTGCTGAAGCATAAGGAACTTTCAACATCTCTTTTTTGTCTTTCTCACTTGTAGGACATTGATTCGAACTAAGCTTGAAGTGACCCGCAAGTGGACAACCAACCGGCTTCGCTTTATCCATATTGAACCTCTCAAAAACTTTCTCAATGTAGCTTTCTTGAGACAACCAAATCAGCCCCTTTTTGCGATCACGAACAATTTTCATACCAAGAATTTGCTTTGCCGGTCCCAAATCTTTCATAGCAAAAGACTTGCTCAACTCCAATTTCAACCTGTTTATCATGGTAGAATCTTGACCCACAATTAACATGTCATCAACATAAAGCAAAAGAATAATAAATTTACCATCTGGAAAATTTTTCACAAACACACAATGGTCCGAAGTGGTTTTAGAAAAACCATTATTCATCATGAAAGAGTCAAATTTTTTGTACCATTGCCGCGGGGCTTGCTTGAGGCCATACAAACTTTTCTTTAATTTGCAAACAAATTTCTCTTTCCCTTTTTCCACAAATCCTTCCGGTTGCTCCATGTAAATTTCTTCTTCAAGGTCACCATGCAGAAATGCGGTCTTCACATCAAGTTGCTCAACTTCAAGGTTCATACTTGCAGCCATGCCAAGTACAACCCGAATAGAAGACATCTTCACAACTGGCGAGAAAATCTCGTCAAAGTCAATACCTTTCTTTTGCCCAAAACCTTTCACAACAAGACGTGCCTTGTACCTCAGATTCTTGCCATCATTCTTCAATTTAAAGACCCACTTATTTTTCAGAATTTTCCTCCCCTTAGGCAACTTCACTAAGTCATAGGTGTGATTTTCAAGTAAAGAGTTCATCTCCTCTTCCATGGCCTTTTTCCAATCGCCTTTCTTTGCATGCTCAATTGCTTCTTGGTAGCTCTCCGGCTCCCCTTGATCAGAAATCAACACAAATTCATTGGGAGGATACTTTCTTGAAGGTTGTCGGTCCCTTGTAGATTTCCTCAACTCAAGTTGTGGTGACGGTACTTGAGTTGGATGCTCTTCCTCAATTTCTGGCTCAACTTCATTAGGATTAGCATCATCCTCCACATCTTCAATAGGTGGCTGCACATCTCCCCCATTTTCATCATCAACTGAAGATGAAGGAGATAGGTCCATGTCAATGAGATCACTAGTTTTTGGCTCCGGTTGATCACCTTTGCCAAAGTCTTCAATTGTTTGGTCTTCAAGAAACACAACATCACGGCTTCGAATGACTTTCTTGTCGACTGGATCCCACAATCTATACCCAAATTCATCACGCCCATAGCCAAGAAAAATACATTGTCTTGACTTGCTATCAAGCTTGGACCTCTCATCTTTTGGAATGTGAACAAAAGTTCGGCAACCAAACACTCTCAAGTGCTCATAAGATACATCTTTACCGGTCCAAACTCTTTCTGGAACATCACCATTCAAAGGATAGGAAGGTGACAAATTGATCACGTCAACCGCTGTCTTCAATGCCTCACCCCAAAAGGATCTTGGCAATTTAGCTTGTGAAAGCAAACACCTTGTTCTTTCCACAATGGTGCGGTTCATCCTCTCGGCAACCCCATTTTGTTGAGGAGTCTTCTTAACTGTCTTTTGGTGCCGAATACCTTGGCTGCGACAATACTCATCAAATGGCCCAATGTATTCACCACCATTGTCTGATCGGATGCACTTCAATTTCTGCCCTGTTTCTCTTTCAACCATAGCCTGAAAATGCTTAAATACTTCTAGAACTTGATCTTTAGTTTTTAGTAAAAAAGCCCAAACTTTCCTTGAATAATCATCAATGAAAGTAACAAAATAAAGTGCACCACCATGTGTTCTAACTTTTAAAGGACCACAAACATCAGAATGAATCAACTCCAAAACAATGTCTTTTCTAGAAACAACATTTTTATGAAAAGAAACTCTATGTTGTTTACCCGCCAAACAATGAACACAAGTTTTAAGATGTGTACCTTTCAAACCGGGTAGAAGCTCTTTCTTGAACAAAACTTGCAGCCCCTTTTCACTCATGTGGCCAAGCCGTTTGTGCCACAATTCGGTAGAAGTATCATCTTGAAGTGCATTGACAACACCTTTATAAATTTTTCCTTGCATCGAATAAAGTGTATGAGTCTTCTTGCACTTAGCCACCACCAAAGAACCCTTCGTGAGCTTCCATATTCCATCACCAAATTTGTTGTTGAAGCCTTCATCATCTAGCTTCCCAGTAGAGATCAAATTGAGACGAATGTCGGGAACATGCCTCACATCTTTAAGCAACAACTTGCAACCCAAATTTGTTTCCAAGCAAACATTACCCATGCCAATAATCTTGGACAAACCTTCATTACCCATTCGAACAAAACCATAATCTCCTTCGGTGTAGGTAGTGAAGAAATCAACTCGAGAAGTCACATGAAAAGAAGCACCGGAATCAATCACCCAATTGCTCTCTTGGCCCACAAAATTGATACAATCATCTTCACAAACGACCATGAGATCAGCATTGGTAGTAACTGCCGTTGTGTCTTCTTGCTTCTTATCCACACTTTTATCACGCCTTTTCTCCTTATTCTTGAGCTTTCGGCATTCTCGCTTCATGTGCCCTTTCTCATGGCAATAATAACACTCAATATCTTTCTTTGAAAAAGAACCATCTTTTGACTTGTCACGGCTTTGATCACGACCATGAGGAGTCTTACTTCTCCCCCTTGTTTTGCTTCGGCCTCTCACAACGAATGCTTCCGAATGAGAGGAACCCGCTGATTTTCTTCTAGTTTCTTCATTCAACAGGCTACTAGTGACTTGGCCCATTGTGACAACTCCATCGGGCGCTGAATTACTGACGGTCACAACCAAAGTCTCCCAACTTTCGGGCAAAGAACTAAGTAGCATCAAAGCCTGCAACTCATCATCAAAAACAATTTTCATAGAAGCAAGTTGGTTAACAATACTCTTTATTTCATTCAGATGTTCCGGAATAGGGCTGCCCTCTTTATATTTTAAATTAACCAACTTACGAAACAGAAAAGCTTTATTTGTGGCTGATTTCCTATCATAAAGGCCCTCTAATTTTTTCCATAAATCATGTGCTGAAGTTTCAGTAGCAACATGATGAAACACACTGTCATCAATCCATTGACGGATAACACCAACGGCTTTTCGATTAAGCCTATTCCATTCATCATCTTTCATACCCTCGGGTTTGCCAGAATCACCCTCAATGGGTCCATATAAATCTTTACAAAATAATAGGTCCTCCATTTTAGTTTTCCAAGTTACCCAATTGCTTCCATTGAAGCTAGACATACGACCCACATTCCCCTCCATTGATTTACACAAATAAATAGACCCAAATAAACCGTATGCTCTGATACCAGTTGTTAGGGAAAATCGATGTGATTCTCCACAAGTAAATCAATCAATGGGAATAAAAACTAATGCGAAAAAATTAAATCAAAGACAACACAAGAATTTTTACGTGGTTCCCTCAATGTGAGGTACGTCCACGGGATCGAAATCCGATTCCACTATCAACCAAATAATTCCAAACGATTACAAACGAGACACTAATGGTCTCACAAAACCACCCTTAGGTGAATTCCAAATAATCTCAAATAAACAAAGAGGAAAGACCTCACCAAATAGAAGAACCAAAATCTTCAGAATCAGAGTTGAAGAAGATCCAAAATAACGAACCAAATCAGAACCGAAAATTGAACCAAACTTCTTCACAAATCAAAGCACCAATTTTTGATTGACCAAGTCAAATCAAGAATTACAAACAATACCAATTGAAGCAAAGCACCAAAGCTGCTGCCGCTCACGTTTTTCTTGGGAAAAACAATACCCCCAATATGTATTGTGAATCTAGGGTTTTGTAATCAAACCCAAATTGTTTTCAAATTGGATTAGGTCTCCACAAAATTAGATATAATATATAAAAATATATTATAACTAATACCAAACTAAATCAAACTCTTTTAATAAATCAATTGGGTCCCACACTCCAATAAGGAGGTATATCCCAACAACATGCGCAGAAATAGAATGTGGTTACGTCGTAAGTGTTGTTTTGTGCATGACATGAGCACGCGCAATAAGGCACACTAAACTGGTTTCGGATTTCCATTTCAAATTTCTCATAACCCGAGATCATAACCAAAATCATGAGTTCCCATTTCCACAATTCAAGTTCATACAATCTTTTCTTCCTAAATCTAGGAATTGCAAGGCTACAAGCTAATGCACCAATAATCAAAATCAAACTCACCAATTGAATCACAGACCATGTACTGAACTTCATCATCTTGTACTTTTCAAGCAAATCTTCATCCAAAAAAGGATCACCCTCGTCGATTTCACTGCTTGTGCCCAAAAACCTAGATTTCATCATCCTCTAAGATCTCTAATCTTGCTCCGGCGGGTATATCAATCTCGACTTCATCTTCGCATTCAACAACCCGATCCTTTTTTTTTCCAATTGTTGTTGCCATGGGTTTTTGAAATTCAAATACTTGTGACCAAATCCCACAAACGTGATTTGTAGGATTGTATTCGAAATAGTTTTCAGATCAATTTGGTGTGGGTAAGTTGTTCATTGTTGGGTTCACGTTATAGATTGAGTACGTGGTGTGATTCCGAATTCCAAAATCCACATTATAGATAGAGGGAGTGGGTTCACATTATAGTTGTTCATTGGGTTCACGTAAGTTGTTCATTGTTAAGTTCACGCAGTTATGGTGTGATTCCGAAACCACGTTATAGATGGAGTGAGTGGGGTTGATGTCAAGTACAACACTGTTGGACTGTTACATAGAAAATTTTGTCACCGAAAAAAAATAGATTGATTGTTGCACTGTTGGCGTCAAACACAGGTATGAATGTTTCTCCGTTCTTGTTCCACTGTCGGTGTGATAATAGGGACATTGATTTGTGCACTGGTGTGAATGTGTGGGAATGATGAGGGATGACTTTGTAAAACAAAATTCCGGACATACCTGTGTTCAACGGTGGTGTCGACGTTAATTGTTGCACTTCCTGACTGTCACACAATACAAATGCACTTACAAACAAAAACCCTAGTTTGAAAACTTTATCAACAAATATTCACCCCTCCCACCTCTCAAGAAAGTCGGGCTTACACATACCCAAACAAATATAACATTCCCATAACTCACGTGAGGGCATATCCGTCAAGCAACGAACCACAAACATTCAAAAAATGACTTTTCAGTAAGCAATCACAACGCAATAGGACTTGTTGAATGAACAAAGAATCAGAGGGACCAAACGGATCATAATTCAGTCATATAGGACTTTCCGATAAATTCCCCTTTATTAAAATTTAAGTATTAAATTTAATCAAGTTAATTGATGGGTGGAAAAAAATGAAATCCATTGGTTTAGTGTCGGTGGTAGTGGTAGTAGTGATCGTGGTTGTAGCGGTTTTAATGAGGTGGAAGAGTGGTGGTAGTAGCGGAATGACAATAATGGTGGCATTGGAATGGTGACAAAGGCGCACCTCAATGATGATAAAACCATGAAAGGTTAAAAATTTTACATTTAGTACTGATATTAAGTAAAATATGTGAGTTAAAATTTTACTAAGTTTTTAAAAGGTATTTAAAATTTTAAGTAATATAAATTATAATTATCAAACTAATTCAATTTTTATTACTAAACTGAGTTGTCAAACACTACCAATTACATAAGTCTCGTGACCCAATCAAACATGTTATATGTTTGAATCAAATTTGTATAACAAAGAATGAATGATTATTCTTAAAATTATATTTACTATTCATTTTTTAAAAAATAAATATGATTCAAATATATAACTATCGATATCTAAGTAACTTGATTTTTTGAATAAATATTCTACTTAACGAGTCTAAAAAAGCGAATGCTTCATATCAGTAAAATTTGTTTCAAAATGGACATACCAAACGCTCTCTCAAATTGAGATAATAATTTGAAAAAAACTAAATTTATTTATTAAGAAAGGTTAAACATAGTTATATTACAATACATGCCCAGTATTAAGGCTAAGTTTGGCATGATTGAAAAAAGACAAAAAGTTAAAAAGTCACTATTCTATTTAAGTCACATCATCTTATTTAAGTCATATCACTTCAAACCCAACCCAAACTCAACCCATATTTCATAAAAAGTTAAAAAGTGTACTTATTTAGTCTTCCCAAACTAGGCCTAAGAGAAGCCATCAAATAGATTTCCTATTGTTCAATGAAAATCAGTAGATGTAATTGTTAGAAAAAATAAAATGATTATTATAAATGAAAATGTTATGAAAAAGATAGAGAAAACTTAAATTCACATGAGATGTGATAGTAATTTTTATATTTTTTAAATTTTAATTGATCATTGATTTTTTGTATGAATATTTTATTCAACAAATTTTAAAAAATGAACGATTCGAATTATTAAAACGGAACTTATGGTGAGCTCGATCTCTCAAATTCTTTTATATTGAGATGCGATTATAGGAGAAATTTAATCTAATACATACATATATATATATATATATATATATTGGGCATGTATTGTAATGACAATTTTTTTTATCAATGGAAGTATTGAAGCTTTGACAAGATTATTTCAAGAGTTCAACCAAATCCAAACTTGGGGTCTGCTGACATTCATAATGACCAATTCAAAAAACCCATGAAACGAACGTTTATTTTAGAAAATAAGTTAAAAGTTAATTTTTTTTATTTAAAAAATGTACCCAAAAAAATATGACTTAAATAAATTAAAAATTTTAATTAATTGAAATAATTTAAATAAGTGTATTTTTTGATTTTTTATAAAAAAAAAATATGTAAAAAAAAATAAAGAGATAATGTAACTTAAAAAAACAAAAAAGATAAAAAATGCGGAGCAATGATTGAGACTCCCACCTCACAATACTCCCACAAATCTGAATTACTCATAATGTGGCCCGATACCTGCATGAGTAAGTCTCACACATACATAAAAAAATCAAGATCACTTTATAAATGGCACATGAAAGGCTCCAAAAATGTAGTTATATGGCACACCCTAAACAAGCTCTTATTGTCAAAATGGAGGAACAATGACACATGGAGGAGAGCGCTGAGGTCTATCACCCATTGTTAAAAATCATTGACCTTGACTTTGAAAGATTCGTGAAATTGACACACCACCCCCCTTAAAAGTGGGGCACAAACCTTGGCCACATGTAATTCTTTACCCCAAAAATAAAAAATAAAAAACAAACAAACAGTGATTCTAAAAAAAATTGTTCTTATTTGATGTAGTTTATAGAGGTAATTATTTTCCTTATAAAAAAAAATAGAGGTAATTATAAATTTTCTTATTTAAAATTTTAGGATAAATTTTAAATACATTTTTTAAAATTTACTTAAAATACAAATTACTTCATGTAGTTTTAAAAATTATAACATACCTTCCAAATTTCTAATTACATAATAAATGACTCATTTTATTAATAAATTATCAAATTAATTAAATTTTTTAATAATATTAAAAATATATTTCAATTGACAATTTAGATAATTTTATTGTTGTATATTTTATTTTTTAAATTTTAATATATATATATATATATATATTTTCAAGGCATGTGGATTTTAAAACTTAGAAAAAAATGACCCAAAAAAATTAAAATATATACACTAAAGGCGAAAAAAAGATGAGGAAAAACAACTTAAACTTAACAGCCAAAAACTTTTTCCAGGTTGCGTTTTAATTTTATTTTTTTTTTAACTTAAAATTTTTAAAATTATAATCAACATTTTTTTAATTGTTGGCAAACAGGGCTTTTGGATTTATATGTTTAGATTATTATTATTATTATTATTTTGAAAATATGAAAAGGGTTAAAGTGGCTAAATTAGTAAAAAAAGATAAAATAAATTAATTTAATTAATAATATAAAATATTACATTTAATAAAACTTTGTTGGCACGTCAAGGTTGGAACTCTTTCTTTGCCAGGATGATGAAGGGAATCTACTATCCCCATTCAGATTTTGCACATGCCTCAAAAGGGTGGCATGCATCTTGGGCGTGGTCAAGTTTATTGATCGGCCGAGAGGTGCTTGCTAGGGGCTTACGGTGGCAGGTTTGTAATGGAGCTTTACTGATAAAGATCCTCACAAAACACAACCTCCACAACTCTCAAAATGATCTGAACCATTCATGTTACTGTTAGATACAACTCTAAAAAAAAATTCAAACACATCAATAGTTAATATGTCATGGGATCCTCTTTTATAGGAGTCAAGAACATTTTCCTATTAATTTTTGGGAAGATCGTTGGATTTCATCGATGAAAGATTTCGAAGTCCACTCCCCACGTGGTTGGGTGATCTCCTCTCCCAGTTTGGGATTTCTTAAGAATGCAAGGATATTGTTTGTAGAGTGGCATGGATCATGTGGGCTATTTGGAAGGCCTGTAATGTGTTCATCTTCAACCATATTCCGGTCAACCTCACGGTTGTTATTGGCAATGCAAAAAGGGCAGAAAATAAGTTTTTGGCTGCCGTATCGATGGACTCATATGTAGGCTGAATAGGCCTGCTCCTGTTTCGGAGGAATGGAGCATTCATTGTGATGTTGCCACTGATCTTAGTTCAGGGAGGGGTGCTGTTGCAACTATCCTGCGTGATAATCATGGGTGTCTGATAGATGATTTGGCAAGGAAAGTTCCTTTTACCTGTGCTTTGCAAGGGAAGGCTTTGGTTGTGCGTCTTGCATGTGTCTTGCCAAATTCTCTCAATCTTTCTTCAGTCGAGATTTTTTATGACAATTTAGCTGTTATTTTGCTTTAGGTCTCTAAAAATGTACTCCCTTGGGAGTGTGGAGTTGTAGTTGAGGATATTAGATCTTTGGCTAGGCGAGGAAGTGTGTCTTTTGAGTGGCGTCTTAGAGTAACTAATATGATAACCCATTGAATTCCTCGCAGATGCTTAGATGAGGCTTTATCGTTGGATTGGGTTTCTTGCCCTCCTTCGGCTCTTATTGGGTGTCTTTTCAATTCTATGTAATTATGGTTTTTCTCATCAAAAAATTATTATTGTTATTATTATTTCATTTTTTTTTTCACAACTATCACATTCAAATAAAAAAAAATTAAAAATTCTTTTCAAACAAAATTAATTTAACTAGACTAAATTAACTAAAAAAATAAAACTAAATTAACTCTTTTCAAACTAAACCTAACTTTCCAACTACCAATTCCCAACTTCCAAATGGTTCTGACCTCCGTCTTTTCGGAGCAAATTGAGAGCATAGCCTGTGATGTGGGATAAAATAGTAAGGAGGTAATTATTTAAAATTCGTATTTATAAATATTTTGGCAATTTAGATTTTATTTAAAAAATTTTAAATCAAAAAATCTTATTTAATAAAATTAAGAATATTATCAGTTGTTTTCAATTTTTAAAACTAAGAATATTATTAATTTTGTATAATAATGTTTCAAATAATTGTTTTACTAACGAATAAAAAAAAAGCATGAGATTAAACGTTTTTGTCATTCTACTTATTGATTTGATTCAACTATTTAATAAAATCAATGATATTATCGGTTTTTTTCCAGTTTTAAATTTGAGAATATTATTAATTTTTTTCAATTTTAAAGTTTTTTTTCAGTTTTACACATCAATGTTCCATCATCATGCTCCTTTATAGACACAATTTTCAATTTTGTGCAAAAAATAATTTAATTTTTTCAATTCAAAAAATGCACACAATTTTTTTTCTATTTTTCAATTTAAAAGTTTTGAAGATCAAAATAGATATCAAATTATTATGTTTCCTTATAGATAATAATAAATGATGAACAATTATTATTATTTGAAGGGCAATTTCTACTATTAAAAATTTAATGGGACTTGAAGGTCTAAAAAATCTTAGGTACGAGTTAGGCCTCATTTGGGAAGTGGGTTAAAAGTCACTTCTCAACTTTTAACTCATTTTAAGTGACATCATCTCTCACATTTTTTACACATTTTTTCAAAAAAAAAATCAAAAAATTAACTTTTCACCATCTTCTCAAAACACCGCTTAATGGAGTATAAATTCATAAATTAGGACTTGTGTGTAAATGCACCAATAGTAAATTTTCTAAAATAAGTTTAAAAAAATAGAATAAATAAGATAAAATCGGTCAAATAAGTCAATAAAACAAAATGTCATATTCAAATCATAATCATTTCACTTTTTCTCTCATAAAAATTAAAAAAATTAAACCAAACAAACTTTTAATCCTAAGTTAAAATACTCAAAAAAAAATAAAAAATAAAAAAATAATCAACTAAAAAAAAGTCAATTGCCAAATTCTCACCGAAAATTAAGGAGGCTTTTTTAACATGATACCGGCCACGTTTTAAGGGTTGCTATCAACTAATCTTTTATCACTACACAATCAATTCCATTCGATTCAAATGATTACTAGATAAACTTCCAAATTATACGGGGAAAAAATTGAAGTAAATAACTCCATAAGATTGTTGATTATAGTAAATGGGTATGATTTGAATTCGCTCAAGTTGGATACTTTGGGTTTTGTGGGCTAATTTTGCAATCAAATTTAAAAATGGCTTATAATTTAAGATTCGTTGAATAAGATATTTATGTAAAAAATCAAGTTAATTACATAATGATAAGTATATGTTTAAATTACATTTGTATTACAAAAAATGAATAGTTATTCTTGAAATTGTATTTGTTGTATATTTTTTTAAGACAAATATGATTCAAACATATAGCTAGGGGTGTGCACGGTGTGGTTTGAGAGTAAAATTACAAACCGAATGATGGATTAGCGGATCGCAGTTTGGTTGGTTTTGGACGAATTAACAGATCACTACAAAATTTTTTACTTTTGGCGATTAAAATTTTAGTCGCCAAAAGCCTATTTTTTTAATCGCCAATCACTTTTGCCGACTAATATATTTGGCCGCCCATTTGGTCGCCAATAGATCGTCGAGGAAACAATCAGCGACTAAAATTTTTTTGGTAGCCAAAAATGACCTATTGGCAACTAAAACTTTAGTCGCCATATATTTTTTAAAAATAATTAAATATATATATTTTTACTTTTAGCGACTAAATTATTTAGTAGCCAATTGAGTATGTATGTTTGGCGATTAAATTTTTGGTAGCCAAAAGTTTCACTTTTTGAGAATTGACGACTAAACATTTAGTAGTCAAAAAATTTTTTTTTTACAATTGACGACTAAAAGTTTAGTAGCCAAAAGTTTCACTTTTTCACGGTTGGCGACTAAAATTTTAGTAGCCAAAAGCCAACTTGTGATATTTGTTTAGTCACCAAAAAGTCTCATTTAGTTTTTATAATTTGTTCTGTAATATTTTTTTGTGCATATACAAAATTATTCATCCATTCATTCAATCCTCAACCATTCAATAAAAATATTTCTCCACAAAAATATTTCTCCACAACCTGTAGCATTCAATTTCCAACCATATACAAAATTTAACTATTAAAAGCCATTCAAATGCCTTATTTCAACAAAATGTAATAAGCAGTGAAGAACAGAGACATAGACAATGTAATAACCCTCAATCATCCTTAGCCCTTTGATCTCTTAGTTGCTTAAGCTCTTCAATCAACACTGTCAAATTTTTTGAGATGATCCACCTACTTTAACAGCTTTCAATGCCATCTCTCCCAGCACTTTAGCCTTCTCTGTTATCATCACCGCCGTCCATCACCCTCTTTACAGCGGCCTCTATATTTTCTCTCCTCACCACATTCTTTCCAACATCAATCCACAAGTTCCAATCCTTCTTCTTAATTATAAACATTGCGAAATGAATTTATGAGACTATGATTCATAAAAAAATTTATGAGAGGCCAACAATTTCAAAAAATATTTATAAAAACTTCAAACAAACCCAACAATTTCTAACAAGTGAAAAACATTCATCTATAAGCCAAACCTAAAATTAAACCTTAATTTGGTGATAAAAATAAATGATCATACATCACAGAGCATGTGAATTACTATTGTCACTACAAGAAAAAATACTTTTAGCAACGTTTATATTAGTATCAGCGACCCAAAAAAAAGGGCCACTGAAGCCATGTCACTAAATGATTCAGCGACCAAATAAACTAACATAGCTTGAAATGTAATGAATTTGACTACTTTAATATTGAGTGTTGTCAAGAAAACTAGGGCAAAATGTAAACTCATAGCATTTCTACCTTCTAAGATATGCCCTAACGGATAACTAAAATAATTTGTTAAACACATTTGAGCATTTATAATTTTAGTAAGATTGTTAGTATGCATAGAATTATTCATTAGAAACCAAGAAGCCAAATTAGAAATCAAAATCAATTAAAACCCATAAATTAAGTTCCTAAATACATAAAACAAGCTATGAAATTTATATTAACAATTCCAACTTCAAATGGACAAAACCCCAACCTATACCTAAATCTAACCCATCTTCCCATATAATGAACTTATCTAAACAAACATGAAATCATGTTTTCTTCATTAAATTAGACCGTCAATTTTCCTTAGAAAATGATATATATATACACACACACATATATATGGGACCTAATTAAAAAGAAAACCAGAACTAAAAAAAAATTATTGATTCAGTTACTTTAATTTTTCCAAAATCTATACAGAATCATAATTTTGCGATGACCAGACTATATGAATCAACTTTAACTTTTCAAAGAAAAATAAATAAATTCAACTATTCTTTTTATTTGTTTATTTATTATATATATATTTGACTATTAAGCCTCCTTCTCATGTCTAGACAATAAACAAATCAATCAAAGCTGGTAGTGTTTTGTATGCATTTCTTGGAGTGAATTTCCTGTGCTTTGAAAACCAAAACCCACAAAACAGAAAATAAAATTAAAATTTTGCTAAAACATTTCAGTTCAGTTAACAAAAGTGCAATAAACATATTCAGATTGACAACTAGCTTGTAGCCTAAAAAACAAGCTAGTGAAGATAATGAAACGATAAACATAACAATGGCAAATTGCCTAGCTATTAACCAATTTTCCCCACCTCATGGGATCTAAATATAGCAAATATGCCATCATAGCTATTATGGAGATAAATTTGAAGGAAGTTAAGCCAAAAGAGAAGGTTAACTCTTAAGAGAAAACATAGTGTGATAGGTGTTAAAAGAGAAATAAAACTTGACAGTAAAGAGTTGAACATGTAAAAAAGTAAAATTCAATACCTTTCCAAATAGTCTTGGCTGAAAATGATACTTTTTTCCATCAGGGACATCAATAGTAACACTTAGCTACACGAAAAAGTTAAATAGAATTGATTAGTCCATCAACTTGTCATTAGAAGATAAACAATCTTACAGACTAATATTGGTTACAACAAATTAACAGCAATTGAGGAAAATAAATGATGGCATTAGTGTCGACAACAACAGAAGCAAAGATAGTACTACCATCACAATGGCAGCAGCTGCTAGCATTAACAGGAGTCTAATGATAAAGGCAACAATTGAAAAAAAAGAAAAGAAACACACTTCTAATGCATATCAGAAAAATAATTTTAAAAAAAATAAAATTGACCTATAAAAACCATTAAAGGCTTGTTCTGTTATTCAACATAAAAGTAACACGACATATAGGTATAGGCATGTACATACTTGCAATACATTCATCACACTCTGTAATCAGTTTGGTGAATCATGAATCATTTTGTGCTAAATCAGTACCCTTTTCCAGTGCTGCCTTGGCATTATGATATTCTTCAAGCTTAAAGCATGTAGTGCTGAAGAAAAGGGAAAGTTAAAAAATTAATTATTGAAAGGATTGTTTTGAAGAAGGATGTTTGATATCATGCAGTTGCGTGATAGTTAGAATAATATTAATCCACTTCAAGAAAAATCTAAGGGGTATAATATGCAACTACTTAAATGGAATCAGTTAATATCACAACATAAATGGTCTAGATAAAGTAAACTAAAAAATGTAGGGAGGGGGAAAAAAAAAGAAGCTTCACAATGGGTATAAAAAGTGAGTTAGATGTGTAGACAACAAAGACAAGGATAAGTAGACAACTACACTAGTTTGCGAAGAATCTTAGCCATTTTGCAAAAAAAGCAAAGCCAAGGATAGGTAGACAACTAAGACAAGAACTAATTCTGATGGAAGTGGTGAGTAATATCTGTATTTACATGAGTGGGTGAATTTTTGATTTAGGCATTTCATCAAACAGTTGGTGAGCAGAAGGTGCAACAAGCAGCAGAAATTCATGGCAAACCACACATGTATCAGCACAAACCAAACTCAAAAACAGAGAAGCAAAGACAATTTCCCATCAAACAAACACAATGGAACAAAAATCAAACCACTCCCTTTGCTTTTTCTTTTCTTCTTCTATTTTTTCTTTTCTTATTTGAACTCCATCAAATGGGAGTCACAACCTAGTTAATGAAACCGCTTCAAACAAACCCATTTCAGAAATGAGGACAAAATTAAACTGAATTGGTAGAATAAACAACCCTAGTGCAAGAGTTCACAATTGGGGAAATAGAAGAAGGGGTAGAGAGAGAGAGAGAGAGCAAGATAGAGAGAGTCAGAGCGAGACAGAGAGCAAGAGAGCAACAGAGCGAAAGTGAGTGAGAGAGCGAACCTGTTAGCGGTGGTGGCGGTACTGATTTGTGGCGTATGAGGACCGACGGTGTTGAGGATGCGCGGTCGTGAGGTTTGATCGCCGTGAGGTTTGTTGATTTGTGGTGGTGAGGTTTGCTGAGAGAGAGGTTCTGTGGTTGTGGTATATACGTAGAGAGGGTAAAAGTGTGAGACAGAGGCGCGAATCTGAAATTATTCATTCTATAAAATTTTGAGCTTCCACGACTAAATGACTTATTTGTCGGGAAATATATATAAGGAGTAAATAATTTCATGCCATTTGGCGACTAAATATTATTTTGGTCGCTAAAAAAGGTGCGAAAAATCTGACTACATATTATTTTAGCCTAAACTATATACTATTGCCGACTAAAATTGTTTTAGTCGCTAAAAGAAGTAATTTGGCGACTAAATATTTTGGTCACCAATTAATTTTATCAATCCCTCCAAAATTCGAAATTTTCCCTCCAATTATTTTAATTCTTTGGCGACTAAAATATTTTTTAATCGTTAAAAATAAATTTTTCGCAACCAAACTTATGGTCGCCAAAAGTCTGAAAGTAAATTTTTGTTTTTCATTCGGTGACTAAAAAATTTTAGCACCCAAAACTATCCATACAACGACTAAAACATTTTTTAGTCACCAATTGTGGCATTTTTAGCGACTAAAAATTTTTTCAATCGTTAATAATCAATATTTCCAGACTAAAAAAAATTAGTAACTAAATATTGTACTTTTACTGACTAAAAAATTTTTTGGTTGCCAATTCCACAAGTTTTGGTGACTAAATTTTTTTTAATCGCCTAATTTAGTCGCCAAAAGTGCATTTTCTTGTAGTGGATTGAAGAATATTTTAACCAACTATTATACATTTGCATAATATATAACATTAATTTGCATAATATTTTTCATATATATAACACAAACTAATTTTACATAATATGTTTCATATGTATAATTACTAATTTAGAACAAATTTCACATCTTAAATCTCTCGCACACTCATTTTTATTTTGATATTTCATTAGAGATTAAAAAATATATGTGTATTAACTATAGTGGAGTATAGCAGTTTCGAAAGCGAATTATAAATTTTTAAATTTAATCCGCAGTTAGTAGATAGAACAGTGCGAATTTTTGCGAATCGATGCGATTTTAGTGAATTTGACAGTATTTTGCACAGCCGTGCATATAGCTATCGATATTTGATCACCTTGATTTTTTGTATAATAATGTACTCTGTTTGGCAAGATGGTTTTCAGGCTTTTTTGGCTATTTTAGCCACAAAAAACAAAATAGGCTATTTTAGCCATAACAAACAAAACATCACATCCAACCTATAATCATTACATTCTTCTCTCACAAAAAAAGTCAAAAAAGCCAAAAAGCCAAAAAGCCCTTCCCAAACCAAGCTTTTTAGCCCAGGCTAAAATAGCTAAAAAAGCCAAAAAGCCAACCTACTTTCCAAACCAAGCCTCAATAAGTTTTAAAAAGTGAACAGTTTAAATTATTAAGGTTGACTCCAAAACAGACCCACTAAATTCAACTGTTCTCTCAAATTAGATGGTCAATTTAAGAGAATCCAAACTTAAATAGATAAGCATATAATTGATTAATCAAAAGATACAAAGGCATCATTGTGAGGGGTAAATTCGCACAACCACACTGCTCGGCTGAGCAAATTGGACGACGACTGAGCAATAAATGTGACTTAACATCTGAACAACATGCTGGATCAAAAAGACTAGAAAACTTTAGGGATATAAAAATTATCAATACTACTCGGCTTGTTGAGAAGTAGGTTAAAAGTAGATTTTTTTTAAAAAAATTAGTTTTTTTCAAAAAATGTGTAAAAAAATTGAGAGATGATATGATCCAAAATAGGTTAAAAGCCAAAAAGCGACTTTTGGCCAAGTTCCCAAAATAATGTGAGTGATTTGGTAGTTTTTTGATAAAAAAATTGATGTCTCTAGCATTGTTGAAAAGACTAACTAGAAGTCTAATCCTAAACAAGGAGTGCATCAAGTTAAGGATAAGTTCACAAAAAATAAGATTATACTTGTCCTAAGAGTTTTACTCACAATAACACTAACTTAAATATTGAAGTGTCTCTCAACTAAATACTCGAGTCGAAAAGAGATCTGAACTTGGAAAATGTTTTGTATACCAATAAGGTACAAAGTGGCACTATTCTTCTACCAATCACAAATATATATATGGGAAATTTGGCCATAAATCTCTCTTAGCTTTCTTTTCTTGTCAAAAAGACAAATAAAATAAAATTTAATACTTTCAAAACTCCTTCATAATTATAAAGTCCTATATGAAGGACAAAATTTGTTATTTGAATATTTTATTTAACTATTATACCTTATTTTTCTTCTTTTTCTTTTACAGTACTCTTTCTCTTTACCAACTCGATGATTGTTCATCGCCTCTACCATCTTCATCATCTGTTGGCATCGCTTATCCTCACCATCGACTAGCAACCACCATTTTTACCATCAAATCACCACCATCTCAGATTTAATACTTACGAATTTAGATTTGAGATCAATATTTTCATATCTGAGATAAATAAACTTAGATTTGATTAAAAAAAAATGAGAAATCGAGATATTACAATAAAAAATTAAGAGTATTTATTTGTTTGTTCATGGATCTAAAAGTAAAATTTGACTCTAGTTCATTCATTATGTACTTTGCTTTTTGTAACAGTAAAATTTTACTTTAGTTAACAACATGTTAATCTGCTTAACGATAGTAAAATTTTACTTTGAATTAAAGTACAGTCAAAGTAAAATTTACTCTGAAAAGCACTGCGATGATGGTCTTACAAGAAAGGGATGCATCATAAACCAAAGTAAAATTTTATTGTTCGAAGAATAAAGCATCATGAGAAAAAAAAGAAGAGAGAGATAGGGAGACAGAATTCGAAAACAGAGCATCGTGAAAAGAAGAAGAAGAAGAAGAAGAATGAGGGAGAGAGAGAACAGAAATGATGAGTCACACACACACACACATAGAGAATACAAACTGTTAGAACTAAAGGGAGAGAAAGAGTGAAGGATTGTAGATTTGAGGTTCGTGAACCACACACCGTCATTTTTTGGCGACGAATACGTGAATGATCTCAGATCTGAGGTCGTGAACGTGACAAGTGAGGTGGTGATGAAGACGGTGGAGAAAGAGTTCCATAAAGAGTGACGGTAGCGATAATAGAGAGCGTTGATGGCGCCAATGGAAAGCAACGGTGGTAAAGAGAGCAAGACAAAGATAAGAAAGATTAAGATGAGAGAGAGAGAGAGTTTGCAAATCTTTTATATATATATATATATATGAGGGTAGCATAGTAAAAGAAACAAATTTTAAAATATTATAGGAAGTTTTGAAAAGATTCATACAATTTTTGTCCTTTTGAAGGACAAATTAGACACTGAAAGCTATATCACCAAATCTCCCAATATATATGCCCCATAATGTTCTCCAAACATCCACTAATATAGTTTATATTCCACTATCTTCCATTAATCATAATAGTGGAAGATACCACATAGATAAACCCTAAACTTGTTATTACAAAGTATTCAGAGTATAGAGAAATCAAGACGTTTGCCATCATCAATCCTGACTTTGTCAATATATCTATACCCAAGATTAATTAATACTATCAAATTCCACAATTGATGTTGATTTGGGTATTTGGATTTAAAAAAACAAGAAACAAAAGCATTTAAAGCAAATGACTTTGAAGGTGGTTGCATGAGTGTGTGTTTGCATAATCCATTATGAATAATTCTATCCATACCACTTATTCAACTCATTACACCTTTCCATTTTATTTTTTGTAATTACATTTCAATTCTCGTATAAAATTACTAAAATATATTTTCATCTTGAAATTTGAAAATCCTAATTTTTCATTATATCCCATCACCATCACCTCTATCCATCCACTATTGTCGCCACCCCTTCACTGCCAACCGTCGCCACCCAATCCCTTACTGCCTTCCTCTTCTTCCTCCTTTTTCTTCTTTTTTTTTCTTCCAGATCTGAAAACGTAACCCTAGGTTTTCATCTCTCTATGTCTCTCTTGCTTTGGTAAAAGATGGGGCGGTCACAATAGCGGTGGATTACAGTGGTGGGGACAATCTGAAAGTGTTGTAGAAGGGGTTGGTTGTGGCAACTTTCTGTTGCCCTCACCAATTCTCGTCACCGCCCTTTTCCTTATTTTCCCTCTTCTTTTTATTCCAGATATGAATCGCAGTGGTAGGGACGATCTAACCTTAGGTTTCATCTCTCTCTATCTCTCTTGCTCTCGCAATGGATTACAGTGGTGGGGACACAAATCTAAAAGTGATGCAGAAGTGGTGGTTGCACCGGTAGTGATGGTTGCAGCGTAAAGTGACAAAAGGAGTTATGGATGCGACAGTGAGGGGCTACGAAGGTGGTGGTTAAGATAATAGGGGTCGTAGTAGTTGGAGGGCTATGAAGATAATGATAGTGACAACCGGTGGTGATGACAGTGGCAACGATCGACGGTAATGGCAATAAGGGGAAGAGAAAAGTGAAGGAAAGAGAGAAGATGAAAATGAGTGTAAGGAGAAGTGGGGTTTGAAAGGGGTAAAAGTGGTATAATGAAAAATGTAAAGAGAGAGTAAAAAATTGAATCATTGTAATGAGAAAATGGGTGTAAGAAGTTCAAATTGTCGTATAAGTAGAATTATTGATCCATTATAAACAACTAGAGATGTCAAGGTTGCTCGATCCTAAGAATATTGAGAAAAACTATGGTGACAGAATAATTCACCCAGAATTTTTTGGGTGGTTGATTGTGTAGTGGAGAGATTAATTTGTATAGTATAGGTTTCATGTGGAGTTCATATATAGAATAAATTAAAATCATAAGATAAAATTTTGGATAATTTCTGGGTTAGTAAAAGTAGGTTTGTAGTATTATTGAAAAATATTTCCTCTTCTAATACATACTTGTTTAATCATATTAAAATATATTGAAGTATGAAAATATCAAGGCATTAAGTTGGGGGTCTTTGATAACTCTATTCAACACTTAAAACTAAATGTATAAAAATTTAAATATCAATTTAAGTTGGGGGTATTTAATCACAATTGATATCACTTAAAATTTTAAGTACCTCTTAAAATGAAGGATAAAATTTAAAAAAAAATTAAATCATATAAAATTTACTTAATTCTGACTGAATTCATAAATATTATATATAAGTATCAATATACATTATTATAAATTCACTACCATCACAACAGCCACCATCATGCCACCACCACCACCATGTAGAAATGGCAATGAGCCGAGACAGGGCCGGGGATCACACTCCTCGTCCCCGATCCCTGATGACGGGAAGCATATTACCGCCCCGCCTCCGCCCCCTAATGAGGATCGAGTTTTCCCGACCCCAAAAATTTCCCGACCGAAATAAAAAAATACAACAACAGATTAAAATGTTTATTCTCATGTTTGATTAAGCAAAAAAATTTAATATATATATATATATATTGTAAATGATTTCTAGAACTAGATCAACTAAAACAAGAAGCAAAAAAAGTCAAAAGAAAAAGCAAAAACAGGAGCTACCATAGTGGAACTGAAACATGAGCCAAGAATACAAGCATGCCTTAAAGAATTCTACACAGGTACCCAACAAGAGCTAGCATAGAAAACCCAAACTCTCCATCACTACAGCATCCATTGACCATCTTCATTGATCAGAGGCTATCAGAGGGATGAAGAGAAAGTGAGGGTTTCGGAGAAGAGAGATCGGAGGGAGGGAGATCGGAAGGAGATCGGAGAGGAGGTTTTAGAGAGAGAGATAAAGAGAGGGAAATGAGCCTAAAATGAGTGAGAGAAGAGAGAAAACATATATATAAAGAGAGAGGTACAACAGTAATTTCAAATTGAGGTAAACGGGGACGGGAACGGAGCGGGTCCGGGACTGGGGAAGGTATCACTGTTGCCGACCCAAAAATGATCAGGGATTTATTTTTTAATACCATCCCCGGCCCGTCAGAGATATTTTTTGGGAAAAACTGTTCCAATCGAGGTCAGGGGTCGAGTCTTCGTCGGGTCAGTTTCAAAATGCCATCAATACCACTACCTCCACTGCCATACCACTACCACTACCACTACCACTACCATCATATCACCGCCACCATTACCACTACCATTATGCCGCCACCACTACCACCTTCATCACCATTGCATTATTGTCATAGGCATCACCATCATTTTATTACCACTACTATCGCTACCACCAACCACCATGTCGCCACCACCACCAACACTATTGCCACTACTACCACCACCATCACCATCACAATATAAAAATTGAAATATGTAATTTGAAAATAATAAATTTTAAATTTGATCCTGTACATATTAAATAATTTATTTTTAGTTCAATACTAAAATTTTTATCAAATAATTTTTTAACTTAAAAAATTCATCATGCAGTTCTTAATATTTAATTTTCAAGTTTATCAAACATCACCTTGGTTTGGTATAGTTGCTATTAAATCAAAAATTAATAATAAAAAAACAAAAATTAAAAATATTTTCCCAAGTTTTTTTGATAATTAATTTTTTTAATTTATTTAAATTATTTCTGCTACTTATGTTGTAAGGATAAATTACACTAAATGTACTTGACAAAAACTCTCAAACTAACATTTTATTTTTGAGAAAAAAAACGTGATAAGCTGCACCACCAAATTAGATATTGTAAGTAAATTAAGATTGAAAAATGAAAAATTGTCAAGAATTAAAAACGATAAATGCACAAAATTTATCGAGAAATGCACAAAATTTAAATATGGACCTTGTGGAGGAGCAAAAACGATAAATGCACATAATTTATACACAGAAATATCCAGAAATGATTGTGTAGATTTAACTCATGTCTTGTAAAGCTTATATGCAAAATGAATCAGAGCCACATAATATTGATTTCCTTGCTATATCCTAGAAAAATTATTATACATTTTTCATGAAACAAAATTTAAAAACATAAAAAAAAAAAAAAAAACTCAAGGGTGGTTGACAAACTTCTTCAACAAAAAGACAAGTTTTGCAATCTAAATTTCCAAACCAAAAACTCTTAAGAGCGTTTGATTCATGAATTTATGGAAAATTTTGAAAAAAGAATATTAAAAAAAATAAAATATAATTACATCTCATTTACGTCTCACACACCTTTTCTAATAAAAAACACAGCCTAGATGCTTTTGTGAAGTGGAGATCATCTCGAGTTTCCAACTTGAAAACAATCTAAGCTTATGAGCATTACCAGAGGCCCTTAACAATTAACTCATCCATGTTATAAAATCGTGTAAATCAACGGGGAAAAAATCAAACTAATCCAATAATCTTATCCGTTCAATTTTATTGCACTAATTTTGTAATATACTTTTATAATCAGATTTATTGATCCTTTTTTTTATCCCTTTGAAAAGAAATATGATATAACCATATCTATAATTACTAGATCATTTGGTTTGGTAACTCATACAATTTTACAACATACTCAAATAACACAAGAAAATATATCTCATCCTCAAAAAAATAAATAAATAAATAAATATAACCAACTTTGGCTTTGACAATGTAATCACCACTTTGGTTATGTAATGAAAGTTACTAGTCATGATTTTATTGGTGTGGTTTTTGTTTAGGCAAAAATGATGTTTCATAATGTGGTCACATGCCAATTTGGTAGTGGCGCATAGCCGAACACCACTTCTGTCAAACCAAAACCACCACAAATTAATAAAATCTACGTATACTACACAAGCGAACACCACAGAATACTACACAAGCGAACACCACAATATATCACGATCAACATTGGCTTCACAATTTGCACACCACCAAATTGGCCAAAAAATCAAATGCTACAATTTGTGCATCATAAGTTGAACTTGATATGCGCCCAAGAAAAAGTGTACATTTAGATATTGAGAACAGAATCTCATGCCTCACAAACTATATTACAAAAATGCAGTACATGGTAACATAATTATATAAAAAGGGCATAATATCCAATTTAACTTCTTGCATCTGGAATGAAGGACTTCACACACAATGAAAGATAATAAAACCATCAAAATTTCTCTTGAATCTGAAAAGGCAACATTAGTCCAGACTATACAAATTACCATCTACAACACAACAATGGTTACATTTGTGATGACACAATATTGATGTAACACCAAGGGAGACAATAAAGGAGCAGAGGAAAATGGGAATTTAAAGAGGTTGGAACCAATCCAAGCAAGGTCTTGGAATCTGTATAATCAAATCATCTCTAACTGATAAATCCAATATAACAAATCCACAAATCCATAAATCCAAATACTTTCAATTTAGGTCTCATAAATCCATGAGACTGCCTCCTACAGAAATAGTATAAATCATGATGTGCAAGACAAGGATAATTGCAACATGAAGCATCCTCAAATCAAGAATGGGTACAAGAAAAATTATCAGAAGCAATACAGACTTAGCTTTCTATGCTGCATTTCAAACGAAAATTGCAGAAAATAAACTACTCTCAAAGCCAAGTGATAATAAATTATCATTCAGTATTTGTGATTATCTAAGTTGATGCTGAACAGCCAGCAAATATATCTACACGACACTGCAATATCCATACACCTTCATTAACGACGCAACCACATATAAAACAAGAGAACCAAGTATAGTGACACAACAAATTGTGTTCCCTAAGAGCATGATCTGACTAGAAGACTAGAATTCACTTTATTGTTTAGCAAGAGTTCAAACTGGGAGCAGCATGAGCAAGCCTAAATAGTTGGGGGCACCGTAGAAACAAAGTGACTAAGGAAAGCCTTATTACTCTTGAGTGACTAGTCAATGCTTTGAAGATGGAATTCATCAAAAGCCTTTGCACACCATCAAACATATAAATAATAAAAAAAAAGGGTACATGACACTGACATACCCACAGAAGTGAAGACCATTCGTAAAGACCAGTGATGAATAGATACCATTAAACTGCTTCATTGGGCAACCCATGAACAATTGTGACTGAAATTTTAAGTGCATACTATATGTACCCTTTTTAGTGGTTGTGTATAGTAACACTTCCCTTCAAAGAATCTGCATAAACCGCCAAAACAGAAATAATATGTAAATAAGTAAAATGATAATACAAAATAAAAGTGTGAGAAATATATTGTGTATAGAATTAGGGAAGATTATATTGTGTATAGGAAAGATCTGTATTTCCTTTTTCGTTTTTTCCTTTTTCACTCATAGGTTTAGGGTTATATAAACGGGTGACCTTCTTGTAAATATATACGATTGAATATACAGAAAACTTACATGGTATCAGAGTCAAAACCCTAGAAACTGTTGCTTTCTCTCAGTCGTGAGTTGTGAGTGATCTTCACCTCCAATCGCGATATTGAAACAGGTTCTTGACTGATCTCTCTCTGGTTCGCATCGCGACATCGTCTGCGCTGATTGGAGTCGAGTCGTCTGATCTTCCTGGTCGATCGACTTTGGTTCTCTAGCAACACGATCGTGTTCGCCTGAACTCTCTCGTTCGAACCTTGGTTCACTCGATCAAAGTGGTGTTGATTTGCCTCACTCGGTCGATCTCTGCTTTGCCTTGCTCTCTCTCTCTCTCTCTCTCTCTGAGTTCATGGCTTTGACTCTCTTTGTATTGTTATTTGGGTCAAAACTCTCATTTATAAGTTTGGCCCAATTGTTAGTCATTATTATATTTCTACCTGTAAATCTTTGATTTATTATAATGACGGACACCAAAATCCAACCAATAAGATGTAAACTCACTGGGTACCAATTATGCTTATTGGGCTAATGTCATGAAGAATTTCCTTCTTGGTCAGAAAAAATAGGGCTATGTTTCTGATTCTATTCCTCGTCTATTGGACCCGAAACAAAAAGGATATCTGACTTCCTGTGACACTTGGGATTGTGATAATGCCCAAGTTCTGACCTGGTTTCATAATTCTGTAGATGACTGTATTGGAATGATGTTTTCCAAATACAGTACTACCAAGGAGGTGTGGGACTATTTATTGGGTGTGTATCAACAGTCCAACTTTGCCAAGCGGTATGAGTTGGAAACAGCTATTCAGAGTGCTCGTCAACAAGATCAATCTATTCATGACTTCTACATAAAGATGACAGGCCTCTGGGATTAGTTGGCTCTCATGGAACCATCTAGCCTCAAGGCACTAGACGCTTATGTTGAGTTTTGGAAGCAAGGTCGTTTAGTGCAGTTCTTAACGACTCTCTCTCATCAGTATGAGGCTATCCGTGGTGGCATCCTTCATCGATCTCGTCTCTCTTCTGCGGATGCTATTGTTCGTGAGCTTCTCTCCGAAGAAACTCGTCTTAAGACGGCCAGTCAGATTCTATCTCCATCTGTCTTCTTGGCTCCTACTCAGCCTCCTCTACTATCGAACCCCCCATCTCATCAGCTTCAGGCCACTGCAAAGACTAAGAAAGGCCCCTACCATCAGATGAGTGTGCTTTTTGCCGTCAGAAGGGTCATTGGAAGTACAATTGTCCCAAGAAGGGATGTCCGTCTTCCCAACAGTCTCAGTCCCGAGCACCAACTCAGAGTTCTTTTCGGCCTCCCGCCGTTTATACTGCCTCCCCTCTGGCTCCAAGTCCTGATTTGGCTTCCTTGAGTTCTTAGCTTGCTCAACTTCAGCAGATCTTGTCTACCTCTCAATCATCTTCATCTGCCTCCGCTTTCACCTCTCTTCATTCAGGTTTGCTTGGGTCCTTTTCAGGTATTCCTTCATCTGTTTGGCTTTTTTATTCTGGTGCCTCTCATCATATGACTTCTCACCTTTCCTTATTCCAAAACTGTATCCCCCATTCCTTCCCTATTACTACTAATACTGCTAATGGGTCTGGTATGTCTGTCCTATCTGTTAGGTCTGTTTTACCCTCTGCCATGTCCGTTGTTACTATTTCCTTTGTTCTTTATGTTCCTCAACTATCTATTAACTTGCTTTCTATCAGTCAGCTTGATGCTTCTGGTTTTGATGTTATCTTTTCTTCTTTTGTCTGTTGTGTGCAGGATCAGGTGTCCAAGAAGTAAATTTGGACCAGCCGTAGAGTTGGAGATCTCTATGTGGTGGAAAGTTTGCGTCTTTCTTTGTCTACCTCCCCCGTTGCACTTTCATCTTTTCAGTTAGATTCACAGTCGAGTCAGTTTTATTTATGGCATTCTCGCTTAGGTCATTTGTCTGTTGACTGCTTGCAGTCTTTAGCTCAATCAGGATTTTTAGGTAAAGTTTCTCCTAGTCAAATTAATGAGTGTCGAGGATGTAAACTTGCTAAAATGACAGCTTTACCTTTTAATAATAGTACTTCTATTTCTGCTTCACCTTTTTCTCTTGTCCATACTGATGCCTGGAGACCTTCTCCTATTCTCACTAAAAGGGGTTCTATGTACTGTGTCTTATGGCTATACCTGGGTTTATCTTATGGCTCATAAATCTAACTTCTACCAGATATATCGTACCTTTTAATCTATGATCACTACACAGTTTGGGGCCACAATTAAAATACTACAGTCTGACTTAGGTGGGGAATACTTTAAAACTGAATTCTATGAGTATTTGGCCAAATTGGGCACCATTCACCAAACCTCCTGTATTAATACCCCTACCCAAAATGGTCGTGCTGAGCGTAAACACCGTCATCTCCTTAAGACAGCTCGATCTCTCCTACTCTCTACCTTTGTTCCGGCACCATTCTCGGGTGAGACAATTCTTACTGCTGCTTTCCTCCTTAATCGTATGCTGACTCCCCTACTCTCCGAGCAATCCCCTTATCAGGCTTTGAATTCCCAACCTCCCAATTATTCCCTCCTGCGTGTCGCCTCAATGTCTCCCGTCATGTTGCCTTTCTCGAACGTCTGTCTTACTTTCAACTTCCCCCTCTCACTGCTCCTGTTTCCAAATAGGATTTGATTCACATTGACCCATTTCCTTTTGAGGTCCCATTAGATGAGTATATCACCACTGTTCCTCCTGAGGCCATTCCTATTTCTCCGTCTACGTCACCTCTGGCTCCTTCGCCTTCCGCTTCTTCTTCTCCTCCGTTATTGGTCTATTCTCGTCATCAAGCTTCCCCACCACTAGTTGTCTCTACTCCGATTGTTGCTCCTTCTGCTTCTGACGAGTCTGATCCTGCTGCACACCGCTATCCTCCTCGTGAGCGTCATCCTCCAAATAGGTTGGGTTGGTCTAATACATGTTTTTCTACTTCCTATCGTACTTTTTTGTCTACTATTCACTCTTTTTCAAAACCCCAATCTTACAAGAAGGCCTGTCAGGATTCTCATTAGGTTCAAGCTATGGAGGATGAGTTGGCTGCTTTACAGAAAATTAGTACTTGGGAGTTAGTTCCTTTGTCTGCTGGTAATAATCTGATTGGTTACAAATGGGTCTACAAAGTCAAGACTCATTCTGATGATTCTCTTGAGCACTACAAAGCTCGTCTAGTTGCCAAAGGTTTCTCACAAAATATGGTATTGATTATGAGGAGACCTTCGCTCCTGTTGACAAGATGACTATTGTCCGTACTTTGATCTCTGTTGTTGCTGTTCGTTCTTGGCCTTTTTATCAGATAGATGTTAAGAATGCTTTTCTTAATGTCCATCTTACTGAGGAAGTTTACATGCGTCCTCTCCCTGGCCTTCACCATTCCTCTAGACAGGTTTGTCGCCTTCGGCGTGCTCTGTATGGTTTGAAGTAGTCTCCTTGTGCTTGGTATGATCGCTCTCAGACTGCTGTTACTGAGATTGGGTTTCATCCTTGTGCCCAAGACTCTGATTTATTTCTTCTCCACACCTCAGCCGGATTTGTTGCCTTATTACTGTATGTAGATGATATAATCATCACTGGCTCTGACTCTTCTACTATCTCTGTGAGGTCAAGCAGCATCTCTTCCGTACCTTTGAGATGAAGGATCTTGGTCCTTTGCGATATTTTCTTAGTATTGAAGTTGTTTCTTCTCCAAAAAGCTATTTTCTGTCTCAGGCTAAGTATGCTAATGAGGTCATTCACCGTGCTGGTCTTACTGATACTGAGGTTTCTGATACACCTACTGAGCTTAATGTGAAGCTCAACTCTATTGATGGTGTCCCACTGGATGATCCCACTTTATATCACGATCTTGTGAGTTGCTTAGTTTATCTGACAGTTACTCATCCTGATCTTGCCTATGCTGTGCATGTTGTTAGCCAGTTTGTTTCTGCTCCTCGCTCTCCACATTGGGCTGCATTGGTTCGGATTCTTCGCTATCTCCACGGTACTATCTTTCAGGGTTTATTATTGTCCTCTACTTCCTCTCTAGATTTGGTGGCCTATGCTGATTCCGATTGGGCTGGTGATGTTACTGATCGCAAGTTCACGTCTGGTTTCTGTATGTTTCTTAGCGATTCCTTGATCTCTTGGAAAAACAAGAAACAAACTGTTATTGCTCGCTCTACTGCCGAAGCTAAATACCGTGCTATGGCTCATGCTACTGTTGAGATTGTTTGACTTCGTTGTCTCTTATTTGATTTGGGTGTCCCTCAGTCTTCTCCGACCTCCCTCTATTGCGACAACCGCAGTGCTATTCTAATTGCTCACAATATTGTCTTCCATGAACAGACGAAACACATTGAGATTGATTGTCACTTTGTCCAACAGCATCTGCAGTCCGGCTCTATCTCGCTTCCTTTTGTCTCTCCGGCTTTGCAATTTGCGAACTTCTTCACCAAGACTCACCCTACCGCTCGGTTTCAATTTCTTAGCAAACTCTCAGTGTTTTCTGCTAAAACACCTTGAGTTTGAGTGGGGGTGTGAGAAATATATTGTTTATAGAATTAGGGAAGATTGTATTGTGTATAGAATTAGGAAAGATCTGTATTTCCTTTTTCGTATTTTCCTTTTTCACTCATAGGTTTAGGGTTATATAAACAAGTGACCTTGTAAATATATACGATTGAATATACAGAAAACTTACAAAAAGATGGTTGTGGTGCTTCAAGATATTGATAAAAAAAAATCCTGAGAACACCCAAAAAAAGAATTTGATTTCATTGAATTATAACATAAAAAATGGGTTTTCTTTTCTTCAAGCTAAGAATAGAAGGTTAGCAAAACCACAATTGCATATCAAGTCACAAGCCTCCAAGTTATAAGCTTCACATTACTAGTGCAAAACATGCCCTCATATATCATATCTATCATCATTCATCAATCTTGAATTCTTATGATTTTTATTGACAGCCTTCAACACCACAACCACAACACAACACAACACAACACCACACCACACCACACCACACCACACCACACCACACCAATCCAATAATAATAATAATAATAATAATGATAATACAATAACCACCACCAGCACAGTGATTATGATGAAGATGATGAAGAAGGCTTGTTAACAAAATCTGAGCAACATCTCAAGAGAATGAATTGCATCATTGGGCACCATCAAAGATCTTAAAATCTAAAATATATTTTAGGAAACAGAATACTCGTTTAAAAAAAATTGTAAGATCAACATCAATATCATGTCAGTAACTCAATCCCCTTGCTAGCTTGCCCAGCAAAAACCACCACTTCAAAAACACTTGTAAAAGCCCTCAGGTCTCATAGCTATCATAATTCATTGTTGGTTGAAGTCGTATGGTTTATCATTAGAAGCCTCTCCCAACTAAATAATAATAATAATAATAATAGAAGAAGAAGAAGAAGAAGAAGAAGAAGAAGAAGAAGAAGAAGAAGAAGATGGTGGTGGTGGTGGTGGTGGTGGTGGTGATCCTGAAGATGGAAGAGGCATCCAATGAAAACCAAAGTAACCACTCAAGATAATTAGTTATCCATCATCGGGCATCAAAATCATTTCAACTGATTTAAAAGCAAAAACATCAATATAATTGCAACAAGGAACGACAACCAAAGGATTAAAAAAATGTCGGATACATGATAGTTTAAAAAAGTCAGATGTAGCTTTCATTAACATTCCAACCCCTTAAAAAAACACAGAACACGTATAGAGGGAAGCCGAAGAAGCCACCACATTGCCCAAGGCCACAAATTGTGCCCCCACCACAGCAAGATCTATCTAAAAGCCAACAATTAGCTCTATTGTTTTTGGGGGAGTTCAAACTGAGGGCAACAGTCAGCTAGCTCTATATAATAGGGTACCAACTGAAACAGAGTGACTGATGAAAGCCCTCAGTTCTCATAAGTCAGTCGTCTCTGCGTCTTTTTCCTGTTCCTTTTTTTACGACCATTGATAAGACTCGTTTCAATAAAATTCATCAAAAGCCTTTACACACCATCAAACAGTAATTCCCCTAATATTGTAAAAGGGTAAATTACACTTACAACCCCTGATGGTCATTTTGCAAAGTCTACTGATGAATAGAAACACCATTAAACTGCTCAATACAATGGGAATTTCCATCATTAGCCAACCCATGTACACCAAATCACAAAAAATAATAATATTAATAATAAAAAATAACAGGAAATATATTAGAGATACTTACGTGTAGGTCCTAATAAGTGGACTTATTGTCTAATAGGTCCTATGAGAAAAATTTGTCATAAAAAAATGTTACTAATTGTAAGTTTTAGCAACAATTTATAAAAATCATGATAAAAAAAAGTCACTAATTGTCAATTTTTAGCGACGTATGTAAAAAATTGTCACAAAAAAATTATTTTTTGCGACAATTTTACGAAAACTTATTTTCAATAGGACTTGATGAGAATTAAGTTCAACTATTAAGACCTATTGATAGTTTACACAATATATTATACATGCACATAAAAGGAGAAATTTAAGACCCATGCGTTTAGAGAAAGAAAAATTAAAAATAATAAAGTTAGATATTGTCTTTCTTGCAGATCTACAGAAAACAAAAGCTGAACTGATAGGAAGGCAAAGAAAAAATAGAAGGATAACGAGATGCTACAAGTATACTCGCAGAGTGAATTTCAAACAACAAATATATATATACATATATCAAATAAAGCCCTATTATAAATGGTTAGTTTTAATTAAGAGCCTGTGCAAATCATCAACATTGCTAACAAGAAAAAAAGTAACGGTGACGGTGAAGGGTAATGGTCACAGCAGCAAACAAGATAGTACAGGATCAAAATGAAAATCCAATCAACTGCTCCATAAAATATAAAGAAAACATCAAATAAGTTCTACTTTCATTATTAGCTCTCTATGACAATGCTAACATGGCTGGTTTATATGTAAATAGGACTCTGTACAAATTTCATTATATTCTCCATCACCATAGCACACATGTAACTATTAAAAGAACCAATTGCCATGATCCAGCATGAAATATTTGCGCAACCAACCATATGAATTCCAAGTGGGCACTAAATACTAAACTCACCAAGTATTGGTCAAGAATACATCAAGTAAACCCACGATATGCGACACCACTCTATCTAGATCTCAAATAGTACTTTAACCTTGCTGCAATTTACTACATTGTTTGAACATGTAGCATACTAAGTTTGGTAAATGTCTCCAAAAATTTGATATAGACGGTTGGATGCAATTCCATAAAAATTAAACAGGTCACGTTTACCAAAACATCTTTTGATGTCCAAATGAGTCTACAAAAGCACGAAGAAAACTGAGGCTAGGTTTGGCATATCTAAAAAAAATCAAAAAGTCAAAAAGTCACTATCCTATTTAAGTCACATCATCTTATTTAAGTCGCATCACCTCTCTATTACATCACTTCAAACTCAACTATATTTCATAAAAAGTTAAAAAGTGCACTTATTTAGATCATCTCAAACAACCCCTAAAACCTATGAAGCATGGACACCTCTCCGGAAGCAGCGTATGGGTGTCGGACACGCGTCGGACACTCTACCTAACGTGTCCCCTTTTTTTTTGAATTTTTGCAGCTGTACACTCTTGGACACGTTATGGACACGTTGAAAACAGAGAGAAACCCAAGAGATAGAGAGAAACCCTAACCCATTGAAGAGAGAGAGAGAGATGAGAAGAACCTGTTGAAGCCCATCGAGGCTAGATCAAGGTATGTTCTTTCAATCTGTGTGTGTTCGACTCTCTCTTTGTGTTCGGTGCTCTATGTTCATCGTCGAACCTGTTCATCTTCTTCGACTCTCTCTCTCCCTCTATTCGGTGCTCTGTTCTAAGAAGTATGGACACAAACACGTGATACAACACGGATATGACACAGACACGCTGACACGTTAATTTTAAAAAAGTGCAAGACACAACACATTAATATATTATTCAAAGATAATAAAAAATGCAATATGACACTAATTCCTATAAATTTATATGATTTTTGTTTTATTATTGTTTTTTAAGTTATCTTGTTCAAACTTATAATTAGTTTCATATATGTCTAATTGATAGAAACGTGTTAAGCAATTGACACGTGTGTCCTCCAAGTGTTCAAAGAGTGTTCGGGTCTTCAAAAAAAATTTTAAAATGTTTCCCAAGAGTATTGGTGTCCGACACAGATACATCACATTCTTAAAAGTGTTTGTGCTTCTTAAGCTCTATTCTTTGTTTCTTTCGCATCTCTCTCTCTCTCTCTCTGTGTGTTCGTCTCTCTTGTTCGCTCTCTTCTTTTTTGTTTGACTCTCTCTCCCTCTTCTTGTTACTGTCTCTCTCCCTTTTTTATTCTTTATTTTTTTTACCTTTTTGTTTTTAGTAATAAAAAAAAATCTTTTTTCCCCTCTTTTATTTTATTTTATATTTTTTAATATTTTTGTTTGCTAAACATTAACATATAGAATAAATTATTTTTATTTGTAAAAAAAATTAGGAATGATATTTGATATTAAAGTAAATATATAAATAAAAATAATATATATATTAAATAAATAAAATTATATATATTAAGCGTATCCCCACCATGTCGTATCTCCCATTTTTTAAAAATTTGCGTGTCCACGTGTCCGTGTCATGTCCTGTGTCCGTGCTTCATACACTGAAACAGTACAAAGTTATGTATAAAAGAAAAACATTAATAGAATCAAAAGGGACCTTGGTTGTTAAGGCTTAGTACTATTTTGGTTATGAACCAAATTGGTATTAGTTACGAGACGATGTGGTGTTTGGTTATGAACTCAATTATAATATTTTTGGGTGTTTTGTAACGAATCAAAGTTGCCTTAATTAAGATTTTTTTTTTTTTTTTTTTTTTTTTGGTGTCTTAGTTATGAACTAGTTTGGCCTTGGTTATGACCAAAATTGGTGAAGATATTGTGACTAAAATTTTGAGTGCAGACCGTAAGTACACCCCTTTTTGGGGGTTGTGTATGGTATCACTCCCCTCCAATGAATCTGCATAAACAACCAAAAATAAATAACATTTAAACATGTAACAGCGATAAGATAAAATAAAAGATAGCAATGGTCTTTCATGGTCTTGATGCACAAAAGTCATGAGAACATGCAAAAAGAATTTAATTTCTTCATCCTATAACACAAATTTGGTTTTCTTTTCTTCGTCAAGCTAAGTTAGACTGGCAGCAAAGATGATATGCCGTAAAAGATTAATGCCAAAAAATGCCCTCAGATATCATAGCTATCATCATAATTTATCAATGGTGAATTCTTATGACTTTTATTAACAGCCTTCCCCACCACAACCACAACCACAACCACAACCACAACAAAAAATAATAATAATAATAATAATAATAACACCACCACCACCACCACAACAATTATGATAAAGAAGGCTTGTTAAAAAAATCTAAGAATCATTTCAAGCGAATGAATTCCATCATTGGGCAACATCAAAGATCCAAAAAAATCTAAACCATATTTTAGAAAACAAAAAATATTTATTAAAAGAAAATCCTAAGATCAACATCAGTAGCATACCAGGGGCGACCACTACTAAAAGAACACTAATAGCTATTATCACCCCCCCTCATTATCTTGCCCAGCAAAGACCACTACTAAAAAAACACTAATAGCTATTATCATAATTCATTGACAGTTAGACATATGGTTTATCATTAAAAGCTGCTCCCAACATCTAAGAAGTAGAAGCAGAAGATGAGGCAAATTCCAAATGAAACCAAACTAACCACTCCGCATAGTTACTTCTCCATCATGGGGCTACAAAGCATTTCAACTAATTTAAAAGCAAAAAATTTCAGCATAATTGCAATTTGCAACATGGCACTACAGCCAGATAAAGCTTTCTATGCATCATTTCAATAAATTACTGCAGAAAATAAATTGTAGCTTACTACGCACCATTTCAATCAATAACTTTCTCTTTTCTTTTCTTTTTTTTTTCTAATAAACAGGAGTCGTGTCCTAGGCAGAATCCTTTGAGCCCACCCAAAAGCATAAACCTGAGAATCAGGCGACACCACCTAATCACATGATCCAGGCAAATGCCAAACTTGAATTGGGCATGGAGAACCTGAGTTGCTCAGAACCCAGTTTAAGCAAATGATCAATTAATATTTGTGGTTTACATAAATCATTGGTGTATGACCTATACATAACCATTATTCCAACACTAAATCTCAACGCAACAGCATAATATGCTTGCACCTAAATTAACACATTCCAACAGCCAAAAAAACCAGGGAACAAGTACAGTGTGACCCCAAAGCAACCATTTATTGCCCAAGGACACAAGTTGTGCCCCAAAAACAGCAAGATCAATCTAGAATCCTAGAATTAGCTCTATTGTTTTTGGGTAGTTCAAACTGTGGGCTGAAATTGGCTAGCCATAGATAGTAGGGCACCATCGGAAACGAAGTGACTTATGAAGAAGGCCCTCAGTTCTCATAACTCTGTGAATAGTCAATTGTATGAAGATGAAATTCATCAAAAGCCTTTGCACACCATCAAACAGTAACAAAATAATTAGGGTAAATTACACTGATATCCCCTCATATTATTAAAGGGTAAATTACACTGACAACCCCTCCCTGATGGTCATTTGTAAAGGCTAGTGATGAATTAAAACCATTAAACTGCTCAATACAATGAGAATTTCCATCATTGGGCAACCTCTGGACACCATGTCAAACCCCCCCCCCCCCCCCCAAAAAAAAAAAAAATTTAATATACACAGAAAGAAATTTAAGATCACTAGTTTAAAGGGTGAAAAAATTAAAATTAATGAACTCACAGATTGTCTTTCTTGCAGAGCTGCGGAAAAGGCAAGCTGAACTGAAAGGAATGCAAAGAAAGCAAATATAGGAATAATGAGATGCGCAGTGAATTTCAAGGAATATACTTATGTTCAGAACGTCAAGTTCCATCATACTGAGATTTAGCTGTAACTCCATATAAACCAACCCCTTCAAAAAAACAAAAAAAAAAAAAAAAAAGAATAGGCCCACTCATAAAAGGCTTGTTTTCATTACGAGCCTGACAAAAACATCATAATTGTTTACGAAAAAAAAAACTTAATGATGATGACGAAGGTGCTAGTGATAACAGTGATGAAGGTATAAGATCAAAACAAAAATCCAATCAACTGCTCCATATAATATATTCTCCATCACCATAAGGCCCAAGTAGCAATTGAAAGTACATATTGCCACTTATTCAATAAGGAATACTTGGGCACTCTTGTAAATTAAAAAATAACTTACATAATTAATGAAACAATAAAATGAATTCCAAGTGGGTGCTAGATATCATACCATTACTAAGCTCACCAAGTCCTGGTAAAAAAAATATGTTAAGTAAACTCATGATAGATTATGCCATTCTATATTTGAAATGGTTCGCCAACCTCACCGCAATTTACCTTATTGTCTCAACATTCAGCATTATCAAGTAGTAAAAATATAACTCTCAATATCAGGCATAGCCACGATAGCTGCATTTCCATATAACGTAATCATCTTTTGTTGATGCCCAAATGAGTCTCCAATAGCCAGAAGAAAACTAAAGCGGTATAAAATAAACTAAAAATAAACACATTTTAGAATCCATTGAATCTTCATACACCACAACTAAATTATACAAAAACAAGTAACAATCAGAACAAAGGTGATATCCCACACATAGGTTTCCTCTTCTTCATCGAGCAATTGCTGGCAGCAAAGGTGATATCCCATGGAAGGTTAATAAAACCACAACTACACATCAAGCCACAACCCTCCAAAGAACCCGGATTATAAGCTTCACATTATTAGTGTAAAATATGCCCTCAGATATCATAACTCATTGATGGTGAATTCTTATAATTTTTATTAACAGCCTTCCCAACAACAACTACAACAACAACAACAACAACAATAATAATAATAATAATATGACAACCACCATCACCACAATGATTATGATGAAGGCAGCTTTGTTACAAAAATCTAACTGACATCCCAAAAGAATAAATTCCATCATTGGGCACCATCAAAGATCCAAAAATATCTAAACCATATTTTAGAAAACAAAATACATATTAAAAAAAAGTACCAAGATAACATCAGTAGCATATATGACTGTGTATAGTAAACAATTTTTGGGGGTTGTGTTCCCTCCAATGAATCTGCATAAACCACCCAAAATAAATAAAATGCAAACAAGTTGGGTGATTCAATTTGGACACCACACTCAGTCTCAGTACATACTATTTGCATCATTTGGATATCTACTTCTGAACAAAATACAAATGTTTGGATATCTACTTACAAACAAAATACAAATGTTCGGATATCAACTATTGAACATGATTTTTGTTCAAACAATTAGCATCCGATCAGAAGTTGATATTTGAACATTTTGTTTTTGTTCAAAAGTTGATATCTAAATGGGACCAATAGTGTTTAATGAGATAAAATAAGGTGTGCAAATAATTACCCAAACAAATAACAATGATAAGACAAAATAAAAGATGGTCAGGGTGCTTCATGGTCTTGATGATTAAAAGCAATAAGAACATGCAAAAAGAATTTAATTTTCACCTTGTAACACCTAAAATGGTTTTTCTTTTCTTCATCAAACTAAGCAAAGATAACATCACATAGAAGATTAGTAAAGCAATGAGAACATGCAAACAGAATACAAAAGTGTACTATGTTTCAAAACATGCATTCCACAACGTAAATCGCTAAGGTGTTTGCGTTTTCTTCTACTAACACTGGTTAAACCACAATTATACATCAAGCCAATACCCTCCAACAAAAGCAAGTTATAAGATTCACATTATTAGTGCAAAATATGCCCTCAGATATCATAGCTATCATGTAATTCATCAATGGTGAATTCTTATGATTTTTATTCACAGCCTTTCCCACCACAACCACGACACCATCATCATCAACAACAACAACAACAATAATAATAATAATTAGAGTGCTACCACCACCACCACCACCAACACCACGATGCCAATGATTATGGTGAAGAAGGCTTGTTACAAAAACCTAAGCAATATCTCAACAGAATGAATTCCATCATTGGGCACCATCAAAGATGCACAAAAATCCATAAACCATACTTTAGAAAACAAAACAATTCTTTTAAAAAAAAAAATACAAAAACAAATAAGATCAATGTCAGTAGCATATCAGGTACTCAATCCTCATATTATCAAAGCCCTCAACTCTCATAACTATCATAATTCATTGATGGATGAAGTCATGCATTAGAAGCCTCTCCCAACTTAATAATAATAATAATAATAACTACTACAAGAAGAAGAAGAAGAAGAAGAAGATGATAGTGAAGACGGAAGAGGCTTCCAATGGAAACCAAAATAACCACTCCACATAATGAATTCTCCATCATCGGGCAACAAAGCACTTCAACCCATTTAAAAGCAAAAACATCAGGATACTCGCAACGTGAAACTACAGCCAAAGGATAAAAAAAAAATCTGAGATACAATGTTATAGTGGGGAATTGTAGCTTGTAGTGCACCATTTAAATTAATAACTGCAAAAAATAAATTGCTCACAGCCCAAATTTAGTAAATGATCATTCAAAATATGTGATTTATCTAAAGAATTGCTGTAAGACCAGAACATAACTATTATTCCAACACTAAAAAGTATCTCCACACAACACTATAATATGCATGCACCTTCATTAATATTCAACCCCATAAAAGCCCAAAGAACAAGAACCGTGAGACCCTGTAGAAGTCACAAATTGTGCCCCCATAACAGCAAGATCTGCCTAGAAGCCTCAAATTAGCTCTATTGTTTCTTGGGGTAGTTCAAACTGTGGGCAGCATTTGACTATATAGTAGGGCAGCACCATTGGAAACGAAGCGACTTATGAAAGCCCTCAGTTCTCATAATTCTATGTGCATAGTCAATGGTATGAAGATGATATTCATCAAAAGCCTTCGCACACCATCAAACAGTAACAAATTAAAAAGGGTTAATTACACTGACATCCCTGAGATTGTTAAAGGGCAAATTACACTGACATCCCTTGAAATTGTTAAAGGGTAAATTACAGTGACCACTCCTGATGGTTGATTGTAAAGGCCAGTGATGAATAGACACCATTAATCTGCTCCACACAATGAGAAATCCCATCATTGGGCAGCCAATGGACACCAGTTGACAAATAATAATAATACTTACTAAAAATAACAACAGAAAATATATATATTATACAAATAAGGGAGAAATTTAAGTTCCATAGTTCAGATATGGGTATAAAAATTAACATTATTCAGACTTTTTTTCTTGCAGAGCTACAGAAAGGCAAGCTGAAATGAAAGAAAAGCAAAGAACGCAAATAGAGGGATAATGAAATGCACAGAGTGATTTTCACAGAATGTACTAGCGTTCAGCACTAAAAATCTGAAGTTCACTCATCCTGAAGATTTTTCTGGTGTTCTGTAACTCCATAAAATCTAACCAACCCCTCAAAAAGAAATAAATAAAACATCTGATTGCCCACTCATAAAAGGCTAGTTTTTGTTAAGAGTCTGTCCAAATCATCATCATTGCTTACAAGAAAGAAAGAGAAACTAATGATGGTGGTGATGGTGATGGTGACACAAACAGTGATGATGAAGGTAAAAGATCAAAACAAAAATCCAACCCAATCAACTGCTCTATTTAATATATCCTCCATCACCAGAAGGCACATGTAGCAACTGAAAGTACATAATACCACTCATCCAACATGAAAATTTTAGGCACTCTTTTGTACATGAAAAAAATAAGTGAAATAATTAGCTCACGGTAACATGTGAATTCCAAGTGGGTGCTATGACAAAGATGGCTTGTTACAAAAATCTAAGCAACATCTCATGAGAATGAATTCCATCATTGGGCAACATTAACGACACAAAACACTCTAAATCATATATTAGAAAACAAAATACTTAATTTAAAATATAAATCCTAAGATCAACATCAGTAGCGTATCGGAACTACATTAAAAGCATTTAGTAAAAGCCTCAGATCTCATAGCTATCATAATTCATTGATGGGTAAAGTCATATGGTTTATCAATGGAAGCCTCTACCAACTTCGAAGAAGAAGAAGATGATGATGATGATGATGATGAAGAAGAAGAAGATGGGGGAGGCTTCCAAAGGAAACCAAAGTAACCACTCCACACAATGAGTTATCCATCATCGGGCATCAAAGCATTTCAACTGATTTAAAAGCAAAAACAACATCACGATATTTGCAACATGGCACTACTACCAAAGAATTTTAAAAAATTGCCTCATACATGATAATTTGAAAATGTCAGATGTAGCTTTTTATGCATCGTTTCAATCATTAGCTACAAAAAATAAATTGTAGCTCACTATACACTATCTCAATAATAACATAGTAAATGATAGTTCAATATTTAAGATTGATCACTAAAAAACAACTATTATTATAGCAATAAAAAATAACTTAACAAGACACTATAACGTGTATGCACCTTCATTAATATTTCAATCCAACCCAATAAAAATACAGAGAACAAGTACAGTGAGACCCCGAAGCAGCCATATTGCCCAAGGCCAAAAGATGTGCACCACAACAGCAAGATCTGTCTAGAAGCCTAGAACTAGATCTATTGTTCTAACGTATACAAGCCCTCAGTTCTCATAACTCTATGTGAATAGTCAATGGCAGTAACATGAAATTCATCAAAAGCCTTTGCACACCATCAACCAGTAACAACTTATAAAGGATAAATTACAAATACACTCCCTGAGATTTTTAAAGGATAAATTACACTGACAACCCCTGATGGTCGTTGTAAAGGCTAGTGATGAATAGGAACCATTAAACTGCTCAATAAAATGAGAATTTCCATCATTGGGCAACCAATGGACACCAGATCACACCAAAAAAATATATATATATAGTCATAACAAAAATATATATTATCCACGGTGAATTTCACAGAATATGCTTATGTTCAGTACTGGACCTAGTTCTATTGTTTTGGGCTTGCCAACCCAGAGTATGGCCTGCATTTGCCCTTAGATCCGAGATCTAACTGACTCGCACATTAGAAATGAGCAATTGTGGGAGCCCCTAAGATTTCACAGCTTTAAGCAAGTCATCAATAGTTTAGATTGTTTGGTTCTGGTTTTCAAAAAACAGTTTTGAGAAAATTTTATCTATATATTTTCCGCATTTTAATGTTTTCAATGAATTTTTTTAATATTTTAAGCAATTTTTTTAAAAAAAAATTTAGACACACTTCACATCAATACACTTAAAAAAATTGTAAAAAAAATATTTAAAAAATACACTAAATACCAAAAAAACAAAAAAAAAATGAAAATTCAATACATTTTTATTTTTGTGTATTTAGATACATTTAAGTAAGGTGCATCTAACAAACTGAAAAATTGCTTAAATTTTAAAAAATATTCATTAAAAACAAAAAAATACAAAAAAAAAAAAAAAAAAACTCAGTTTTCAAAAAACTGAATTTAGAAAACTGAAACTAAACACACATGTTATTCTTAAAGAGCCTTAACACCACTGTACATAGACAAAGACAATTAACTTGCCCTGGAGGTCAATATGAATTATCAATGCATAGAAACATACTTAAATGAAAAAATAGCAACTGAGATAAGGATCATTTAAGTGGCAACGATGCATTAAGAGCTATGATAAATAAAAACCAAGCAACAACTCAATGCAATGGAATATATATATATATATCTCGTATCATTAGAATTTCAATAGTAAAAAAGAATTCAAACGGAGGAGACGTGACTGCTATTGGACACCGCCTGCGAGCTGGGGAAGTGAGAGGCCATACCGCTCTTCCATCCCCTTTGGAGTATTAATAATTTTGAAACGGTCAGATATAGCTTTCTAGGCTGCATTTCCATCAATAATGCAGCATATAAACTGCTCAGAGCCCCGTGCATATATCCTCATTCGCTCATGTCATCTGGGTAACACAGTGGCTTAGGTTAGGTCACATTCCCCCCAATAAAGAGGCTCAATTTTGAGTCTCCTCAAAATTACCTATAAAAAAAATATCAGAATTTTGGCTACATAACCAATAAACAGAACTTTTTTATATAAACACATCCATACACATAAAATTATTCAATGAATCCACCTTCAGAATCTACAATGCATGAGCACAGGTATTTGGGGCTCTAGACTGACATAAACTGCATGATGCCTCAAAGTTGCAAAACACGTGTAAACTAGATTATATCTTGTGGGACAAGCCCAATGTTTGACTGTATGTGGACCAGAACTAGAAGCAAAGATACACATTAGAATAAAATAGGTGATCAAGGGCCTCAAGTCTCATCGCTTACAGTTTATATCCATGACATGATGACAGTAATGCCTTTACATACAGTAAACCATTTGTGATGTGTTTTGTCATTTCCTTTCTTTTCTCGCCCCTTACAATCCAAGCAAAGGCTTATGTATTTTTATAACCTCAAAATAGCAAGAAAGCTGCAAGATTTATAATATAATAAGAAAAACAGTTGGTTCAAACATGTAAAGAAACACAGAAAAAGAAATCTGAAGTGGAACTAACAAAGAGAACCCAAACGAGTCGTACTTGCCCCATTTTCAAGCCAAGACTGGACAGACATTTCAGCTAAAACCAAATGCATTTTACAAATTTGGGTTGGGGATGAAAGTGGTAGAAGTAAAGTTAGTAACAAAGATCATGAAAACGCTCTATACATTGAAAAACCCATCATCAAGCAATCTAAAAAAGCAAATACAACAAAATATAAAAGTGAATCGCTCAATCTACCAGGCATATTGCATAAACACTGAATATAAAACCCAATTTTTTACCCCAAAAAAAAAAAAAAAAAACCAACAAATGCAGCTCTAAATATACGAAAATAGCATGAAAATACAGACCAACAAACAAAAATCGAAACTTTTGACAATGATGCCCTCAGATCTCATAGCTTCAAATAAATCATCAACAGTTTATACCCAGTCGCTATCATCAAATGCCTTTACAACCCTTATGTGTGTGTGTGTGCATATATAGAGATAGAGAGAGAGAGAGAGTGGTGGAGGTAAAGGCAAGTGATGATTAAAGACCATGGAACCGATCAATACATGAGATTTCATCATCAGGCAAGTATTGAATTTTATACATACATATATATATATGTGATCAATGTGTGTGTATTTTTGTGTACAAAGAGTGGTTTTAAGATACATATACGATCGAGAAAGCAGAAATGGCGAGTGAGAGCTTGGCGATGAGTTGACTCAGAGATCGGCATTTTCACGGCCGAGCCGCCTAGGAAGACAACGGCGCTAGAAGCAGATAGGGTTGGCAGTGCAAGTCGATGATTTTATGGGAGAGTTGAATTGTCCGTAATAACCTTGTGTAATATCGGAAGTGCCATTGGTATGTGTTTGGTAGCTAAAAACAAGATGATGAATTTTTTTAAAAAAAACTCGGAGTAATGTTAGAGCATCTCGAACGGTTTAGTAAATTTTTTATCAAATCTAACTAAAAAAAAGGTAATTTCTTCAATGTGATACGAGTAATTCCAACCGTTGCACTGTAGTGTGCATCAAAATAATGGAGACGTCTGGTGGGACAATCGGCCGGCCGATCAGTTAAGCTTCTGAATTTTTTTTTTCCTCTTCCCTTTCTGTTTCCCATTTTGTTTTTTCATTTCTTTTTCTCTCTATTAAATATTTTATATCTTTTGTTGCCTCCAATAATAATTTCCTTCTGAAAACTGATATAAACACATTCAAATAATGATGAGATTTGGTAATTTGGGAAGTTAGGGTTTGAGATTTGTAATATTTAAAAGAGGTGTTTTGTGTGTTTTAAGCTCTATGTACATATGAGGTCTTGAAAATGGGGATTTGTGGGTTTAATTGGTGGAATTTGGTCTTATGATCAATGTTTGAAAAAAAAAATGCCCTAGTTGAATTTAAATAATTAATTTGTATAATTAAATCGGTAATTGTGGGGAATATGAAATTGAATTGAAAATCATGAAATTGGATGAAATTGGGACTAATTGGTGTAGTTTGATTGATGAATCACTTACCGATGGAAAATGTAATAAGTTATCTGTTTGATAGATTTATTTGTCTATTTAGAAATAACTATTTTGGGCTATCGGTAGAGGATAGTCTTGATTGTTGTAGACACTGCATGATGATTAGGGAAATTGAAACTAATCATTTGGATTATGTCATTAAATGTAACGGTGGAATTAACACATTGAATATGTGAATTGTTGGGTCATTGTATATGACTATGTGTTTAAATACATTGTATATCTATATTGTGTGGGAAGAGATAGGGGATGCACTCCATTTGTTTCAGAGGAGATAGAGGATGGACTCCATGGATAATTAAGTTGGGTGGAGTGTCCATGGTGCAAGTTCTGAAATCTTATTTATAGGTGCCAGTTCCTTCGAACGTAGTTCCGTAAAATGACATGTGAATGGAAGTGTTGAATGATGTTTGTTATTGAAGTGTTGTTTTATGAGTTGTAGTCTTATTTTAAACTGTTTGGGTAATATTGGACTATGTCAATGAATTAATTTGGATAAATAATGGGAAGTGGATTGAACTTGATAGAAATGTTGATTGGTTATAAAAATGGTATAAGTTGGTTTACAAGTGTTAAACATTTATCGAATGCTTACGTTTTAGTTAATTCTTATATTATGTTTAACATATCTCTACTGGGCTTTGGCTCACCCTATTTTGGACATTATTTTTCAGGTACCGGGGACATGCCGCCTCCAAGGTCTTAGTTTGGGAGGTTGTGGGGTTGAAGACTCCCTTTAGGTTATTTTGTTTTAGTGTTACATGTATATTCAAGCCAAGGTTTTTTTGTTTTTTTTGTTTTTTGTAAATAACTCTTCTTTTGCTGTAACCAAGTTATACTTGGAAAGATGTAAACCCGTATGACACTTGTTTTATTTGTTAACATGTAACATCTTTTGGAAAGAACACTCTGATGAATGTAAATATAATGTTTCTTTTATTGTTTATGGATTTTATGAATGATGGTTTTAAGTTATATTTTGAGGGCGTTACAGTCCCACACCCATGTGAAACATTTGATATAATTTTTGGGATCTCTAATATTTTTGAAAAATTCACTTTGGTATGTTTCTTGGAGAAAGGGCAAGAAAAAAATTGGAAATTAATTTTTTTTAGAAGTGGGTTGGCTTTTTGGCTTTTTGTTTTTTTTGACTTTTTTTTTGAGATAAGAGTGTAATGATTATGAGTTGGATGTAATGTTTTGTTTGTTGTAACTAAAATAACGTGTTTTGTCTTTTGTGGCTAAAATAGCTACAAAAGCCTTTGCCAAACGGAGCCTTAATAAGTTTCAAAGGAATTGAATCACTTTTGTGAGGAATACATGACATAGGGTTCATTTGAGATGTAAGTTGATTTTTTTGATTTTTTTAATTATTTTATTTTGGAGTTAAAAAAATTCATTTGGGATAGACTTCTTAGTTTTTTTAATTTTTATGAGATAAAAAATATAATGATTATCGTTGGATATGCCATTTTGTTCTATTTGGTTAAAATAATCTATTTTATCCTATAAGACTATTTTAACCCCAGCCTTTATTCCAAATGGGGTATAATTCTAAGGCTGGATTTGGCAAATTTTTTGTTGACTTTTTTTTTAGGAATTTTTTTTAATATAATAAAAACAAAAGCAAACAAAACTTCTTATTTTTAAGTTATATTTTTGGACGGTTTGGGTATGGTTTATTTTTTTAATTTTTTAACTTATTATGAATATAAAAATATACATAGAAAAATAGATAAATGACATGATAAAAATAAATCAATAAATTGATAAACAATTTATTTAACGTATTGCCAAATTCCTAAACCGGAGTCACATGAAAAGTGAAAATACTTTTTTAAGTCTACCAGAGATATACTTTTTTACCTTCAGTGATTTTTTTTTTTTTTTTAATGTTTGCATTTTTTTTATAAACTTTTTAGATCATTAAATTTGAAGGACTTTAAAAGTAATATAAAATTACACAAAAGTTTAAAAAAATATACTCATTAAATTTTTTTTAAATCTAGTAAGAGGACATTGTTGCTCATCTAAAGATTTTACTCTCAATACTTTCTTTCTTGTCCTCTTGGACTACAGTATGTATGTGCTATTATTTCTATAACTTAGAAGAATAAAGATAAATCATACTAATTTCTCTAAAGATTTAAAAAAAAAATATAGTTACTCTAATAATTTTGATATATTTGCACCTATATTGCTTTTAGTATGATTAAATAGACAAAAACCGATACAAATAGTGTAACGACATAAGAATAAATAATAAAAATATATATTTCAATATAAAAGAGGTAACATTATTTTTTTGTTTGTATAAATAATAAATTATTCATAAAAATTGAGTTAAGTAGTATGCGAATTAAAACATTAATAAAGTCTAATGTAATTATTTTAAAATTATGAAACTTATTGTATTTTGTTCAAATTTCAATGGAGACAGTATAATTTACTCAAAAAACTAAGAACAAATACAAAAACAAAGTTTAGATACTAACTTTTTTACTGTTTATTCACCAAAAAAAAAACGTTTTTACTGTCCTTCATGGCCACAACGAAAATATATTCACTTTATTTATTTTCAGTTTTTTGTATTCACTTTTTAAAAAAATTTACTTTATCATTTTTCATATTTTTTGGTTTTTAGTGATTTTTTTAATATTTTAAGCAATCTTTAAACTTTTAAACACACCTAACATAAATACACTTAGAAAATATAATATTTGTGAAAAAAATCTTTAAAAAATTCACTTAATTCCAAAAATATCAAAAAAATACAGAAATTCAATACATTTTTTCGTATTTTTTTGTATTTATTAAAATTTTAAAATATTTTTTCACAAATAATTCACTATTTAGATACATGAAGTCAAAAAGTACACTTATTTAGATAATCCCAAACCACACCTAAGTAAGATACATCTAAATAAGTAAAAAAATTGCTTAAAATTTTAAAAAATATTCACTTAAAAAAAATTAAATTTAAAAAAAATTGAAACCAAACTCACTGATTAATTTTTCGTACTCTTTTCCCCATCTTCTTCTTCTTTTTTTTTTTTTTTTTTCAACCAAACATGCTTGAATTGGCAAACATTTATGTGCTTCTGGGCCGGTTTTGAAGACCCAAAAGTGATTGTCATGGTTGGTGGGTAAGCCTGTTTGGGCTGAAACAAATAAAAGTTATGTATTGGGTAGGACATACATGGAGTGTAGCCCCAATACAAGTCCATCAGGTTTATAATTTATGGGAAAGTTACCAATAAGATCTATATATAAAGTTTAAAACTCATTTAATCCCAAAATAAAATATTTGTACCAATTAGTCTTATATATTTTTAATTGTTATCAAATTTTTTTTTTTTTTTAATTTACAAACGCTCCTATGTCCTACTACTGTTTGACTTCCATCAGATGGTCATTGAAGACTCGTCGGAATGTTCAACATCACCGGAAAGTCACTGGAGTATCGCCGGAAGTTGACCGGAGTGTTCTGAACATCAATGGAAGTCGCCAGAATGTCCAGAACGTTCGCTGGACATTAATAACATCGTTGGAGACTCACCGAAATGTCCAGAATATTACTGAAAAAAAGAATAAATAGAGAAATTAGAACGAAAAAACATAGCAAAATGTGCTAAATATTAATAAACTAAAAGGAAAAAAATATAGCGACAAAAAACACCAATAATGGGAAAAAAACATATGCTATTTATCAATTTTTGTAGGATTTAAGTAAATAATCTCCAATATTGACCAAACTGAAAAGCAAGCTTTGAAATTGTAAAATGCTATAGTTTCAAAGCAAAAATCTATTAAGCATTTATTCTTATTAATCAAACTGAAAAATATATTATGAAATTGCAAAATTTTATAGTTCTAAAGAATGTTATGAAATTACAAATTTTTACAGCCTTAAACCATGATTCATTCCAGTACAAAAAAATTGAAACTAAAAATTTTTACAATTTTCACCGCATGTAACTAAAATTCAAAAACAACTTGTTCATAACTTGAAAATTTTCTCCATTAAAACATGAAAAGAGAAGTGTATAGCAAAGAAAATGTAGAAAAATTAAGAGATCGAAGGAGAGAGACAAATATAGAGAGAGGATTGTACTCTATCGACTATTTTTTTGTTTAGCTCTAGCTACGTCAAATCTAAGTAAATCTACTTATCTTCTTCGTTGGAAACATATCTTTTTCACCGTCGGTGAGAGTAAAGTAAGGAGTCGGCGGTCGGTGGTTACCAGCGAACCCCAATCGATGGTAGTCGTCGGTCATTAGTGAATATATCAGAAAGAGAAAGAGAAGAAGTAATAAGATGTGGTTGCCTGTCGACAATAGTCGGAAATCAGAAAGAGGAAGAAATCAGAAAGAGGAAGAGGCAGAACAAAACAAAGGCTCAGAAGAAGAAAAACGTTATAAAACTTTTTAGTGTAAACAAAAAGTTATGGAACTAAATAAGTCACGCTTTTTTCAAAGAGGACTTCTTGATAATTTGTCCATAATTTATCTTCTTTATTTTTTAAAGGGTAGTCTTATTATTGCCCCCACCAAAAATAAAATAAAATAGAAATAGAAAAGACTTATCTTATTTAAGGTCATTACTCAGTGTTAATTCCCATCAAACATAGGTTAAAAAACAATAATTGAATAAAAGGAGAGATGTAGTATTTTTCTTTCTATTTTGTGTAGTCTATTTATAATGAGAGTGTGGCCAATGCCATGTGATGATGTAGATCTCACTCTCATTAGAGTCACTTTATTTTCTATTGTATTTTCTATGGCCTAGTCATAATGAGAGTAGGGCCTATAATATGTGATGATGTGGAACTCATTTTTCTTGTAAAGAAAATGATGAATCCATAACAAGATTGACAATATTTAATCCTCAAACTACATTGAGTTAATATGGTTTAGTTCTAATAAAGATTAGTTTGGTCTTAAATTTAAAATTTAGAACAGGCATAATTACTTTTAAGATTGGAAAATGTTAGAAATTCTAAATATTTTATCAAATATTCTACCAAATGTCTCACATAAATGTGAAACTCATACATGTGTGTCTCACACCCATACGAGACATTTGGTAAAATATTTGAGATCTCTTGTATTACTTTTTAAGATTTGGCTATGTGAATTAAGAGTCATTTATTAATAGCAAATAAATTAATGAGCCTCTGTTATGATTTCATCTTCAATTAAAGGATTGGTTTGAATTTGAAAGATATTAAATGTAGTAGAAGTGATTCAACTATTAGGTCATTTAATTCATGACGTTCAACCTTAAGAAAAATTTAAAAAATTCTTATTGTCAAAAGTTCAAATATTTTAAAAATTTAATAAAATAAAGTTTTATTTTAATATTTAACCTAAAACCTCAAAAAAAATCCTGACATAATGCAAAGTTATGTAGAAGAGACAATTTTCTCTATTAGGCAGATTATAATGCACTAAAAACATCTTTTAATTAGGACTGATGTTAAAGTCATGCTTTGGATCACTATGGCAGAAATCCAATAACTGGGTAGTTGATTTGTTGACATCAATGAAGCTCAATAATGTTGCCTTGTGATTTTTATGAGCAAGTACAGATGCAACAGAGCCAGGGATCATGTCTTGAAAAGCATCCTCATCGGCTTTATTTTTATGCCTTTTCCATTATATATGTACGGTTCATATTTCTGTTTGAGATTAAAATTGAATCGTTCAGTCTATTTTATAGGCTTATTTTTAATTTTATTTCGATAATTTAAATTATTAATGTGTAAAATTTATCGAGTACTATATCTCTGTAAAATATTATATTGATCGGATATTAATAGCTATTTGATAGGATCAAATTTTTGTCAACTGTTTATATTTTCACTGTCTATTTTTTTTTTATTATACAAATCTGATACGATCAAATAGCTATCGATATCTGATCAATATAATGTTTTATTAGGAGGCAGTACTCGATGAGTTCTTCACATTAAATAGTTTAGATTATCGAAATATGGCCCAAATATAAGTCTATGAATCAGACTGAATGGTCCAATCTTAATCTCAAATATGGAAAGAGATAAGCTGGACCCAGCCTGTGTTTGGCAAGTGGGTTTGCAGGTTTTTTTTGGCTATTTTAGCCACAAAAAACAAAATAGGCTATTTTAGCCATAACAAACAAAACATCACATCCAACCCATAATCATTACATTCTTCTCTCACAAAAAAATTCAAAAAAGCCAAAAAGCCCTTCCCAAACTAAGCTTTTAAGCCTAGGTTAAAATAGCCAAAAAAATCAAAAAGTCAAAAAGACAACTCACTTCCCAAACGGAGGCTATATATATATATATATATATATATATATATGTATATCTGTGTGTGCGCTCCTTCATCAAGAGCATTTCAACCTTTATGGCAGGCTCTTAACCTAGGCAATATGTGTGTGTGTGTTCCTTCATCAGGAGCATTTCAACCTTTATGGCAGGCTTTTAACTAGGTATTGGCTAGGTAGTGTAGATCCAATGTACGAGGCAACCTTATTTTCACAAATTACATGTAGATTGTTTTTATTATTAGACGACGAACCAAAATTCTTCATAAAAGTATTGTGAATCATGATTCAGTTGCTGCTTAGTTGGTCTCAAAAAAATTTTCTTTTGAATTCCAACCTTAAAATACACCTCCACAGTGAAAGTGTCAAATATCGTCTCATATATCCATTATGGACATCATCTACCACTGATCCCACTTTAGTGCAAGCTTGACCCTAACTCATGTTTGACATGTGGCTTGGCCCCTACTTGGAAGCATTGTCGGCAGCGCCCTCAAAGGTTTGTCCTTTTGAGTTCTAACTCAAAAATCACCTCTATAATAAAGTCATGTGTCGTCTTGTTAGTCCATCTTAAACATCATCCGCAACCGTTGTAGAATGCTAACATAATCCGGGACACCAAGATCACAATGAAATTTAAAAAAGAAATGAGGGTCTAGAGGGAATTTGTACATCTCTATCTATTGTGATGTACTTCACATGCCTTTCAATGTATTGAGAACAGAACAGTCTGTTAAAAAAATGATAAATTACCAATAGATTTTGATAGTTAGACTTATTAATTTCTATAAGTCCTATTGAAAGTTAGTTATAATAAAATCATCGTTTAAAACATTTTTTTGTAACAATTTTTTTTATGTCAGTAAAAATTGACAATTAGCGACATTTTTTTCACGATTTTTATAAATTGTCCATAAAATTTATAATTAGTAATTTTTTTTGTAACGAATTTTTTAAACTGTCATTCACAAGTGATGATTTTGATGAACACCACATGTTTGAAAAAATCACAAGAACAAATCTTATACACTTTTGTGAGTCCATCTTAGAAATCCATGTCCAAATCCCCCCACTGCTTATCTTTATCTCCCAAAAAGTTAGTCTAGTGGCCACTATGTGAGCCCAATTGCAACCCCATTCTCTCTTGCAAATTCTTTATTCAACCCCCGTCATTCGATCAATCTCAGTGCTCCACCTCTCTTGTATCAGAACACACTGTATGCTTTCGATGATGGTTACATCTGCCTAATTCTTCAAGCAATCATCTCAGGTTGGTTTTCTTGGTGCCCATTTTTCAAAAGAAGACAAAGGTGGTGGTGCTTGTGCTGCACTGCACAAACTCTATACGGTATATTCTTATAGATCTCCTCAATACTTGCTGTATAATACACTTATATAATGTGGTCTACAATGATAATTCCACACACACTATTATCAACTTGTGTATATTTATACCGGTATATACATAGTTTTCAAAGAAAAAAATACACATGTTTTTTTGTTTTTCTTTACACAAAAAAAAAAAAAAAGAGAAAGAAAAGAAGTTTAAACATGCTTGGTATGCACATATGTTTTCAAAATTTTGTTTTGGAAACAAGTAGAGGTTGTTGCCTGTGGCCAAAAGTGGTGGCTTGCTAGAGGTTGTTTTTGGTGGTGGTGGAGGGAGGGAGCTCGAGGTGGTGATGGGTGTGTGGGTGGTGGCCCAAGGGGATGGGGAGGGAGAAATGAATGAGTAAAAATTTGTTTTCAAAATAGATGGAAACAACTTTTTTGTTTGGTATAATTTAGGTCAAGTTTGGCTAACAAAAAAAAGTGCACTTATTTCATCTTTTTATCTTTTTTGGGTCACATCAATCAACATCTTCTCTCTACTTTTTCTACACATAATACAAAAAAAGTCAAAAAGTACACTTATTTAGTCTTCCCAAACTTGGCCTTAGTAAATATTGTAAATTGTTTTACATTTTTTGAAAACAAAATTGACACCAAACGAGTTTATGTTTATAATTTTTAAAACTTCTGTAAACACATACAAAATATTCTAAATATAAAAGTTACCAAACTGAGGCTAATAGTTTCTTTTTCCTTATATATGTTAGTCTTGTATTTATCATTTCAGAACAGTTACACTTGTTTTTTTTCTACTGAATTTGTCCAATCAAGAGGAAGCTAAGTAGAGAAAGTTCACATCATATCTCATAAAGTATAGGGACACCTAAAATTTTTTATGATTTGGTTTGAATAAAGCCAATGCTCACATGAACATGCCTTCTTCAGCATTGAAAGGAACATACTTCTCAAGAAAACAGAGAAAGGTGAACATCGGCAACTTTTTGGGTACGGCCTATTTGAAGTGTTTTTCGGTTTTCATGTTGTTCTTGGCCGGTTTAAGGGTCACAGTTGGTCTAAGCTTCTTGGCCTACAAGCCCCCATGAAAAAAAAAAAAAATGAAAGAGGATGCTTAGCAGTGCTCACTTCTCGAAGTCTGTCAACTGGTGGCGCTTTCAAGACCCAAGCTTTGAACCTCATGAAGACAAATCTAGATGTGTTCTCTCGTGTCGGTGTTGTGAAGATCGGTTTTAAGGTTAGTAGTGCTCAATTATTCTGCAGATGTGCTTTGTGAAATTTCACTATTAGCTTTGTGTAAAGTACAAATTTGGACCTTTTGAGGGGGCTTTTTATGTAAACTTTGTGAAGATAGGTTGTGTATCAGAAATGCCAAGGATGCTTCAAGTGATTCAAATTTCTGATTTTATGGTTATGTGATAGGTAATGCACAAAATACTTTTTACAAAATAAATCTGTTTATGTGGGTTTGACTTAAACCACAACCAAGTCATACAAATCTTGGTTCATGGATGAATTCCATGTTTTTTTGTTTAGTTTTTAGTCTAACTGAGGATGTAGCTGGCCTTTGACAGAATGGAATGGCAAAAAAGAATGGAATGGTGGAAAATAATTCATATAAGCCGATCTCAATTGATTAGGAGATAAAGCTTTGGTTTGGTTCAATCGTGTTGTAACCTTCCTAACATATTTGGAGCGAATTTGTAGCACACATTATTGGAGGGCATATAATTAGGTTAGTTATACCATAGTTTTAAGTTTTGAACCTTAAAATGCCGAATCCCTCAACCTTACACAACATATTGTTTTAAGAGTGTTTTTGGTTTCCATTTAAGTCTGCTTTTATAAACCAACAACCGTTTGAGAACAGGCTAATTTAGTAACTTTTTGGCTATTTGACTAAAATATGAGCTAAAAAAAATTAGTATGTTTGGGATGACTTTTTGGCTTTTTACGAAAAGATGTGCAAAAAGTAGAGAGAAAAGAGAATTTTTGACTTTTTGGTTTGGGTTGTTGACTTTTTAGCTAATTTAGTAACTTTTTGACTTTTTAACTGAAATAGAGGGTTCCCAAACGAGGCCTAAATCAAGACTAAAACAAATCATGTTATTTAACACACTTACTACTTTTTGAATAAAATGTTTAATCCATCAATCTTTAAGTCATGTTTTATGGTAACTTTATTAGTTTTTTTTTTTTTTTTTTGTTTTTTGAGCTAAAACAAGTTAATTTTTTGACTTACTATTTCAAGAAATAAGTTGACTTTTTGTTGTTTATTTATTTATTATATTTTTATGTGTAACAAAAACAAAAACTTTTTTAACTTACTTAATTAAAAAAACCAAATAAAGTGGCTTAAATATGATTAGGCGAATCTTCATGCATGTTATGACGGCTAAAAGTGCTAATAAAACTAGAGATTATGCTACAATTAGAGACTGAAATCTTTCCATAAACTTGCTCACTAATTTAATCCATTCCACTTGTCACTTAAAGCTCATTGATAGCAAATTAGCATGTGTGATCACTAACCCTAGTTGCATCTGTAACAAAGCAACAATTACTAGTATAACAAAACTCATCACCACCATATCATCGACATTCTAATTACATTTGTAGCAGAGCAAACCACCTGAAGGAGTATCAGAAGAAAAAACAACCTGCTATATCTAGTTCAAGTTTTTGAAAGATCCACATGCTAACTTGTTTGCAGCTTAAAACATGTCTTGATTTGAAAAGGGGGCAAAAACAGTAGACACAAAACCAATGAAGTACACGAAAAAGCAGAGTAGTTTTTGTTGAAAAGTATGTTATATATTGTTGGACTATTTTTCTAACAACTCAAAATTTTCAAACTAGTGGTGATCTAACAATCTTTTCAGAGTTTCTTTACTGATTACATGGGACAAATACATGTTGGAATCGCAAGTCTCAATGTGTAATTAATGCAAAATAGGGCATGACCCAACAACGATATACAAACATGCTCATTTTCTCAACCAAAATACACACTCGTAGAGGAAGCGGAGTGCTCATTTTTGCAACCAAAACACACACTCATGAATCCCATGCACATGTATGTGAAACACATGTTGTAGACGAAGTGGAGTGTATGTATGAATCCCATGTACATGTATGTGAAACACATGTTGCAAGTCTCAATGTAAAATTAATGCAGACCAAGGCATGACCTAAAAACGATAGACAAACATGCTCACTTTTGCAACCAAAACACACATGTTGTAGATGAAGTGGAGTGTATGTGTGAATCCCACGCACATGTATGTGAAACACATGTTGCAAGTCTCAATGTAAAATTAATGCAGACCAAGGCATGACCTAATAACGATAGACAAACACGCTCATTTTTGCAACCAAAACACACATTCACACACAAAGCATAGCGAGTGTGTGAATTCCACACGTGTGTGATACCCACGTATGTACTTTCTCCATGATTGTATATTTGAGTGTAAAAATTCAATGCGTCTTATCTATTATCTTTCTTAGAGCATGAACATGCCACATATGGCCTGTGTGGAAGCTAATTTACAAACATTCATATGTACATATCCAACTTAACCACCAAAATGCTAAACCCTCCTCAAGCTCATGACTGCACTTTAAAGCCCTAATCAAGCTCAAGCTCAATTTAAGAACTTATTTGGTATGAACTAAAAAAGTATATTTATTTATCTTTTTATTTTTTTTAGATCACATTACCTCTTTATTTTTCTACAAATATTTTTATATAAAATAAAAAAATATACTTAATTAGATCATTCTAAACAATTTTAAAACTCATGCTCAATTTAAGAGTTAAAAGAATATACTTATTTATCTTTTTTAAATCACATAACTTTTTTACTTTTTAACATATCTTTTTATAAAAAAATAAAAATATACACACATTTAAATTATCCGAAATAACTCTTCCAGCATTTAAATCTATTTCAAGTACAATCGACCTCTCCACAAAAGAGTGAGGAATAAAGCTATCTAAGTACTATCTCTCTTTCGTTTAAAAAAACAAAAAAAAACAAGGGAAAAAAAAAAGGTTATCTCTTCAGCCAAACCTACCTACTAACTCGTGTGCGCAGAATCTTTATGCACTGAGCAGAAACCTTTTTCATACAGAAAAATTTCACAATAATAAAGAAAGGGCTTGCTTCTCTCCAGAAATTACTGTTGAATCCAGCAAAAACCCACCACAGATTTTTTTTTTAATAATCTAAATCATTCAACGTGTAAAACTCATAAGTACTATATGCTTGTAAAAAATTACAATCGAATATCGATAGTTATATAATCAAATCAATTTTATATATAAAAAAATAGATAGTAAAAAAACAAACAATTAACAGAAATCTAATCAGATGAGATAACTATCGATATCCGATCAACGTAATTTTTTATAAACATATAATATTCAACGAGTTCTATCCATTGAACAGTTCAAATTATTAAAATTGTACCATGATAAACCTTACGGGCCCAACATCGGACTAGACAGAAACCCAACCCATAAAGAAAATGTTTCCTTACTCCACTTGCAATATGTGGTCGAAGATGATTCACACTTTTATTTTTCACTCTTTCCAATCTATCAAAATCAGTCTGCTCAGTAACAACAGCATTCAAGAGGCTATACCCACTTCAAAGTCCCACCACGACCTCCAAACAAAACATTAGTCCATTCTTAGGCTGTAAGACATGAAAAATCAAAGGCAGATACAATAATACAAATGCTCACATCTTTCTGAAGTTTCTAAGGTAATTCAACCCGTGAAGAACATTAAAGATAAAATACACGACATGGACAGCTGAACCATCCAAGCAAACAAACATCAGGAAAAAGAGAGTAAAAAAACAAAAAACAACATGGAAGAGAGAGAGAGGAAAAAAAAAAAGAATAAAGACAAAAAAAAAGAAGAGAAAAGCCCCATTCCAATGTGCGAAGATATTGTTCTGGCACCTTCCCGTCTGATTTTGAATTGTGCACTTACTGCATACAAATTTCCCATCCTATGCAACTCCATAGGACTAAAAAAAAAAAGAAGGAAAAACCCCATTACCAACTAAGTGTTCTATTTCTTTCTTCTATTCACATGCCAGTTTGGTGTCAAAGCTGCTCAAACAGATAGCAAAAGCCTGGAATGCAGATAAAGGATAGCGATAATCCATAGTAAACATATCCTTGCCAACCTTACCGAACTGCAAGATAGTTTTGTCATGGTCAGATTGGGCTGGCTGAGACGGTGTTGGTGCACCGGCAACAGGCTGTGTGGCAGCAATCAATTGGAAATTCTTGACAGACGCAACTGTAACTCTCCCCCGGAAGTTAAGGCACCAACACTGCAACTGCTCGTGCCACCTTGGTGCCTTGTTTCGAAGAACTAAAGGTCTGTCTTTTCCTTCCTCTCCTTCCTCACGTGGACCAACAATGTCTGAAAATCGGGAGCTACTGAACTCGGTTGAGTAGTTGTCAATTGATTTCGAGAACGAGATACTCCTGAATGAGTCTTCAAGGGAGCGAGGAAGGAGCTCAGGTTGGCCCGGGACAGTGCCACCTGGCTCAAGGGCTGAAGCAGGGATTGAATGCATGATGCAATGCATTTTGCGTGGACCTCTTGTGCCTAGCACATTCAGTTCATATGTGACTTGGGCGATGTTGTAGCTGCCTGAAGGGACTTTGGGAGAAACTTTTTTTGAGTGGAACCTACGGCTTGTACACCCAGGCGGGGAAAGATGAGCACTATTGTATGGCTGCTGTGTGTCATAAATTATGAATTTTGTGCCAAGGAAATTTGACCTGTTACAAGGGAAATATATAAATCTGAAGGGCATTCATCAACCAAATGTGCAATGATAAATAAAAGATTAACTAATTTAAAAATTATATATTAAAATTTTTGGATCGTCTTAGTTGAACCGAATCATGGTCCATTCGAACGTCTTCTTTATTGCTTAAAAAGTATATATATATATATATATATATGTATACATGTATATCTAAAACACATAACTACTAACAAATTGTCTGTACAACTCATACTGAAGAACACCGTAAAGCGGCAATTTATTTCCACATTTAAATTTGAGCACGCTGTGCATAATATAAATGAGCTTTATTAAATTTTTTCTTCAAACCCTTAGACAGAAGGCAAATATTTCGACATACAAAATATACAGTAACATAATCAGGAAGTACCACCCCTTAAATATAAAACACCCATTTATGTCTGAACTCTTAGGCTACAAACCTGGAGCCAACTCTTCTGAAAAATTATAAGAAGTTCATGAAATTTTGGCTTCAAGTAAACTTTGTATTAACATCTTAGGATTAATCCGCCACACGTGTGTTAAGAAAACCCAAGTGGGATTTGGGACCACAAAAATGCAACTCCATGATCCAAAAAACCATTTATTTTGTTAAGTGGATGCCAGCAGAGATATCCATGGAATAAATTAATGTATTGAACCCAGAGAATAAGAGAGTTCCACTAATTTCCCTTCTCTTGTCCATTGCCTACCACCCTCAAGAAATAAAGAAAAAAAATAAATAAAAAATAAAATAAAAACGCCCTTTCTCTCATTCAATTATTACCCTTTCTAGTTCTCAAGAGCTATCAGGAGCAGTAACATATTTGAAAAGGGAGTATTAGTTTTAAAATTTAAATGTACCTTTGCTAGAAAAGCCATCCACTAGTGTGCTCGTATAGATTAATACAATACACACACAAACATATATATATATATATAAACATCATTAATAAAAAATAGCAGTTAAACGTAATGGAAATAAGTAGATTCCTAGAATAGAGATTTGGCAATCAAATGTATGTCAACCATAATTATGAAGACTTTAGCACCCCCAAGACTGAGCAGTTCTTAAATTGCACGCTTACCTTAGTTTTCCTATGTAAGTGCTGCTTGATCTTGATATGTTATCTGCATCCATGGAAATCACATACTCTGTGCAAGTAGTTCGCCGACTCCGTTTTGCAGAAAGAAGAAATTTCCCATTTTCAACAAGCAAGGCTGCAAGAGCAAAGCATTGAATCACAAAAGAATATTAGGAAACAAATGACAAAGGCAGGAAAAATAAATTGAAGGCTATTGTTTGAGAGACAGTTTTGAGTCCAGCAAGGTCAAGTGCAACAACTGGATTAACCCTAGCACTGGACTATGAGAAGTCAAGGCTACTGAATTATCACCTAATTGAACTTTATGTTTATTTAGCTAATATAAATGTTCGGTTTTGTTTGGCTTACTCAACTCACCCCGTCTGAGATAGAACATGCATGATTTGCTACACATATACATAGAAATTGAATAAATAGATTGTTCCTCTCAAAGCAGTGGCAACAATTACAGCTGAGCTAATTGCATAACAAGGCCAGTTGGTCAAAATGAAATTCTAGCAAGCACACAAGTAGAATTGCATACAATTCCAGCACAAAAAGAGAAATTGGGCAACTATGTTCAGTAGGTAACACTTGGAAGCTATAATGTGGACAATCAGAACACAGACCTCAATCCCTGGTGCTGGTTTAGTCAAAACAATTAACAAATGCATAGTTGGCTTGTAGAGAAAACTGGGAAGTTTCCAACAGATAAATTCAGAATCAATTATATTTCAATAGTAACCACATAGATGAGGAGTAGGAGTTGAGTGACTCAGTAAAAAATAAAGGGTTACAACAATACTCTGACAGAGCTGCATTACATATTTAAATAAGACCAGATGCAAAAGATATGGTCTGCTCTGCTGTTTCATTGTGGTCTCATTAATACGCTGATTGAACCTCTTGCTGTTGCATTCATGAGTTCCAGGATTTCCACAAACCAATGTTGGATTCAGAACAACAATGCTGGGTTTTTTGTCCCACAGAGGAGCAAGTTTTTCCACACATATCAGAAAGAGCAACTAGTTCTAGGCTAAACAAGGAGGATAAGATGCATCTATGTTTCAAAATAGATGCTTGAAGCCAAAAGAAGCATGAGCTGCATTATGCCATGTTGACATTGCCTTAGTAAGCTCAGTTCAACAAATCTTACCCAATGCAAATATTACAAAATTATGAACCAAATGATTGTACTTTTGCCCAACTCCAAGACATCATTAAATAAAGAAAAATACGGAAGTTGATAACACTCAATTTAAGATGACCATTGATCTCCATGGGGCAGGTCATGCATAACAAACCAAAGTTCACAAACTAGTAGCAATTAAATGGTTATAAGAAATCCTTCCTTACCAGGGCTAAGGCAAAGGAAAAGGCGGTAAGTTAAATTCGCTTTGTCTCTCTTAATGAAGCACTGAATGGTTCCATCTCGATGCCCTGGCTGTAAAAGAGAAATAAATCAGAAATGTCATGCAGCTTTGGCAGAAAATTTATTCATATTCATTAATTCTATATTTGTATTAATCAAAATGTCATAAGAATGATTCATTTTTAAGGAACATTATAGGTGAATTTAGAAAGTAGCTAAGCAATATTAAAAACCAAAGCAAGACGAGAGAAAATAAAACCCACCTGCTTCAGGGAGACTGGAAAGGTAATTTTCCCTGAAAACTCGGGGCTTTCGACAATTTCTTTGCACATTTCCCTCCATGACCTGCACACAGCAGCACAGGCAACAACATGTTTGCGAGCAGGCCAACCATTCTCACTTGCCTCTAACCTCTTAATCACATCACGAAGAAGCTCTGGTGGGAGGCTAGCCCAACAGCTATTCTGGATGACCGGAGGCTGGTCATGCAACTCATGGACCGCGCTATGAGATTTTCCCCTGTGATGTCCAGGTAGCCTCACCTCAAAACTCCGCCTTGATATGCTTCCAAAGCCATCCCTTACATCACGGACTATACTGCGGAATGACATATACTCTAGTCCGTTTGAAACCAAACAGAATGTTTATAGATACTTTTTCCCAGTATGTTTGCATAAAATATTTATTCCACAGCTTCCACTTAAGCCAAATGGCGACTAAAGATCAACAACATTTGTATGCATAGATAACTGCATAACAACAAACGATTTAGTTCAAAATTTTGTCTACGAAGCTTAGTGAACAAGGAAAAGAATAGACAACGATGGATGAGGAAAAAAACAAAAATGAAAGAAAGGAAGATTCCTACAAAAGCAAACTTCACATGTACTTAAAAGCAGAGCCTACTACCAGAATAAATGGAACGCGGGCCTTTTAACTCTTATATATATGTTTTTTCTTTTAAATTCAAAATTTTATTCCTAACCACATTTTTTTATTTAACGCAGAACACTATGAACTACCTTTTTGCATTTATTTGTCTCCAAGTGTTCACATTCAAGTAAAAAAATTTGTTAGCCATAACAATTTTTAAGAAAAAAGAAAATTTTGATAGTTAATCCCGTATTCCTGTAGTTTGGGAATAAAGTTTGCCAAACTGTAAAATGATCAAAGTTCCACAGATCGCGCCATTTTGACACTTCAATGTTGTTAATGTAACACCTATGTACTATTTATCCAAAACCGATTATGATAGAAAATCTAAAAAGACCACCACAAAGGAAGCATAGGCCACAGGTAGTCAATACCCCCCCCACCCCCCCCAAAAAAAAAATACTAAAAAAAAAGAGTAAAATTTTCCTAGAGGCGAGAGCAGAGCAGCCACCACACCATTCCAAAACAGCATGCAAAGATGTGAAAGAAGGAGACAGCAAGGGCTGGAAAGGGGATTCATAATTGAAAATTTAAAGAAAATTGGAAATACCCAATTGAAGTTTGATTACACACATATTCAAGTGGGAGAGAGAAATCTATACATATCTGAAGAAAATATACATAAATATGCACACATATAACAATGTCCAGCGATCAGAAATACAATTTCACTTGTTGCCCTTCAGAGTTAAGTGGAAGAGATCCAAATATAGAGACTTTGACAAAACAAACCAAAAGTCATGCATTTAACAATCAGATCATAAAATGTAAATTTAGTAAAAAAGACCCACAACAGAAATTTCAAACAAAAATACCAAAACTCAGCCTAAACTCATAAAAAACCCAATAACTCCATGAATTTCACAATAAAGAGTACACAAAAAAATTACCCAGCTCAAATTACCAACCAATTTTCCTGTATAGTAAAGAGAAAAAAAAAAAAAAAACTGAAGGAAAAAAAAAAACCGAGATTCTTGTTCATCAGTTTTGACTAAACAATCAGAGAGAGAACTTGAACACAAATTTTTATACACATTTCTGGGCAGAGTTGAAGAACAATCTACAGAAGAAAGCTTGAAAAATCAGAAAGAAAAAGCTAACACTTTGGGAAAGCTCCATAGGGATTCAGCCATTCAAATACACACAAACATGTAAATACATACACGTATATATATATAGATATAGAAAATGAAATCAGAGTCGAGATCAGAAGTGTGAGCACTCTCACCTTCTAATCTATCAGGCCTCCATCACTCAGATCCTTCGCTTTTCCACACCGTTTCTCTCTCTCTCTCTCTCAAATGTCCGAAGGCTCTCTCTCTTCTGTCTGTCTCTCTCTCCTCTTTTCGGATTCCAAAACTTATTAAATCCAACGCACAGATAAAATTCTGTTTAGCATTTTATTACAGTTGATCGGTTTAATTAATGAAATAATCGGTTTAATTAATGAAATATGCTAGACATCAATCATAAACATTTACTAAAAATTTTATTAAAAGTCTCACATTGGAATTGTTTGTTACAACTTTTAAAATGTGATTATTGGAGCATTTCCAACCCAATTCTCTCGTTAAGAGGATGAAAATAATATTTTTTATTTAAAAAATAAATATAGAATATGCCACTATTTATTTAAATTCCAATCACAAACTTTCATTTTCTTTCGGATAGGTGTTATCTACCGTAATTTTTTATTTATTTTTATTTTTTTAACTTGTTGAGCATTTTTTTTTAAACATTAATAATCATTTTCTTCTCTAAAGATTTCTCTCGAAAATATTTTCATCAAAAAGTAAATAATTTTTGTTCATTAACAAATATTTAATTTTGAAATTTTTGTAAAATATATTTAATATTATACTCATTTTAAAGGTATAATTTCACTCTTTTTAATGATACCAATTTTATAAAAATTAAATTTACATATTAAAAGTTATTTGTAATATAATAAAAAATATAAAATGAATAGTATTTTAGAGAGAATCCTCTATTTTTCATCATCTCTCTAAATATAGAGGATCAACCCATCCTCCTTCTAAATAGAGATGGATTTAGAGGATGGGTTGAAGGAACAAATCTTTCAAATATGAAGTTATAGAGGGTGGATTGGAGATGCTCTAACTTATTTTGATTTAGGAGTTTATACTGTACGAATTTTTCCTAAATATGACTTAATGTGGCTTATGCATGATTATACTAGATTCATCTCATTAAGAAAGATAGATGTACATCAATTAGATGGTGACTAATCATTGATGGATGCACCTATATATACAATGTATAGAAGACTAATGTTAATGCATTGAATGTGCTAGATTCATTATGAATGAATCTTAGAGATGCATTATGTATCTATTATGAATATATAAGATACATTAATCTATCTAATGAATTCATTAATATAGAAGATGCATTATGTATCATGAATGTATAAGATACATTAATCTATTTAATGAAGTTCATTGAATAAATGGATTATTTGATGGGAAGAATACAGTATAAATAGTGTAAGGTTCCAAACCACACTCATCATCAAAACTCAAGTTGTCACCACAAGAAGGCACCCATCGCCTAGAGAGAGAAAAGTGGTTTGAAGATCTTGGACAAGTAAATAACTTAAAGATCAAGATCTTCTATTCAAGGTTTTTCTTTCTTACAAGAGGATTTCATACTATCATGGATCAATGTATGTATTCACTTATTTTGTATAGTAGAAATTCATATAGTTTTCATGTATAGAATTGAATCCTTAATGGTTTTTGGTTTATATTCCGCAAAGTTTTCTATCAATTGGTATCAGAGCATGGTTCTCAATTCTTATGCATGAAACGTATAAGTATAAATTTCATTTTATGATGATGTTTTGTGTAACAAGTGCAAAACCTTGATTTAAACTTGTCCAAATTTTTATTTTTATTTTTGGCCAATTCTTTATTCTATTGATATTAAAATAAAAATTGAAAATTATTGAGCAAGTGGTAATTAAGATAATGTTTTATGCACTTATAATATTTTGTTACACACCTTATGAGCTGAAACATTGTTGATCAGCCCAACGGAGGTTCAACACTATGTATGTTTGAACAACCGAGATGATTAGTATAATAAATATAGCAATAAATTTTTCTGCCCAACGGTGATAAACTTCTCACATGCTTTAGTTAATAAAATAAAATAAGAGACATTGAGTTTTTTTGCCCAACGGTGATAAACTCGTTACGGTCTTAATGATTATTTTATTTTATTTTATGTTGTTTATTTTTATTAGTCATCTCATTTATTTTTATGAATTGTTAAAATATATTGTTATTCGGTCCAACGGAAGGATAACTTGATTTCGTATCTAACTAATTATGTTTTATAGTTAGATATATTTAACTTGTGGTATTATTTTTATGAGATGTGAAAAATAGTTTTCTTGATTACATTATATAATGGATATTATGTGTTTGCAGCATTGAATCCTACTGCAATTAATAGTTACTTGTCTGGAATTGAAGCTTTGAGTAGAACTAATTTTAAGAAATGGAAGGAACAAATTGGAATTGTTTTGGGAATTATGGATTTAGACTATGCATTAAAAGAGCCAGCTCCTACAAAGCCTAACGATACAAGTTCTAAGGAACACATGGCTTTATATGAAAAATGGGAACGTTCTAATCGCTTAAGTCTAATGATTATGAAAAACTCAATTACGCTTGCAATTCAAGGAGCAATCTCTGTTTCTGAAAGTGCAGTGAGCTATATGAAATCTATTGAAGAACAATTCATTGAAACTTCCAAATCCCTTGCTAGTACTCTCATGATTAAAATGATGACAATGAAATATGATGGTTTGAGTGGTGTTCGTGAACATATCTTAAAGATGAATGACATGGCCTCTCAGTTAAATGGAATGGACATGGAAATTTCTGAAGGTGTTCTTGTTCATTTCATTATGACTTCTCTTCCTGCGCAATTTGGTCATTTTAAGATCAATTATAATACGCAGAAAGATAAGTGGAAAATGAGCGAGTTAATTGCCATGTGTGTTTAAGAAGAAGAGAGACTTAAAGCTGAAAAGCCTGATATGGCTCACCTTACCACCTTGGGTCCAACCAAAAAGATTTTCAAGAAAGGCAAAAGTAAGAAGAAGAAGAATGCAAATGATGAAACTCACAAGGCTATTGAAGAAAATAAGATTCGATGCCATTTCTGTCAAAAGAGAGGTCACATAAGGAAGGATTGTCCAGGTTTTAAAAGTTGGTTGGACAAGAAAGGTAACACTCAATGCTTTGTGTCTTATGAATCCCTTTTGGTAGATGTTCCACCAAATTTTTGGTGGATTGACATTGGTGCAAGTATTCACATAACAAATTCCATGCAGGGATACCTTACAAGTAGGAAACTAAATAAAGGAGAACGAACCATTACGGTTGGGAATGGAATAGAAGTGGACGTTGAGGCTATTGGCACCCTCCGTCTAATTTTAGACTCTGGTTTCATTTTAGATTTAGTAAACACAGTCTATGTTCCTGTTTTTACTAGAAACCTAATTTCTATTTCACAACTTGATTCCTGTGGTTATGAATTTAAGTTTGGAAATAATAGAGTCTCTTTATTCCACAATTCTCATATGATTGGTTCTGGTACTTTATATGGTAATCTTTATTCATTGAATTTAGATTCCACATATGCACAATCTCTTTTATCCTTTAATGTAAACGACTTGGTAAATAAAAAGAGAAAGCGAGTAAATGAAAATTCATCCATGTTGTGGCATAAGCGCTTGGGTCACATATCAAGAGAAATGATGGAATGTCTTATTAAAGACAGAATTTTAAGTTCACTTGATTTTTCTGATTTTAGTACTTGTGTGAATTGCATTAAAGGAAAATACACAAAGACAAAGAAAAAGAGTGCTACTAAGACTACTGAATTATTAGACACAATTCATATTGATATATGTAGTCCCTTTACTGTTCCAACTATTTCTGGACATAAATATTTTATTACTTTTATTGATGACTTTTCTAGGTATACTTATGTATATCTTATTCGTGAAAAATCAGAAGCTGGATATGTTCAAACTCTATAAAGCTGAAGTTGAAAATCAACTTGGCAGACAGATTAAAAGTGTAAGATCTGATAGAGGTGGTGAATATTATGGTAGATTCACTAAGTCGGGTCAAAATCCAAGTGCTTTTGCTTTATTTTTGGCTGAGAATGGTATTGTTGCTAACCACACAATGCCTAGTATACCTGAGCAAAGTTGTGTAGCTGAGCGACGAAACTGTACTCTTTTGGACATGATGAGAAGCATGATGAGTAACTCTTCTTTGCCAGATTACTTGTGGGGTGAAGCTTTAAAAATTGTTGTACATGTTCTTAATAGGGTTCCTAGTAAAGCTGTGTCTATAACTCCTTATGAGTTGTGGGTTGGTAGGAAACCTAATTTGAATTATTTACATGTATGGGGTTGTCCTACTGAAGCAAAAATTTTCAACCCACAAATAAAGAAATTAGACCCTAGAACTATAAGTTATTATTTCATTGGATATCCTGAGAGATCAAAGGGTTTTAGATTCTATTGTCCCACTCATAGCACAAGAATTGTTGAAACTAGAAATGCTGTGTTCTTAGAGGATGAAAACATTAGTGGGAGTATGAATCTCAAAAATATTTCTTTGGAGGAAAATCGTGATTTTACGCCTTCCACGATTATCCAAGAAAATGTAGTACCTGAACCTATTGGTACACAAGAGATTTCTCACATTGGAAAAGAGGTTGTCCCAGTTGCAGAACAACCTTTACGCAGATCACAAAGAGAAAAGAAACCAGCCATATCAGATGACTATGAGGTTTAACTAAATGAGTGTGATATAGGCTTGGAGAACGATCCTGTTTCTTATGCCCAAGCCATGAAAAATAGAAATGCTCTAAATGGTTAAATGCCATGAAAGATGAGTTAAAATCCATGAAAGACAACAATGTCTGGGATCTTGTAGAATTGCTTAAGGGAGCCACAACTGTTGGATGCAAATGGGTTTTTAAAACCAAGCGTGATCCTAAAGGCAATGTCAAAAGATACAAGGCCAGATTAGTTGCTAAAGGATACACTCAAAAAGAATTCTCTTCTAATTGGTTGGGCCGTAGGTGCGATGATTTACTTCACGGGCGAGGTCTCTGGTTCAGGTCCAGGATGGCCCAACTGCGCCAGGGAAAAGAATAGAAGAACGGGCTAATCTAGTCTTTCACAATAAGGCGATAGACGGAACTGCCATGAAATGATTTATTAGTCGATTAATAGATCACTTCAGAATGGCATATACATCACACATCCTGGATGATCCAATTCGCAAGGACCATGATTGGGAATTGTTTGATCGTCTTTCTCTGAGGAAGAGGCGAAATATAATCAACTTGAATTCGGGACCGCTATTCGAAATCCGCGGATACATATAATTCAGAAGAATATGTGAGTGATTCATATACAGCATCTCTTTCTTTTATCAAGGGTTCTACTAATTGATATGTTTATAAGGAAACTTATTCTCCTGTTTCTAATAAAGATTCCTTGAGAATAGTCATGGCCGTAGTAGCTCATTATGATTTAGAGTTACATCAAATGGAAGTTAAAACAGCTTTTTTGAATGGTGACTTGCATGAAGTGGTCTACATGGACCAACCTGAAGGTTTTCAGGATGAAAGTAAGGGAAAATATGGTTTGTAGGCTTAAGAAGTCCATATATGGTCTAAAGCAGGCATCTTGACAATGGTATCTTAAATTTCATGAAGTTCTCACTAAATTTGATTTTATGGATAATGTTGTTGATCAATGTGTCTGCCTTAAAATCGGTGGGAGAAATATCTGCATTATTGTTTTGTATGTTAATGATATACTGCTTGCTAGCAATAATTTGGAAATGATACATGAGACAAAGAAATTCCTTACAAGAAATTTTGAAATGAAAGATCTTGGTGAAGCCTCTTTTGTATGTTAATGATGTACACATCCTAACATAGCATTTGTAGTTGGTATGCTTAGGCGATACCAAAGCAATCCCGGACTTGATCATTGGAAAGCAGTTAAGAAAGTGTTGCGATATTTACAAGGCACTAAGGATTACATGCTCACTTATCAAAGAACAGACAGCCTTGAAGTGGTTGGTTATTCAGATGCTGATTGTGCTGGATGTAAAGACACTCGAAAGTCCACTTCTGGGTACATTTTTATGCTTGCTAATAGACCCATTTCGTGGAAGAGTCATAAGCAATCTCTGACAGCCTCTTCCACTATGGAGGCAGAGTTCATTGTATGTTATGAAGCCCCATGTCATGCAGTATGGCTAAAGAATTTCATATTTGGATTACAACTTGTCGATTCAATTTCGAAGGCCTTACAGATTTATTGTAATAATGATGTTGCTATGCGGTTCTCCAATAATAACAAAATTTCAGGAGGATCAAAGCATATTGATATCAAGTATCTAGTTGTTAAAGAAAGGGTTTTGAATCAGATTGTTTCCATCTCTCATATTGGTACTACACTCATGTTAGCAGATCATTTAACTAAAGGTCTCACATCTAAGCTCTTTCAAGAACATGTTGCGCGCATGGGCTTAGTAGAAGGTTTATCATGTTTAGACTTGAAATGAATGTATTATGTTCGGGATAAATGTTATGTTATAATCATCTTCTGTTAGTAATGATTATGTTTGTTGTTTTCATTCTTTATACTTGTGCACAATTTAGAAGAATATGTAAACAACGGGACCGTTATAGATGAATTAGTATTAATCACCATTATGTTGCTAATGTCATCTCTGTAATGTAAGACTCACTTATTCATGTTGATGGAAAATATTAACACTATAACCATTGTACAATCTTGATCAATGTGTAAATCACTGACTACAATGATTTGGTACTAATAATTTCATTGAACAGAATTTAATGGTGATGGTGCAATCTTCTAGTGGGAGAACCTTGGCCATATTATGATAATCTAGTGACGTAATATAATCATGCAAGCCAAGTGAGAGATTGTAAGAATTTTTCCTAAATATGACTTAATGTGGCTTATGCATGATTATACTAGATTCATCTCATTAAGAAAGATACATGTACATCAATTAGATGGTGACTAACCATTGATGGATGCACCTATATATGCAATGTATAGAAGACTAATGTTAATGCATTGAATGTGATAGATTCATTATGAATGAATCTTAGAGATGCATTATGTATCTATTATGAATATGTAAGATACATTAATCTATCTAATGAATTCATTAATATAGAATATGCATTATGTATCATGAATGTATAAGATACAATAATCTATTTAATGAAGTTCATTGAATGAATGGATTATTTGATGTGAAGAATACTAGTATAAATAGTGTAAGGTCCCAAATCACACTCATCATCAAAACTCAAGTTGTCACCACAAGAAGGCTCTCATCATCTAGAGAGAGAGAGAGAGAGAGAGAGAGAGAGAGAGAGAAGTGATTTGAAGATCTTAGACAAGTAAAGAACTTAAAGATTAAGATCTTCTATTTAAGGTTTTTCTTTCTTACAAGAGGATTTCATACTATCATGGATCAAGGTATGTATTCACTTATTTTGTATAGTAGAAATTCATATAGTTTTCATGTATAAAATTGAATCTTTAATGGTTTTTGTTTATATTTCGTAAAGTTTTCTATCAATACTAGACTGTTTGGTATAGCTTTTGTTTATAATTTATTAGGCAGAAATAGCCTAAATAAACTGAAAAAAGTTGATTATTTGAAAGTTGAGATAAGAATACTTTTAGTTTCTGCTTTCTGATTATCAACTTTTAACTTAAAAAAGTTTCAGCAAACAGGGCCATTGTCAAATGTCTCACATGATTACATGGGTGTGGGATCATATGACTCTTACATTCATGTAAAACATTTGATAAAAATTTTGATAAATCTTTTACGTTATGTTTGATTGGGAGATTTGTAAAGGAATTTAAAAAATAAAAGGAAAAAAGGTAAGTAAAATATGAATAAAATATACCTACATTTTATCTAATTTTATATACCTTTTCCTTTTCACTTTTCAATTTTCAAATCCTTCAATTAAACACAGCATTAGAGTTTCTAACATTACTCTTAAGCCATGTTTGCTTTGCTGATTTGGTTAGATAAGATTATTAATGTGATGAGATTGAGTGAGATAATTAATAATGTAGTGTTATTAATATAAGATATAGTAATGTAATGGTATTAATTGATTAAGATTAAAGTCATAAAATAACATAATTACCTTTATTTCATTGTAGAAACATTAAAATTAAGGGACTACCACTCCAATTTGAGTACTAACTTCTTACAATTTTTCTAACCAAACACTAGCGGGCTCACCTTACTTTTAGTGCAATCTTCCAATTCATGGGGGCAAACAAAAAAAGTCCTCAATTAATTCCAGCTCGAACTTCTACAGGCTGCTGGTGTGTAGGGACTGTTTGGTAACATTTTTTTTATAAAATTTGTTAAATTATTTGATATATTTTTAAGAAAAATGTTTAAAATAAAAAAAAACTCTAAGATTTGAGTCTTGTAATAAAAATAAATTCTAATTTTTTTAATTTTATCAATTTAAATTCTAATCTTTGATTTGTTTTAAACTCAAAGCATTGGTCTATTTTTGTTAATTAAAATTGACAGAAAATGAAGTATTTTAGTCATTAAACTCAATGCAAATATATTTTAGACATTTTATATACATTTATATTGAGTTTAATGACTAAAATATATTTTTTCTGTTGATTTTACTTAACGAAAATAAGTTAGTGGTTTAAATTGAAAACAAATCGAAAGATTAGGATTGACACAATTAAAAACTCATGGTTTATCTTGTTACAATGGTTAAATTGGATTTTTTAAAATAATTTTTCTTATTTTTTATCTACAATTTATTAAATCAAAATAATTTTAAATAAGTTAAAAATATTAATTATCTAAAATTAAAGAATGAGTATTTTAATATTAATTTATTAATTATTAATTTTCAACTTACTATAGGCGTCACCAAACACTCCGTCCTGCGCTTCGATGGAATTATGTTTGGTAGTGTTTGGTTGCTTGATTGTATTAATATCCACTCATTTTGACAAGGTGTGAAGCAACAACAAATTAGGAGGAAGGCTATAATAATGCCACATTTAACAAACAATAGGCTGTGGAATCATTAAATTAATAAAGTATTAATATATGTGTGGCATGATAAATTAAATATAACAACAAAATATAATTCTTATAACTTTGTTTAAATTATTTGATCAAACTTCTAATATCTTATGTGATTATATATAGGCCTATTTTGGGAAAATTACACGTTTTAGTTAAAAAGTCACTATTAAAAAGTTAACTATTCTCTTTACTTTTATGCATATTTTTTTATAAAAAATTAAAAAATTACTAAAAAATAAACTTCCAAAACAACCTATAAGGTACATTTTATTATATTTTTTGTTGTTTGTATTTTTTATACAAACTGTATAATTATTTTAAAACTTTTACCATATGTTATAAGTTCATGCATTAACATAATTCATATTTTAAATATAAAGTCCTATATTAGTTTATAAATTTAATATAAACTAACTAATACCATCTTATTAGTTCACAAATAAATATACTTTTTTTTTTTTTTAAACTTCAACCTAATAGCATCATATTAATTATTTCATTATCATACTCACAATCTACTCAATCTAAGAGAATCAAACATGCCTAATATACTATAACCTAAAGAATGTTAAAAAGTTAGAAAGGCAAGCTTAGTGAATTTGAGAATTGTTCTTGTTTAATCAATAGTTGGCATTAGCATCAAATAATTCACTATTTGTTTAGATTGTGAGATGAGGAAAAAAAATAATAATTGTAATTTCTCATTTAGATAAAAAAAAAGAAAAGAAATGATTTTCATTTTTTTTAATCAGGAAATGATTGTGATTCATCACTTCTTTTTTGAATGAACAATGACTAAAAAAAGAATACACGTGCCGTTTTGTTTGATTTGTTTTGTACTTAGACGGATAGTTTAGCTATTATAATTTTTTTGTAAAGAATAATTTAGGTCCTCACCAAAATCTCACCACTTTTGGTAAATAATGAAACTTAAATTTGGTGTAATTTGTATTTCTCATTATTTTTCTTTATTTCTCATCATTACTCATCTCATTAATCATATAAATAAGTGATGAGAAATCTTATTCTCTCCATTTCATTTATTTCCTCACCAAACCTCTCAATGGGAAATGTTTTTGGCCAATTATGCTGGATAAGTGTCACCAACCTGCCATATTGAACTTGTTTAATCTATAATCTAAATAAGTCGATTTAAAAATGTCAACAAACAGGTATTTCATGTAAATACCACCTTAACCATTTTGAGTTTTGAGTTTTTGTTTTCTTTCTCATGCCTAGTTATACTTAGATTTTGAATTTGTCAAGTGAAATAAAAATGAAATGGAAAGTTAACTAGTTATAATGTTTGGTAATTATTTCGTTTTTAGTTTTCAATTTATATTTATAAAAATTTAAAAAACTGTCATAAAAATTTGTTTGATAATTTTTTTGATTTGTAAATGGTTGTCTCAGTTTGTAAATTTGAGGAAAAAATGTAAACTCAAAAAATGAGTTTACGTTGGTTTTTAAATAGAAATTTAAAAATTTGACTAACAAATTTTTTTTTTCAATTAATTTTTTTTTTTCCAATTATAATGTGTATGATCCCATTGTCATAAATAATAAATAATAAATATAAATATTTTAGCCTTGAACAAACATATTTTTTAATTTATGCTTTTAAAATTTTTCAAAGATTTTGTTCAAATCAAACGTGTTTGTAGTTTATGTTTTTTTTTATAAAAATAAACAAAAATCAGTTTATAAAATTTTTATAAATATAAATTAAAAACATAAACGTTACCAAGCACTAAATATTAATTTTTTAGGAAATGACCAAAATGATGGATTTTTTTTATAAGCAAAATAAAATATTTCCAATCCACATTATTTAATATTGATATGTGTAAAACGTTATTTCTTTGTTATGAAGAAAGTTTGGTGGGCTAAACTTTTGCCTTTTCGGGTGAAATGACCTTATTGTCCTTATGGTGGAGCCCATATTGAGGGTAAAATAGTCTTTACACTATTTTAGTATGATTTCCTAAAAAATTTATTTTTAATCAAATGTTACTATTTTAAGTCAAACACAAAACTTGGGTTTGATTTAAGTCTTCGTTTGAGAAGAGCTAAAATAGTATGATTTTTTTGGTTTTTTTAGTTTGACTTTTTTAGCCTTGTTTGGTTTTTGTTTTTGACTTTTTGATTTTTATGAATGAAAAAGTGTAATGATTATAATTTGAATGTGACATTTTATCTAATTCACTTATGTAGCTAATTTTATCTTTTGTCTTTATTAGCCAAAAAGCCAAAACCAAAACCAAACATAGCTTTAGTGAAAACAACTTGCCTTTGAATTATTATTGTTGACGGTGCCGTATGTAATGGATATATTATTCTATTGTACCTTGTCTTTTTTTTGGGTAACAGTTGTGCTATGTAGCCCGAAATACCTAGGCTCGAATGGCCTGCTTTTTTTTTTTCTTTTCTTTTTCCTTGCCCTCCTATGCAGTTTCCTCTCTCTTTCTCTCAAATAGAATTCCACAATCCAAAACCCCAAAATCAAAAACAAAATCAGAATCTAAATCAAAAAATCAAAATCAAAATAAAAATCAAACCCAAATCTATACAGATATTCCAAATCTACACAAATCAAAATCAAAATCTAAAATCAAAATAAAAAATAAAGGAAGAAGGAGAAGAGCAGAGGAAGAAAGAAGAAGAAAGCAGAGCAAGAAGGAGAGAAAGAAGAAACAGAGAGAAGAAACAGAGATCTGTGTATTCATACACACAGATCTGTGTATATACAGATCTATATAGCCCATTGTCCCTCCAACCCATCATCTCGGTCATTGCCCATTGTCTCTGTCTTTCTCCTTCTAGCCCATCGCCTCTCTTCCTCCCTTTTTCCTTTTTCTTCTCTCTTTCCTCTTCCCTCTTCTTTCTTCTCTGTTTCAGCGAGAAGAAAGAGAGGAGAAAAAAAAAAAAAAAAAATTCAAAACGACGTCGTTTTGAATTTCGGGGCAATCAAGCCTCGAAATTACAAACACATCCCCTGAGGTTTACTTAAATTACAAATTACCCCTTGTGGTTCTAGAAATTACATTATGTCCCCTAAGATTTCTAATTTCATAACAAATGGATCCTTTTATTAATAAATCATCAAGTTAATTAACGGTATTTCATAATATTAAAATTTTATTTCAATTAATAATTTAGATAATTTTATTATTGTATAGGTGAACAGTTAGAAATTTCACATTTTTAATTAATTCTGTTAAATAAAAAATTCTGACAGAGAAGTATTTATTATTTTCCAAACTACATGGGACAATTCGTATTTTAAGCAAATCTCAAGGGGTGTATTTGTAATTTACCTTTCTTTTTTTTTTTCTTTAAGAGACGAATTTACATGTCAGAGATATGTTTAAAAATTAATTATAATTTTATAATTTTTTTAAATATTTATAATGTATACCATTAATTTTAAATTTTTTTTTTTCCAACATCCATTTATATGAAATTACCCCTTTTCTTTACATAGGTGTTGGTTCTATAGTTGTGGGCTCTGTAACGCCCTCAAAATATACCCATAATATCATAAAATCAAGATACAAAAAAGAGATATTATGTTACAATCATCAGAGTGTTCTTACAAAATGTATTACATGTTGACAACAAAAGTAAATGCCCTATGGGCTTACAACTCTCCAAGTCAACACTTGGGTTACAAAAAGAGAGTACTAACTTAGAATACAGAACAAGCCCTCGGCTTGATATACACGTAACACAACAAAATTAACAAAAGAAGAGTCTTCAACTCCCACAACCATCCAAGCTAAGATCTCGGAGGCGGCATAATACCTGAACCTGAAAATGATGTCCCATATAGGGTGAGCCAACGCCCAGTAGAGATATGCTAAACATAGTATGAATAATAACTAAAACGTTAGCAATTGATAAATGTCTAACTCATGCACGACAACTTATAACACATTTCAATCCCATGACTATTATGTTTATGTTCTATTCCTGTTTCCATTTCTTATCCAATTCTCAATTCATAACTATGGCTCAGAACCTAGCCAACCAATTTAAATGAGGTCATCCCTCATATCAACAGTATTTCTATTTCAGGTGAGATAATAACTCATATTAAACATTTCATACTTCGCAATAGATACACATTTTAGTGCTGTATCAATCTCAGACAAAAACACTTCTATACTTCACAAATGATACACATTTTGGTGCTGTATCAATATCAAACAAAATCCGGTTTAGAGGTCTGTAGACGCGCCCTCGGGGCCTCACTACAGTTCGGACTCGATTTGTGTCATGGTCCTGTATCTAATCTCGCAGAGTGCAATGCAAGACCGATGAAATCATCAAAGAGTCCAAATCCAGCAAATCGTTTTTGAAAATAGATTTTTTGAAAGAAGTGCCAACCATGGACTGCTTTTCCAGATACAGAGTCGCCACCTAAATATTTTATTTTGAGAAAATTTAGGAAACCTTGACTCGTTGCCTAAGGCCACGTGCCCGTCATCACCAAAGTTGCCTCGGCTCGGGAATTTGGGTACGATTGGGGAAGGTCACTTCGTGAGCACCCCCGCTCGCCCGATCAAAGATCGGCCTCTACTAACCATGATATCTAGTTTTGAAAACATTATGCGTTCTTATTCCGGTTATTAGCCTAGATTTACTATGTGATGCGCACAGCATACAAGTATAGACTGGATCGCCTGAATTGGAACAAAACATTTCATGTTTGTTTATTTGAAAATGATTTGATGGTGCTACCCGCAAAGGCTAAGACGTGGATTTGCCACCCTCGGGTGGGCTTAGAAAACATGATTTTGCCACTATCTAGTGGGCTTAAAACTCACAATTAATGAATTGTTCCAGTTCAAATAACCCAACCTTCACCCACAGGCATTCAGGCAGTTATATCACATAAGCACATAGCCTCATAGTAAGCATGCTGTCATGGCAGTCACTCACACGCATGCAAGGATGCTAAAGCATAAAACTTACCGAGTACACCAAGCCAAAACAGAAGCTATGTTAGAAATCCATGCATGATCCTAACTATACAGAAATGCCTAATGCAACACATGCGAAAATGCAACTATAATAGGCTCGGCTATTCTAAACATGGTATATGATGATGCTACAGCTAACACGTATTCAATTTGGAATTGAAATACAAATGCAGTTAGTATGGTGCGCCGAGCCCGGTGCATGCAAGACAGATGAATGATGCAAACATGCAAGCATGAGTATGCTAATTGAAACATGCCCTAAACTAACCATCATAAGCTGGTAAATAAAAGGGAGAAAGACGTGGGGTTGGAAGACATGCATCACACACACGCACACTTATTACAATTGCGCTCTCGCTCGGAGGGTCCGAAAGAATAATACAGTCCGAATGAATAATACAGTCCGAATAAATAGTACAGTCTGAATAAATACAAAATCCTAATTAATTAACAAATTAATCTAGGAAAGCAGGTAAATTAGCACGCAAATCCATGGACCGCCTCAGCTCTGTTCCAAATGATGAATGATGCATGCTCGAGTTGCCTTGCACAGAAATCCATTACGATGTCCCGGTTTGCCTCTGTTTGCAATTGTTTTCGGAATATTGCGCAATGCTCCAGAAGGCCGCTGATTTCTGATTTACTGCAACAGAGAGTAACAAAGGGGCATGGCAAAATATTCCACATATGTATGCATGACTACTCTTCAAGGAGTGTAGTCTTCGATCCTCGTGCCACCAATCACGCATATCGATGCATGATGGCCGAGGAGTCTAATTGCACGACTCAATATGAAATGAATGCACATGAAAACACAACAAGACCTAAACTCCATCATAGGTAATCCGGAGTGTCGGCAACAGGGAATTGAGACACGTTCCGTCACTCGGAGTACGAAACGTCCCTTGTTTCTCGTGCTCAGGCTAACTCCTATCCCAAACACAATGCGAATGAGATGGCATACACAATGCGACTAACATACAACCTAGCATACGCAATGCTATGAAATGACATACACAATGCTCGATGTAACATGGCATACACAAAGCTCTAACACGCAACCTAGCATACGCAATGCTATGAATTGAAAAGGCATACACAATGCATAATGGACTTACACCAACATGAGTGGACCTCAGCCACACTTACATCAGTGGCCATGAGATGGAAAAGAGGCAACCGAAATGCGTGCACACGTGCACGCATACCGAGGACCGAACCTAAGGCATAAAATACCACTCTACGAAAGCATGGCAAGGGATGAAAGATGGCATACAAACATGTAATTTTCAGCGCTGAAACATGATGCTAAATGGTCCCGAAACATGGAAATATGGCACCCGATGCATGGAATAAGCCTTGAAACTCAAAACTAGGCACATGTATTGAACTACAAGTATACAAAGAAAGCATTATTTGATCATGAAGTCAAAAGACAGAGCCAAGGCAGTCCCAAAACATGCACATTTCTAGTTTAGAGCATGGCCAAAAGATGCTAACATGATGGACAAAAATAGCATGCAACATTGGCTAGCAAGCATGGTTTACATGGCATGTATATGAAGCAAATGAGAACTTATCAAACCAGCCAAAAACAGTGAATAAAACATGCCAAAATATGCCCAAATAATCACTGAAATGCAGCCAATGCATGCCAAAATGAGGGGCTTCTTTGGAGGGCCTTGCAAGGGGTTGTTAAGCACACACAAGATAGACACTTAGCATGGAAAAACCAACTCTGAAAATGGATTTTGACAACCCTAAAACTCACCAAATAGGCCCTGAAATCAGTCTAGGAAACATGAAAAGAAGGGCTCCTTTGAAGAGCCTTCGATGGGATTGCTCTACACATGCATTGTAGGTATAAAATATGGCCAAAAGGGCCTTGGATAGAGCCAAGGCAGACCCCAAAACTCACAGAATGAGGCCTGAAACAAGACTTCGACGCATGCAAAATAGGGTCCCTTTGGAAGGCCCAAAAGACCCCCAAACAAGACAAGGAGAGAGGGGGTCACCCCGCTCTAATTTTGGCCCTCAAAAATGCATCTAAGCCACTGAAAATCCACTGGATTTCAGTGGCTAAGAGGCCAAACCGTGGCCAATGCAAGTGCTCTAATGCATAGCCTTAATCATGAAGAGATGAAGCATGCATAGGGGGAAGATGACCCCAAACAGAAATGGGACCTTAACCAAACTTGAAGAGGAGATTAAAAAAAGATCTTTTTCAGTTTATGACAAATCTCGAAAATATTCACAAGTAAGGCCAAAACATGATGCAAAAATAGCCCTAAAAGAGAGATAGAGGGTAAGGGGAAGTAGATGACCTCAAACAACAAAGTGCCCTTAAACAAAGTTGAAGAGGAGATCAAAATAAGACACTTTACAGTTTAAGTCGAGGCCCAAAAATGCTTGAAAATAGGGCTAAGTAATGAAGCAAAATAAGGCTAGAAAAGGGAAAATGAAGACTTACCCTTGTAGAGAAGAAGGCCAGCAGCTCCTGGACCAAAATAGTGAGTCTTCAACCTTTGAAAACAAGCTCCAAGGACCTCCAAGCAATGGTGGAAGTGTGTGGTTGTGAGGTGGTGTGCAAAGGGCCAAAGACTTTACACTTTCGAAGCCAAAAGGGAGAGATATAGAGGGAGATGTATGGTTTTTTGCTCCAGCAATTTCAGAACCCTTGCAATGGAAGGGGAGCCCTTCCTTTATAGAGAAGAGAGGCTAAAGCTTCTCTTAGAAGCTTAAAACCTAGGTTAAACATCCTCCATACACGTGTATGGAGGATGCAGCAAATGGCAAACAGCTGGCACAGCTGGAATACACTTACTGAGACAAAGCTGGCCGACCAGTTAAAAAAGTTCAAGGTGGTCGGCCGACCACTTGGCATGGTCGGCCGACTAGGGGTCAAAAGGTTCAAGCCCCAAATCTGGTCGTCCATGAAGCCCTTGAAGTTAGCTTTCCAATGCCGCAAACCTTGCATTAAAATTCCTCCTGTACAAAAAGTTATGCCAGTTTTGGTGAAGCCGCGCAGATTCGGTCCAAACGGACTTCAACCAACCATATCTCCCCCACCCGGACTTTTCCTTAGGAGATTCTTGAGTGAAAAATGAAGCCCCGGAAGTAAGATTTCAAACGGTGGTGGCCCCATATCTTAATTCTTCCTGTGCAAAGAGTTATGCCCATTTTGGTGAAGCCGCGCATATGTTTTCTCTTTTTCCTAGATTCATGCTGAACCACTTTTGACCAAAAACGCTAGTCGGCCATCTGATTTTCTGGTTTTCTATGTGGCCACATTGAAGCGCCTGAAGTTATCTTTCCAATGGCGCCAACCTCGCATCAAAATTCCTCCTGTGCAAAGAGTTATGCCCGTTTCGGTGAAGCCGCGCAGATTTGGTCCTACCCGGATTCATGCCGAACTTCTCCCAAACTAGTTTTCCTTTCTCTTCTCCTCTTTTCTCCAACTCCAAACCCCTAGACAAGGTGTTTTGAAAGATTTTTCAAAGATTTCATCTCTCTTTCGTTCATTTCCACTTTGTCCTTGCTCGGTTTACCGAAAAGCGCAACATTTGACAAAATGCGAGCCTTGGAACATCGTAAAAACTTTATTTCAAAAACGTTTTGAAAGAGAGGGTTTTAAGGTCTAAAATCTTTTTATCAAGATTGTTTTGGTCCAAAAAGGGGTATGAAGTTGAGATTTGACTCTCCTCTTGCAGAAGAAATCGACCCTTTGCACTGCACAACTTCCAAAACCATCAGTCGCGTCCAAGTCTTAAAGGCGGTCAAAAATGGGGTGTCTACAAGGTCTATCCCCCATCTTCCCCTAAACCGTGGAGTACATCTCCCATCTCCTCCCACACAATACAATGTATATAAGCAATTATCATATACAAGTTTACTCAATCAATACACAATTTTGATGTATTATATCAACCGCCATATTCGATGGCTTACTCAATTGATTAGTTTTAGTTTGCCTAATCATCATGCATTATCTACAACAATCAAGACTACCCTCCACTGGTAGCCCAAAGCAATTATTTCTAAGCAGATAATAAATGCGTCAACAGATATATAATCAATACTTTCAAAAGAGAGTGATTAACAAAATCCAACTCCACCGTTACATCTCATTATGAGCCAATTTCATTTCATTCAACTCAATTTCATAATTCCCAACAAATGTCATTATTTACACAAATGACCCAAATATACCCAAACATGACATTTCCTCCATTTTTTTCAAAATTGACCCAAAGGTCCAAATGTTATCCACAACATTAACAACCTCTTTTTAAGACCCAAATTACATGTTTATGGGTTAAAATCATAAAACCCCTCTTTTCAAAATAGCACATTTCAAAACCCTAACTTCCCCAAACCAAACCATTTAAACAAAAGCTCAACATCTAGGTTAAAGCTCATAAAGATGAGTAGGAATCCCTACCTCACGAGATGAAACCCAAAGGAGAAGGTGAAGAAATCGAAAATGCTCCAAACTTCAAGATCTACGAATCAAAACGTAGCCCTCACCGATCCCCACACTTTTTACAAAGGCCCAAGGGTAAAAAAATACTCCTATTACATCAATCCCTAGAGAGAAGTTGAAATATAGAGAAAGAGGCTCTCAAAATGGGTTTTTGAAAAAGTAAGAGAGAGAGTGAAAGTTGAAAAGTGATCTAAAAAGACCCAGCTAATATCTGATATACGACTAGTCCACTCAAGCGGAAAACAAGACGCTCGAGCGTCAAGCACAAAAAAAAGGACCCGCTCGAGCGCCAAGACACAATAGCAAAACACACCCGCTTGAGCATGAAAGGAAGTCCGCTCGAGCGCAGATTACCATCTCCCAGTACTTTTACAGACAATGGCTACCTGCTCGAGCGCCAATAGGTCCTCTCGAGCGCGACTCGCTCGAGCGTAAATTAATCCGCTTAAGCGCGAAAAACACAACTGCAGTACTTTTGCAGAGGCACGAAATGCTGAGAGTGTGCAAACCCCGCTCGAGCGCAAGAAGACCCGCTCGAGCGTACAACTAAAGATCAAACTCCGCTCGAGCGCAAATGGACCCGCTCGAGCATACCACCAAAGTTCTGGGCAACAAGGAATGGGACTAAAGCTCAACTAACCTGTTCAAAACACGCCCAATACATCCTAAAACTCAAACACACGGAATTAAAGGATAACAACAAGATATACAACCACCAACTCCACGGAACCTAAGTCCAGAATACAAAAATCAAAGGAAGAGAAACCGGGATCGCTATAACCTTCCCCCCTTAAAAAATTTTGTCCCCGAAATTAAGGATACACCAAGATTACAAGGCCAACCGATCACAAAGCACTCAATAGAATCAAACCCTGTTCGAAACAAATCACCGAAACGCCCGGCTAGCGCTCCAAGCTAAGTCACTACTTAACGATTCATGATTCCAAATAAAACTACCAACGCAAATCTTTTGTATAAATATAAGTAGAATTATTCTCTTGTATCATGAGATATATATATATATATATTTTATAAAGATAATCAAATTTTCGATGTTGACATTCCGAAGTAAATTTTGCATTTCTCATGCGAAACTCAAAAGTTTTGTAAACATTTTTCATAAACACGATGTCACCCATAACGCATGATCATTCACGATGTAAATTAAATTAATTTCTCAACAATATTACAATTCAACATTCAACAACCTGACCCATTACCGGTCACCCCATCTCTATTCAAGAGGCAATTTACAACATTTTCCACAACATGCATTATAAATATGCAATCCTTGAAATTCAACAATTTCAAAAACTATATTCCACAATTCTATATCATATTTAACGTTCATGATATATTTCCACTTTCACAATACATTCAACATATGCAATATTTTTCAACTTAAGACATATTCAATGCTCTTAAAGTTTAACAATACAACAAAATACAACATAGCCTCAAACATCCACAAATAGATCCGGATATTTCTCTTGGACCTAAAATTCACTTACCCAAGTGGTTTTCCCCCAACCCCTTTATGTTTCCACAACATCTCAGTCAATGGAAGGGTCCCGCTCTCCAAGACCCGATAACAATGATAATAGTAAGTCACACGCAACCACTACAGTGTCATGAGACCTCCATGACGCCTCGTCTACCAACAATACCCAAACCAGTATTTAGTACTTACTACCCTAACATAGGAAACATGAAAACATTCGTACACAAGGCTTCCGGTCGACTTTCACAAAACAGGAACGCAAGACGAAGCAAGGGTAAGGAACAACATTACGGCACATTTATACCCTAAAATTTCAAGGTCTTGCCAAAGGCACACAACATGTAACCAACAACTCAGGCTAGGTCAAATCTAACTCCCCACAAAATATTCTATTCAGGTTAAAGAATCTGCTTTATTTGCTCCATTTGTTTCAAAGCACTCGGTTTTTCCCAAAGGTATCCAGACTTATACCGTCACCACTTAAATACGTCATTCATAATTGGCCATAGCCGAACTCAGTGATTCTCCTCAAATTATTTTCCGAAAATAAGGATCGTAAACTCACGTTTCGATTCAAAATCATTTTAGTTTACGAAGAGTACTCAACGTCCCTCAAGTGAATCACAATGTAACCAGCTCACAAAACCCGCCATTCTCACGGTGATGACGCAATCCCCCAAAACAGTACTTTCGTGATAGGGACTCCTAAGCATTTGAAATTCCTAACAACGCAACAACATAAAGGATAACTTTATACACCCCGTGCCTTACACCGCACATACAAGGACTGAATAAGTCGAGAAGACTCTAACAGGGTGCCACAGTCACTTTGCACAATTTCACTACCTCACTCGTATTACCACTATCCAAATTGGACGACGGACACTTATATCAAAGTGACCTAGCTTTACCAAACCTCCAACCACACAATTTCATCAATAACCACACTGTAGCCTCATCAAGGCATTCGCCTGGGATTCCCTAAGATTAATACCCTTTTACACATCATCTAATAACAACATACGAACCACACACTATCATGCATCGTACTATGCAAAACTTTCTCATTTAGAGGTTTCACTTACCACCTCGACCGAGCTCGAAGTAACAGAATTTGCATACCCCTTCCCTCGTACCGAGTTAACTGACAGGGTTTGCCACATCACAACATTTAACATTACCAAGTAACCGTTCGTACCAAACACAAGCAAACATATCACCTTCATTCGCCAATGACCTATAGGGTCCATCCTTTATTCCACATCCTATTTGTCACTCATTCCGAGAGTACAACCAAGACACTAGGTCTTCGTGCCCAACAACTAGCCATAACTACTACTGAACAACTGTCTTGCATCGAACCCCGACACAGTTGCATGTCGCCGACAAAGCTTTCAAAGACTCACCATCCTAACCCTCCAGAAGAGTAAAAGTCCTCACCCTCCTTGCTATTATCCCAAATCTTCATCCGCAAGCACCATACCACTGTGACTCCATCCACGGGTCACACCCTAACCACGGGCTATACACCCAATCAACCCTTCCGATAGCATCTCCTGACCTAACCAGTAATAAGGTACAAACCTATTGCATTCGATCATAATAAAGGGGCCCGAAAACTTAGGAAACACCCATATACTACTACCCGAGAGATAGCACCAACTACTCACAACACACCACTCCCCAATGCTAACAATCGCAACCTTATATAGGGACTAACACTCCCTCAGTCAAAACGACCAATTAGTACACATGCAAATTCGGCAACGTTACCTACCACGAAGGTACAAGTCTATTCCTAACAAGATTATGCGTTATGCCCCCGTAAAATACCATGTTAAATACATACTACACCTAGTATTAATTGCACACTCCACGTCCCCTCGAGGAGTTCCCGCGACAGTAGATCAACATCACTTTCACGCACATAAGATCAATTAGGTAACACTAATGAAATTCCGAACACCCGGCAAGTATAACTGTTCTCGCCCCCTAGTGATACTGACTAAGATACGCATCCCTCAATAATCCTTCCACATTTAAAAACATGGCTGTAGACACCCCATTTTTGACCGCCCTTAAGACTTGGGCACTACTGATGGTTTGCTCGGTGTTGAGAGGTGTGCAGGGCAAAGAATCAGTTTCTTCGGCTAGAAGAGAGGCCAATCTTTCAAAACACTTTGTTTAGGGTTTTGGAGTTGAAGAAAAGAGGAAAGGAGAGGAGAAAACTAGTTTAGGAGAAGTTCGGCATGAATCCGGGTAGAAGCAAGTCGAGCAGCCCTCGCTGAATCGGGCTTATCTGTCTGTACACTTGGAGTTTAGCTATGAGGCCACCACCATCGGAAAGCTTACTTCCGGGGCTTCATTTTGCACTCAAGAATCTCTTAAAGCCAAGTCCGGGTAGGGGAGATATGATTGGTTGAAGTTGGGTATCATCCCGGTTGGATCGAATCTGCGCGGCTTCACCAAAATGGGCATAACGTTTTCCACAGGAGGAATTTTAATGCAAGGTTTGCGCCATTGGAAAGCTAACTTCCGGGGCTTCAATTTGGACACCAACCGGCTGTTTTTTGACCTTACCGGCCATCCACCGGCACTATATTTATCCGGCCGGCAATTTATTGTGCCGACCGGCACTTTATTTTGCTGACCGACAATTTTTGCTAGCCGACGACCTTCCGGAGCATTCTGTAGATTGAGTGGATTCCAGCTGTGCCAGCTGGAATGCACAGAATTGATCCCCCACGCACATGTGTGTTTGTTTTGCACCTTGTGAGCCTTTGAACCCCCTAACCTTCTAGAAGCTTGAACCTTTTGGCCAAGCTTCTTGGAGAAGCTTGGCCAGCTGTTTTAGCTTCCTCTAGAAGCCTTGCACCCCCCTTGAACCCCTTGGCCCCTTTGAAGCTTGTCTTAGAAGCTTAGTATTGCTTATATAAGCACCCCTCCTCCCCCATTGTTTTGGTTCAGCAAAAACCAGACCTAATACATACATATAACATATATATCACCCTCTCTCTCTATATCTCCCTCTCTCTCTACATTTGGGTGTATTAGAGTGACCAAACACCCTTGTTCTTAGGCCATTTCTTCATCAACTCATAGCACAAGGCATCCAACGCCCATTCCAGCAGCTTGAGGCTGTTCTCCAGAGCTTAGGAGCACCTAAACTTGGTCCAAGAGGTGCTGGTTCATTGGTCTACAAAGGTGAGTCCTCTTCTTCCCTTTTCTAGCCTATTCTTGCATCATATCTAAGCCATAGTTGCTTGCATCTTTGGGCTCCGACCCAAACTGTAACTCATCATATTTTGAGGTCCTCTTCATGTTTGATTGAGGACCTCTTGCTGTTTGAGGACAATAGCTTGCACTTGTTTCAATATCCTCCTTGAATGCCATAATCTTGCATAGAATTTTTGGCTTGCGTGTGATCTGTTTTAGAGCCTGATGTAAACTGAAAATAGGCTTATTTTGAGCCCCTCTTCAACATTGAAGAAGGGCTCAACACTGTTTGGGACTTCCATGTTGTACTTCCCTTTATATCCCCTTTTTGGTCCCATTTTTGTATGTCTTGGCAGCCCCTGATGTTGCTGTTTTTGGACCTTGGTCCGAACTAAAAGTGGCTTTATTTTGACCTCCTGAACATGTTTTATTAAGGGTATTTTCTTGTTTGGTGAATGTTTTGTATACCTCATGTTATAGCCACTTTTGAGCCTCATTTTGCATTGTATTTCTAGCATGTTTGTATACTGATTTCGGGGCTGCCATGAACTGTAAATGTGCATATTTTGGGCCCCTCTTCAATGTTGTTGAAGGGCCCTAACATGTTTGGGGACAGCAGCTGTGAGTTGCTTCATAATCTCATGTTTAGGGCCGTTTTTGTATGCCATTGTTGCCCTATCTTTGTTTGCTTTTTGGCCATGAGTTGTACTAGTAAAATGCTAATTTTGGGGCTGCCTTGCTACTGTCTATTCATTGCGTATCCATGTTGTGCATGTTTGATATAGCTATAGGCCATTTCGGGTGCCAAAGTCCATGTTTCGGGACTATTCCATGCATCGGGTGTGTTTTCGCCTCATTCCGGGGCTGTTTTCCCCCATATTTCAGTGCTGAAATCCCATTAGCATATTTGCATGTCATTTTCCATGCCATTGCATTGCATATGCCATTGCCTCGGTTTGCGTGCCAGTGTGCACGCATTTCGAGGCACTTCATTTTCATTCATCGGCCTCTTATGTGAGTGTGGCTGAGGCTCTCTCATGTTAGTGTAAGTCCATGTTGCATTCTATATGCCGTTTTAGCCATTGCATTGCATATGTCATTGCCTCGGTTTGCGTGCCCGTGTGCACGCATTTCGAGGCACTTCATTTTCATATTATGGCCACTGTTTTGGGCCTAACTAGAGCTGCCTAATTCATGTTTAAGACCATCCTTTGCTTATTTGCATGCTCATCTTGCATGTTTGCTTGTATCGGCATGTTGCATCCTTAGCTCGTATGCCTAAGTTACATTGCATCTTGCATGCATCACCTTGCCTCTTGAGATGAATATGATAGAGGTTAGGCCTCCTTGTGTGTTTATTTGGCTTGCATGCATTTTGAAATTGAAGTTGCACACTTGATTCTTTGGACCATCATGCATGGAAATGCGTGATTGGTGGTCCGAGAATCGGGGCACATCCTCCTTTGAGTCATTAACATGATAAGGAATGTGATTGGTGCATAAATTGTTTGAATTGCATTGCCATGCAAGATTTTGCCCTCTGCTGCTGTGAGTTGCAGGTTCTGCAGGAATTTATTGCCGGCCGGCAGTATTTAGTGCCGACCGGCATTCAATCGATGGCCGGTGGATCTATTTTGTGCCGGTGACTAAATGATACTGCCGGTGGAAATTCTGCTCAGCCGATGATATCCCCCAGTGTCCTGAGAGGCATCCCTGAGACTTTGGAAGTTTTCAGAAGAGCAGAGCAGGGAAAACAGAGGCAAACTATGCATGGCAGTGCGATTCCGAGCCAGTCCCGAGCATGTGTTGCATCTGGCCCTCGCCCCGAGGCGGTTTACTGTTTTTATTTAGTTTAGTTAATTTGCTAATTAATTAAGCAATTTGTAATATTTAATTAGCTTGCGTAGTTAATTAATTTGTATTATTATTTTGGTCCCTCCGAGTGAGGGCAAATTTGTAATAAGTGTGTGTGCGTGGTGTGCATGTCTTCCAACCTCCACTTCTTTCTTCCCTTTTATTTACCTGCTTATGATGGTAGATTAGGACACATTTATTTTAGCATACCTTATGCTATGCATGCGTGCATTCATTTGTTGACATGCACCGGGCTCGGTACATCATACAAACTACATTGTACTTTTCAATTCCAAATTGAATACGTGTTACTTGTAGCATTTCATATGCCATTTTAGGGTTAGCCGAGCCTACTCTAAATTGCATCCTTGCCTGTGTTGCATTAGTCACTTAACATGAACTAGGACATGCATGTTTGCTAACTAGTTTATTGTTTTGGCACGGAGTACAATGTAAGTATTTATGCTTTAGCATCTCGCATGCGTGTGAATGTTAACATGACAGTATGCCTACCATGCGGCTAAGTGCTTATATGAGATAAACTGTTTGAATGCCTGCGGGTGAAGGTTGGATTGTTTGAGTTGGAAGAACTCATTGAAATCCGTGTTTTAGCCTACTTGCGAGTAGCAAATTCCAAAGCATTTTCAAAACAAACGGATATGCAATGTTTCTTTCCAAATTAGGCAATCTAGTCTATACTTGTTTGCTGCGCGCATAACATAGTAATTCTAGACTAATAAATGGAATAAGAACACGTAACGTTTTCAAAATTGGATATCATGGTTAGTAGAGGCCGGTCTTCGGACCGGGCGAAAGGGGGTGCTCATAGCTGACCTTCCCCGATCGTACCCAAGCTCCCGAGCCGAGACAACTCCGGTGATGACGGACATGTGGCCTTCGGCACCGAGTCAGGGTTTCCTAAATTCTCCCATTAAAAAATATTTAGGTGGCGACTCTGTATCTGGCAAAGCAGTCCATGTTTGGCACTACTTTTCCAAAAATCTGTTTCTCAAAACGATTTGCCAGATTTGGACTCTTTGGTTCAGATTAAGAACCGTGACACAAATCGAGTCCGAACTGTAGCATGAGGCCCCTACGGGCGCGTCTACAATGGCTCATCAGCCCTCATTTTTTTTCCAAACCAAATCACACGCATAAAAATGCATTATTACCAAAAATTTTATGGTCTCACAACAACTTATTACACTAATACAACTTTTAGAGCCACAACCTGCTCCAATCTGCCCATTTCAAGAAAATAGATAAGCACGGGCATACATAACTATATATATATATATAGAAATAAACAACCTTGATGTTCCAACATTTCCAAAACACATTGATTACACACAGAACCCAATGATTACAAAATGATAATTCACCGATTACAAAACGGATTAGTCAAAACAACACCACTCAATCGGTATTACCACCACTACCGTCCCTCGCTGGACCGCTAAAGTTGGTCATTCTCAAACCCAAGATATCTTACGAGCTTATAAGCCACGAACAAGAACCACTGACATGCCCCATCTGGCCACACCTGGAACAACTACAGATTTCCCCAACTGGGACTTGGGAACTCGACTCTCCTGAGGTCCTCAAAATCTGGCCTGATTGTCCCCTAAAGCGATACTACCCCTGCCCGGTCGAATAAAATTGAGCCCGACTAGGTTGCAAAACCCCTAAAGAAGCCCTTGATTGAGTACAGAAACGTTGGATATGACCCGGCTGATTACACACCCAACAAGTAAGTGGCTCCCGAGCACGAGACTGGTTCAAAGTCTGAGCTGATGAAGACCCCAACGACTACTTCCCCATTGAGCATTCGATCAAACCAAAACCTGGCTGGCTAGAAGATTCTGGTGGTGCAACTACTGGTCGGACTGCCAACCCTGCCCTCTTCCTCTGTGGGCAAACCGAAGACTGGTGGCCCAGCTGACCACAAATGAAACAATTAGCAAACTCCCTATTTTGAGGCTGGCTTGAAGCCTGAACCTCTCTAGATCTCCCAACAGAGGAGTCCGGAACCCTTGGTGAAGAAAAGGACTTAGCTTGGGACTGAGCATACTTCCGCCTCCACCTCTTACCGGGCCTAGAGTACCCATAAACCGTGGGAGTCACCGAGATGGCTTCCTCCCTAACCCGACCAACACTCATAACCGTGGCCTCTTCCCTATTTTGTCCCATAGCTAGCACCGCTGCCTCCACATGAGCCGCAGCCCTAACAAGCACACTGTAACTCCTATGCCAAGACCCCGCAATCCTTTCACGGATGTCGCCACACAGCTTACTTTCAAACTCTGAACAACACAATTCCTCTGTCTTCACCAATTCTGGGGCAAACCTCGACAGGTTAGCAAACCATGCTTCGAATCGTACCAAAGGTGTAGTACCTTGGCGTAACTCCACAAACTGTTTCCGCAACTCTTCTCGTGTGGAAGGAGGGAAATCACAACTTCCTCGTCTAGGCATCGTAGTAAAAGTAACAAAGGTATTAGCACAACAACAAGGGTGCCGAAACTATTTCACTAGCGTCCTAACACAATGGACAACTGTAATTCATTCCACGTAAGCACATAAACACATAAGCACTTACGAATTTCATTTCTGGATAATGATAGTCCCGAGGCGTTACTAGAGTTCCGGTTAGAAACAGCATTGATCAAATGCTTTTCCAACAAGACTTGCAGAAACCCAAGGGTCCAATCAGCATCCTAGAAACTAAATCCCATACCCATATAGTCACATAAACATCTTATCACATAAGCATATAGCATTACATCTAAGTCTCTAACAAGCGAGACAAACCCATTGTGATACTAATCACTTCCCACGTACCCAAAGTATTCAAACCCGGTACGCTTTGATACCAAGTTGTAACGCCCTCAAAATATACTCATAATATCATACAATCAAGATATAGAAAAGAGATATTATGTTACAATCATCAGAGTGTTCTTACAAAATGTATTACATGTTGACAATAAAAGTAAATGCCCTATGGGCTTACAACTCTCCAAGTCAACACTTGGGTTACTAAAAGAGAATACTAACTCAGAATACAGAACAAGCCCTCGGCTTGATATGCACATAATACAACAAAATTAACAAAAGAAGAGTCTTCAACTCCCACAACCATCCAAGCTAAGATCTCGGAGGCAGCATAATACCTGAACGTGAAAATGATGTCCCATATAAGGTGAGCCAACGCCCAGTAGAGACATGCTAAACATAGTATGAATAATAACTAAAGCGTTAGCAATTGATAAATGTCCAACTCATGCACGACAACTTATAACACATTTCAATCCCATGACTATTATGTCCATGTTCTATTCCTGTTTCCATTTCTTATCCAATTCTCAATTCATAACTATGGCTCAAAACCTAGCCAATCAATTTAAATGAGGTCACCCCTCATACTTTGCAATAGATACACATTTTAGTGCTGTATCAATCTCAGACAAAAACACTTCTATACTTCACAAATGATACACATTTTGGTGCTGTATCAATATCAAACAAAATCTGGTTTAGAGATCCATTCCCTATCTTTCCCTACACCGTGGAGTACATCCCCCATCTCCTCCCACACAATACAATGTATATAAGCAATTATCATATACAAGTTCACTCAATCAATACACAATTTTGATGTATTATATCAACCGCCATATTCGATGGCTTACTTAATTGATTAGTTTTAGTTTGACTAATCATCATGCACTGTCTACAACAATCAAGATTACCCTCCATCGGTAGCCCAATGCAATTATTTCTAAGCAGATAATAAATGCATCAACAGATATATAATCAATACTTTCAAAAGAGAGTGATTAACAAAATCCAACTCCACCGTTCCATCTTATTATGAGCCAATTTCATTTCATTCAACTCAATTTCATAATTCCCAACAAATGTCATTATTTACACAAATGACCCAAATATACCCAAACATGACATTTCCTCCATTTTTTTCAAAATTGACCCAAAGGTCCAAATGTTATCCACAACACTAACAACCTCTTTTTAAGACCCAAATTACATGTTTATGGGTTAAAATCATAAAACCCCTCTTTTCAAAATAGCACATTTCAAAACCCTAACTTCTCCAAACCAAACCATTTAAACAAAAGCTCAACATCTAGGTTAAAGCTCATAAAGATGAGTAGGAATCCCTACCTCACGAGATGAAACCCAAAGGAGAAGGTGAAGAAATCGAAAATGCTCCAAACTTCAAGATCTACGGATCAAAACGTAGCCCTCACCGATCCCCACACTTTTTACAAAGGCCCAAGGGTAAAAAAATACTCCTATTACATCAATCCCTAGAGAGAAGTTGAAATATAGAGAGAGAGGCTCTCAAAATGGGTTTTTGAAAAAGTAAGAGAGAGAGTGAAAGTTGAAAAGTGATCTAAAAAGACCCAGCTGATATCTGATATACGACTAGTCCGCTCGAGCGGAAAACAAGACGCTCGAGTGTCAAGCACAAAAAAAAGGACCCGCTCGAGCGCCAAGACACAACAGCAAAACACACCCGCTCGAGCGTGAAAGGAAGTCCGCTCGGGCGCAGATTACCATCTCCCAGTACTTTTACAGACAATGGCTACCCGCTCGAGTGCCAATAGGCCCGCTCGAGCGCGACCCGCTCGAGCGTAAAGTAATCCGCTCGAGCGCGAAAAACACAACTGCAGTACTTTTGCAGAGGCACGAAATGCTGAGAGTGTGCAAACCCCGCTCGAGTGCAAGAAGACCCGCTCGAGCGTACAACCAAAGATGAAACTCCGTTCGAGCGCAAATGGACCCGCTCGAGCGTACCACCAAAATTCTGGGCAACAAGGAATGGGACTAAAGCTCAACTAACCTGTTCAAAACACGCCTAATACATCCTAAAACTCAAACACATGGAATTAAAGGATAACAACAAGATATACAACCACCAACTTCACGGAACCTAAGTCCGGAATACAAAAATCAAAGGAAGAGAAACTGGGATCGCTATAACTATAATACCAGTTACACAAACTATCATTTATAGTTTGTGTTTCACGTCTTGCATCCTTTCTCCGTGACTCTAAATACCATTTGTTATTGTTTTGAGAACAAATTGTCTCTAGTCCATTGTGCTGTTTGGGCTTGTTAGGCTTACTACGGCTACCGTCTTGAAAATCTGACCAGTTTAATTTTTAGATCACACGTGTGATCATTCATAAAAAAATGAGGTCGATTCGGTAATCATAGTCATGTTAGTTCGTTGACATTTATTTGCCAAAAAAAAAAAAAAAATGAATGATAAATATTGTTTAAAAACTAGACCATCTACTTTTTGGAAAATAAATGTAATAAACTACCGTGGCTATTGTTATTGGATCGACTTGATTTTTTTTATGAATGATCTACACGTTATGGTCTAAAAAATAAATGGTTTAGATCATTGAGACGGAAAAATAGTATGGTGTAGTTGTTCTCTATTTTTTTCTATAAAAAATAATAATAATAAAAAAACTTGTCCTAGGATGCGTTTGGTAATGTTTTTCTTTTCATTTCTATTTTCATTTTTAGTATTTTTAGAAATTTGAAAATAGAAATTTGTTTTGGTATACTGTTTTTGAAACAAATGGATTTGATATTTTAAAATTTTTTGAAAACAAAAAGAAGTGTTTTCACTTGTTATCACTACAAGAAAATACACTTTTGGCGACTAAAACATTCGTCGCCAAAAGTGCATATTTTAGTCGCCGAAAGTATTTCCCGACTAAATAATTTGGTCGTTGGATTTGTCGGCCATACATAGTCGCCGAAAGAATTAGCGACTAAAATTCATTTAGTCGCTATAAGTATCACAAAATACCGACTAACATGTTAGTAGCCAAAAAGACAGGTATTGGCGACGAAATAATTCTTAGTCGCCGATAGAATACATTGCCGACTAAAACTTTAGTCGCCGAAACCTTTCATTAAATATTTTAACTCAACTATTAGCTACTAATGTTTTTGTCGCTAAAAAATGAAATATCTACTGCGGCAATATTATTAGTCGCTAATAGTGAAGCCACTAGCCATCATTGACCAGCGACCTTCTAGTAAGTTTCGACAACTCGTGACCTTTAACAACACTTCAACCACCATCTCAAGTTATCACTTCTAGCCACTACATCTATTCACTCTCTACTATTAGCCACTATTTTTAACAATTTACTGAACATGTTTATTTAGTTTTACTTTCAAAACTTTTGTGTATCAAATAATTTTTTTGTTCTTATTTTTTACAAAAAAAATAAAAAATTGCTGTATTTTTAAATGAGAAACTAAAAACATTATCAAACACATCTCATTATTCTAAATTGAAAAGAGAAAGATACAAGAATAGAAAAAGCATAGCACATTGACAAAATTTGAACTAGCACATCAAACTTGATAAGGAAGAAGCATATTGATTAGGTCAAACTTCAATTTTAAAAGCAATATTTATAGTATAACCCAGCCATTTGACATCATAGGCCGCCACCCTCCCCAATTGTTGTTTGGTTAACAAGCAAACATTGACCTGCTACAATGAAGTCCAACAACAAGAGGACATCTAAAACCTGATTTAGGTGAGAATGCTCTAGTAACCTACCACAGGCTAAATGGTTTGAAAGTTGGGACAATGACTAAATGAATAAGAATTGGTGTACACTTGTCCAAACAATAGTGTAAAAATTAAATTACACTTTTATTTCTTATAATTTGATTCATATACTTTAAGTTTAATTTTAGTTTAATCATTTCGCTAAAGTGTTTTAAGACATGTATCAATTTCTTGAGGTATATACATAAAAATAATTAACGGAAATTTAGATAGGACCCAACGGAAACTGATCTAAAAATGTAAGGGCTAAGTTATCGAAATTAAAATAATAGAGATCAAAGTAAAATTTAAATCAAGTTATAAGGGTAAAAATATAATTTATCCTTAAATTAAAATTTGCAGAATTTAATTTATGCTTTATTTAGGCAGGTTTGGTCACCATCCTCCATAGTACAAGTATTGAAATTGATGGCCTGTCTTTAACCGAATCGGGGAAGGGGTTAGTTGAAGTGCATCTAAGTTAGCCTGGACACTCCTTCCTGTTGAATCCAAAACAAAAAAAAATTATTGAAATTGATGTATTAGATTTTTAATTATTTTTTTAAAAAAGTCAATGGGATTTTAACCCTACCAAACAAATCTTAATTTTTTTAATTGTTTTTTAATTCAACAATAAACTATAATTTTAACATGACAATAGCAAACGCATGAAAAATGCATTGTTATTATTTAAATAAATAAATATTGATTTATAATATTATATTTACTTGATTTGTCTTCGTCCCCAAGTCATTATGAACTAAACTATTCTCTAATGCTAATGTACTTCAAAAGATTTATGATAATCTAAGAATGTGTGTCCAATAACTCCAATAGTTCCAAGATGTTACTGTTAATGGGTTGATAAAGGAAAATGCTATAAATTCTAAATGAATTATCAAATATTTTACTAAATTTCTTACATGGGTCTGAGACCCATACACATATGATTTGTGTGGGTTCCACACCTATGTGAAAGGTTTGATAGAATATTTGGTAATTCATTTGAGGTCCCTAGCATAACTCGTTGATAAAACTTAGGGTTTAACCTTCTTTAATACAATCAATAAATAATATATATTTTGAAATGCAATATATAAATAGATTTTTTATTAATTTTTTATTTATTGATGTAGACTCTATTATTTTTTGTGTTTAACGATAAGAAAATCTAAAATAAAATATATTTATGTATAACATGAATTCTGATCGTCTTTCACATCTCCATTTCATAATATTGCGACTAGGGGTGTGCATAATACCGCCGAAACCGCTGAAACTGCCCAAGCCGCACCGAACCGCACCGCCAAGGCAAATTCGTTATTATTTGTCAATCGAACCGCCGATTTTTGGTAAGAAAGATGGCAAATTCTAGCGACACTTTTATCAATCCGTCGGTTTCTATTTTTCTTCAAAACCGCACCGACCCGCACTGCTATTAAATCATGTTTTATAATATTCTAAAAATTCTTTTTTACTTAAGTTTGCTTGTTGTTCTATACCTTAGAATATAGTATTACATTACTGCTCGAGGAGAATTCAAGATGTCAGTAATCCAAAATAAAGTTGGATTCCAATTCACTTTTCAATCTTTTTTTTTTGGGCATGTTGCAAACTTGCATCAGCTCACTTTTCAATCTAAATACTTTTTAACAGTAAACATTTTCAATATATTGTAAACCCTGAATGATATTAATTTTATGTATTGTATTTGATCATTGTAGCTTCCACAGATCCTTGAAATGAACTGATGGCATAGTCGTTGATATTATCATGTTGTTGCTACACTTGCTGCATCAGAAGAAAGCTTCGCAAGATGTTTAACATCACGATATCTCTCGTCTTTTTTTTACTCTTTGATTTAAGTTTTGTAATTTGAATTATATTTTTTATAAACCGCCAATCCGCTCGAACCGCCAAGGTAAATCCGTCATTATTTGCCAACCGAACCGCCAGTTTTTGATAAGGAAAATAGCAAATTCTAGTGACATTTTTATCAATCCGCCACCGGCCATACGGTTTCTATTTTTCTCTCAAACCACACCGACCCGCACCGCGCACACCTCTAATTGCAACACATCATGAAGTTCAAAATCAATGTGACAATGTTTATAAAATTAGTAACTTTTGAACTATTTGTTATACAAAAATGGTTGAGACCATTAAAAATAGTACTCTAATAACACCACTAATGATGTGGCAGTGGGTGGGGTCCACTGCCTATGCCTTGTTGTTGGTTTTTTTTTTTGAACATTCTCAATACATTAGTGCTATTAGTGGTCTTTTTTTTAGTGGTATGAATCATTATTTTTATTATAGCTGTTGATAATAAATGTAACTGTTGATAATAAAATTCCCCCCCTCCCCCCGCCCAAAAAAAAAAAAAACTAACTAGTAATGCTTTAGAAAATATCAAAATGAAACAAACAATCAACTAATAATATCCTCTATGTCAATGATCTTGAAGAGAAAAAAAGGAGGACAACCAATGGTGTTGTTTTCATTTTCTATTTTATATTTTTTAAAATGAAACACAAATTGATAGTGAAAATTTATTTGATAAACTGTTTCAAACAACTATTTTTGAGACTTTATACTTATATATATATATATATATATATGGAAGCAGAAATTATCCCACATATATTAATCAAGAGATGAACAAAGAATTGATCCGTACAATTCCGAATCTGCAAATGAATAAACGGTTAGTGCCTCCCGACTGGCGGTTGCTGGCCGACGATCAAATTAGATAGCATATATCTATATGAATCTAAATAAGTAAAAAGAATAGTTTAGGCATACCTCCTCTCCGGAGTTGAAGAATATATCCCTTTATATAGACAAACTTGCCACTCATTTTGTCCAGTGAGCTTAAGCCACAAATTTGGTCCAATAAAAATAAGCCACTTGTATAGCCCCAAACTTATTTGATACATGTATGTTAGAGCAAGTTGGCAAGTTGCATTGCAAAGTATTATTTTATTATCATAATTCTATTTCCATGTAGGCATTGGGTGGGCCCACCTCACATGGTTAATTTTTATCCCTCCACAATTGCCCCCAAGGTTTTGCTTCAGTCGATTGAAATGAGAGGAAGTGGAAACTTCTCATATGTCTGATAGACTCCTTTATCTTTGTTATTTCCGTAACCGAAGGACTTACTTGTCCTGTACTTGTCATAAACTGACTTTATTTGCCTTTGATTTGCATAATGTGAACATTTGTCGCTTGCCCTTTGATCTTTTTGTGTGATGTTTCTAATTTTGCAATCATTCTGACATGGTCACTTATTTTCAGTATGTTATCTTTCTTGTTTTTCCGATCTATTGCTAAGACCATCACTTGTCTTCCATTTCCATGGTTAGATAAGTTGACGACCTAGTTGCCAAACTGCTGCACTTACGTAGACTTTAATAGTAGACCCTTATAGGTTTTCCCTTGCCCTAGGCAAGACAAGCTGACGACCTAGTCGTCACACTACTATCTTTAATCAGCTTTGAGAGTAGACCCTTGTAGGCCTTTCCTTGCTTTTAATAAGATCGCTTTTGTTTGGCAGTTGGCTTTGATGTGCTGTTTGGTTTCCCATCATCCTTGATTTTGTAAAAGCATTAAATGTATCGATGAAATTGATTTTTGTACGGGTTAATGGACTTCTATGAGAGCCAAGCATGCTCTTTTGTCACGACCCGCTTCCCGTATCCAAGGATTAAGCATCGTGATGGTCAGTAACTAAGGTTACCTCTGGCCAATTCTTAAACAAATAAATAAACGCGAACGGAAATAATATTCAAGTGATGGTACCAAAATAATCATTGGAGCTTCTATTTAAGTAACTTGTCAGAGCTGAACTATCTCTACAAAGTGCTTCGTGCCTACCCCACGCGCTGGCCCTGACATATCACTTGAAAGTGGTAAACAACTATAAGCACATGGCAGAGTGAGACATATTATACTAAGAGTATAAGGGCATAAAATTCACCATGGATAATTATGGGGCTAAACAGAGCTTGTTATTAAAATACAAAATATATAATACAGAGATCATTTAACATATAATACGGAAGTCATAATCATAATCATAACCACGGTACAGAACGGAACAGAACAGGGGTCACTAAAGTGACAATCAGAACAGGGGTCAATGGATCCATGACAAACAGGGGATCACAAAGTGGTCAAACAGGGGCCTATGGTTATTTAAGTCCCCCAAGGCGTGTGACTCTCGTGGTGGTACTTACAAAACATAGTTGTATATAAGGTTATAGTCAAATATTCTTTAAAATATAAACAAACATATCCATGAGTTTCCTTTTCACAAATAGGGTTCAGAATTGTGTTCAGAAATTAAACCACGTAACTGAAATATTAAAATAGTTTATAATAATTTATAAAACATAACTTGTATAAAATAAATATGGTAAGTCAAAATATAAGTAAAATACATTTTGGTAACTCAAGGTATAATATAACTCACCTTAACTTTAATACTTCACTATTTCTTTCCACTATTAAAGACCTTCTCAGCTTCCATTATTTTTTCTTTCTTTCTTTCCTGATCTTCTTTTTTTGATCTCCTCCCCTCCTTATATAGAATGGCAGCCGTGGGCACCAAGCCACGCGGCTGCCAGGTGTCGCACCCCCATTAATAACTCTTTAATTCAAGCTTATCCTTAACTTGGTTATTTATTTATATTTTGACCCCTAAATTCTTAATAATTATATTATCTTACAAAATTACACATAATAATATGTAATAAATTATATATTTTCCTAACTATGATTAAATAATATTAGTATAAATTTTACAGAATAATTAAAAATCTGGGTTGTTACATCTTTTGATCCTAGTGTTGATGACACCGCTCAATGTTCCTAGCCTGGTGAGGACTTTAGTGTTTGATGCCTTGTAAGACCCGGGCTTACTCATTTTCTGATGCTTAGCTCGGCTAAGGCTTACTCAATTTCTGATGCTTAGTTTAGCTAAGGCTTACTTAATTTTTGATGCCTAGTAAGACTAGGGCTTACACATTTTTCGATGCTTAGCTCGGCTAAGGCTTATTTAATTTCCAATGCTTAGTAAGACTAGGGCTTACTCATTTTCCAATGCTTAGCTCGGCTAAGGCTTACTCAATTTTTGAGGCCTAGTAAGATTAGGGCTTACTCATTTTCCGATGTTTAGCTTGACTAAGGCTTATTCAATTTCTAATGCCTAGTAAGACTAGGGCTGTAATGACCTGGACATGTATTTGATTAATTAGTCATCTAATTGCATTGTTATGTGCTAATTGATTATGTGTTTGATGAAAAATTGTGCATGAATTAGAAGGATTTGACTTTATATCTATTGATTGCAGAAAAACCTGTTGAAATTACAACTTTAAATTGAAAATTGAAGGCCTTAGAGGCGTCAGAAATTGAAATCGATTAAATACTTGTGTTCATCATGATTTTAAAAGCCTAATATGAAGTTTTGTAAAAATCTGATTTAGAATGAATTAATTGGATATAATTCTATATTATATTATATATATATATATATGTGCATATAAGCCTTAATGGTGGCTTTAGACCCAACAAAATATCTGGGGAGAGAGAGAGATTGAGAGAATTCTAGAGACTAAAAGAAGAAAGAAGAAAATAAGAGAAAGAAGAAAAGTAAGGGAGATTAGGGTTTAATCTTTAACAAATTAACTAGCATAGGTAAGAATTTCTTACTAATCTCATAAAATAAGGTTTATACACTTATCATCTTGAGGGAGTAAGACTAAGAATCGATTAGATTCATGGTTGCTTTGGAGTTGTGAACCTTACGAGCATAAAAGAGAGAAATTGTGAAGATTACCTCTAGATAGCATCATACAGCATGATTTCATGAAATTCTTGTTTTATCCAAAGCTTCTTGCTTGATTCTTCAACTTTGGGGAAAAAGCCCATGGATTTTGAGTTTGAACTCATATATGCATATTTTAAGGGTTTGCACTCTAAGATTAAGATTTTAGTTTTGTTTTAAAGTTATGATTTTGTTTTGAAGTTAGAACTATGAAATTGAAGATGTTTTTGAGAGTCTTTGGCCTTGTTTTTTCATAAAATGAGAGTTGGTTTTGGCAACGGGAGAAACTCCATTTTTTTTGCAGATTTTTGAACTGGTTTTGCATCTAGATTGCTCGAGTGGCTTGGGCCACTGCACGAGTGGCCAAGTCTTTTTTTTTTCTTTTTTTTTCTTTTTTTCAACTTTGCATTCTGCTTTCTTGCCACTAGTGCGGCCGGGTCACCGCAAGTGCAACCGGGCCACCGCACGAGTGGCTAGGCCTCAATAGCATTCTGCTCGCAAGAGCAGCCTAAGCCACCATACGTGTGGTTAGCAATGCCAGCTCAGTTTTGTTTTCTACTTGTTTTCTCTGACTTCCTAGTGTAGTTGGATTTTTGTGCTCCTCGAAGGAATTTAATCTTCTCGAATACGATAGCCCTACAATTCGGACTTCTGTGGTTCTGAATCTAACTTCACAAGTGCAATGTAAAATAGAAAAAAACACAAATGAGAGTCCAAATCTAGCAAATCTTTGGAAAATCGATTTACAATCAGAAATGACAAAAATAGACTACATTGCCAGATTCAGAGTTGTCACCTAAATATTTTTAGAAAATTTAGGAAACCCGTGACTCATGCCAAAGGCCACTTGTCCGTCATAACCAAAGTGTTTCGGCTCGGGAACTTAAGTATGAGAGAGGAAGGTCATGAATCGAGCAATCTACTCACCCGATTAAAGATCGGCCTTTACTAATCACGATGTAATTTTTATGTACATTATATGCTCTTGTTCTGATTATTAGTGCTAACTTACTATGTGAGGCACACAAGTATAGACTAAATCACTCACTTTTGAATGTTTTGATTTCATGTTTGTTTTGAAAAGAGTTTCGATTGTGCTACTTGAAAAAGCGAGCTCATATGCACATTAATCAAAATCATCCTAACTTAAGCAAATCAGCCTTCATCCACTATATTCAAGAGTTATATCAAATAAGTACTTAGCCTCATGGTAAATATGCTTAATATGGCAACACAAACATACATATAATATACTAAAGCAAGAAATGCTCACCTAGTACTCAACCGAGGCAAGTCAAAATAGAAGAAATAGTTAGAAAATGCATGCTCTAATATGCAAGTGACTAATGCAACACATACAAAATGTAACTACTTGGTTTGGTTTATTAACATGACATATGGCTCAACTCAAAGTATGCCATAGCGCATGTATTCAGGTAAGTAAGCAATGATAGCAATGTTAGAATGATGAACTGAACCCGATGCATGCAAAAATGGATATTTACACATGGTGATGATATGAAACCAAAATATGATACTACATGCAACTATCATAAGTAAGTAAATAAAAGGGAGAAATAAATGGAGGTTAGAAGACATATACAATATTATAAGCGTGCCCTCATATAACAGGGTCCAAATAAATGTCCTATGTTGCTAAATATTATAACACCAAATAAATGAATAAGCTAAATTAACTAATTATTACAAATATGAATTAAGCTAACTAATCAATTACAACACATTAATTTTAAAGTACTAAATTAATGGGATGGGAGGCAAGGAACCACAAGCGCACAATCGAGAACATCCGTCTAGAAACCTCTCTATTTTGTTGTCAGAATCTGCTTTGTTTGATATCAGAAAATTATTCTGTTTTTGGCCTCGAATTTTGCTCTGTTTTGCCACAAAAATGACATTGTCTGCGTTACAAAAGGTGGCCGACTGGCCTTGGAAAGTGATTGGTCGGACAGAAAGGTGACTGGCTGGACACTGTTTTTGGGGATTACCCTGTTGCAACAGATCTGAAATAGAGCAAAAACAGAGTGTTTTCAGGAAATGTTTATCCTCTCAGCCCTTCCTTATCATGAAGATGATCAAGGGAGGAGTAGATTCGGTTCGCAAATCATCAATATTCGCAAATTTGTTACATGATGATCTATGGACCAAAGGCCCTGTTTGGTAGGGCTTATTTCCGGCTTATTTCAGCTTTTAGCTTAATTTAAGCTATTTTGATATGTTTGGTTCAGCTTAACAATACAACTTATAGTTTTTTGTAAGTCAAAAATCAACTTATTCTTTGAGTGGGGGGAGGAGAAGCTTAATTTATAAGTCAAAAATCAGCTTATGTTCACAGTTATAAGTTATAAGCTGTTAGGCTATAAGTTATAATCACTTTCCCACAGCTCTACTAAACGGGGCAGGATAAATGCTCAATAAAAGAAATGAAAGACCAACAATACCTCCTCCCTATCATGGAGTTATCTCAAGGGAAGTGGTAGACATTGATTCTTGAATCACTAAACATCACTATGAAGTATGTAATGATTCAAAACTCAATAGGTTCAATATAGCGTTTGATTAAACCTAACTCAATTTTATCACTTTTTTTTTTTTTTTACCTTTTTTACTCCAATTTTATTTACTCTTTTGCATTACCTTGCCATTTTCTTATCTTTTCTTCATTTTGTCCAAAAGTGATAATTACGTCCACTAAGTGTAAAAAGTGATAAAGAGAAGCGTCAAACAAGAAGTTGTGCTTAACATGAGAGAGATGTAATGCCTTGGTAATGAACCTCCGAAGAGATTAAACCATTAAGCATGGAAAGTCTCTTTCTCATGTCTTAAGCAACAACCTAGTGTTTGAGACAACTCTTAATCAAAGAAAACAAAGAAAGGAGGGAGGTTGCAAAGATAATTAGGCAAAGATGATTATTACAAGTATGAATATGCGTATGAAAACTATGAAAAGAGAGCTATCAACTCAAATAGATTGATGTGTATGGCCTAAACAACCAAATCTGTGAGGACTTACACCAATACAAGCATAGTATTCAAAGCATAAACTAAATAAACACACTAAATAGCCCCTATATAACACAAAACAGTGCCGAAAATCAGTTTGAAAAGCTAGAAAAATTAAACAAAAATGGAAGAGAACAAAGCTAGTAAGCAAGCCTAAGGAAGGATGGCTAATCGCTCCACTTTTTATGACTTAAAGTCACATTTTTAAGCTTAATAACACTCTGAAAAATAGTAGGTAAAAGCAAAGAAACAAGTGGGAATAACAATGATATAAGCTATGGGATAAGGTTTAAGAAATGGTGGTTAACCCCTCCACCTTTGGTAGCTTTTTAATCACAAGTTTCAACACTTAAAACCAGTCCAAAATAGTATATAAACAATAAGAAAAAGAGAAGAAAAGAGTAGTGTACACAAAGTAAAAGATGGCAAAGTTTATACCTCTTGAAAAAAGGATACTCTTTTGGTCACAAACCACAAGTTGAATCCTCTCAAGGGCTGAAATTTGGGTTCAATAATCTCAGCAAGAAGCCTCAAATTTTTGGTTTAGCAAGTGTATGTATAGTGTATGTATATTGTAATAGAGAAAGGAAGAGTGTTTGGTAAGCTTTGGGTTCTTGGCAAAATTTTCTAACCTAAAAGCATGAGGGGTGGTCACCTATTTATGGAAAAACAGGTTCCCCTGTCGGAAATATCTATATTAAGCTAACTGGTGCAAGACATGCACATGGGGGGACAACTGGCTGCAAAATATCTACATGGTGCTAAACATGGCCGACCGACCAATAAAATTTGGCCTACCAACCACTTGTTGGCCAGCAAGCCTCTGAGTGGTCAGGCTAGAAAAAATTAGGTCTTGGTCTAAAGGAGGTGCAAGGTTTTAAGTTTTGAAACTCAAAATCGAAGCCTTTTACTGAAAAAATTGAATGATTGTACATCGTAATATTATCATCATCGAGTATTCAACATGAGGCGTCCAAGTCTTAAGGGCGGTCAAAAATGGGGTGTCTACACCAGGCCTCCATTTGCATACTTTCCTTGTGTTATTCATATGCATTTGCATTGTATGAACACAAGAGCAATTAAAGAAAGAAGAGGAACAACTGCACGAACAAGTAACGAATACACTGAATAGGTATACGAAGCAATTGTATGAATCGAATGTGCTTTGAAATGTTGTGTTATGAATCACTACAGGAAATGACATTTTTGGCGACTAAATTTGGCGACTAAACAATTTTTAGTCGCCAAAAGTGGTGGAATTAGCGACCAAATATTTTATTAGTCGGCAAAAATAAAAAGATTTAGCTACTACAGTTTTTTAGTCGGTGTATATTTCTTATCGGCGACTAACATAAATTTAGTCGCTAATAATGGCACAATTTGCTATTAAATTATTATTTAGTCGTTAATTATTGAACAATTGCCGAGAAAAAAAATTTTTGGTTGCCAAATAATATAGCTGTTAAATTTTTTAATCGAGAAATATAGCTTATTGGCGACCAAACAATATTTTTGTTTCTAAATATTCCGTCATAGGCTACTAAAAAACGTTTAGTCGCCGATAGTATATATTTTAGGCTACTAAATTGTTTTTTAGTCGGTGTCTTACATCTTTTGCCGACAAAATAATCTTTAGTCTCCAATTGGCAGCAGATCATATTCAAGAAGACATTAAACGACCACACAAGTTTGGTTGCCAATGATTCAGTTTTGGTGACTAACAAAAACATTAGTCGCTAAAGCTCTAAATGTTTTAGATTTATTTCTCGTCTATCTCACACATTTTGCCTCTCTTTGTATACACGTAGCCACAGAACATCTCTTGCTCTGTTGTTCCGTCACTCAAATCACCAGTAAACCTTACGACCTTGCAACCTCAGCACCGTCGTTCCTCGTACGCCGCAAATCACCACAGCCACCACCGCCAACAGGTTCACTTCTTTTCGCTCTCTTGCTCTGTCGCTCTCTGTCTTGGTCTATCTCTCTCTCTCTCTCTACCCCTTCTTCTATTTCCCCAACTGTGAACTCTTGCTCTAGGGTTTTTATTCTACCCATTTTGGTTAATTTTTTCTTAATTTCTGAAATGGGTTTATTTGAAGTGGTTTCATTACTAGAGTTTTATGGGTTTGATGTTGTAAATGGGTTTGATTTTAGGGTTTGATACATTTCCTCCTATTTTTCCTTTCTCTGTCATTAGTTTCAAAGCCCTAATCCATTGATTGTCTATCTAATCTCATGTATTTTGATTATTTTCATTGAAATTTTCTCTCTTATGTATTCTACTCGTCATTATTTATGTAAATCTGTGTATGAAATTTACATAAACAGATTATCTGATTTATGTATGTATTCTGAGATTGAGATTATCTGTGTATGTATTTTGAGATTGAGTTTACATTTAAACTAAAGATGGGGCTTACAGTTAAACTATAAATTGAATCTTCAGTTTACAGATTGGGTTTACACTAAGCCTAGTAACACATGAATGAGTTTACATTTAAATCGATTAAATTGAATGGGTAATTTTTGATTAGGTAATCAGCTTAGATGCGGTGGTGAATATTCAGTTTAAATTTAATTAATATGTATTATGAGCTTGGGTAATCTAAACTGATACATACACAGATAATCTGTGTATGTACTCTCATCAGTTTAAATATAATCTCAATCAGATTATCTGTGTATTCTCTGTTTATATGTTCTCTGTGTATTCTCATCAGTTTAAATTTTGTGTTCTGAGATTGAGATTATCTGTGTATGTATTCTCATCAGTTTAAATATAATTAATATGTATTCTCATCAGTTTGGTCAATTATTTGCTCATGTCTTGTATCATTCTTCTCATAAATTTTGCCAAATATAGTGCAAAAGTGTCATATAACAGTTGAAAGACAATACAAGAAGATTGATGCTCCATTATTAAAAGAAAAATGATAGTAAAGGCAAAATTGATGAAATAACGTTATTTTTATAATTATAAACTAAATTGATAGACATTTTAATTTTTATTAAATAATACAAATAAGATATATCATTATGACTGCTTTTTTTATTTATTTATTTATTATTATAAATTTTGTTTGTATTTTCTTTATTATCCGACTTCACCCAAATGGTCATATTTTATGGCCATCCTCAAAAGTCCTACTCGGTCTTTTATTAGCTTGAGTTATGACAAAAATTTTTACCTTATCACAATGTGGATTCTTTGGTGGTCCTTTTTCTTATCCTTATTAGGTGTGCCTTGAGAATAATTTAGAACATTCTTTTGGCATGGCAACTATTGATTAGAAGTGAATTTTCTATTACCTAAAACTCCCATTTCACAAGATTTGAGGATTTCAAAGACAATAGATATAGAAGAGGTGGAGGACCTTGTGCCATTTCTTCGTTGATATTTGGTAAACAAACTTGCATACCAGCTTTCCTCTTTTTCTTCTTCACTACTTTCTACATTGTTGGCTTTTGTGTTTGAGTCTTCTTCACTCTCCACTATTGCGTGTATAAGAGGGAGGATAAAATGTCTTTTGCTTATGAGACCGAACCCTTGCAAACATCACACTTTTGTAAGTTTGCTTCTAGTAAACGTGAGATGATTCAAGTATAGAGGAGTTCCAATGATGCTAGTAGTATACCTAAACCATATTTGCTCCTAAGGAACATTCTACAACTTTACCCACTGTGGAACAAGCATTTAAGCTTTGGTTGTTTACTATAATTCATAACCTTTGATGGTAGCTTGGTTGTTTCTTGTGTTACGATGGTTGTGTTTCGTGAATTTTCTCATTCTTTTTTATCTCTCCTTGTTTACGTTGTACTTGTATAGTCCAAATAGTTAGTTGTTTCACCCTAACTTTTGAATACAATCCTTAAACCATGTGTTTCCAAATTTTAATCTATGTTGCAAATAAGTGAAAACTAAAACTTTTGTCGTAAAATATGTACAAGAGTTGGATGATGATAAAAGATACGCAATTCTATTGTTGAGTATTTTTATTTATTTGATGTCCATGCCTACGTTAATCTTTGCTTGACTTGTAGGGTTCAAAAGATGGACTAGAGTTGGATGATGATAAAAGATAGGTTGAAAAGTAAAGAGTACCAACAAGGTGTTAAGTCATTTATTGACTTTGCTATGAAGGATTTAGGCCCACACGATGACATTCGTTGTCCGTGTGTTGATTGCTTGAATGGCACAAAACATAGTCAACAAGTTGTATGGCTGCACTTGATGTGAAGAGGAACCGTGTGTTCTTATAGAACTTGGGTGCACCACGGGGAATATGTTCCATTGTGTCATGATCAGCCTAGTGTGTCAAACGATGATGATGAAAGATATAGAGTTGCAATTTTTGACATTGACGATAATTTGGGCGAGTTGCTTACTATGTTGGAAGAGATTTACATGAGTGGCCTCATGGCTGATCAAATCGACGAAGAACCTAATAGCTCGAAGAGAGAAAATTTAGTGAAGTTCATTAGGTTGTCTGATGATGCTCGACGCAAAGTGTACCCGGAGTGTGAAAAGTTTTCCGTGTTGTCCTTCGTTATTAAGATGCTTCATATTAAGGTGTACAATAAATGGAGCAACAAATATATCGATATGGTTATGCAAGTTTTTAAAGACATTCTCCTAAAGTGTGATGAAACTGTTCTGTGGACCTTTTATGAAGCAAAAAAGTTCTTACGTGAATTGGTTTGGGATACGAGGCCATTCATGCATGCAAGAATGATTGTATTTTGTTTTGGAAGGACAATGCAAAGCTGGAGAATTGCCCTACATGTAAGGAGTCTAGATACAAATTCAACAATGAGAGTGGTAAAAAGATTCCTCATAAAATATTGAGGTACTTTTGTTTGACACCGAGGTTGAAGAGATTGTACATGTCGAAAAAAACCGCCACAAATATGAGATGGCATAAAGAGAAGCATGTGGATGATGGAATTTTAAGGCATCCGGCCGATAGTCAGGCATGGAAGGACTTTGATATGTAGTATCCTACGTTTTTTGTGGAACCCCAGCATGTAAGGTTAGGGCTTGCCACGGATGGTTTCAATCCGTTTGGAAATATGAGAACATCGTACAGCATGTGGCCTGTACTCTTAATGCCTTACAATCTTCCACTGTGGAAGAGTATGAAAGAGCCATTTTTGATGATGTCAATGCTTCTTCCCGGACCATTTGCCCCTGGAAGAGACATCAATGTTTACTTGCAACCATTAGTGGAGAAGTTAATGAATTTGTGGGAGTATGATTTGCAAACATATGATGCCTCAAACAGTCAAATATTTAAAATGCATGTAGCAGTCATGTGGACCATCACTGACTTCCTCGCATATGGTACCATGTCTAGTTGGACTACAAAAGGTTACTTGGCTTGTCCTAATTGTAACATGGATGCATCATCTCAGCATCTGCGAAGTAAGATAGGGTATATGGGTGCCCGCCACCACTTTCCCGAGAACCATATTTGGCGAAGAAGTATTTCAATGGTCAAAATAAGCATCGATCCAAACTTGTGGAGTTATCGGGAGAACAAATACTGCAGCAAATTGATTCGGGGACATACAGGCCGTATGGCAAGCATCCAAACAACCGAAAAAGACAACGGAATGAAAATCCACCTTCCAATTGGACAAAAAGAAGCATTATGTTCGACCTACCCCATTGGAAAACGCTGAACGTTTGACACAACCTTGATGTCATGCACATAGAGAAGAATATATATGACAATCTGTTTGGGACACTACTGAGCATTGATGGCAAGAACAAGGATACGGATAAAGCACACTTGGATCTAGAAGACATGCGGATGCGAAAGGAGTTACACTTAAAGAGGCGTTCCAATGGCTCATTCGAGAAGCCTCCGGCATCGTACACATTGTCCTCGGTAGACAGACAAGGTTTTTGTGATTTCTTGAAATTGATTAAGTACCCTGATGGCTATGCAACAAATATATCCAACTGTGTCACCCTTCATGGTGGAAAATTATCTGGCCTCAAAACTCATGACTGTCATGTCCTTCTACAATGACTACTTCCAATTGGGATGAGTGGATACCTTTCCAAGGAGATTGGGACCACACTTTTTGAGTTGGGATTTTTTTTCAAACAGTTGTGCTCTAAGACATTGAGAGTGACTGATTTAGAGAAAATGGATGAACAAATCGTACTTATACTTTGTAAGCTTGAGAAGATTTTTCCTTCTGCGCTTTTTTGATGCCATGGTCCACTTGGCAATTCATTTGCCTCACAAGGCTATGATTGGAGGGTCTGTGCAATATCGATGGATGTATCCCATTGAGAGGTAATACCACGAGTTCCCGAACATCCCAATTTACATATAGTAGATAATGCAAACATTAACATTCAAATCATATTGCCATGTAGGATGCTCAAACTTCTGAAAGGATTTGTTCGCAATAAAGCTCGACCAGAAAGTTCCATTGTGGAGGGTTACATTTCAAAAAAGTGTATGGAGTTTTGTTCAATGTATTTAGACGGCGTTGAAACGGTGTTTAATCGGGAAGAAATAAACTATGAAGGGGGTGACAATGGCCCGGGGTTGGCGGTTTTCACTCAAAATGTTTGTTCGTTTGGTTTACTAATTAGGGAAACTGATGTGTTTGTAGTCGACCGTGAAATGGCTCATTGGTTTGTCCTACACAACAGCTTAGAAGTGGAATAATATCTACAGTACGACTCGAACCTGTGACGTACTATATATGACCTATATGTTTTGTTTTTAGTAATCGTTGTTCAAATTACTTATGAATTACATTGTCCTATGTAGGGAACACAAGATGTTGTTGCAACAACAACGTGGAAGTGCATGCGACATTGCCAATGTACAATGCAAACAATTTCCTAAATGGTTCAAAGATCACGTATGCTATAATTCCTTATAGTGTAGTTTACACATGAAGTTAAGTTATGTCAAAAATAACATGACACTTTTTTTTTTAATGTAGATGAACCAATTGCGGCACAAAAAGTCACCCGAAGCAACCGATGAGATGTGGTCACTGGAAAATGGTCCTAATAGCTTAGTGAACACATATTCGGGATGCATTTGTAATGCCGTTCGATTCCATGCTCGTGACCATGACAACCGTCGTAAAATTCAAAATAGTGGATTGGTAGTGGAAGGGGACCATGAAGGCCAATTCATAAAGTTCTACGGCTACATTTGCAAAGTTTGGGAAATGACATAATTGTTTAGGCATCGTGTTATTTTGTTCCAATGTGAATGGTATAACATCGGCAGTGACAAAACTTTCCGTGTACATTTGACTACTTTTGATGTAAGAAGTTGATGGTATAAAGATGACCCCGTTTATATTACCAAGTCAAGTGCAATAAGTTTTCTATGTGCATGATACGAAGTTAGGTGCCAATTGGAGAGTAGTAGAAAAGTTTCAACATCGAAGAATTTGGGATGTGCCCAAGGTGGATGTGCCACAACCTGATGATGTGTTCTAACAAGATGAAAGCACTGATGTTGTGCCAACTGAGCCTATGAATAACGATGTGGTTTTGCATTGAGATGATATTGACGCTTAAATTATTCCAATGGAAGTTTTGCAGTCTGATAACTGTGTACAACCCAAGGTTAGTATCGATGATAACTTCATCTGTGATGATGGAGATGAACTGACATTGGAGGGTGACAATGAAGAAGAAAATGAGCTTCATAGTGATTTTGATACAGATATAGACATAGAGTGTTGATGTATGGGTTCTAAATTTGGATGAGTGATACAGTCTTGATGTATGGGTTCTAAATTTGGATGTGTGTTCTTGGTAGTTGTTGTTTTGTCTTTTTGTTCTTTTATTGATGTAATGGGGAAAAGGATATAGGAGATTGTTGTTCTTTATGTGTTATGTAATTAGATGAGACTTTAGTCCTTTGGTTTATGTTGTTCTTTATGTCACCATGTTGAGCTGTATTGTAAAATATTTCGCAATATTGAACCTCTTAGATTGATGAACCTCCTCATTTGACATTTATGGTTAACATTGGTTTATGTACAACACTTTTATTTGACAATTATTATCAATTATTTTCCTATTGTTGTCTTGCTGTAATTTTGTGAGTTACTTTTGCTGCTTCTGTAAATAATCCATATTGGTCATAATATTGATGATGCATGTGATTTTTTTTACTTAATATATCATGTTTGCAACTATTTTGCAGCTACCAGCATGGTTCTTGGGATGAAGACAGGGCGGCGTAAGAAAACAACAATTGACCCCATAGCATCACCCTCAGGAATATCTGCACATGTCATTGTCACCCCCACTGACTTTATCGGATGAGACATAACCGCCGGATGACACATAAAGATTTGTGGAAAAGACACATGCTGATAGCGTAGCTAAGACCATTGTACTTTTTTTGTTGCATCTTCAGGGTTGAGTGACTGAGGACTACAATATTTATTCTTCTTCTGGGTAGTTTTGTAGGTGTGTTTTGGCCCTAAAAGATCAATTTATTGAACTTAAGCAAATGATTTTTCTTCACCTAGAAAGAAAATTTCTTGAATATACAAAAAAATTACATTCAAGTTCAAATTAAAAAATTATAAACCCCAAGAAAATTTGTTGATAAATTTTAAAATTTAATATTAATTATTGTCGATTATACGTTTGGGACACTATTTACAAATTGAAGGCCTTTTTCTTGTTGCCCCTTATTGACTAAGGAAAAGTACGTCAACGCGTGTATGCGGTCTGACACTCGGAAAAAGGAGTGCAAAAAAAAAAAAAAAAATTACGAGCAAAAAAGAGAGAAACTACATGTTTATATCAATCTTATGTTAAATGCACTCACTGGAGAAATCCCACCCCTGCAACAAATGAGTTGGGATTGTAGACAAGGCGGTTGTGCCCTCTCAAGGGAGTGAAGTCATGGAAAAAAATTGATCAGAGTATCAAAGATGCTGTTCTACAAGCTGTGCTAGTAATTTCTGACTTTAAACTAAATGTCTTCATTATGTAAAGTTGCAATTGCTGCATTTAATTTGTGTAATACGTCACACACTTATGCTTACATGACAAGTTTGAAATTGGTGAGGATTTTCATACTGATCAACAAGCTCAAGAGATCGTTGATACAAAGGCGTATCTCTTGTACAAGGATTGGAGGTACACCTTGAAGTAACACTTCGAAAAACTTATAGAAGAGGGTGTTAATGACCCATATAGTCATCCGCCTACAGGAGTTTACTTGGATGATTGGAAACATATGATTGACGTGGCTTGGAAGAATGCATCTCATTTGGTAACAAACAAATATAAACGACTCTATTGATTTATTTGTGTGTTATGCATTGACATGTACTAATTCTTGAATAATTCCTTTTTTTTAGAAATGCTCTAAAGCTAGGAAATCAAACAGGAGTTTGCTTCCATACAATCACACCAGTGGATCTCACTCATTTCCAATAACAATGTCGCTCATGGTGAGCTAGATGCATTTGAAACATATTTCTCATCACTTATATATGTAACCAAAAGTCTTTCATTACTATTGTGACGAATTAATTTTGTTATTTGAAAGTAACAGGTAGATGAAAATGGGGAGTTGGATTTTCCAAAATTTTATTTCAAATCACACAAATCGAAGAAAACAAACGAATGGATTGATCCCAAATGTGGTGAGCCACATGTAAGGATTAAACTTTTTTTCCAATTGTATTTAATATTAATTCCTATCTTCGTACAAAATTGCATGCCATTCTTTGTGCCTTTGTTGAATAGTCTGCTTTTTTTGGAAATGACAGGATGCGATGGTGAATCTACAAGTGACAGCCACGGATGCGGGGATCCCATTGACACAGGAGGAACTCTAACAGCAAGTGCTTGGACAGAGAAAGAATTACTTGTGTGGATTTAGGATTGGCCCACGACCCTATTCGCCATCTGATAGTGCCACACGATCTCGTGACAAACAAATGGAGGCAATGTGATCTGAAATGGAGGTTTTTCATGAAGATTTGATGAAAGAGAAAGAAGAGCGCAAGAGAGATCGTGAAGAGATAATGAGGGAAAGAGAGGAGTTGATGAAAGAAGTAGAAGAAGGAAAAAAAAGCAAAAGAGGCGCAACAAGAACAACTTAATCATTTGAACTCTATGGTTTTACGACTCACAACTGTGTTGGAGGGTTTAGATGGTCATCGTCGTAATTGGTAAGAAGAATTTTATTCATATCATACTAAAACTTATACAAAAATACTTCACATATTGACATTATTGTTTTGGACCACTTGGAATTATTTTGACAATATATAAATAAGAGGAGAAAAAAAATAACACATTAATTGGTTAACTAATTAATGAGAAAGAAACGAAAGACAAATGGATAGTCAGGAGAGGTAAATTGGATTTGAATTGAATATTTGTCAGAGTTTTTAGTGTTAGATTGTTAGGTGCTCTGAGACTCATGTTTAGTGTTAGGCTGTTACTTGGATCACACTGAAAATCCTTCGAAGAAAATACAGATAAATGAATCAAATATACAGTACTAGGCGGAACATTCCATTGTTAACTGTTTGTGACATGTGTATATATATAATTTTTAAACTTGGCTTGACATTAACCATTAAGGAACAAGTCCCATTAGTCATTGTTTCGACTGATATGTTAACTAATTGAACCATCATATGTAGAAAATTGTTGTAAATTTTAAGAAACATATGAACCTTAGATAAATATAAGGTCAAAAGAATCTGTGACAACTGAATGTGGTTGTATGCCTAGATAAACATGTCATTTCATTTTTACTCAAACTTATCTATTTACTTTGAGAACTTTCTTTAACTTAGTCGAAAAGGGCGTTCCAGGGGCAAAAATTCAAAATAGCCCCTGAACCACTATGTGACTATCACAATAGCTTCCTCATGACAAATAGGACCTATGACAACTGACGGAATGTAATTTGGACCCGCAGGTAGAGAGTTAGAGTCGAATACGCCTTAAACTTACTCGAAAAAAGCTTTCTGGGGGCGAAAATTCATAATAGCCCCCGAACCACCATGTGGCTCTCACGGACAGTTTTTCCATGACAAATAGGACTTGTGACAACTGACGGAATGTAATCCGGACTCGTAGGTTGGGAGTTAGAGCCGAATGCGTCTTAAACTTACTCGAAAAAGGGCATTTTGGGGGCAAAAATTCAAAACAACCCCTGAACCATAGTGTGACTCTCATGGACAGCTTCCCCATGACAAATAGAACTTATGACAACTGACGGAATGTAATCCGGACTCGTAGGTTGGGAGTTAGAGCTGAATACGCCCTAAAACTTACTTGAAAAAGGGTTTTCTGGAGGCAAAAATTCAAAATAGCCACCGAACCACCGTGTGGCTCTCACGAGTAGCTTTTCCACGAAAAATAGGACTTGTAACAACAAACGGAATGTAATCTGAACTCGTAGGTTGGGAGTTAGAGCCGAATACACCCTAAACTTAGTTGAAAAAGGGCGTTTCGGGGGCGAAAATTCAAAACAGCCCCCGAGCCACTGTATGGCTCTCACGAATAGTTTTCCCATGACAAATAGGACTTGTGACAACTGACGGAATGTAATCCGGACCCGTAGGTTGGGAGATAGAGCCGAATATGCCCTAAACTTACTCGGAAAAGGGCTTTTCGGGAGCAAAAATTCAAAATAGCTCCTAAACCACCGTGTGGCTCTCATGGGCAGCTTCTCCATGACAAATAGGACTCATGACAACTGATTGAATGCAATCCGGACCCGTAGGTTGGGAGTTAGAGTCGAATAAGCCTTAAACTTACTTGAAAAAGGGCGTTCCGGGGGCGAAAATTCAAAACAGCCCCATTTTCCACCGTGTGGCTCTCACAGGCAGCTTGCCCATGACAAATAGGACTTGTGACAATTGAAGGAATGTAATTCGGACCTGTAGGTTAGGAGTTAGAGCCGAATACGCCCTAAACTTAGTTGAAAAAGGGTGTTCTGAGGGCGAAAATTCAAAACAACCCTATTTTCTACCGTGTGGCCCTCACGGACAGCTTCCCCTTAAAAAATTGGACTTGTGACAATTGACGGAATGTAATTCAGACTCATAGCTTGGGAGTTAGAGCCGAATATGCCCTGAACTTAGTCGAAAAAGGGCGTTCCGAGGGCAAAATTTCAAAACAGCCCCCGAACCACCATATGACTCTCACGGATAGCTTCCCCATGACAAATAGGACTTGAGATAACTGACATAATTTAATCCGGACCTGTAGATTAGGAGTTAGAGCTGGATACGCCCTAAGTTTATTTGAAAAAGGGCGTTCCGGGGGCGAAAATTCAAAATAGCCACCGAACCACCATGTCGCTCTCACGCACAGTTTCCTCTTGACAAATAGGACTTGTGACAACTAACGGAATGTAATTCGAACCCGTAGATTGGGAGTTAGAGCTGAATACGCCCAAAACATAGTTGAAAAAGGACTTTTGGGGGCGAAAATTCAAAACAGCCCCCAAACCGCTATGTGACTCTCATGGACAGCTTCCCCATGAGAAATATGACATGTGATAACTGACAGAATGTAATTTGGACCTGTAGGTAGAGAGTTAGAGCCGAATACGCCTTAAACTTACTCGAAAAGAGTTTTTCGTGGGTGAAAATTCATAATAGCCCCTGAACCATCGTGTGGCTCTCACGGACATTTTCCTCATGAAAAATAGGACTTGTGACAACTGATGGAATGTAATCCGGACCTGTAGGTAGGGAGTTAGAGCCGAATACGACTTAAACTTACTCAAAAAAGGGCGTTTTGGGGGAAAAAATTCAAAATAGCTCCCGAACCATCGTGTAAATCTCACGGATTGCTTCCCCATGACAAATAGGACTTGTGACAGCTAATGGAATGTAATCCGGACACGTAGGTTGGGAGTTAGAGCTGAATACGGCCTAAACTTACTCGGAAAAGGGTGTTCCGGGAGCGAAAATTCAAAACAGCCCCCTAACTATCGTGTGGCTCTCACGGGTAGCTTCCCTATGACAAATAGGACTTGTGATAACTGACAGAATGTAATCCGGACCCGTAGGTTGGGAGTTAGAGCCGAATACACCCTAAACTTATTCAAAAAAGGGCTTTCCGGGAGCAGAAATTCAAAACAGCCCTCGAACCACCGTGTGACCGTCATGGGAAGCTTCCCCATGACAAATAAGACTTGTAACAACTGACGGAATGTAATCCAGACTTGTAGGTTGGGACTTAGAGCCGAATACGCCTTAAACTTACTCGAAAAAGGGCGTTTTGAGGGCGAAAATTCAAAACAACACCATTTTCCACTGTGTGGCTCTCACGAGCAGTTTTTCCATGACAAATAGGACTTGTGACAACTGATAGAATGTAATTCAAACTCGTAGGTTGGGAGTTAGAGCCGAATACGCCCTAAACTTAGTCGAAAAAAGACGTTCCGGGGGCGAAAATTCAAAATAGCCCCCGAACCACCATGTGACCATCACAGACAGCTTCCCCTTGATAAATAGGACTTTTGACAACTGATGAAATGTAATTTGGACCCGTAGGTTGGGAGTTAGAGTTGAATACGCCCTAAACTTAGTTGAAAAAGGGCGTTCCGGGGGTGAAATTTAAAAATAGCCCCCGAACGACTGTGTAGCTCTCACGGATAGCTTCCTTATAACAAATAAGACTTATGACAACTGACAGAATGTAATTCGGACTCGTAGGTTGGGAGTTAGAGCCAAATACACCCTAAACTTTGTCGAAAAAGGGCGTTTCGGGGGCAAAAATTTAAAATAGCTCCCGAACCACTGTGTTACTATCACGAAAAGTTTTCCCATAAAAAATAGGACTTGTGACAACTGATGAAATGTAATTCGGACCAGTAGATTGGGAGTTAGAGTTGAATATGCCCTAAACTTAGGTGAAAAAGGGCGTTTCGGAGGTGAAAATTCAAAACAGCCCCCGAACCACCGTGTGGCTCTCACGGACTGCTTCCCCATGACAATTATGACCTGTGACAACATACGGAATGTAATTAGGACCCCGTAGGTTGGGAGTTAGAGCCCAATACGCCTTAAACTTACTTGAAAAATGGCGTTTCGGGGTCAAAAAATTCAAAACAGCCCCCGAACCATCGTGTGGCTATCACAGGCAGCTTCCCCATGACAAATAGGACTTGTAATAACTGACAAAATATAATTCGGACCCGTAGGTTGGGAGTTAGAGTCGAATACGCCCTAAACTTAGTCGAAAAAAGGCGTTCCAGGGGCAAAAATTCAAAATAGCCCCCGAACCATCGTGTGGCTCTCATAGATAGTTTCCCTATGACAAATAGGACTTGTGACAACTGATGGAATGTAATCGGACCCATAGGTTGGGAGTTAAAGCTGAATACGCCTTATACTTAGTCGAAAAAGGGCGTTCCGGGGGTGAAAATTCAAAACAGCCCCCGAACCACCGTCTGTTTTTCACAGGCAGCTTCCCCATGACAAATAGGACTTGTGACAACTGACGAAATGTAATTTGGACTTGTAAGTTGGGAGTTAGAGTCGAACACGCCCTAAACTTAGTCGAAAATGGGCGTTTCGGGAACGAAAATTCAAAACAGCCTCCAAATCATTGTGTGGATCTCATGGACAATTTTCCCATGACAAATAGGACTTGTGACAACTGACAAATGTAATTCGAACCCGTAGGTTGGGAGTTAGAGTCGAATACATCCTGAACTTAGTCGAAAAATGGCGTTTTGGAGGCGAAAATTCAAAACCGCCCCCGAACCACCATGTGGCTCTCATGGACTGCTTCTCCATGAAAATTACGACTTGTGACAACAGACGGAATGTAATTAGGACCCATAGGTTGGGAGTTAGAGCTGAATATGCCTTAAACTTACTTGAAAAACGGTGTTTCGGGGGCGAAAATTCAAAACAGCCCCCAAACCACCGTGTGGCTCTCACGGACTGCTTCCCCATGACAATTACAACCTGTGACAACTGACAAAATGTAATTAGGACCCGTAGGCTTGGAGTTTGAACCAAAAACGCCTTACACTTAGTCGAAAAACTCGCAACACTTAGTTTAAAGAGTGACAACTTTATGAAAATAACATCTACATATTCTAATAATTGCCTTTATATATTTATAGGATGAGGAAATTACATATTAGATTATTTGTGCAGTTGGTTGGAATAAATATTGCATGATATATATATATATATATATGTACTTTCTTTTATTTCCAAGAAGACATTTCTCGATTGTTCTACCTTAAATGCATGTTAGAACATGTTCCCTATGGCTGACTGGATTGATATTTTGTAACAAATTCTAATTTATTTATTTATTTATTTATTTTTTTTTTGTAGATGACTTTGTTGCGTGGACTTGTAGATAATCCATATTGGTGTATGGAGAAGAATTTTCACTTTTGTATAGAACTAATATAATACTTTTGTCATCCTCAGCTTTTGTGTAGTTCACTATTACTGACACAGAAAACTTTTGGCAATCAACAGATAATGACTGCCATGGTACATAGATCACCTTCTGTCGTGATACATATATGACCATTTGTCGGCGTACATATATGGCATTTTGTCATGGTCTATAGAAAAACTTTTGTCGTGGTACATAGATCATCTTCTGTCGTGGTACATATATATGACCATTTGTCGGCGTATATATATGACCTTTTGTTATGGTCTATAGAAAAACTTTTGTCGTGGTACATATATCACCTTTTGTCGTGGTACAGATTACGATGGTAATTCGTACCATGCCAAATGGTAATTTCGCTTGGTAGTAAATGTATTTTTGGTATACGGAGGTCTTTGATTTTTGTATGATATGTTTTGCATGAAATTATTATTTTAGTTTGGACAATAGTTGGTTTGTATGGACTTTGACATTTAAAGTTATTTATTTTTTGTATATGGATGCAGTTTGTGAAATGATTGATAGTACGTATGATTTTGTTTATATACGTATTACAGGTTGTATGGAATATAGATAGGTTATGGAGAAATTATAATTTTGTGATAAAACATAATATCATATTTTTGGCGAGTAAACAATTAGTAGTTAAAAAGAAATTGGGAAAATACTTTGGGCAACTAAAAGTTTTGTAGCCAAAAAAAAAAAAAAGGACATTTGGTGACTAAAAGTTTTGTAACAAAAAAAAAAGAAGACATTTGACGACTAAAAGTTTTGTAGCCAAAAGCAAATCAAACATTTGGCGACTAAAATATTTTGTAGCTAAAAACAAAAGCTAAAGATTAAAAACACTTTTGCCGATTAAAAATTTAGAAGCAAAAATGTGGGACTTTAGGCGACCAATTATTTAGTAGCCAAAACAAGACCTCTTTACCGACTGAAATTTGAGTAGCCAAAAATGTGGGACTTTAGGTGACCAAATATTTAGTAGCCAAAACAAGAACTCTTTGCCGACTAAAATTTTAGGAGCCAAACATGTGGGACTTTAGGCGGCCAAATTTTTAGTAGCCAAAACAAGAACTCTTTGCCAACTAAAATTTTAGTATCTAAAAATGTGGGACTTTAGGCAACTAAAAGTTTGGTCGCCAAAAATGTACTAATTTAATTTAATGTCAAACCTTTTGGTGACTAAAAATTTAGTCGGAAATTGAATACATTTGGCGACTAAAAAAATTTTAGTCGTTAATGACCTTTACCGACAATTCTTCGACGACTACTTCTGTGACCAAATAATTTAGTCACTGAAACCCTTCATCGACTAAAAATTAACTTTTGGCGACTAAAAATTTAGTCGCCAAAAGTGAAAATTCTTATAGTGAATGTTGTGTTTGTAGCTCAAGATTTAAAGACTGAGCAACCGATTCTGGAAGCACTGTGAGTAACATTACTGTAAAGATATGTTTATATGACATATATTTGAAATGTTATTTGATAAGTCATGTTTTTTTGAAATGGTATTTTGTGAATGTGAACGAATATCTGGTTTTGAATCTACTGTGGCATCCAAGGAATGGTCCCAAGTCATGGGGGATAGCATGTCAATGTGGGTCCATGAAAAATATGTGATTACGAGATCATGTTACCCACTTGACAAAGTGGTGATATGTTTAATCGGTATCCGAAACTGATTACTCTAGTCGGAAAATGATTTAATATGTTCTGTTGGATGTACCACTATTTTTTTTAAGGTGAATAGATGTACCACTATTATGTTTTGATATGTAAATAATTGTGATATGATTTGTTATATGGATATGATATATTTGGAATTCGTTTACTAACCCCTTTACTTTAATGTTATTCACTGGGTTTTAGCTCACTGTTTGTATATATATATATATATATATATATGTATAGGTGAGTGTAGACACCCCATTTTTGACCGTCCTCAAGACTTGGACGTCAGAGTTTGAACACTCGATGATCATCTATGCTCGTGTTCGTTTTGAGTTTCCGGAGGTCTCGGTCACGCGCCGTGCCTCAAGATCTCTCAACTTGATTGTTTTGTGCTTGGTTGTGGACCAAGCACTTGTGTTTGTGCTTTTAAGGGAAGAGGGTGGCTTGTTGGCCATTTCCTCAACCCATCGGGCAAGGCATGAAGCCATCGGCCCCTTTTTCGTGCCATCGGCCAAAGGTGCTGGCCGATCGGCACTGTTTTTGGTCGACCGGCCATCTTTGTTGGTTAATCGGCCATATTTTTTGGCCGACCCCTTTCCATCTGCTTTTGACAGATATTTTGTGCCAGCTGGCACAACTGGCATGCACAATTCCCCCCTCCACACACGTGTATGGAGGGATTTGAGCCTTGCTTAGCTTCTCTAAGAAGCTTTGCAAAATTGGTTTTCTATAAAAGGAGAGCCTCCTCTCCCTTTCCAGGGGTTCTAGAAATCTGATATACAAGTTAGATATATATCTCTCTCTCTATATCTCCCTCTCTCTAGATTTGTGTGTGTGTTTGAGCTCAAAAGTGTGTTTTGTTCTTACTATTGCACACAAACACCTAGAGTTACACCATCCTTGTGTGCTGAGGTACTAGGAGGTTGGTTTTAAGGTTCTTGAGCAGGTTTTGATCAGAGAGAGTTACTGGTCTTGTGTTTTTGAAGTTGTTCTTCAAAGGTGAGATTCTAAACTTTAGATACCCCATTCTTGCTTAAGCTTTTACACATACTTCTATATTGTTTCAAGCTTGACTCTAAACTACAAAAAGTTCTAATTTTGTATGCTTGTTATGGTTTCTTAAGGTCACTTTTTGGTTGGGGGTTGTCTACCCTCTCTTAGGCCTTGTTTGGCCTTGTTTTGTGCCTTTACTTTTGAGTTTTGGGATCATCTTATTTTGACCTTCCCACCACTGAAATCCAAAGGATTTTCAGTGGTGGAGAAGTGGTTTTGGAGTCTTGTATAGGAGGGGGACACCCCCCTCTCCTTATGTCTCATATGCTTGTGTTGTTGGCTTATAAGAGTAGCATGTTTACTTAGCATGTCTTGGTTCTATTTCAGCACTTTTTAGTGGCTTTTTAGACCTGCCTTAACTCTATTCCATGTTGGCTTGATGGCATCTTGCATGCTTCACATACTTGTAGAGTAATCTTGCATGTTGGCATAACATGCATTTTGTGTTTGGACCACTATTCTTGCATGTTTTGGCTCAACTCAAAGGAGCTTTTAGTCATGTTTCACTGTGTTTAAGCTCTGTTTGGTGTTGTCTTGGTCATGCATGCATTGTTTTGCATAGCCTTGGTTCATTCTAGCTTGTAAGCTTTGTGCCTTGAGTTCATTAGCATGTGTTACTTGAAGTATTTTCATGATTTGGCATCATGTGAAATGTGATTTCAGTCCATGTTTCATGGTCACATTTTCATTTATCACCTATTCCATGCTTTGGATAGTTTGTGTTTCATGCCTTAAGAATAGGTCATTATGCATGCCATCATACTTAGGCCTTTGGGATGCCATCTAAGTGGGTTTTTGGGCTCATTCTAACATGCCATAACTCTGATTTTATTGGCCTAAGTCATGCCATGCTTGGTTGTAATAGGTGTAGTGCAATTGCCCCTTTTGGCCTTGTATGCGTCTTGTTTTGTGCTCACCTTTCTAGCATGTTTTGGCCTCATCCCATGCATGTTCTAGCCTTGTTTTGGACTGCCTTGGAACTGTTTTGGGTCACCTTGGTCCTTTGGGGCTTGGTTGATATGGCCATGGTTCAAGTACCTTGGCTAGCTTTGAACTTGAAGTCCATTAGCATGCCTTGCTTGTGTTATGTGTTTGATTTGGCATCACTCTTAACATAATTTCAGAGCTTATGGTGTCACCATACTACCATGATTGTCATCCCTCGTTCATGTTTGGGTGTTGTGACCTTATGCCTTAACTCTTGGACCATTGCATGTGCATGCTCATTGTGCATTTCATTCTATCACTTCATCATTTTGGCCACTGTTTTTGGTATGGCTGAGGCTTATCCATTTTCAATGTAAGTCCATGGATCATGCGGTTTGTGTGTTGTTGCATGCTTATCGCATTGCATTTTGTCACATCCTTGTTATTGGTATTATTGTCGCATGCCTATTACATTGCATGTTTGTACGTTTAGGTTGCATTTTGCATGCTTGCTAGTTTGCATTTTGTCACATGCTTGATTAGGTTGCATTGCATTTGGCATGCTTGTTACCTTAGCCTTGTGCATGCTTAGGTTGCATAGCATTACATTTCCATGTTGCATTGTATTTGGCATACTCCCTTGCATTACATTGTGTTTGGTTTGGGGTGTTTAACCAAACACGAGAAGTGAGGAACGTTCGTACTTGAAGTGACGAAACGTGCCTCAATCCTTAGTCGCTGACACTCTTGATCCAACATGATAGAGTGTGAGGCCTTCATGTGTTTTGCACATTCATTCCATATTCATTTGCACACTTGGCTCTTTTGGCCATCATGCGTTGAAATGTGTGATTGATGGCCCGAGGGTCTAGAACCATACTCCCCTGAGTTCGTGATATGATAGGAAGGGTGTTTGTGCACACATTGCCTAGAAAATGCATTGCCATGCTCTGTTTGTCCTCTGCTGCAGCAAAACAACATCCTGCAGGAAGATATGGCTGGCCGGCCATTTCTAGTGCCAATCGGCTACAAATTTATGGTTGAGAGCCCCATTATTGGTCGATGATCAGTTCCCCTTGGTCGATGGCCTTTCCACTTGGTCGATGGCCTCTCACAGCACCCAGAAGGTGATTCAGAAGCATCCTTGAGACTTGCACAGTTTTCAGCGGTGCAGAGTAGTGTAAACAGAGACAGCATGAGCATGGCGATAGATTTCCGAGCAGAGCCGAGCATGCATGCATTTGTCCCTCTTTCTGAGGCCTCTTTACCGCTTTAGTAGCTTAATTAATCTGTTTAATTAGTTAAGTGTTGTGTAATAATTAATTAGCTAATTAGTTAGTTAATTAGTCAGTTTGTATTATTCATTCGGACCCTCCGTCGAGAGGGCGAACTTTGTAATAAGTGTGCGTGCGTGTGTGAATGTCTTCCAACCCCACGTTTTTCTCCCTTTTACTTACATGCTTTCAATGGTTAGTTTTAGGTCATGTTTCAATTAGCATCCTTATGCTTGCATGTTTTCATCCATTCATTTGTATTGCATGCACCGGGCTCGGTACATCATACTAACCGTATAACATTTTAATTCCAACTTGAATACGTGTATCGAGTTGCCGCATTTCACATGCCATTCTTAGAATAGCCGAGCATGTTTTAGTTGCATTTTGCATGTATTGCATTAGCCATCTTAACATAGCTAAGATCATGCATTGATTTCTAACAAGCTATTGTTTTGGCTCAGAGTACTAGGTAAGTGTTTATGCTTTAGCATCTTGCATGAGTGTAAGTGTTGCCATGATAGCATGCTTGCCATGAGGCTAACTGCTCATGTGTATAACTGCCTGAATGCCTGTGGGTGAAGGTTAGATTACTTGAATTGGAACAATTCATTGAAATGCGAGTTTTAAGCCCACTTGATTGTGGCAAAATCATGTTTTCTTAAGCCCACTTGAGGGTGGCAAATCCACGTCTTAGCCTACTTGCGAGTAGCACCTTCAAACCATTTTCAAACAAACATGAGATGTTTTGTTCCAACTTAGGCGATCTAGTCTATACTTGTGTGTTGTGCGCATCACATAGTAATTCTAGACTAATAACCGGAATAAGAACACATGTGTTTTCAAAAACAAGATATCATGTTTAATAGTGGCCGATCTTTGACCGGGCGAGCGGGGGTGCTCATAGATGACCTTCCCCAATCGTACCTAAGTTCCTGAGCCGAGACAACTTTGGTGATGACGGACACGTAGCCTTAGGCAACGAGTCAGGGTTTCCTAAATTTCCCTAAAATAAAATATTTAGGTGGCGACTCTGTATCTGGCAAAGCAGTCCATGTTTGGCACTTCTTTCTTAAAAATCAGTTTTCCAAAACGATTTGCCGGATTTGGATTCTTTGGTGATTTATTTGTCTCGCATTGCACTTTGAGGGATTAGATTCAGAACCGTGACATAAGAGTCTGAACTATAGTAACAAGGCCCTCGGGGTGCGTCTACAATGAGCATCCTGGAGATCAAGCCTAGAAGGGTTTCTTTAGGTGAGCCACCCGTTAAAGCCCTACTGAGTTTTTGGTGCCTCCAATTTAGGGCTTGGTCGAGAAGACCGATGTATAGTTTGTAATTATTGTCGGGCTTTTGTTATATGTATATATGTACATGAATGATATTTTTGTATCTGATATTATGTATGTATTATATAGTGGGTAAATTAATGTTTTATGCATCTGCGTTTGTTCATATAGATTCACAACTCAATGGACTATTTGTTGTATTTATGTTATAAGTTTATGCTAGCCTTGATTATTTTGATTTGTATTGGAAGGCCTTTGGTAATCTCAGATTACTGGCAGTTACGACGCCAAACTTATAGGGGCGGGTTTAGGTCGTGACAATGGCTTTATCATTTTTCGATGCTTAGCTTGGCTTAGGCTTACTCAATTTTTGATGCTTAGCTTGGCTAGGGCTTACTCAGATTTCGATGTCTAGTAAGACTAGGGTTACTCATTTTTCGATGCTTAACTTGGCTAAGGCTTACTCAATTTTCAATGCCTAGTAGTTTACTCATTTTCGATGCTTAGTTTGGCTAAGCCATACTCAATTTCTGATGCCTAGTAAGATTAGGGCTTACTCATTTTTTGATGCTTAGCTCAGCTAAGGTTTACTCAATTGCCGATGCCTAGTAAGATTAAGGCTTACTTATTTTTCGCTGCTTAGCTCAGCTAAGGCTTAGTCAATTTTTGATTCCTAGTAAGACTAGGGCTGACTCATTTTTCGATGCTTAGCTCAACTAAGGCTTACTCAATTTCTGATGCTTAGCTCGGCTAAGGCTTATTTAATTTTCAATGCCTAGTAAGACTAGAGCTTACTCAATTTTTGATGCCTAGCCTAGCCAAGGCTTCTTCATTCTTTGTCTTCCATACGCAATAGAGTTAGGGCTTATATATTCTTCCCCCCCAAGTTTGGGAAGACTAGGGCACATGAGCATATACAAATGGTGAGTTATACTGAGTGCAAACAAATGGCGAGTAGTTCCATTCGCAATCATATGCTTCATCAAATGCAGGCTTTGGCGGCTTGTGTCTGGTGTAATCAAAATTGTGAACGCATAGATTTATTGTCATTATTTGAATGAAGCGTAGATGGGGCCATTATCTTGCTTTGCATGGTGTGTGCCAAATAATGGACTTTTAGCTGGTGGGTAATTCAGTGTCGACCCAAGTGATTGTTTCAATTCCAGCCAAGATAGATTCTAACAAAGTGTCATGACCCAAACCCGCCCCTATGGGTTTAGCACCGTAACCGACCAGTAATCCGTGATTACCGAAGGCCTGCTTAACAGTAAAGACAGTAATACAGAGTACATGGGTTGGCGGAAGCCAAAACAGTAATAAAAGATGTCCAATGAGCTGTGATAGTCTGTATGCAAAAAGACTTTTCCGAACATATTCACATTTAAAACCAAAACAGTATATACATACATCATATACAGACATTCAGGTTAGGGACCAAATCCCTAACATAACAGTACAGTGCAAGTCTCAACATTTATTACAGAACAGAGGCAAAAGGGGAAATCTAAAACACCCCAAACCAGCCTTGGCTTTGACGCACTCGGAACCTCAAAGTGAGGCACAATGATTGGTTTTGACAAAACAGGAGCTTAGCCTGACGCTCCTAGCATCGGTTCGGTGCCTGGACACCTACATATATATATATATATATAAACAGTGAACTAAAGCCCAGTGAATAACAGTTATGTAAAGAGGTTAAGAATGAATGTCTTTTCAGTAATTAAACAGTCATATCACTCATTTAGAAACCAAAGCAGTCATATGTGGTACATCCCATAGCAAAACAGTACAGTAGGTCTTAACAGACCGAACAGTCAGTTGATGACCATCATAACAGTAACAGTAGTGGTTCCAAACTTGGGAACCGACAGAGATCTTTGTGACAGTAGCAGTAATAGTACAGTAACAGCAAGTTACTAAGGATGCCACGAATACAGTTTACAAATAGGACACACATTTGTTCATTAAACAATAACGTTTCAGTAAACAGAACAGCTGATCATTCAGAAAATATTCATAATTGAACATATTTTTACAACATTGTTACTCACAGAGCATTGGGCTATAGGCAGCTAATGAGCGTCCTCCGATGCCAACCTTGCATAGTTACAGAACGAACACACACTAAGTTACACACTTGGGAATCAACAACTTAGTCCCTATCTTGACTCGGTGTGGTTCTACATCAATAACCTCATTAAGATGCCTTAAACTAGGCCTAGGAATGCCTAGGATGAAATGAGGATGCAAAGATGTACTTTAAAACACTTTTCAAAATTTTCAGAAAATAGGGGTCTCGCTCGAGCGCGGCTTTCTTTGCTCGAGCGAGCTTGTCAAAACAGTGGGGTCGCTCGAGCATGGACTTCTTTGCTCGAGCGGTCTGTAAAAAAGCAAAAAGTGCTGGATGTTGAAAATCCTCGCTCGATGCTCACTCGACGCTCGCTCGAGCGTGAGACACAGTCCTCGCTTGAGCGTAGGTTCCCTCGCTCGAGCGTGCGTCTGCGTGCACCAAAAACCTGAGAGCTTGTAATCTACGCTCGAGCCAGCATCTCTTCGCTCGAGCGGAGCTCTGAACAAAAGATGGTCGCTCGAGCGTGGAATCCTTCGCTCGAGCGTGGAAGCCAAAATCTGAAATTTCCAGATTTGCCTCCCAAGCTCAAACCAAGCATTCAACACATCAAAACTCAACCTTTTGGGCTCATTTTCTGGAAAACACTTGAAAACTCACACTACAACATGTTTTGAACATCAATTTTGTAAAATCAAGCCCAAAGGTAAGTCAATTGAACACAATTTCAAAGAAACTCTCATGAATTATGTAAAAACATAACATGCAAGGACTCTTATGAATTAAGTGCTCTAAAACTTGGCCAAATGCAAGATTAAGCTTAAGAACATGGTGAATTCATGGACTACATTCAAAATATACACATGCATGGAAGAAATTCATGCAAAACAACCTCAAAATGCAAGAATATGAACATGCATGAATGGATTAGCTCACAATTCAACACTCTACTTTAATTATTGACCTTAAGCTCCTATTCCTCCATGAATCATGCAAGAAATGACTTGAACTCATAAATAAGAAGGTAAATATCCTACCTTAGGTCGTCAATTTTAGGTATAGAAGCTCAATTATGCAATCTCTCTTCAATTCTTCTAATTTCCAAACAAAACTCTTGATGAAACCAATTTTCCTCTACTCTCCCTCTCTCTCATGGTTTTCCTCTAGAAAAGGATGAAGAATGATGCAACTAAGCTCTAAACAATATTTTTGACAAAGTGGCCCACTAGTATGGCGAAAATGTAATTAAGTCTAACTAATGTACTTTAACTTAAATAACTCTAATTTAAGCATCCCAAATCAAATTTAAATTAAAGCTACCATAAAATCACATAAATTCTAATTAACATAAAACACCAATCGATTTCTGATTCGGTCGTCGATAGGACCTTCAATTCGCAATTCAAAGATAAAACATGAACAGATCATTTTATGACTAACAGATAGAAATGCATTTACAGACAATACACTCATGCAATCAGTTTAGGATTTCCTCATAATCAGTTACTTATCATATTTAGTCACAGTTTAGCAGTAATCAGAGGTGAGGATTGTCACACAAAGGAACTTATTAGTGGTACTCGATGAACCTTTTTGTTTTTTTGCTAGTTGGCAATTGTAACAACTCCGACCTGTGATTAGCTGTTTAACCATGATTAATTATGCCTAATAAGTAATTAAGATGATATTATGAAGAAATTGCATGTGTGTCATATTATTTGTACTCATATCTGTCTAATGTAGAAATATCTGTTTGAATTTCTATTTTGTCTTGTGAATTGAAGGCCTTATCGACATCTGATCATGAAATTGACTTGGTTTTTGTGTTAGTTGGAATTTTTAGAATTTTATGGTAGGTTTAATTAAAATTCGAATCAGAACGAATTAATTAGAATAATTAATGTTTATTTGGTTAGTGGTAAGCTCAATTATTTAAATCTTCTTAATTAAGCCTATATAAGACATGTGAGAGCTCTAGGACACATTTTTACAACTTCATTTCTACAATCTTGAGCTCAAGAATGTGAGAGTGGGGGAGAGCTAGAGTTTGAGACCAAAAACAAAAGGAAGACCAAGAATTGGCTTGAGATTAAGCTAGAGACTTGGAGGAATTTGGAAGGAACTTTGAAGATTATACTTCTATACTTGAGAATTCAAGCTTGAGGTAGGAATTCAACCCTTGGATTGTATAATTTTGATGCTTACACCATGGATTCAAGAGAATTGAGTAAATTACATGAAAATTGAACTAGAAGTGTAGAAATTGAGCCGTACCATGCATGCATGTACTTCTATCACATTTTTGAGTTTGAATTTCAAACAAATTTCACATGCATGTGTCTATTATGACTTGGCTTTGAGAATTCAGCACATTTCTTATCATTTGACCTTAATTGATCATATTTTGGAAAGTTTAAGTTCATAGCAATTCATGCATGCCATGTTCATGACATATTCATAAGTTTCAAGATAACTTTTGAGCAATTCACATACTTTTGGACCTAGGTTTCAAAGAATGATCTTTACTTCACTAAGTTTTCCAAGTCTATATAAGTTTCCTCAAGTTCTTGGCCCAAAAGACCATGATTTGCAGCTTTGAAATTAAGTTTTGCACTTGGCAGAGCAATCTGGAAATTCCAGATTCTACCTCTCCACTCAAGCGACAGATTCTGTGCTCAAGCGACCACTTTGTAATCTTGCACTTTTGCTCGAGCGACCTGAAGTCTACTTAAGCATGAAATGCATGCTCCTAGAAGTTCACATGTTTTGCAGATCGCTTGAGCGACAAGAGTTGCGCTCGAGCGAGGACCTGAGTCTCACGCTCGAGCGAACGTCGAGCGTCCGTCGGGCGTGAAATTCACACAACCAGTACTTTTGCACAAGTTTACAGACCGCTAGAGCGGCAGAAGTTGCACTTGAGCGACCACTCATATTTTGCATGCCCGCTCGAGCAAAGGAAGTTGCGCTCAAGCGGAACTCCTATTTTCAGTAATTTTCGTTAAGAGCTTTCAAGTACATTTTAGCATTCTTATTGCATCCTAGGCATTCCTAAACCCTAATTAAGATGGAATAATGAGGAAAAGAGGTAGAACACACCAATATAAGAAAGAACTAAGTTATGATTTCAGGTGTGTAATTCTGTACATATTCGTTCTGTATCTGTGTAGGTCATGCGTTGCAAGTTATCTGATCTGTCTACTCTGTCTGTTTGCTTTGAAGCCATCTGTGAGTAGTAACTTAGTAAAACTATGTTCAACTTTATTTATTTCCCATGATGTAATAAGATCTGTTTTCTGAACTGCTATATGGAATGCTATTTGTAAATCATGAATGAATGTCCATTTTTCTGAAATGTATTTGTGGCATCCATATTTCATGTGGCCCTCGCCCGGGGGTAATAATATCGTGGCTGATATGCACGTGGCCCTCGCCCCGAGGGTAACAATACCGTGACTTATGTTCACGTGGCCTTTGCCTGGGGGTAACAATACCAAGGCCTATATTCACGTGGCCCTTGCCTGGGGGTAACAATACCATGGCTACTTACGCGCAAGATATGAACCTTTATGGTTGTCAGTACTGACTATATATGTGGGTCTCAGGACCAAGTTGATATGATAGCTAATGGATGGACCACCTATAACTGTTTATGATTTCTGGATAAATATGTGAATCTGAATCTGTTTCTGATTTGAAATCTGAATATGCATAAGAATCTGTTTATGATATAAATTCTGATTTCTAACTCTGAGATGGACATTATTCATTAAATTCTTTATTTTGTTATTATTCACTGGGCTTTCGTTCACTTTATTGTTTATGTATGTAGGTGATCAGGCACGTGGCCAGGCTCAGTAATGACCGCTTGGAGAGTTTTTGTTAGCCAGCCTTTGTGCCTCCCAAGAAGGTTCCATATGTCTTATGGTCATGTTTTGTGAATGTAAAGGCTTTGTTTTCTTTGGGGTTATGAACAAGTTTTTTGTTATCTGTATATTGGGCTAAGCCCCTTTTTAGCTATATGTCTGTAATGAATGTGACGTGAGACTACTGCAATATGACGTCATGTGTAAATGTATAAAGGTTTTAAATTTCTGTCCCATATATGTCTCCACAGCTCAATGGACTATGTATGTTTCTATATTTGCTTCCATAGCCCCTAATTATAAGTTCTTCTATTCGGAGGCCTTTGGTAATCCAAGGATTACTGGCCAGTTATGACGCTAAACCTATAGGGGCAGGTTTGGGTCGTGACAGCAATCATTGGCGATGAACTGATGGCCACTGAACTGAAGCTAAGACTTTGTTAGCAAGGATTTTTATGCCACAGTTGAATATGCTAGTTTGTAGTAACTCAACGATCACCCAATTTGAACGAATTCAAGCTTTGGGACCAAGCCAAGGTTGTAGGGTTGCCATGCTTCAATTTGTGATATTGATTTTGTAATTTTTTGGTTGGCCATAGAGAAAAGATGTGCTAATTAGCTAACCTTGACAAGATGTTGAGTAATTCTTTTATCAAGTTATGAAAACATAACCACTTCATGGTTGAGTTAATAGCTTATTAGGCTGCTAGTCATCAATCTGTTGTCTTTGAAGTTATGGAGCGGCTCATTAGTGCAATGTAGTTGTTTGTCGAGGGAACATCAAGCCCAATTCAATGTTGTTACAACTTGGTAATAGAACGAGGTTGTTACTCACGATATTGTCGAGTTGAGGCCTTTTGTGGATTTAGTGGATCTCGTCTGCTTGTATTGAAACCATGAGTTTTTAATTTGACTTGTATTTCCACCAATTGAATTTTGAACAGTGAAAATTGTTCGAAAAGTGGTGACCAATATGTTTATGATACTCGACTTGAAGCTTTCCTTGTGACCTTCATGGTTGCTTAGCAATTTTTCCAAAGAGATTTGGAATCAACTTGGTAACGTTTGTTCAATTTGAATTCCCCCACTTTGAGTAACACTGTCCAATGCATGGAGTCGATATATGGAGCTTCGACATTGCTTATTAGTTTGTATCAAGGCCGAGAAAAGTGAGGTCAGGATTATCAATGGATGAATTACTCTTTTACTGGTAGTTGAACATTTGTGCGTGGCTCTTTGGGGACTGAAATTGTAGCTTGACTCTTTTTTCTCAATGATGTAGCAATTATTCATGCCGTGGAGCAGTGTATGTTCAGCTGAGTTGCTTGTTTTTGTTCGGCAGAGATCTTTCTTGCTTTTGCTCGACGATGATAGAAATCTTTGCTGAGGAGGTGTGGATATGATGTGCTCTTGGCGGTGTTCCTTTGTGTTTGGAGCCATGCATTTCTCTTCCTAGTTGTTGAGATGATGCCGACAAAAATGTATACATTTGCTCTGTTGTTCACGAGATTCATCATTGATGATCTTGATGACAAAGATGTGGCACCGAGCATCAGTTGGGTTGTATGGAACACATCCAACAAGTAGGTTGAAATGGGATTGATCTCTATTCTTGATCCAATGGTTGTTCCGGTGGCACATTGGTACCGTTGAGAGGAAGGTGATGTTTCTATCAGTTTTTGTTAAACAGTTCCATTCTTACGAATGAAGCAGCCCGTGGTGTGTAGAGATGAAGGTCATGAAATATTGGATGTTAGCTTTGTGACACTAACCATTTGGATGCGTTGTTTAGGCCACGCTTATGCTACCTTTTTTCGACAACTTTATTTGTTTTGTTGTTTGCCAAAAAACTTTTTGTCGACCACTCTTCTTGAATTTTGGTTTGTCGAAACCACTTGATTGGCAATTCCTTTTTATGCTTTAGATTGGTGTTTGGATTGCCAAGAACACTTGGTCAGCAGCTCATCTTTTTTTTTTGGACTATCGAGCCCACTTTGGTTTTTAACCCTAGCATCTGAGCACTTGATTGCCCATTCTTGATGAAGCATGTGCTGGTTCAGTGATGATCAGCACATTTGGCGGTGCTTGTTTTGGTGCGATGGTGAGTGGCAACATGGCCATTGAGTTATTTGTTGTTGATCAAGATAAGAGGCATGGAGGCTTTTTGTCAAATGATCTTTTTGTCATGCGTTGGCGCCGTCGATGAAAGAATGGTATAGCTTTGTAGAGAGAGAGAGTTTATATGTTGCCATTGTGAGTTATCCCAAGTATGGTCTTTAAGAATTCTAGAGAGAGAAAGCTAGTTGGTTGGTGCCTGAAGCCCTTCCATTGCATCTTTTATTGCTTCTTGTAGAACACTAGGGAAAATATGTTTGGTGTCTGCTAGGATGCGTAAGTAGAAGTATTTGCATAGTTCGACAATGTGAAATTTTTTTAATGAGTGGATGAATTCTTTGGCAAGGTGACTGTTGTGAGTTTCTGCAAACCACGGTACCTGCTCTCTTCTAAACTTTGGCGGGGTATGAGTTGATCGTGTGTCACTAAGTTGTGGACAACAACCTGAAAAATCGGTTGAGATGAGTGCAAAGTGACTGCCAATCTGAAGAGGCTAAGGTTATGGTTGCTTAAGTTAGCTCCGATTGAAGTGTTGTTGGCTCGGTGGTGACCACAGAGAAATATGTTAAGGATCCACACCGATGTGAACTTGGCTATGGTGGAAGTCAAGTATGGAGGCTGTGAATACAGATTTGCTGAAGTTTTTCAAACCTAGGGTGGCTTTCCATTAACTTGGTAGTTGCTTGTTGGCAAGTAGAGGTTGGCAAGCAGAGGTTGATTTATTTTTGGGCTCTCCTGTTTATGTATAAATAGGGAGAGCTATAAGCTGAATTGTATCAATCAGAAAAGAAGAAAACAAAGAGTGTATGTATTTGTGAGTGAGAGTGCTATAGAGAGAGAGAGAGAGAGGTGTGAGTGCTGTAAACTCCCTCCGGGAAATTCTATAGTGGATATCTCTCCGTGGACGTAGGCAATTGCTGAACCACATAAATATCTTGTCTCTTTTCTGTGTGTGATTGATTTTTGGAGTGTCTTAATCCTAACCAAGGCTGCAAACGAACTGAGCTGTTCATGAACAAGCTCGGCTCGGCTCGTTTAGTAAACGAGCCAAGCTCGAGCTCGAGCTCGAGCTCGAATAAGCTCGGCTCGTTAAGCTCGACTCGTTTATCTTTATTTAAATTATATAATAAATATATTATTTATATATTAAATAATATATAAATATATATAAATACATTATTTATATATTAAAAATATATAAATATATATAAATAATAATATAAATAATATTTTTTATTTAAATATTTATATTTAAATAATATAAATAATATTAAAAAAAATTTATCGAGTCGAGTTGAGTCGAGCTCGAGCTTCATTAAAATTAATGAGCTGAGCCGAGCCGAGCTCGAGCCCAGTTCCTTATCGAGCCGAGCTCGAGCTCAATAAACGAGCTCGATAAGTAAACGAGCTGAGTCGAGCTGAGCTTGAGTTCAGCAAAGCTCGGCTCGGCTCGGCTCGGTTCATTTGCAGCTCTAATCCTAACAAATGGTATTAGAGCCGCGTTGGTCAATTTTTGAAAAAACATGGTGTGTTTTTCAAAATTGCCTAGAATCAAGTTGCTCGAAATCAACTTTTGAGCACACTAAGAGGTGCGTCTCTTTGAGATGATTCGCCGGAAACGAGTGCCGTGGAGCTTGCCGAAGATTCGCTAGAATTTCGCCGGAAATTTTAGTTCAGCGAAGGAATTTGAAGAAGAAGGCTGATGTCATTGTGATGTCATCATTACATTAGCAGAGTTTTCGAAATTGCAATTTAACCCCTAAAGTTATGGTAAATTGCATTTCAGCTCTTGAAGTTTTTGAAATTATAATTTAGCCCTTGAAGTTGTGATAAATTACATTTCAGTTCCTGTAGTTTTTGAAATTACAATTTGGCCCCTTCAAATTTGGAGAAATTTCATTGAGGTCCCTCAAAAAGGTGGGAAAGTGCTTTCCTGGCTAATTTGACCATTCTGGACTCAACAGTGTGGTCTGTTTGTCCAAATTCAGATTCTTTGTACAAGTAAGAAGACGATGGAGGAATCCACATCAACTTTAGGATCGATGATAAAGTTAAATGCTTCCAATTATGGAATCTTGAAGCCGCGAATGGAAGATGTCCTATACTGTAAAGACTTATTTGACCCTATTGCTCTAAAAGGGGTAAAACCAGAAGTAGAGAAGGATGAAGACTGGATAAAGATGAACCAGAAGACTGTCGGTCAGATCAGACAATGGATAGACCACAGTGTGTTCCACCATGTCACCCAGGAGACAGATGCATATGTCCTCTGGACAATGTTAAAAGGAATGTACCAGTCAAAGATCGCCCAAAACAAAGCCTTGGTGATGAGAAGGCTTGTAAATCTGAAGTTGAAGAATGGTGTGTCTGTCGCTGAACACACCAGTAAATTCAAGAATCTGGTGAATCAGCTTGCAACCGTCAAGATACCCTTGGATGATGAAATGCAAGCCGTTTTATTGCTCAGTTTTTTACTGGACAGCTGTGAGATGTTGGTGGTTTCTCTTAGTAACTCTGCACTAGAAGGGAAGTTGACCATGAGCATGGTCACAGACGCCATGTACAATGAAGGGACAAAGATGAAAGACATGGAGGTAATCAGTTCTATGCTCTTTGTGACGACCGGGTCTTCATTTTCCTCCATTTCTTCTCTTTTCTTTCTTTCTTCACTCCGTCTTTTTTTTATTCTTGTTGAGCTTGAAACGTCCAGAATTTAGCTCTCAAAATAAAATCCTTATTCTTGTTGCGTTTTGGTATTGAATCTCACTTGTTCCGGAGAGCGCGATGACAAGTCTGGAGTGTCTGGGAGCCAAATCAGGGAATTCTGGGCTGCTGGGCACGGGCCGCACGTGCGGGGGCCCAGGGCCATAGGTACAGGAGGCCAAGCCGTATGTGCAGAAAAATGGAAGGCAGTGTGTGTTGCATTCTGCTTAAATTGCAGGTGCGGAGGCGAAGTGCGAGACTAGTTGCACGTGTGGGGATCAGTGCCGTACGTGCGGGGGCACATGCCGCACGTGTGGGGCGGGACCAGTCCGAAAACTCTATTTTTTTTCACTTTGGGGCTGTTTGTATCTCATTCTAAAACCTCTCCCTCTCTCTCTAAAAACACTTTCTCTCCTCATGCTCTCTAAAAACCCTAACCAAGGCACTAAAAACTCTTGAATCTTGCTATCCATTGGGCTTAGATCATCATCATCCATCTCCACTCTCGAAGATCAAAGCTAGGGCTTCCTTGGTATAGGAGAAATTGAAGGATTCTCCCTCTTGATCCTAGGGTTTCATATTCATTTCTTCATCAAGCTTGAGGTAGGGGAAATCCTTGAGTTATATATACATGTTTTGCAATGTTGTTGTTGGTTTAGTAGTTCCATGAAGCATTGGTGTTGATTCTGATTTTATGATCTAAAATGTAGAGGGTTTTCAAAATGGGTCTGAAGCTTAAATCTTTTTACAAATCCTTGTGGGTTTGCTTATTTATCACACACTAGCTAGATGGTTGGTAGGTTTTCTTCAAGGAAGTGAAAATTCTTGTTTTGATGAAAACCCTAGGTAAAATTTTGGGGAATTTTGGAAAATAAGAAAAGTGTCTATGAAATTCCTTGTTTTTCTTGTATCAAGTGAATGAATGAAAGTAACTCCATCCTTTATGTAATAAAATGGCCACCTACTTGTTATATGAGATTTGAAATGGTATTTTAACATTGTTACCAAATATATGAACTTGTGTTGTTGTAAGGAGACAAATGGTTTTGCATTAGGGAAAGTGTGAATTGTTAAATCTTATAGTTTGATGTTGAAAACATTGCATGTATCCTTGAAGAGGTTAACATATTGAGATTTAGATATGATGAGAGGTTGTTGTTGATGCTACAAATTAATATTGAGGGATGAGAAGATAAATGTGGTAAGTTGACATTGTTGAAGAAACGTCATGAAATGTTGCGTAACAGCATCATTTTCTTATTTGATTTTCATCATTGTTTGTACATCTTGACGTGAATTGGCAAAACGTTTACATTAAGAAAGATTGCATTGAAATGAGAACCTTGGAATTGTGATATAGGGTAAATACGTGGTAAGTTCGGATAGGGGGTGTAGTTGTACTTGTTAAGTTGGCCTGAGTGTTCTTGGTGAAAGACCAGAAAACCGCGCGGATAGGTGTCGAGCCTTCCGGGTAATACTGGTAAAAATGACAGTTTGGTAGTACTCGTAGAGTCTACTTGCAGACACCAGCCTAGGGATTACCAGTGTCGTATTTACCGCCCCTATTGAATTAATATTGGAAGTTTGAAATTGATGAGATCACATGATAATACTGAGAACATGGTGATTATGAAATGATGCATGGAAATAAATATTTTCCTCATTGATCAACCTTAGCATGGCATTGCATTTACATTTATTTTTGTGGTGAGGAAAAAGCATAACTGTATATACTTTGTGAGAATTTCTCTACTGGGCTTTATGCTTACCCCTATGGGATTTGGTGCAGGTAAAGGTGTGGTGATCTCGCCGAGTTGATGGTGTAGACGTGATTGTGAAGAGTGCTTGCTCTTATATTTTTGTGTAAATTTTTGTAAAGCCGATGGCTAATATGTATGGGTTCGAGAGACCATTTTGTGTAGCCAGGCTATCTCCTTGGAACTTGTAAGTCCTTGAGGGCCTTATTCTTTTTGTTTTGATGATTTTACATGCTATAGATTCATGTACTAGTTTATTAATGAATGTATAACCGCATGTGAGATTACTTTGTAAAACATTTGATCTTATGTAATGGGATTTGGAAAATATATTATTTGGAAGTGGGTAGTTCATGTCGAATTATTTCGGGGCGTGACACTCTTGTCACAGAAGATAGAGGCAGAGACAGAGGTAGAGGAAGAGGCAGAGGAAGATGTAAGAGTAAAGGCAGATGGAACAACATGAGTAAATCTAGAGACAGTAAAAGACAGAGTAACTCTAGCTTCACTTGCTTTCACTGTGGCTAGGAGGGTCATATAAAGAGAAATTGCCCAAGCCGAAAAGATAAAGGCCAAAGCAGTAAGTCAAAGGGGGATGAGAACACACCAGCCACAACAACTGATGAAATACTTCTTGCAGTTGGTGAAGAGGAGGATTGCCTTCATGTGGCTGACCACAGTTGTACAGAATGGGTGATAGACACAGCTGCATCCTATCACACAATTTCCCACAAAGAACTCTTCAGCTCGTACAAAGCTGGAGATTTTGGCACTGTTCGAATGGGAAATTCTAGCTATTCCAAGATTGTGGGCATTGGAGACATTAGTATTCAGACTAATGTTAGACCCAAGTTGGTTCTCAAAGATTTGAGGCATGTTCCAGATTTGCGTCTCAATCTTATCTCCGGAAGCGCCTTGGACCGATAGGGTTATACAAGTACATTTGGAAATGGCCGTTGGAAGCTGACAGGAGGAGCTTTGACAATCGCCAGAGAAGAGATGTCTTCAACACTGTACAAGACTCAAAAGAAGATCTGTCTGGGAAGTCTTAATGCAGCAGAAGACAAGGAGTCAACAGACTTATGGCACAGAAGACTGGCTCACATGAGTAAGAACGGATTACATCTGTTGGCAAAGCAATCCAAGATGCCCTTATCCAAAGGCAGTGCCCTGAAGCCGTGTGATCATTGCCTTTATGGCAAGCAGCATCAAGTATCATTTAGTTCAACGAGCAAGAGGAAAACAGAAGTGCTTAGTATGGTATACTCGGATGTTTGTGGCCCAATCGAAGTGGAGTCACTTGGCGGCCGCAAGTATTTTCTGACCTTCATTGATGATGCATCAATGAAGTTGTGGGTGTATTTTCTGAAGACGAAGGATGAGGTATTCCAACACTTTCAGGAGTTCCATGAAATGGTGGAAGGAGAGACTGGGAAGAAGTTGAAGTGTCTTCACACAGTCAATAGTGACGAATACACTTCCAATGTTTTTAAAGCATATTGTGCTAGCAGGGGTATCTGGCACGAGATAACAGTTCCCGGCACCCCACAACATAATGGTGTGGCAGAGAGGATGAACTGCACTATTGTTGAAAAAGCCAGATGCATGCTCAGAATGACAAAGTTACCAAAGTCATTCTAGGCTGAAGTCACCTGTACAGCCTGTTATCTCATCAACAGGTCACCTTCAGTCCGTTAAATTTTGTGATACCTGAGGAAGTCTGGTCCAAAAGAAAGGTATCATATTCTCACTTGAGAGTCTTTGGGTGTAAGGTGTTCGCACACATCTCCAAGGAAAATAGACAGAAGCTTGATGACAAGTCCACTCCATGCATATTTGTGGGCTACTTAAATGCAGCATTTGGGTACAAGTTATGGGGCCCAGTGAATAGGAAGATGTTCAGGAGCAGAGATGTTGTGTTACAAGAAGACCAAACAATAGCAAATTTTGATAAGTCTGCAAAGTCTAGAGATGTCATCACTCTAGACTTGTTACCATCTCTCAAGCCATCACAAAATACTAGATGTGATGATGCGCTACAAGAAGTACCAGAGTTGTAGGATCTTATGCCAGAAATAGAGGATCAAGAGGAAAGAGATGAAGACCCAGATGAAGAGGGTGTTGAGCAGGGGGAGCAAGCCCCTCTACCAGAGGCAACAGGGCCTCAGTTGCGGAGATCTGGAAGAGCTGCTATGTCATCAGCCAAATATCCCGCTTCTCAGTATATTCTAATTACTGATGAGGGGGAGCTTGAGAGTTTTTCGGAAGCAAAGAGTCATACAGAGAAAGACTATTGGATGCAAGCCATGACGGAAGAGATGAGTTTTTTGTAGAAGAACCACACTTATGAGCTTGTTCCATTTCCAAGTGACAGGAGAGCCTTGAAGAACAAATGGATGTATAAGTTGAAGAAAGACGGCAAAGGTAAACTATTGCAGGATAAAGCTCGCTTGGTGGTCAAAGGTTTTGGACAGAAGAAGGGAGTTGATTTTGATGAGATCTTCTCTCCAGTTGTGAAGATGACTTCCATTCGAGTAGCTTTGGAATTAGCAGCTCGCTTGAATCTGGAGATAGAACAGATGGATGTCAAAATTGCCTTTCTCCATGATGATTTGGAAGAAGAGATCTATATGGAGCAACCAGAAGGATTTAAGGTTAAAGGGAAACAGAACCTAGTTTGCAAATTGAAGAAGAGTCTCTATGGCCTGAAGCAGGCGCCGAGATAATGGTACAAGAAGTTTGATTCATTCATGGTGGATCACAAGAATGGTAGCAGACCAGTGTGTATATTTTCGAAGGTTTTCGGATGAAAATTTCATCATCCTACTGTTGTATGTCGATGATATGCTGATCATCGATATCATTGGACATGATACTACTATGATCAACAAGTTGAAAAAGAACTTGTCGCATTATTTTGACATGAAAAATTTAGGCGCAGCATAGCAGATTTTGGGCATGAAGATTGTTCGTGACGGGAAAACCAAGAAGATATGGCTGTCACAGAAGAAATATGTTGAATGGGAGATTGAAAGGTTTAACATGAAAGATGCCAAGCCAGTCAGCACACCACTGGCCAACCATTTCAAGGTGACAAAGCGTTCGTGTCCCACGACCAACCCTGAAAGGAAAGAAATGGAGGCAATACCCTATTCCTCTGCAGTAAGGAGTTTGATGTATGCAATGGTGTGTACCTGGCCAGATATAACTCACGCAGTTGGCGTTGCGAGAAGATTGATCGCCAATCCAGGAAAGGAGCATTGAGAGGCAATCAAATGGATTCTTTAGTACTTGAAGGGAACTTCAAAGATGTGTCTATGTTTTGGGGGAGCTGAACCAATTTTGGAGGGTTTTACAGATGCCAATATGGCAGGTGATCTTGATGGTAGAAAGTCTACATCAGGATTTCTGTTCACCTTTGCAGGGGAAGCTATTTCATAGCAGCCCAAACTATAAAAATGTGTTGCTTTATCTACAACAGAGGCAGAGTATATTGCTGCCGCAGATGCTAGAAAGGAAATGTTATGATTAAAGCGGTTTCTCCAAGAATTGGGTCTACAGCAAGAAGAGTACAAGGTACATTGTGATAGTCAGAGTGCAATTGATCAGAGCAAGAATTTCATGTACCATTCCCGTACAAAGCACATTGATGTTCGGTATCATTGGATACGAGAAGTGATGGAAAAGCAGTTGATGAAGCTGGTGAAGATTCACACAGATAAAAACTAGCCGACATGCTTACAAAGGTGGTCTCGAGAGAAAAACTTGAAGAATGCAAGGAAATTGCTGGGATGGACTTCCAGTAAGGATCCTACTCTCCATAGGTGTGGAGGGGGAGAATTGTTAAGGATCCACACTAATGTGAACTTGGCTATGGTGGAAGTCAAGTATGGAGGCTGTGAATACAGATTTACTGAAGTTTTTCAAACCTAGCACTACAGGAAATGACAGTTTTGGCGACCAAAATATTGGTCGCCAAAAGTCCCATTTTTAGTCGCCGAATGTAATTAGCAACTAAATTTTTTTGTCACCAAGTTCGTCGCCTATACCCTGTCGGCGATAGTATTGGCGACTAAAATATTTTTGGTCGCCGAAAGTTAAACATTTGGCTACTAAACTTTGGTTAGTCGGGAAAGGTGATCTTTTGGTGACTAAATTATTGGTCGCCGAAATTGAACTTTTGGCTACTAAACTTTGGTTAGTCGACAAAGGTATCTTTTGGCGACTAAAATATTAGTCGCCAAAAGTTCTCACAGAAAACTAAATTAAACTATTAGAGACTAAAATTTTAGTCGTTAATAGAATATGTACATTTAGCGACCAAACACTTTAGTCGCCAAAGGATGTCATGTTTTTAGTGACTAAAATATTTAGTCGGCAATTAAACTTCCCTCATTCTGATTTGTTTTAGCTACTATGTGGTTTGGTCACAAAAAGCCATTTGATTATTTTTGCTACTAAATTATTGGTCTGCAAAACATTTGTTTACATTTTTGGCTACCAACATATTTAGTCACCAAATCCTATATTAATTTTTTTTTTTAATTTCTGAACCACCTGTATCCATTATTATTGCAACCTGTACCAAGTGTAAACAATATAATCCATCAATACTGAATATATTATCAACCATTCAACAACGTGCACACATTTCACTTCCAACCATCCAAAATATTTATATTCAACGTCCAATTCTAAATGTAATACAAATTCCATACGAACCAAGTATAATTCAACCCCAATAATTTAATTCCATACATAATAGAGGATTAACCAAATTTAATATTCAAAAGGAAATCTATACCACACCAAATTCATCAAAATTTCAAATTCAAATTCATCAAGTTTCGCATCAAATTCATCAAGCGTTCGCCACTTCTTGAATATGTTGAGACTGGCTTTTACCAGGTGGAATAAAAATCAGATCTTCCCAGCCGGAGTTCTTCTCACTCATCTGGCATCAAACAAGGAAAGTAATAACATGTTGGCAATAACTTGTTCGTATGAGGCAAAAAGAATGACCAACTCCACAAATCCAGCATTCAGATCCTCTTACCTCCATTTTTTTAAGAACATCTTCCAAACTTCCCACCTGTAGAAAGAAATAAAAACAATGGCTATGCTAACCTTATAGCACATGAGTTACAAATTAACTCCACATTTTAGTTAAAATAAGGGGAGAGAAACAATTTGGGAACATGCTAATTTAGTAACTTTTTGGCTATTTCACTACAAGAATTAACACTTTTGGCAACAAAAAAATTGGTCGCTAAAAGTCAATTTTTGGTCGGCAAAAGTTATCCGCGACCAATTTTTTTGGTCGCTACTTTGGTCGCCAATTGAGGGTCGGCAAAAGTAATTCGCGACCAAAATTGTGGTTGGTCGGCAAAAGTTGGATTTCGCGACTAAATTTTTGGTCGCTAAATATTTAATTACCGCGACTAATTTATTTTGTCGCCAAAGCACTTTGGTCGCGAAAAGTAATATTTTCCCGACCAAAAAGTTTGGTCGCCAATTGTGACATTCCGCGACCAAAAATTTTGGTCGCCAATCGTGACATTCCGCGACCAAAAAATTTTGGTCGCCAATCATGACATTCCGCGACCAAAAAGTTTGGTCGTCAATTGTGACATTCCACGACCAAAAAAGGTTTTGGTCGCCATTTGTTACTTTTCGCGACCAAAACTTTTGGTCGGTAAAAGTAAGTTTCCACGACCAAGAACTGTTTTGGTCGGTAATAGATGTATTTTTTGCGACCAAAACTCTTGGTCGACAATTGTCATTTTTTGCGAAAAAAAATAATTTATTTGTCGCGACTAATAAATTGGTCGCCAAAACAGGAAAACAATACACCTGTAATTCTTAATAATTCATTCAATCCATAATAAAGCTATAATTTTAAAGCATCATTCAAATTAACTGAATCATTAACATTCGAAACAATACATAATTCATTAACATTCGACACAATACAACTATTCTAAGTTTTCATTCACAAGTCACACCCATCTAGCATAACAAATTGAAACAATACATAATTCAGATTTACAGCATCAGGAAAATTGCTTAATCCACTAAGTTGCCTTGATAGCCAATCAAAAAGATCCTTGCGCCCTTCCGTGCCACGCTTCGCATCCATCAAAGCAGTAGTGATGTAAGGCACCTAATAAAGAAACAGAATTGGAAAATTTACTAATGAATGGGGCAGCAGATGCACTAATTCGCTCATCATAGGAACTGTGGTCAACCTGCAGCTCTGAAACAGGGGGAACTGAAGGCTGAACAGACACTAATGATTGTTCTGGATTACTATGTACTGCTTCAATGCGTAAAACTTCTTTTGAAAAGCATTTTTGGAAAGATTGAGATAGATGGGATGCTGCTGCTGGCTGTGGTTCTTCAAGTGCATCAGTTAATGCCTCACCGATCAAGGATGAACTGGAGGCCTTGATTGTGCTTGTATGCAGATCTAGCTTTGACTGGTTGAATGGCTCTGGTAGCGTTCCCTCTGGAACTTCCCCCTGAATGCTAAGAGATATTGTTAATTACGCAAGCTATGCCAAAAAAAATCAGGATGACAGTGCAAGCAAAACAAAAGACAGATGATTATAGACAATAATATCTTTAAAAGTACATCAGAGGCAAAATGCAGATATAGAATATAGACCAAATTGTTCTTAAAACGCAAAGCCAACTTCCTAACTGGGGACAATCATTCATACTTCTGGTTCAGACCATCAAAAAGTCGCAGGACGCGTCTCTAACTTGTCACCATGACACTAATACTGATAACTGAACTAGAGTTTTGCATTCTACACAATTAAATAGTGTAGTGAAAATTGATTATGCTGAAATTTGGGAATGATGTACAGAATTAGGTTTTAATTTGTGAAATTGGCACCTTTCTGTGTAATTTGGTCTGTCAAATTTATTCTTTGTTTGGGTTAATTGATGTTAGAAATTAGGATTCGAATTGCCAACCCAACAAAACCGACCACACCAAACCTCCCACTACAAAACCAAAAGATTCAGTTATTTGTATAGTATGGTCAGTTTCATTACCATTTTATAGGAAACCAACATGTTCAGTATGGGGCCAATTTTGCTTTATAAACTGTCCGAACCAAACCAATTACACACTTACATACAGGTTCACGAAATCAATCTTAAAACTTCATAGAAAAATATGTATACCTCATGATGGGCTTTAAAGAAATCCAATAGTCTACCCTGAAAGACCTTCCTCGTGTGTGAATTCCCACTAGCCAATTTCAGCATGCCCTCATTCTTAATAGCATCAACATTCATAGTAACATGAAGATCAGGCTTCATACAACAAGTTCGCTCATCATGTACAAGTACCTTCTTTATCTCAATCACTTCAGGCAAAATAAACTTCAATTGTGCTAAATGACCATGGGAGAACCTCCTACAAAAATTAAATCATGACATTACAAATCTAATGAAAAGGATTAAAAAAGAAATCCTCTGGCAATATAGAAGTTTATGTGCTTTATGTCAAAAAGTTTAAGAAACAAATAAATTCATTAATCTAATACAAATAAAATGCCATAGGAATTTTGAATTAAGCTCACAGTTTTCATTGTCTTGCCTTTTTCTTTTCAACAAAAAATGGAAACGAATAACAGGAATAGACAAACAGTCAAGGTAAAAAAGACCTTATAATTGACGATTTGGACCCATATCACTAATTATTTAGATATGGCTTTTCTATACCAAGAAGAATCCTAGAATTCAGCTAAACTGATTTATTAAAATGGTAACATCATAAATTATTAAACCTGGTTCAGTGTAACTATTTAGATATAGCATCATAAATTATAAATTATTTAGATATAGCAGATTTGACAACTTGGCTGAATGGCTTTCCATCTTCTACCTCGCTCATTACATAACCCAGCGTACCTATTCACATACAAGGATATGAAACAAAATGATAAAATTACAACTTAAAAAACAAAGCATGTTCGATATATGCAAGCAAGCATGAAGAAGAAATAAGACATTTCAAAAAAAAATAAAAAAATAAATTTAGTTAATGTAACTTGCTTTTTCTTTAATTAGTAAGGGATTTGGGTGGGGGTGTTTGAAGACAGTGTCATTTTCTTGGGAAAAAAAATTATATTTACAGATAATCAAAAGGCACATAGTGGAACATTGCAGTGGAGAATCTGTACAAGATCATTGACAGAACAGAAATGAAGTTGCAGGTTAAATTTTCTGTAATTCTGATAAATAAATAAAAGACATTAAACTCCTTTCCCTTTAAAAATTATATTATGAAATTACTATTCAAAGTGAGTCCTCTTCACTACTTATTTCTCTTGTTTCAAACTGCTATATGTTACAGTTTTGTCTTTTTCTGAATACAACTAAGAAAGCCAGAAAGATAAGATATTACACCACAATATAGACTATTTTGATTCTCCTTGTATATTAGTTTGTTGATAACCTCACTAAAGTTTACATAATAGTATGCATTAGTCTGGATCTCAGGATCCTCGTCATTCATGCATTAGAAATACTATGAAAGAATATAAGACAATTCTATTAATTTTTAACATGAGAGCAATCCTGATGAAATTTAATTGTGGATATAGTATTCCCCACACCCTAAAATTTCACCATCAAATCTGAAATAAATCAATAGAGAATGCCAACTTCCCTAAATGCATGGAACTGGGCAATATTATGGCTGGCAAGGATCTGCAAACAATATCCCCTAACAATGTTCATGAGCCAGTCCTCACACAAAATTAGCCACATGATATGACTGATAAACAATTGGACATGCATGTTGCAAATCAACACTTTTCTATATGTATATAGTAGCAAAAACCATATAGTTCAAAAGGACGAAAAAATAAAGTCTTCAAAATTGCCTCACATTATACGGACATTTCTATATAAGAAGATTATCCATCTAAGACAGAAGATGACACGACATGAGCAAGGGAACCATGTAGGATATGCGACTTACTCACCCACTAGCATAACATTCCTAGTGCTATCATCCAGTGCATGAAGAAACGCCGCTATGCCTAATTTATTTGTAGTCTCATATCCTTCATAGATATTCCAAAATAAGTGCACATAACCATATCTTAGTAATTTGCATAGAAGCAGTATCTTATCTCAAGTCATGGATGACAAGAGATTGGTCTTGGTGATAATCAGTTATTTCCTCATATCCTTAGATGGAAGAAGTATACATGGCTAATAACTAGAGAATGCATTGAACATGCGTACCCACCAATATAAATAAATATATAGATTGAGTACCTTATTCCCAATAGTCTTATGGAATCAGATGCCAAAGTCATATCTGAAATGTATTCTTCATGAACATCAAAAGAGTTGCAGCAAGTACGCTGCCTGGTATCCCAAACCTGCATTAAAGTGAAAATGAAGAAATAAAGGTGTAAGCAAACAAATTAAGATTAAGTTTCTCCAGCACTCCACAGGGTCATAACCATAAACAGTTAAACAAAAATCATGGAACACCTCAAGGGAGAAAAATAGCATTATTTTTGTTCTTTCAAATTACAATGTTATATAGAATCATAATGTTCACAAGTTTGACTTTCTGCTGAAGTTGGCATACATAATTCATCTAATCAATGTATCGGTTCTTTTGTACTATAGAACTTGATCAGTGTTGTTGTAAAACTTCATTGATATCGTTTAATAACAAAAGATAAATTGTAGCTTTTTTCTCCTGCTCTAGTCTCTGTCAAACTTATCCTCTCTTGCAACTTTTAATTAATAGCATAAATATATACGTATATATATATATATATATAAACAAATCAATCTCTGCAAAAATGCAAAACATATAATCCCACCTTATAAGCTTTACTTCTTATCACAAATGGAAAAAGGTTTTGACCATTGTACTAATTGATAATATTGACAACGAAGAGTTGCTACCTGGTGATACGTGCTCCGTCTTGAGCATGGCGAGCAATCTTTTCTTCAACACTCTAAAACATACTAAGGACTTCAAATACCATCTATGAGGGATTAAAAAAAAAGTTCTAGACAGAAAATCATGAGATTGAGTCTCACCTCACGACGCTGAACAGTACCCCCATATCCAGTAGCTTGGCAGAATCTCCTGACATCGTTTTTGAAATAAAAAGAAAACTTGTTTTTGGTTAGTGAGAGTGTATTTTGAAATAAAATAAACAAATAAATAAAATCAAGATAGGAAAAGATGAAAGCAGAGAGCTTTCCATTTTTGTAAAAAAACACTAATAGATGCAATCACTATCCCTTTGCTCTGTTTCTCAGCAACCAAACAAATGTTAAATAAACAAGATCGACATAGCCAAAAAACTATTTTAAATTTAATAATAAGCTTCTTGATATCTATAGATTCTCTTTCTTTTTCATGTGCTACCAAGATCCAAGATATATATACATAAGGTTTACAGTAATCAGTTCTGAATTCTGATAATTTTCCAACCAGTTGCTGTCAAATACACTGTTAGAGAGGGACAACATATATTTTGGGGAGATATGGGGGCAAGGCATCATAAATAAGCTTCGGCCCTGAGGGAACACTCCATGACCCTACAATCCACTGATAATTCATGCTAACTTTTCATATCATGCTCCCCACCCCATCATCACACAAAGTGTTTGGCCAAAAAGAAAAGAAAAGAAAATAATAAGAAGGGGGTAGCCCAATGGCCAATGGTTTGAAAAATAATTTTGTTCACAATCCTCTTTCTTGGGTGAAATCAGGAGAGTTTTGTTCACCTAATTAGACTTATTAGGGGCTTTAACCATTGTAGGGTTCTTTCAATTCAAAAAATTACACAAATAGTGTATAGAAAAACTTTATTATTTAATTATGGTAAAGCATGATTAGCAATTACATTTTTTTTTTCAAATCTTTATTGCTAATAAAGTTTTTACTTAGGATTAGACAATTACACATTGTATAAAAAAAATGTAATTACTAACCACATTTTACTATAAAGTTTGTTCGTATACTATTTTATTTAATTTTGAACTTAAAAAAAATACAATGGTTAAAGGTCTTACCTTCATTCTTTCTCAGTTTTTGCTAAATAAGCCAGGCAGAGCAAGACCAGAAAGAAAAGATCATCACAAGAGTTCCTAACACCACTTTTCACAGATCCCACCATGATCATGAGTCATGATTATTCATCCATCCATCCCAGAAGAGGGTCCACATTAGAAGTATGAAAGAAATTATAGAGAAGACCAATCACCTCAACCCCAACCACCTCAAATCTTATTGTACTTTTTAATTACACAAAATTACATAAAGATATCAATCTCAACTTTTGAGGCAACGAAATAATTTAGTTATTAGATTACTGTGTTTAATGAATCTTTCACTTTTTGGAGGTTGCACCTGTATCCAGTTTATGGCTCTATAGTATGAACAAATTATGAATTTAAAAATTATAAAAGAGCATAATTATCAACAAAAGCTTGGAAGCAAAAGGAAAGAGCTAAAGAGCATTTATCAAACTGACAAGTGTATGGAATTCAAATGAAAAAGCTAAAGTAGATTGCCATCTGCCATAAAGTGTAATCATCCCCACAAATTTGTATTTGAGAGAAAAGAAAAGAAACCTAAAATCAAGGCCAAAAAAGCAAAAGCTAAAGCTAAAGAAACCTTTAACAAAATGGATCCATAAAATTAATGAATAAAATACAAAGCAAAATGAAAATACCTTCGTGTAGCTTAAGCTATCAGTCCATTACAAGCTTGTTGAGTTCTATCAGTCCATGGAGGCAAACCAACATTGACAGAAGAATTAAGCATGTGGGTATCTGAAGAACTTGTGAATTTGCCCTTCTTAGACCACAACCAGATCTTGGAGACCGAAAAGCTTTCACCTTTGCTTCTACTGCTTATTTTCTTCCCCTCTGCATCTCCATCAGCAGTGAAATTCACATTTTGTCCTCCTCTCCCTTTCACAAATTTCCCAAATTTCCCAAACCCAAACCCAAACCCAAACCCAAATTTCCCAAATTTCACAAACCTAAATTTCCCAAGAGCTTCAACAGGCAGGCTTCAAGAACAAATCACAAAATCCCCAAATTTCAGAATCAATTTAGAACAAATCAAACCCAAATTTCAGTCAAGCAAAAATCAACCCAAATTTCACAAATTTAAATAAATTTCTGAAACGAATTTAGAAAATAAAGACCTGGATTCCAGTTTGATTGATGAACTTCTTCTTTGGGATTGATTTGCAGATGAACTTCTTCTTTGGGATCGATTTGCAACCGTAGTTAATCCCAGTTGACTTCTCTGCTGCAATACAAAACATATATATATATATATATATACATAAACCCTAAAACCATCTTAAAACCCCAAATTAATGACACTGAACAACACGGTCATACAAAATCAACTCACATGTCGTCGATGGAGATAGTGGCCTAGAAGATGAATCGAGTAGGGCCATTCGTCCTGGAATGTAATCCCCTGCGTTGAAACCTAGAGCGAGAGAGAGAGAGAGAGAGAGAGAGAGAGAGAGAGAGTAAATTAGGGTTTGATAAGAAGAGAGATCAATAATAGAATAGAAGGATGGGTAGTGTATGTACCTGGAGGATGAGGTCGTGATATCGGCGATCTTGTCGTAGGATTTGGAAGCCATTGCGTCGCTGTGGATCGCTCACGACGGTTAGATCTCGGCCTAGGATTCAAATCTGATTTAGATTTCGATGATCTTCTCGGATCCGGCAGAGGTACCAGTGGAGGAGGAGGAGAAGGAGGAGGATCATCGACGGCGGTGGGTGTTTAGAAGAGAGAGAGAGAGAGAGAGAGAGAGAGAGGCACCAGCGGAGGACGGAGGAGGATCATCGACGGCAGTGGGGATCTGCGGCGGTGGCCGTGGCGATCTGTGCCGGTGGTGGTGGTCTGCGGTGAGGTGAGGCTTGGTGATGAAGGAGAATCTGTGTGAGAGGTTTGAACAAATGGTTGTAAACAGAGGGGGCGGTGAAATATATCCCAATAAAAAAACATTTCACCTTTAGCGACTAAATTTGTTTTTTGTCGCAGAATCTTAACATATAACGACTAAAATTTGGTCGGCCATTGGCTACCAGTGCATTTAGATATCAAAACGACGTCGTTTTGATATCTGCGACTAAATTGTGTTAGTCGCTAAAAGATTTTACTGTTCCCGCCCAATTTTTCACCTCCTGACATCATTTTTAGCGACTAATATTTTAAATTGGTCGCGAAAAATCACCTTTTTGCAACAAAATTACTTTAGTCGGTAATAGTATCAACGTTTAGCTACAAAATATTTTTTGGTCGGCAAATGTTATTTTTTTGCGACAAAAATTTTTTTGGTCGGCAAAAGTGGTCGGCAAATATGTAAATTCTTGTAGTGTTTGGCTAAAAAGGTAGGTAAAAAAAACTTGTATGTTTGGGATGACTTTTTGGCTAATTACGAAAAGATGTGCAAAAAGTAGAGAGAAAAGAGAATCTTTGACTTTTTGGTATGGGTTGTTGGCTTTTTGGCTAATTTAGTAACTTTTTGGCTAATTGGCTAAAATAGCCTCTTGCCAAACGAGGCCTAAATGCCTCAGAGAAAAAGCCATGATTCAAAGCATGAAAACTGAGCTAAAATTTATTCTAGGTCAAATTAAGAAATATTCTCTAGATTTCTTGAATCTTCTGGAACATACTTCTGCAACTCTGTTAAACTGTGAAGTATGAATTGAAAATAACAAAGTCCAACTCGGATATGATGCATATGAATATCTCATAGAAGGGTGATAAATTGATGTTGCTGAGTGCAAGCACTTCTGAATGTTGCTAAGGTACATAATGAGTAAAAAATAATGAAACGATAAAATAGATATAAGAAGAATATGGTCCAACCCAAGTAAACTCAAATCTCCAAACTTTTAAGAATTTTAAAATGTACTATAAAATTATAAAATTATGGTCCAACCCAAGAAACAATTTATAAAATTAAATCAAACGAATTTCTCCACTTCATCGACTTTGCTTTAACTATATTAGCAATGTTCATAAATGGTCAATTCATGATAACAATGGCCACTTTAGCTGTTACCTAGGCATAATTTTCCACAATTTGATTCAATAATACCACATCATCCTTGTTCATCTTGTACCTCTATTCTCCTTTTTCTTCAATGTGATTGACACTAACTTGGCTCAAAGATTAGTTGTTCAACACATTTGAAAAACTTGGCTCAAATTCTTAGGCTGTTGCATCATTCTCCTGCACATTTTTCATTTACCTGATGTGTGTGCTTGTGCTTTTTTGTTTGTAATTTAATAGTTATAATGTTATCATGTTATCATTTTAATTCTTCTATTTTATTTATTTATTTTTCTGTTTAAAAGTCATCACATATGCATCCCTCTTTTCTGAATTATTAGGCTCCAGTTTTGGTTGTGACTTTTGATCACAAGTTCTTTGTTTTATTATCATTTAAAAATTAAACTTTGTCCCATGAACCATTAGACTTTTGATCACTAGTACCATTAGACTTTGTCCTGTGAGGTGGGTACATTCTCTGCATTCATATTCAAGATAAATATGCTCATCTACTTTGAGATTGTAAGAGAAACAATAGAAAAATAATGATATTCACACAACACTTTTAGCCTCACACTCCACTTGCGAGAGGCAAAGCACAAACAAAGGAGTGTGGTAAGCTTAAAGTGTAGTATAAATATCGTTGCCATAGAAAAATGTCCCATATAACTGATTAGAGCATGCATCATCAAGACAAAAGAGAAAAGAGTATTCATCAATCATGTGAAGCATAAAAAAACATACGTATGCACATCTTTGCAAGACCACAGGATAATTTATAACATTATATCAATGAAAACATGCTTATGAGATCAGAAGTTCCATAACCATACAATCTCTAGTAAGTTCCATAACATTACTAATACCAGGAGTTCCATAACCAATGCTTTCCAACCTCAATACTTATGAGATCAAACTCAAAATGCAAAAATCATTATATCAATGAAAACACTAATATCTAGGTTCCATGCAGAATAATGAGTAGCACGATTCAGACATCACAACCAGCTCAAAGATTAAAATGGCATTAATTTTCTAGAAATTAAAGCAGATCCTTCAAAAGATGCCTCCTACTGCAAGAAAGCTCTACACATTGCAATATAGTACACCTAATGTTCTGATTTCCACATTATTGGCAATCATCTTGCCCTTTTATTATTACTGAAATAAGTTTAAAAAATTATGTTACCTCGTCTATGTTCTCAAACTTCCTTTCTGGCTCTAGAGGTTGACCACCATAGCTTTGAGTTGGACGTGGGGTCACATAGATTACCCTTTTAGAACTCATGCAACCCATGGCCTATATAATTCGCAAAGGTTCTGCAGCATCCAACAAATGTGACTTCTTCTAGAAAATTATGCACAATCACAAAATGACATAGCATATGATACAAGAGCAATTATGAAATAAACCCCTTGGATTCTCTTTCCAGTAACAGGACATTTGGGTCCACTGGCCCTCTTCTTTGGTGCTCTGATATACCAACCTCCCTCCTAAATTCACACAAATTTAGCTCAAATCAAAAAATTTAACTATCATTTCCACAATTCCCATAGCAAACTCGTAACTTATTTTACACATTATAGCTAAATCTTGTATCGAATTTGGCACAAAACTTAGTAATTCTAAAATACAACACAATGTTTATCTAGTCTTTCGAGAGTTCCAATTTGGCCTTGATCTTAATTTTTGACAATAACATTCATTGGAGAAACAATAATTTTTCTAGTGTATAGGATTGTTAAGTGAATATTAAAATAATAATATATACGATGATATTATCATTTAATGAAAAAGGTATATGATTAAATTAATAGAAAATAAGAGACATCTAATTTTATTTGTATGTTTTCATGAAGGCATTACATAATAGTACTCAGTATTTTGTTCCAACTGTAAGTACGTGAATTTCCAAAGTCAATAAACTCCTCTCGTTTGTTAATTCATATTTTTAGTGATTTTTTAATTTTGTATAAAGTGAAAAAAAGTTAATGTGTCTGAAAATAATTTTTTTAATTATATTAAAATTTATAAATTATTGAGATATTTGATTTTTTAATAAATTTTTAATTTTTAATTTTAATATTTTAATTAAAAAAATAAATTATCAAACGAGACCTACCTATTAGCACTAAACTAGGTGAATGGACATGGACTCAAGACTATTTAACTTTATCAAACAACTTTTAAAATAACAATAATAAAAAATAAATAAATAAGCACTAACAGAGACATTGAAATAGAAACTAAAAAAAATCAATTGGAAGTTTGGAACTCCTTTTAGAAGATAGAATCATTGGTCGTTCCAAGAAGATTTTTACGATTCGATGGAACTCATAATAGTAAAATCACTATGAACTTCATTAAGGCCCATTTGGGTGTCTCAAAAAAATGAATTGGGCCATTTTACTTTTAGCTCATTTACAAATTAGACAATTTAATTTATTTAATTCTCTATAATGTGTGAAATGGTGAGAGGCTGAGTATATTTTAATTTGATTTATTTAATTCTCTATAATGTGTGAAATGGTGAGAGGCTGAGTATATTTTTGTGTGGGCAAAAATTCATCATGATGATGGATTGATGATGATAGCAAGCAAAATCAATAGAACACTTTCATCGTGGTTAATGTATTACCTGATTGGAAGCATTCCAATGTCCAAGTTAGAAAAACTTAGAGAGAATAAAAATAAAATAAAAAAGAATTTACAAAAATAATATAATTTTTATTCAGGGAATGTCCTCCAAACATTTCTCTTATTATTAGGATTTGACTATTTTTAATAACTCTTTTCTTTCTAACTCTACTCTTTAATTTGCTTAGATTATTTCTAACATATATTCCAATAACCTTAAACTAACTAAGATCACTATTATCCTAACTAAATTGGCATTAAACGTGACTCTTTTCTTCAATTTCACACTTGATATATGAGAATTGTCTAATAGTGACGTTTCACCTCAATCGACTACGCCCAATTAAATATTTTCTTTTACAGTTATTTCAATTGCCCTTAGTCTTTGCTTTCTCTCTCTCAAATCAAAGAGGGTGAGGGCTACTATTGCACAACTTGTGGCGGTGGATTTATTTCATTGAGAAATTTTCATCCCAAGTGACTTCCATAGCTCGTTTGCTCAGAAATTTTTTTTTTTCACCAAATAAAACTTATAAAATGTTATTTTTGGACTTTCTACTTAGTTTTTTCTTTGTGTATTTCATCTTTTTAATTTTATTGAGATTTCATGTAAAATTTTAAGAATAATTATTGATTTTTGAATGATACTAAAACAGGACTAATAGCCGTTGGACATTTACCATTGCTTCGGAATATGTATAAATCTAAGGGGCAAAACAGGGGAAAAAAAAATGAGCCTTCTATAGCAAAACAATTCTTATATATATAGATATATATATATATATATATATAGAGAGAGAGAGAGAGAGAAGCATACGCGAGACGGAGCATCAATGGGGCAGAGTTCATCTTAGCGATGAAGCCTCTGGATCTCGTGGCGGTGGCGGTGGATCTATGAAGATCGGCGGAGGAGGAGGCGGCGTGAAAAGAGCGGCGGTACTCACGATGACGATGGCGATGGTAGAGGAGGAGGAGATGCTCTGGTTTCCGGCGAAGGCGAGGAAGAGCGGCAGTGAGAGAGGGAGGGGAGAGGAGCAACGGAGGCGGAGAGGGACGCTAAAAATAGAAAGAGAGAGAGAGAGAGAAAGAGAGAGAAAGGAGAGGCGCTGATTATTTTAGGGTTTGGTTTGGTACAATATATATATATATATATATCATTTTATACAATTCACGACTAAATATCTAATGGTCACCAATTAATTTTTGAAATCCATTCAAAATTTGAAAGGTCTCTGAAATATATCTTTGGCGACTAAAATATGTTTTGGTCGCCAAAGATAAAAGTAATTATTTGTTTTATTCGGCGACTAAATAATATTAGTAGCCAAACAAATTCTACAGCGACTAAAAAAAATTTGTCCCTGAAAATATATTTTTGGCTACCAAATTTTTGGTCGCCAAAAAATAAAAGTAATTTTTTTTTCATTCGGCGACTAAATTATTTTAGTAGCCAAAACTAACTCTACAGCGATTAAAAAAAAATTTTGTTGCTAAAAATATATTTTTGGCAACCAAAATTTTGGTCGCCAAAGATAAAAAATAAATTTTTTTTTTTTCATTCGGCTACTAAACAATTTCAGTAGCTAAAGCTAGCTCTATGGCTACTAAAATTTCTTTTAGTCGCCAATTGTGATATGTTTAGCTACTAAAATTTTTTTTAGTCGCCAATTGTAATATTTTTAGTTACTAAATTTTTTTTAGTCGCCAATAATCAACATTCCCCTACTAAAAAAAATTAGTAGCTAAAAAGTTGACTTTTGTCGACTAATATTATTTTTGGTAGCCAGTTCCGTAACTTTTGGCGACTAAATTTTTTTTGGTAGCCAAAAATGGTCGCCAAAAATGTATTTTCTTGTAGTGTACATTACAAGAAAATACATACTTGCCATTAACTTGGTAGTTAATTGTTGGCAAGTACAGGTTGATTTATTTTTGGGCTCTCCTGCTTGTGTAGAAATAGGGAGAGCTGTAAGTTGAATTGTATCAATCAGAAAAGAAGAAAACAAAGAGTGTATGTATCTGTAAGTGAGAGTGCTATAGAGGGAGAGAGGTGTGAGTGTTGTAAACTCTCTCCAGAAAATTCTATAGGATATCACTCCGTGGATGTAGGTAATTGTCGAACCACGTAAATATTTTGTCTCTTTTCTGTGTGTGATTGATTTTTGGAGTGTCTTAATCCTAACAAAATAAACCTGGCAAAGGCTATGTTACTACCGGGAGTAGGGGTGTGCGCGGTGCGGGTCGGTGCGGTTTGAGAGAAAAATAGAAACCGTATGGCGGGTGGCGGATTGATAAAAGTGTCACTAGAATTTGCCATTTTCCTTATAAAAAACCGGCGGTTCGGTTGGCAAATAATGACGGATTTGCCTTGGCGGTTTGGGCAGATTGGTGGTTTATAAAAAATATAATTCAAATTACAAAACTTAAATTAAAGAGTAAAAAAAAAACAAAAGATACCGTGATGTTAAACCAAAATGTTTACTATTGAAAAGTATTTAGATTGAAAAGTGAGCTAATGCAAGCTTGCAACATGGCCAGAAAAAAAAAAAGTTTGAAAAGTGAATTGGAATCCAACTTTATTTTGGATTACTGACATCTTGAATTCCCATCGAGCAGTAATGTAATACTATATTCTAAGGTATAGAACAACAAGCAAACTTAAGTAAAAAAGAATTTTTAGAATCTTATAAAACATGATTTAATAGCGGTGCGGGTCGGTGCGGTTTGGAAGAAAAATAGAAACCGGCGAATTGATAAAAGTGTCACTAGAATTTGTCATTTTTCTTACCAAAAATCGGCGGTTCGATTGACAAATAATAACGAATTTGCCTTGGCGGTGCGATTCGGTGCGATTTTAGCAGTTTCGGCGGTATTCGGTGCGATTTTAGCAGTTTCGGCGGTATTATGCACACCCCTAACCGGAGTGATCAAAATATTCACGTACACTACGAGTTGAATTAAAATATTCACTTTATGAGCACCAATACATCCAATGTATATAATATACAAATAAACTCTCGGAATGCCAATTGGTGAACCTTAGTTCTTTGGAGAGAGAAACTAATCAATTAGTGAGCAATATGTTTTTTGAAAGCTTTTCCCAGCAAGATCAACTAATAATAAAATATTTCAGCATGTGTGCATGCCTATTATATAGATAAATAAGTTTTTTAGAAAATGACGGTTTTGCTTTGTATTTTGACGACCAGTGTTATTCGGAGCCTAACAGAATACTTTTTGATCAATTTTTAGAGAGAGAAAACTTACAACCCACAATTCTGTGATATATATATTGAGTTTGATTAAAAAATAGGTGCTTTCAAAGAGGAAAACACAGGACTTCCCTTAATTAGTGTTGGCCGATTTGCAGCCGATAATGTGGTCGGTTAAAGAAGTCAGGTTGTGATCGGATGCCACGGAGATGTTCTCCAGCCTTAGCAATGGACCCTTATTAGTTCGGTAGTGACCATGATTTGTGACGTTGCGACGTAATCGAAACACTCCGAGATAGTGATGCGTGTTGGTAGAAGAATTGTGTTCATGCTTATAAATTTGAGAATACGGATTAGAGAGATCAAGTTGGAGGCAACTTATCTTGGATTTTGGCTTGCTGAATTTCTTGGTTGGCAACTCTTGTTGACCTTTCGGCTTGCTGAAATGCTTGGTCGGCAACCCCTTACTCTTAATCTTTGTTCTACTGAAGCCAGTATGTCGGCAACCTCTCTTGGCTTTTTGGTGTGCCGAAACACTTGGTCGGCAACTTTTCTTTGTGTTTGGCTTTGCTGAGAGCTTGGTCGACAACACCTCTTTGGTCTTCGACCTTGCCGAGAGTTTGGTCAGCATTTCTTTTTGGGTTTGTGCCGAACAATAGAGTTAACGCAATCAAGGTGTATCAAGACATTTTCATATATATGTAAACTATAAATTCATGAATTTATATTAGAGATATAGAGTTAGAAGCTAAAAACAGTGAACTTTAAGGAAATATCATGATTCTCCAATGATAATCAAAGCTGCCTCCAGATCATGTTATTACGTTTGGATATTTTTTATTTTATTTTTTAGCTTCATAAAAAGCCGATCAAAACATTATCATAAATTACTATAATAACTCATGGTCTAACTTCGTCAATATTTCTTTCTTGCTGAGAATTTTTCTAGAGAGAGAGAGTGTGAAGACCCAGCCAAGGGTCCAAACAAATCATAAAGCTCTTCATGAGATAGATATAAAAATGCATGTAAATATTAGTATTTATGCAAAATAGATTTTTCAACTTTATATATTCAGCCGATCAAAACATGAAGCCTATCAAAATATTACCACTATTCAAGTATATATATATATATGTCTTTATTATGAAGGTTGGAATAGACCATATGGTAACAAGAAAATACATTATATTTGCAACAATGATAACCACTGTACTGATGGTCGGCATTTTATAAGTCAAGAATTCGGAATGGTGTATTATTGTGTCGTGCTTTCGCTATGGCAGCTACGAGTAACAGGGATAGTGGCGGGCAGAGGATCGGAGCAGGTGGATGGCAGCCAGTTTTGTATGGAAGAAGAAGGCAAGACCAGCGGACTGGAGTCCAGAATGATAGAATAGGAGTCATTACAGTTTTTGTGGATAATCTTCCATGGTCAATGAATCCTAAAGGTCTGTTCCTCCTATTTTCAAAGTTCGGGGTAGTTAAGGATGTATTCATCCCAAATAAAACCAGGAAGTCCACCAGATCAAGGTTTGGGTTTGTTAGATATGATTGTTCAGTGGCAGCTGAAGTAGCTATCCGAAAAGCTAATGGCATATGGTGTGACGACAAGGAACTTCATGTTAAGAAAGCAGCCTTTGAGAAGGTAAGAAGTAATACGAATATAGGGGGGGAGACAAAAAAGGTGGTTACTCATACAGATAAGCCGAGTGGTTATAAGGGAAGAAATGATGGCAGGGTAGACAAGAAGATGATGGGTCATCAATCATATGCAGAAGTCCTAGTTCAAGAAAGCAAACAAGGGGATAAAGGTCATGTCATCTTGGGGGTGGAATCAGGAAATGGATGGCTGTATAACAGTGTTATAGTCAAATTGAAAAGCTATTATGCTTTCTCTGACTTCCGTGATAGCGTCCTCCAAATTGGTTCCAAGGATGTGGTGGTCAGAAAAGGAGGGGGAAAGATGGCCGTTGTGTCGTTCTTGTCGGCGGAGGACATGAAATCTCAGCTGGCCCTTTTGGAAGATTGTTTAAAAGAATGGTGTGCGTCTGTCACAGAGTGGAGGAGGGGGACATATTTAGCTCCGGAAAGGGCTGTGTGGCTGTGTTGTTATGGGGTGCCCCTGAATTTATGGAGCAATGATACGTTCATGAAGATAGGCCGGGTATGGGGAGAAATAATCCGAATAGATGAGGATACATTAAATCAGGTGTCATTTAGCTATGGGAGGATAAAAGTAGCAACAAGTGTAATGTCTTCCATTAACACAGTAGTGCATATCCAATGTAATGATATGATGTATCCAATTAGAGTGTGCGAAGAGCATGTGATGGTAACTAAAGTATTGGGTGATTCATACAATGTGAAGTCATCCCAGAAGAGGGAAGATCTTTGCAGCTCAGTTGGGATGGCAAGCCATGCTGCTGGGAATGGAATGAACTCGAACAAGGAGGATGCTGAGGTGGAGGATTCAGTACAAAATGTGCTGGATACTTACGTTGATATGGCAAGATCAAACAGGGATGAGATGGCAGTCAATGTACCTGTGGTGGAGGAGCTGATTCCTAATGATTGCTTCACCTCGGTAGTGGAGGAGACAGTTGGCGATGCATCGGGAAGACGAGAGACTATCAAAGCAGGCGTGGGAACAACTTCTGGAGTGCTGTTTACGGCTCAAGGTCATAATGAAGGAAGTGGGAATGAGGATAGGACTGGACTTGTCAATGGGTTTATGAAAAGCTTGAGTGGAAATGGACTGGACAAAGATGGAATATCACTAGAAGTTAATTTGGGTGAAGTCCAGTATAGTGGGCTACCATATGGGCCCATTATCAATGGAAATAATTCAAGAGGGGTGGGCTTGGATCATACGAGGCTTCAGGTTCATGGGAATGGGTCAATATCATCACCTATGCATTGCAATAGTGTACAAAGAAACACAGGCACAAAAATGGGTGAGGTGAAGCAGAGGAAAAAGTTGGTGAGAAGGAAGGGGACTTCAATTGCTAGCAGAAATTCGACGGAACTACAGAGGAAAGGTAGCGGAGGAAGACGGGAGAGGATGGGTGGAGCAGTGGTTATGGGAAGTTGGAGCAGAGGGGCTGCGCTTAGGGCAAAATTGGGGTTATCAGCAAGATCGGTGCCCCAAGGGTCAACAGCAAAATCAGGATCAAACGGGAGTAGTACGAGGGTTGACAAGGTCTTGCATGAAGAGGCTAAGGCAACAATTCGCATAGGTAAAGCTCTTGGCATCTGTTTTGAAGATAAGGAAGAGGAGGTAATCATCAAATTAAAAGAGATGGAAGCCAAAGATAAAGAGAGGGTAGCACCTAGGGTTACAGAAGCACAAAGCTGATGTGCTTCAATTTGGAGGTATAAGGTGTTAAGCTTTTATGTTAATGAAGTTATTATCATGGAATGTAAGGGGTTTGGGCAAAGCCGAAAAGAGGAGGAAGGTCAGAAGCATTCTTAAAGACAGAAAAATTGAGTTTGCTTGCTTTCAAGAGACAAAGAGATCTGATGTTTCATCCTTATTTGTACAATCATTATGGCCAGATGAAGATATGGAATATATGGTGGTTGATTCTGTTGGAAGGGCAGGGGGATTGTTGTGTATTTGGAAGTCATCTGTATTCCAGCTCTCTCAGTGCTGTAGCACTAGGCACTGTATTATACTCTCTGGGACACTTTTGCCAAATTTCAAATGTGTACTGCTCAATATCCATGCTCCAAATGAGGTGAATGAGAGGGGTAAATTTTGGAGTGTATTACATAGATTGAAATCAATGTTTAGTGATCCTTGGTGCTTGGCTGGGGACTTTAATGAAATTAGGAATATTGGGGAAAGAAGAGGATGTTCCAGAAGAGACAAAGGGATGAAGGAGTTCAACCAATTCATTGAAAAGTTAGAGCTTATTGATTTACCTATGATGGGTAGGCAATTTACTTGGTGTAATGCTACTGAAGGGGAAAGATGGAGTAGGATTGATAGGATCTTGTTGTCAACTGAGTGGTTGGAAAGGGTTAATTTTAAACTATGGGGTTTGGAAAGAAGTGTGTCTGACCATTGTCCACTGTTACTGTTAGAAGATGGGAGGGATTGGGGTCCAAGGCCGTTTCGCTTTTTAAATGCTTGGTTTCTCCATCCCAATTTTGGAAGCCTTGTGAAGAAATCCTGGGAGGAGTCTGCACTGTCTGGATGGGCAGGTTTTGTTATAATGAATAAACTAAAGATGCTTCGAGCAGATTTGAAGAAATGGAATAGAGAGGTTTTTGGGAATGTAACTTCGGCATTAAAGGTAGCAGAGGAGGAGCTTCATGCTATTGATTTAGTGGCTGAGTCGAGAAATCTTGAGGAGAATGAGGTTCGAAGAAGAAGAGAAGTTAGAAAAGAAGTATGGTCACTGGTTAAATGAGAAGAATGGATGTGGAAGCAGAAATCTAGACTGAATTGGAACCTTCAAGGGGACAAAAACACAAGATTTTTTCATATTGTTGCCACCAGTAGACAGAATAAAAATTTGTTAAACTCAATTGAAGTAGATGGGGTGTTGTACGAAGATCCTTGTAGGATTAAACAGGAGGTGTTTAAACATTTCAAAAGGAGATTTTCAGAGGAGTGGAAATCCAGGCCCAAGCTTAAAGGTCTCTTCGAAACCATTGGGCATGATGAAGTTTCGGATGGGTTAGTTGCGCCATTCTCTGAGGAGGAAATATGGAGGGCTGTGAAGGAAAGTGATGGCAACAAGGCTCCAGGACCGGATGGGTTTAACATGGCCTGCTTTCAGAAGTGCTGGAAGGTGTTTAAAAAAGAAATCCTACAGTTCTTCAATGAATTCTATGATAATGGGCGTCTAGCCAAAGGTATTAATAGCTCTTTCACAACCTTAATTCCTAAGAAAGATTGTCCGGAGGGTATTTCGGATTATAGGCCAATTAGCCTTATTGGTTCCATCTATAAGATTCTTTCTAAGGTTCTAGCATCAAGGTTGAAAAAGGTGCTACCAAGGATAATTGGGGATTCTCAAACTGCATTCATTGGGGGACGGAACATTTTGGATGGGGTGTTAATATCTAATGAAATTGTGGATTGGTGGAAGAAGAAGAAGCAGAAAGGGATGATTTTGAAATTGGATTTTGAAAAAGCTTTCGACTCAGTAAATTGGGAGTGTTTATTCGAAATGCTGTCCAACTTTGGCTTTCAAAACAAGTGGATAAGGTGGATAAAGGAATGTTTGCAATCATCTAGAGTTTCAATCTTGGTGAATGGCTCACCTACAGCTGAATTTTGTCCAGAAAACGGACTCAGACAAGGGGATCCACTGTCGCCGTTTCTCTTTATCATTGTGGCTGAAGGTCTTAATATGTTATTCCAAAGGGCGAAAGATTTGGGTCTAATCAAAGGAGTCGTTATAGGCACTAGGAGGATCAATGTAACCCACCTACAATTCGCGGATGATACTATTGTGTTTTGCGAGGCTGAAGAGCAAGAAATTCTGAATGTTAAACGAATTTTGAGATGCTTTGAAATGCTGTCTGGATTAAGGATTAACTTCCATAAAAGTAAGGTATGTGGGGTGGGGGTACAAAATGAGGTGGTGGCTGATTTCGCCAAGAGACTGAACTGTCAAGGTCAAAAGCTGCCTTTCACATATCTTGGGTTGCCTCTTGGGGCTAGTCCAAAAAAGAAGACTACATGGTTGCCAGTGATCAATAAATTCAAGTCCAAGTTAGCTTCTTGGAAGAGAAAGACACTCTCTTTTGGGGGTCGGTTAACTATGATCAAGTCAGTGTTAACTTCATTACCAGTGTTTTACTTATCTTTATTTAAAGTCCCTGTGGGTGTAGTTAAGTTGTTAGATAGAATCCAAGCCAGGTTCTTATGGGGAGGTCTGGAAACAAAAAAGAAGCTCCATATGGTGCGTTGGGAAGAGATCACCAAAAAGAAATGGTGTGGTGGTTTGGGTATTAGAAGGCTGAGAGATGTTAATGAGTGTCTCTTAGCAAAATGGTGGTGGAGATATGGTGGTGAGGATCAAGCATTGTGGAAAGATGTTGTGGCTAGCAAGTACGGCAGCTTTGGTGGGAGATGGAGACCTTTTTTGGTGGAAGGCATTCAGTGTTCAAGAATATGGGGTGATATTCTTAATTTAGAACACATCAGTCCCAACTTATTTAACTTCTTCATGGAGAATTCTGTCATCAAAGTTGGAAATGGGAGGAGAATTAGTTTTTGGGAGGATCATTGGGCATCTAATTGTAGTTTGAGGGTTGAGTTTCCCAGATTATTTGAGCTGTCAGATGACAAAGAGGCTAATCTTAATCAGATGATTGACAGGAGAAACAATTCAGCTGGGTGGAGTCTTAGGTTCAGAAGAGGTCTGAGGGCTTGGGAGGAAGATGAGTTGGTAAGACTTAGAGCATACTTGATTGCTCATGAGCCAATTTTAACAGATAGTGTTGACTCCTTAGTTTGGAAAGCCTCAATTTCAGGAATGTTCACCGTACAATCAGTATATAGCAGGAATGATGCAGCTCAGGGGTCGGAGGATGTTAGGTGGATTTGGCAGAATTTATCTCCTCCAAGAGTGCAGTTTTTCGGATGGCTTGTTTGGAAGGGTAGAATCAAGTCTAGAGCATTCCTTCAGCGTATAGGGTGTCTCAGTCAGGATGCAACCACAGAGTGTGTGTTCTGTGGCTGTGCTGTTGAAACAGATTGTCATGTGTTGCTCCAGTGCATGTTTGCTTGGAAAATTTGGTCGAATATTATGTCCTGGTGGGGTATGCAATGGGTAATTCCTGAGAATGCTAGAGGTGTGCTGGAGTGGTGGAGAGGGTTCAAATGGAGTATATTTGAAACTAAAATTTGGAATGTAATTCCATTCGCTGTGTTTTGGTCAATATGGACTCTGAGGAATGACTGTATTTTTAATGGCAAACAGCACTGCTTTATGGATGTCTGTGAACTCATTAAAACTAGAATTGCCCTATGGATAAGATCTAATACAAGTCTGTCGCAGTACTCTGTTCATGATGTGGTTGAGAATCTGCCCCAGGTGCGTAGGTGTTTGGGGGGTAGGGGTGTGTAACCTTAGAGTCTAATACAGGTGCTCCGGGTGTATATTGATATGGCAGTGAGATCAGTTGGTGTTTTAAGTAAATTTCTGGGGTGAAGTAGTAGAGAGTTGATTGAATTCTGCTGAAGCTTGGATCTGTTTTGGCGAAGATGGTCTTCTGATAAAGATGCAACTCTTCTATATAAGGACTGCTGTCTTTTGGACTCGGTTGTTGAGGCTTGCATCTGACTGGAGTTCCTGCTGTTACAGTGTTGGGTCAATTGAAGTTTTGCTGCATTGGTGGGCGGGGATTTCAAACAACATATATAAAGTTGCTGCTGTCTGCTGGGGAGATTCTGTTGGGTGTGGTGTGTTTGCTGCTGTCTGATGGGGAGTGTGGATGTATCTAGCTACTGTTGGAGTATTTGGCTCAAGTCTGCTTTGGGTATTGGTTGGCCAAGGTTCACTGCTCTGGAGTGTCATGCTGCTGTGTGGTCATTATGGTGCACATGCTCATTCTCACATCTCTGCTGATATCTATTGGATGTCTGGTGGATTCCCCATCTGTTCTGCAGAATTTGTTTCCATCTATTATGCTTGGCTTGCATGGTTGGGTAGGAGAAATATCAGTAGGCTTTGTGTAGGTTTGCAGATGGCTGTGTGTTTGTTTGGTTTCTCACCAAACATACACTAAGCCTCTTGGTGCTTTGTTCCCCCTACTCTGTTTTCTTCTTCAATTAATAAAACTTTCTTTGCTGATCAAAAAAAAAGAATTCGGAATGGTGTTTTGTCATTTTCATAGTTAATCTCTTTCGTTTTATAGACGGCGTGAATTGTGGAAGCAGAAATTATTCCACATATATTAATCAAGAGATTAATAAAGAATTAATCCGCACCGTTCCGTATCTGCAAAAGAATAAATAGTTAGTGCCTCCTGACTGGCGGTTGCCGACCGAAACCAACGATCAAATTAGATATCATATATCTAAATGAAACTGAATAAGTAAAAAATAATAATTTAGGCATGCCTCATCTCCAGAGTTAAAGAATACATCATTTTATATAGGCAAACTTGCCACTCATTTTGTCCAATGAGTTTAAGCCATTAATTTGGTCCAATGAAATAAGCCACTTGTATGGAGCAAGGATCCTCTAGAGTGATTTTTCCCTAAAGTTTCCTAGAGTGCAACATTGTGTGGTTGAGATTTATTGGCAAGTCACATCAATTTTTCTTATGTGACTTGCCAGTAAATCTCAATTACACAATATAACACTCTAGGAAACTTTAGGAAAATTTCACTCTAGAGGATCCTTGGTGACTTGTATGGCCCAAGAGCAACTTTGCAAGTTGACAAGTTGCATTATAAGGTATTATTTTATTACTTGAATTCTATTTCTATGTAAGCACTAGGTGGACCCACCTCACATGATTAATTTTTATCCCTTCACAATATATATTATGGAGAACACCATTTTTTTTAAAAAGTACTTTAAAGTTGTTTTTTGAATATTTAAAAAATAACTTAACATTAAAAAAAAAATGATAAGCATTTTCACTTTAAAGTTGTTTTTTGTATTATTTTTTATAAAAAAGAATATAAAAAACTAAAGCACAAAATTAAGAAACATAAAAAATAAAAAGAATATAAAGAAGGTTGTTTTTCCAATAATAATAATAATAATAATAATACCCACTCTTCTTTTAATGTTGGGTATGGGCAGTTCCCCTTTTGTCTTTTTTATCACGTGACTTCCAACCATAGAATACTCCTGGCATATTCTTTTGCCCCCCTCCAATTTTAATATATGTTTTTTTTTTTTTTTTTAATGTTTTAATTTAATTTAATTTTTTTTCTCCATATCCTTTCCCTCTATAAATTCAAAAAAGTAAGAAAAAAAAAAAAAAACTCATAAATATACTTACACTTTGAATCCTACAACCTAGATTCACTTAAGATTTGGCCAGCAACAAAAATTTTAAATATACACAATTAATTAACTTTTTATGTTTAGTTTTTGAAACTATTTATGATTCCCATAGATTTATTGTTTCCCTCCCTCTACTATTATGCCTCCGTTTGGGAAGTGGGTTGGCTTTTTGATTTTTTTGACTATTTTAGCCTGAGGCTAAAAAGCCTAGTTTGGGATATTTTTTTAATTTTTTTGACTTTTTTTGTGAGAGAGGAGTGTAATGATTATGAGTTAGATTTGATATTTTATTTTTGTAGCTAAAATAACCTATTTTATTTTTTTGTGGCTATTCTCTCCCTCTCCCCCAAGACATGTTTGCACTTTGTCCCCAATTCTTTGCTGGCCTCTTTTTATTTATAACTTTCTTAGCTCCCTTTTATATATATATATATATATATATTTCTTGAGTAGTCCAAGTATGATTGAATACTCCCTACAATTGATACAACAAAATTTTTTACCAGTAAGACACTTGTTAGTTCGGAGGTAAAGGATGATCACCCATCCAACGTGTTTTGAAGTTCTTTATTTGTCAAGAATGTCACCTAAATAATGCATATGTTATTATGGAATTATTTAATAAATTTTATGAATTTAGTTATTATTAAATCTATATATGAATCTTGGATTTGTGAAGAAATTTACAAGGAAAATAAAAAAGTGAAAAAATGAAAATTTTGTTTTAGTACTTTTTTCTTCGCTTTTTTTTTTCTTTTTTTTTATAAATTTAATATTCAAAAAACTTAACAATCATCAAATTGCTGCAATTCTAAGTCGTCAGGGGGATTAAGGTCCCTCATTGGAAAAAAACAAAAAAAACAAAAAAAACAAAAATGGGATTTTTAACAACAATGCTACAAATTCCTAAAAAATGCAACTCCACAACCCTATTCACTTGTGATTGGTCCAAGAAGAAAAGAAAAAAAAAACAAAAAAATAAAAATATATGATTGATCCATATCATTTTGAGAGTCACGGGGTCCCAACTTTGGGGTCCAAGCATTTTTGGGATTTTTAACAGACATGGCCACATCTGTTATTGGGAATGAGGGCAGGTGCTGTCACAACAGATGACATTGTTTAGCTGTATATCATTTTTTTTTTTTTCACATTGTGCAATTGATTTCATTTTCCCTTTTTGAAAATTCATTTTCAAACCTAAAAGCTAGCCCCTCCTCAAAAGTTAGTTGAAAAAAAAAAAAAAATCATATCTACTAAAAACTTGAATGAGTTTGATTAGTTGATAATAAAAAAAAATAGAAAAAAGTAAATCAATATTAAAACTGAAACATTTGAAACAAATAACAATTCAATTATACATATGTAGCAACCATATAGATATATATATTTGATAGTTACATGTATTTTTTCTGTATTATATGATTGCTACATGTTGTATAAGTGAATTGTTATTTGTTTCAAGTGGTTTAATTTGAACATTTCTAAAAATTGTCCTTTTTAATAGAAAAGTGATTTGAAGCAGATAAAAATATTGTAGAACTCAATTTCTATACAAATTTTAACCTTTTTTATTTTCAATTAATCCAACTCATTCAATTTTAGATAAATTACAAACACACTCCTGACATTTACTTAAATTACGGATTACCCCTTGTGATTTTAGAATTTACAATTACCTATTTATCATATATTTTTATTTAACATAATTAATAAAAAATAAAATAAAATCTCTAACTACTTTCATATACAACAATAAAATTATATAAATTATTAATTAAAATATATTCTTAACATTTTTAAAATTGTTAATTACTTGATGATTTATTAATAAAATTAGTCAATTGTTATGCGATTAAAAACTTGAAGGGGTGAGATATAATTTTTAAAATTACAAGAGACAATCTGTATTTTAATTAAATTTCAGTGAATGTATTCATAATTTATCTGTCAATTTTTAAGTAAATGTGAATTACTTTATTTATTTATTTAACTTTTGCGGAGAGCCTCACATCTTTGTTTGAAAATGAATTAAAAAAAAAGTGAAATTGAAATCACATTGCACAAAGTTGAGAAAAAAAAGTAATCAAGCAAACGGTGTTGTTTGTTGTCACAACATAATGCTATAACAGCACCATGCCCGAATTCCTGTTATTGCGCTCAAGTGAATTGCTGAAGAGCTGGGATTTTGGGCTTAATATTGGTTTAGTTTGGAATTTTTTAAAATAGTTTTTTAAGTTTTTAATTTATATTTTTTGCGTAAAATCTTAAATTATTTTTTTTACTTTTTTAGATTTATTTAAAACATATAAACTTAAAAAGTACAAAATTTATGAAAATTTTAAAAAGTTCACTAAATACAAATATATAAATAAAAATTTCATACATTTTAATTTTTTTTTTTTTGTATGTATTGATTGTTTCTTTTAGATTTCTTCACAAATATTACATTTCATGGACTGTTTGGTCCTCTTTTTTTTTCTTTGGTCTTTCTTAGTGTACTTTTTTCAAACGTAACAACATAACATTAAAAAAAAAAATTTCTTAGTGTACTTTTTCTGAACATAATATTCCAATCAATGTAATATACAAAAACTCTTTAGTGTATTTCTTCCAAACATAACAATTCAAAAATGTAACACTCCAATGTAATGCACCAAAAAATACAATTTTCCAAAACAAAAATAATTAATTGGTTCATAAATTTTTTTTAAGGACTAAATGGATTAACATTTCCCTACATGAAATTTATGAATAAATTTTCCTATTTTTTAAAATACATCTTAATTAAGTGTATGTAAAAAATATTGACTAAAATATAATAAAAATAACAAAACACAAAAAAATTAAAAAACTCAAAAAGTATTGTTAAAAACTCAAAACCAAACAAAATTGTTCAGCTTCCGTTTGGGAAGTGGGTTGGCTTTTTGGCTATTTTAGCCTGGGCTATTTTAGCCTGGTTTGGGAAGGGTTTTTTGGCTTTTTGACTTTTTTGACTTTTTTTGTGAGAGAGGATTGTAATGATTATGGGTTGGATTTGATGTTTTGTTTTTTGTGACTAAAATAGCCTATTTTGTTTTTTGTGACTATTTTATCCCCAAACCAAGTTCCCAAACAATGCCTGAGTGTGTCTTTTAGCTTTTGGTTATGTTTAACAATATATATATATATATATATATATGGACGAATTACACAAACAGTCCTTATAATTTGAGATTTGTAATATTTTGATTATTAACTTTTCAATTGTGATACATTTGATCTTGAATTTTGAATCTTATTCTAAATAAGGATAATCAAAGATATTTCTTTTGCAAATTGTTTATTTCAAGGTAAAATCGTTATATAACTTATTTTGTGTTGGTAAACTTGTATGTTGTTTGAAATGTAATGGAATTTTTAAAAATAAATAGTGTTGAAATTTTATTGGTTATAAAGTTCTGTTTGGTTTGGTTTTCAGAATCTATTTTTAGAAATTATTTTTCTCTGAAAAACTAAAAATTAAAATTGGTGAAAAAAAAAATTAAAAACACATCATTTTTATATAATTTTATCTTTTGGAAAGGTAAAAATAATTTTTTAAAATAATATTTTTGATATTTATTTTTGTTAAGTTATTTCTATTTTTTCAAAATGCAAACTTGATGATAACTCTGATAACTTTGATGTTATTTTTAAACTAATCCATTAAATTAAAAAATTCAACACTAAAAATATTTCATATATTAAACATATTGATTATATATTAAAATCATAATAACAATTCATTACATGATAATTGTAAAAAAATATATGTTAACAATAAATACAACCATCTATTACATGATAACCATAAAAAATATTAACAAAAATAACCACTCATTACATGATTATCTTCTAAATACATACTAAAAATTAATTTGGTAAAAAATTCAAAAATAAAAATATAAAAGATTTATTATTTTTATATAATTTTTTCTTTAGTGGGTAGAAATAATTTTTAAAAATTAAAAAATAATTTTTTGACATTTATTTTTGTCAAACTAATTTATATTTTATAAAATTAGTGACTTTGCCCTTGAAATGGAGCAATAGTATCTTCAATTATCTTTATTTAAAATGAGATTCAAAATTTAAGATCAAATATATCACAATTAAAATATCAAAAATAAAAATAACACAAATTCTAAACTATAAATACCGTTAATAAAATTCGGCTATATGTGTATTAAAATTTATTTAGTGGGCTTTGCCAAGTCACCAAGAGTCTCGGCCTTTAGTACTCGTGATATTTGGGCTATTTGACCCATTATTGAACAAAAGTTTCAAAATGGTGTATTTTGACAGAAAATATTTTCTTATATTCTTTACATTCTTAAAATTAATACATTAATGGTTGCGTTAGTGTTGGCGGTAAGGTGGAGATGAAAATGGAGGTGTTGGGGGTGGTGGTTGTAGTAGGGGAGCGGTGGCAGCTACTATAATGGAGTGATTTTGGTAGTGGTAATAGTAATGATGTAGAGATAGTAGTGGCAATGGTTGTGAGGGCAGTGGAGGTGGTGACAGTGATGGTGGCGATGGTAGTTGTGGTCATGGTGGTAGTGGTGATAATGTGGTGACACTGGTATAACTTTTGTTCAAAAAATATTTTTCACTTTTTAAAAGTGGAAAATATTTTTCGTCCAAATAGACTTATTTTTCATTGACTATGAAATTTTTTTTGTTGACTTTTATTTTCTATTGTACCAATCGACTAAAAATATAAAAAAATATTTTCTATTTGAACAAACGGAGCGATAGAATCTTGGGCTTTATATTTGCTATGGCTCAATAGAGTGTTACTGAAATTTGATCTGGCAAGCTTATAATTCTTGTGCCAAAATCCCACACTAATACTACTTACGATATGTAATTTATTATTTGAACAAATATTTTTAATTTTAATTTTAATTTTTTGGCTCACGAGGCTATTTAGAGTTTCCTCCCCTCTATAAATATATTTTATTTTAATTTTTTTTCTTAGGAGAAATTTAGCATTTTGCCGACTAATTCCTAAATACATGCAGTCTCCTTCTATATATTAAACTATTGAGTCAAATTCTAGAGATAACCTCTTCTAATTCTTTTTGTCAAATGTAGAAGACTTCAATATCCAGCAAAGGTTCTACAATTAATTACATTTGACAAGCGCTTTTTCTCATATATCAGTCTTGAGACATCCATGTTAATGAACAGTGTGAATGTTGTGTACGTCAATAAATAGTGTGTGAATATTGTGTGCGTCACCAACATATACGATACTGTTCCGTTTGAAAATTGAATATTTTAATTTTTTATGAAGAAAAGTAAAAAAATAAAGAATAATGTGATAATTTATAATGATTTTTTGACTACGAACCCACATTCCCAAACAATATTTAGCTAAGAAGCCAATTTTCAATCTTCCTTAGAACAATCACATATACTTTCAATGTTTTCTTTACAATTCATAAGAAGAAAATACGGAAGAATTGAATAATGAGACTTCAATCCAAATATTCAAAACAACATTATAAAAGAAAGGGTAAATTACAAATATACTTTCTGAGAATTACTTAAAATACGGATTGTCTCATGTGGTTTAGAAAATTACAAATACCTCAATGTCAGAATCTTTATTTAATAGAATTAACTGAAAAAAATAAAATTTCTAACTCTTCTTGTATATAACAATAAAATTATCTGAATTATTAATTGAAATAAAATTTTAACATCATTAAAAACTTTTAATTAACTTGATAATTTATTAATAAAATGACTTATTTGTTATGAAATTAAAAATCTTAGGAGGCATATTGTAATTTCAAAAATTAAAGAAAAAAATTCATAATTTAAATAAACATCAGGAGATGTGTTTCTAATTTACCCTAAAAGAAAGTATTTTGAAAGTATAATGGATCAATATGCTAAATTCTCATACCAACTTATTGAATGATGGTCTCTGTAAATTAATTATTTTCTCCAATGCTGACATACAAAATTGTCTATGGTTCACTAAAATGGGAACGCATTCAAAGGTGACTTAATATTTCATCAACAACACTGATTTAGTGCTCTAATTTTGGAGCACTAATGTCAGTTCTAATGAGTTGGTAGTGTAAGAAAAATAAATAAATAAATAAACAAATGTCAAACTATCACAATAAGCTGGGATCTACAGCAATGCCACCTCATTAGTGTAACTTTAGAGCTGCTACTTTAGTGGTCCCAAACATTATTCTTTAATGCCCTTATGATCCTAGGTAATTATTAAATAGTTTCAAAATATTGTATGATATTATCTACATAGTTTTTTAAATTAATCATGTAGTAAAGTTTTTTTTTTTTTTTTTTAAGTAGTTAGAAGACTTGCTTGGTTCGTGTTTTCAAAAAATACTTTTCAGAAAATTTTATTTTTTTATTTGCCATATTTTTTTGTTTTTACTGAATTTTTTTAATATTTTAAGCAATTTTTTTTTTTTACTTTTTAGACATACCTAACATAAATATACCTAAAATGTAAAAAATTTGTGAAAAAAACCTTTTAAAAATTCACTAAATACCAAAAATATAAAAAAAATACGAGAATTCAGTACATTTCACAAATTTTTTACTTTTTAGATACATCTAAGTAAGGTGAATCTAAAAAAATAAAAAAAATGTTTAAAATTTTAAAAATATTCACTAAAAACAAAAAAATACGAAAACCAAAAAACTCAATTTTTAAAAAACTTAATCCAAAAAACTCAAACCTAACACACTGAATAATGCTTCATTTTAGTATATTCTTCATTGATTAGGAGTACCTTGTTGACAATGCCACATAATATATGAACAGTATTTAATAATTTTTTGAGACATTTCAATGAATTAAAATGATCAAAATACCCTTATAAAGCACAGCATACCAAATCTCCAGCAACATAGAAGAGTACATCAAGCATTATTACATGGACAGCCATCTCTCCAACTCCTTCCTTCTGTAACTCCATTTTTCTGTAGTTGATTCCATGTCTAAATCCTCCTCATATACATTCCTAGGTGGTGACTGTTGACTCATGTGCCTTGGACTAACATGTCCACCAATCTTACACAAAGTACAACTATTGGAACCATACAATTCACCCAAGAACTCATCCAAATGGAAGTTCTTCAAACCCCTTGTGATCTGTTTGGCTTTGAGATCGCTTAGCCGGCGAACAAGAACAAGTATGCCTTCCATGATCTCTCTTTCGAGCTCTTTCTCTATCTCCTTTGCTAGCTCTTCCCTTAATTTAAGCTCTTCCTCTATAACATTATGCAGTGCAATGCTTGTACTCTTGTTTTTGTCCTTCAATGGTGAGCTCAAAATGGTGTTGCTTCCCATACTTGAACAACAATCATCATCTGTGGAGATGAAGGCTATGTTAGACCACATGATGGTGGTGTTACTTGAGAAAGGTGGTTTGGGTTTGGAGGGAGAAGATGTGTTAGTTTTTCTCTTAGAGAAGGTGGTTTGTCTTGCCAAAGATCTACCATTCATTGGCAAATATTTGGAGGAGTCAATAGCCATTGAGAATAATGAGATATATATATATATACACACATGAGTTTGGATTTTGTTAGACTAATGCTATACAAATTTTTCTTACTTGTTAATGTGGCGTTATCATTTCGTTTTAGTACTGCTTTACAAACTAACAAATCTCATTTATTTATTTTACTAATTGACGTGACACCTATTGCATTGTTAAAATGCTTCATTTTTCAAATTAAAAATAATACTTTTATTGCATAATACGTCTAGTAAAGAAAATTTGTAAAATTCGTTAATTTGTATACCTATTTATTAATTGTGTATATTTTTGTATAATCTAAACTTAAACTTGAATTTGAATGTGTGGATGAAATTGATTTTACTTATTCTAGAATGACTTTGAGCCCTTGAATTAACTAGATTGATTAGTGGCTGATGGAGATTTATTACATAGTATTTTAGAGATGATATGACATGTAAGTTTTTTTGATCAGCAAAGAAAAATTTCATTAAAAAACATGAAATTAAAGGTACAGAAAGACGACAGAAATCGAGAGAGATTCGAGATAGTACAGACTATCCCTACTACTGCTACTCACAACCATCTAACCAACCTCTCGGCCTCACGATATTAAAGATTAAAAAAAAAAAAAAAAAAAAAAAAAAAGAAGAACTTAACACCAAACACCAAACCGAAAACCCCTAACACACCAACCCAACCCCTGCAAACCCAAACACCAAACATCAACCACACCACTAACCAAACAACTCGAGACCCTTCTAGAGATTAAATACAATGCACCCCACTAACTCTCACTCTCTTTCCCTTACACCAGCTAAGTTTTCTTATTGATTTTGGCTTTGTTACTCAACTCCATCTCGATAAAATCCTTCAGGAAAATGTCTTCTCTACCACCAAAATCAATCTGCAATTTCTGGCCCAATTGTAAGGTTTCTTTTGCTTCAGCCAAAAGGAGTCTAAACTCCTCTTCCTCATCTTCATCTTGCTGTTCTATTTCCTCATCAGATTCCACCAGCTTGTTCAAGAAGCGCTTGTTGCAAACCCGAATAGTGCTAGAAGAGATTGATGATTGCGATGGCTGCGAAGATCGGACAAGTTTGGCGTCCTTTGATTTTTTGTTGGAACCTTTGGCATATCTCCCTTTATTCAAGAATTTGTGGGGAAGCCCCAACTCAAGAAGTGATAGTTTCTTTCTTCTATTGGTGGATTTGTGTATCCTAATAGGACTGGTTTTCTGCGGAAAAATAAGTGCTTGAGATGGGTTGAGGTGATTTGGGTATGAGGCATGATTAGGGCTAAGAGATTTTCTCACTTGGTTTTGGGATAACATAGGGTGGCTGGAAGAAGAGCACAGAGCATTGGATTCTGTGCGTTGATGTACGTCTGGAAGCTCTGCCTCAAGCGTGCGAAGGTCGGTGCCGATTATGCTACGTGCGACATCAAAAGAATCCTCAACTTGGCTGAGAAGAGCTACGTCATCATCACCGTAATTCTCTCCGGGAGCTAAGCCTTCGATATCACCGGCCAAAACCGCACCCTGTAATACATGTCCGGAACGGATAGAGACATCTTCACCAACGTTGATGTGATCACCATCATCTTTTGGACCCTGTACATCGCCGGTCTCTGCACTAAGGAAGCCTTCAACAGAGGTAGAATCATCCATACCTTCATCCACCTTAACAGCCGCTTTGGGGTAGTAAGACGAGCCTAACATATATATCTTTTGAAATTCCATCTCTGAAACTCTGACATCATAGAGAAATTGACCGACTTTTAATTTGCAGAATCCATCTATTGAGTTTTTAAAATTTGTTTCCACAAGAACTTTCCCTCTTTCTAGTTCCATGCGTGAACTAGTTTTTCCATCAACAGAAAAAACTCGGCCCCAGTTGCTGGCGATTTTGGTGAAAGTTGTGGAGTTCCAAGCATTCAGAGGAACCCCTTCAATGGCCAGCCAAACTCTCCTTGAAAGCGTAAACTCTCTACAATGCCACTCATATACTTCATCAAACCAAGTTTCTAACCACCACCTACTCCCTTGAAGCATCTCTTTCATATCTTCCACAGTATTAAATTGTAACAGAACCTTAACACCACCTAGTGGTTTGATTGTTACAAAATTGACCCCTTCAGTTCTCATTGCCTCCTCGATCATAGGAATAATTTTGTAATCTCTGACTATACCAACCGCACAAGTCTTTACCCAAGAGTCATCAATCTCTTCTGCATTAACAGTGAAAGAAGAACCATCTGGGTTAACTTCGACTCCTTCTAAAGAATACAGTGACTGGTCTTCGGGGACTAGATTATGCCTCCAGATCCGGTCACCTTCTAGGGAGAGAGGATGAGGCAAATGAGACTTCTTTTTTCTCCAAATCAGTCTTTTCCCAGAGGGAATGGTTGCCCTTTTCACCACTAGTAAATGACCCCGCCACCATACCCCATTGAATGAGCGAACGGCTTCGTCGGCCTCCTCTTCCTTAAGGTATCTTACAAACCCAAACTTACTATTACTAAATCTGCGTCTCTTGAAAGGGATAAAAGCATCCACAATCGTCCCACATCTATTAAACACTCTTCTAAGCCACCAACTGTACGTTTGCTCAGGAAGATTATCAATGAAGATTGAGAAACACTTGTGATTTGTTAGTTTGTATAATATTTTTTATTTTCCAAACTCGATTGTGAAGTTAACGGTAAAATAAGCATTTTATTTAATCATGTATGCATCTAGATTTTTTTTTTATGTGAAATAATTATTATTTCAAATAGTTAAAATAGATTATCATTAAAAAAAGTGATTTCCTGTTTTGGAATCTTTCAATCAATCACATGGAGTCTTTTGTTATCCTATTTCTATTTATAAATTAGTTAAGTTATTAATTCAACTTGGATTAATATAAAATTTATTTTATAATTAACTTCATAATTTAATCATAAAGTTAAATACATATATACACATAAATTTAAGACATGCTACCATAACATAATCTTTTCACTCAACTCCATCCTGAATGAGTACAAAAAAAAAAAAAAAAAAAAAAAAAACTTGAGTAAGCCTTATCAATAGATCAAGTTTAACTTGATTATGATCTAAACCCAATTCAAAATATCTAAATTTGTTTGATAAAATTCAATCCAATTATCCATATACATCTGAATCCGTCTGATCTGATTTTAAACCGAGCAAAGTCAGTTTAATCCAATCAGAAAATTAATTTTATGCATAAATCAAAGTCTAATGTGTTTAGCATGCTTAATCTATTATGATGAATAAAAACAGCCTAAATATTAATTGTGGTTGGCCATTATCAAATCTATTAAATACGAATTCAAATTCGGATATATGGTTAATCGGATGGGATTTTTTTTCTGGATCCGGCCCGAATCTGTCCGTTGACATCAATGTAATTAGTAATGCCGGCATGTCTTATTGAAATTGAAGTATATGTTGCCGGCCACTCATGCATCCCACTTAAAAATTTTCTATACAACAAATAAAAAAAAAAATCACACTACTGGCAGAGCTTAGTATTTTAACTAGGAACTACATGTCAGACGCTTGCTAAATGCCACCACTGCTTTGCCAAATGCCATATTTACTTCTACAAAAGATATTCCACTCAAACAATAATACAAATATTAAAAGAAATGCATATTTATTTTTATTGATTTATCTTGGGTGTGCATTACATATGGTGTGTAATTCATAAGTTTTCACGTACTCACGTAAGTTATCTCACAAAAACGCGTAATAAACATAAATTTTTTGTAAGTGAATTCATAAATTTTTTGAAAATCACACAATTACGTAAGTTTTCACAAATTTACGTAAGTGATCTTATAAAATTACGTAACTAACACAAATCTGTGTAAGTTATCTTATAAAAGTTTTGAAGAATACAAAATCACATAAATTTTCTCAAACTCACTTAAGCGATCTCACAAATATGTATTATTTAACACAAATTTCTCGTAAGTGAATTCATAAAAATTTTGAACATTACAAAATTACGTAAATTTTTACAAACTCACGTAAGTGATCTTACAAAAATTCATAAGTTAACACAAGGTTTCTGTAAATGAACTCATGAAAGGGGTTGCATATTTTGTGGTAGGGTGCATTTGGTATGCACCCCTAAAGGGGTGGACACCATAGCATTTGTAAAATTACTAACACAATATCTATTATATTTTGAATTGGAGTTATTCAAGTTCAAATCAGAATTTGGGAGACTCATGTGATCCATCACGGGTCCCATTTCAATGATTCAAATAATTTATTTTGTAGGATTCTTAGTGTATATTATTCATGAACAAAATAAGATCGATCCGATAATCTTAATATTTTCATCTTATTGCATTTATCTATAAAAAAAAAAGGAAGGATGGTCTAACCGTTCATTTTGTAAGACTCTCAATATATATCATCTACTGAAAAAATTAGATTGATTTGATAATAATAGCCTTTTCATTTTATTACAATTGTCTTAAAAGAAGAAGAATGATAGTCTAATCATTAATTTTGTAAGCCCCTCAATGTATATCATCCATTGAAAATTTTAGTTCAATTTGATAATCGTAACATTTTCATTTTATCATGTTTATTTATAAAAAAATAGAGGACAAGTATATTTTTTAAGATAGACCATTTATTTTTTTAGAGACAAATACAATAAAATAAAAATGTTATAATTATTAGATCGATCTAATTTTTTCTAGGGATAATATGTGTTAGCCCTACGGTTAGTATGCATATATGTGAATAAGTTTTGATGACAACAAACATATTTTTATGTATGTTGTTTATAGAGAAGAATCTATGTGAATGTCACAAAGATTAAAGGATCAAGGCAAATTAAGCGAGACAAAAAAATATTCAAATTCATAACGGCTAGTTTTGCTTACAAATAGAAATAAGATTGATTGGGAGAAATTCAACACCACAACAGGCTCTCAAAATTTAAGTTCACAAGTGCTAATTTTTTTTAATTCAAATTCAACACGGTTAGTTTTTTAATTCAAATTCATAATGGCTAGTTGGACTCTCTCTCTCTCTCTATTTCTCTCTTTGTCTTTCTCTCTCACTCAGTGGGTATATATATATAAGGCATCTCTTGTAGCCGAACACAACAAAAAGTACAATAATCCTGAAGTTTTCTGTGTAAAATCTGCTCCATCTCTTGCTTATTCGATTCCAAACTTATTTGTTTAATATTTTAAGAGATATCTTGTGTGAGCTTTTGATTGTAACATCTACTCATTAAAGAGTTGTTTTCGTGTACTAAAATCCTTAGTTACTTACCGTATACAAAGGGTAACCCTTGTAAGGAAGACAATGGAGAGGTTGATATGATTTTCGGGATTTTTCTCATCCTCGGAGGTAGATAATAGAGAAGGGAAATTAGGGTAGCGTTTGGTAGAGCTTTCTAAATATGATTTGAGAATATGAGTTGTATTTTGAGTTTGTGAGTTTTGGAATTATGATTTGAGTATGAAAAATTTGTTTGGTGAATGATTTTGAAAAGAGTTTTGAATTGAGTGGAAAATTTTTAATGTGACATATGATGTTTGATATAAAAATTTACACCTCATAACCAAACACATAGTTCAAAATTCTATTAAAGCTCATAATTTTTTTTAAAAAATTTGAAAAATATTTTTTTTGAATATATAAAAATTAACATGTGTCATTTGCAAAAAAAAAAAAAAAAAAAAAAATTATACTATTCCGGTCAATCGGCCGGACGACCGATCAGGCGAAATTAATTTTTTTTTTTTTTTTTGAAAATCCCGCTTGACACAGAGTTTTTTGCAAAGTTTTCTGTTTGTTGTAGAAATATAGTTTGAAAACCCTATCCAAACATGATATTAGAATGTGTGGGTAGAATTATGATTTGAAATCCTTCCAAACACAGCCTAGTTCTCTCCCATGAATTGTCTCTCCAAAATCCAACCTCTTGTAAAGCTATGGGTAGGTGCTATTTATAGGCACCTCTTGATGTAGGATGGAGCTCATGTGCAAGGTACCCTCTAATTACCTTATCCAAAAAGGTGGCCTCTCCGAGGATGAGGAAAACCCCAAAAGAGGAGATCAACCTCTTGGTGAACCCTTTTTCTTGGTCACACCTAACCAATGATCCCCAATCATCCCAAAGGGTCAGAAGTAGTTCCAGAGGACGCCCTGCCACAAAAAGGTCAGGGGTAGTTCACAAAATCTCCTTGCCACAAATATTGCCGAGTCTCAGGGACCCCTTAGATCGTGCCACCTCGACCCTGGTATAGGCTAGTTTAACCGAAGAGTGAATTTATCTCCACTCACTGTCCTTGAGACCGGGTCCTTTGTTGGGACTCCATTACGCCCATGGTTCTGGTGCATAGATCCCGAAAAGCTCCGAACCTGCAAGTGTCTCTTCAAAATCCAACCTCTTGTAAAGCTATAGGTGGGTGCTATTTATAGGCACCGCTTGATATAGGATGAAGCCCATATGTAAGGCACATGGAGAATATTCCCTCTAATTACCTTATCCGAGGAGGTAACCTCTCTGAGGATGTAGAAAATCCTGAAAAGGAGATCAACCTCTTAGTGAACCCTTTTTTTTAACCACATCTAACCAATGATCCCCAATCATCCCAAAGGGCCAGGGGTAGTGTAGACACCCTATTTTTTACCATCCTTAAGACTTAGACGTCATCGTTTGTGCACCTGATGATTGTGCTTGTTTGTGTTCATTTTGAGTACCCGAAATTCTCGGCGGAACGCCTTGTCTTTGAGCCTCTAAACCTTACTGTTTTGTGCATGTTTTTGGACCAAAAGCTTGTTGCCTCTTGCCTGGAGAGGAGGGTGACCTGTCTGCCAGCCCTGGGACCTGTCGGCCATGGGTTGTGCCCGATGGCCACCAGTGGTGGCCGATGGCCATTGGTCTCTTTTTTTCAGATATTTGTTTGCCAGCTGTGCCAGCTGTTGCTCACTGAGCTACATCTTCATACACGTGTATGAAGGGATGTATACAAGCTCAAACCTTGTTTTTCTATATATAAGGGGTGTCCTCCCCCATTTTGGGGGGTTAGACATTTTAGACTGAAAAATCTCTCTCTCTTTCTCTCTCTCTCTCTAGAATTCTCTCTCTCTCTCTCTCTTGTTGTTTTGTGCTTTGTAGTTAGTTTTCTCTACACTTTTGCACACTAACCCTTAACCAAACTTGACCACCTTGGAGCTGAGGTCTTTTGAAGCCTAGTTTGAGCCTTGGAAGAAGGTTTAGTTTGAAATTGTGGCTGTTTTGTGCTATGCTTCAAAGGTATAGAACTTACCTTGCTTAAGCTTGTTGTGCATACTAACTTTGACATCTTTTTCAACTGTTTTAAGACTATTTTTGAAGTGTAAAAAACTTTGTTTTTGAGGCATAAAAGTGGTGGTTTGAACCTTTGTGAGTTAGGGGGTTGTTTCTCCCTTTTGCTCATTAGCTTGTGAAGTTTTTTGTGCTATTTTTCATCACCTTGAAATCAAAATTTTTGGGGCCTTTTGACCACTGAAATTTACAGGTTTTTTAGTGGTAAAAACTTTGTTTTGAAGTTCAAAATTGGAGGGGTTAGTCTCCCCTCCTTGTGCCTTATTTGCATGCCTAGTTAGCTTCACACGTTAGCATGTTTTTCTAGCTTAATTAGCTTAATCTCAGCATGGATTTGCCTTTGTTTTGACCTGTTTTGGCTTTGTTTTGGCCTGGTTAATTCAATTGAGGCTTGTATTGTATGGTTGTAGTGAAATTTCCTTCATTAGTTTGTTGTTTCAATGCCTTGATCATCTTTCTTTTGAGTTAATGGCATGATTTAGTGTTGTTTTGCACTGTATTACAGCACTTAACATCTCTGCAACCTCCTTCATTTCTTTACTTTTTCATTTGATTTGAGGGTTGATTAACCTTCGGGTTGTGTTTAAGCTTGAGATCGAGATTCGTGCTTAATGGTTTCAATCCTCTTTTGAGGGTTTCTACTAATCAAAGGCATGGCCTCTCTCTTGCCATAAATCATCCCTTGGTTGATACCTCTTCCATTAGAGGACACTCACCCTTGGACTTAATCGATTAAATAATTAATCAGTAATGTAAAATGAGTAAACAAAATGAACAAAGTAAAATAGGCAAGATAAGCATCTTTCGTGTTGCATTGCATGTGTTCGGATCAGACGTTAATTCGAACACGAGGAAAATGAGACGTTTCATACTCAAAGTGATGAAACACACCACTTTCCTTGGTCACCATCACCCTTGATTATGCATGATAGGGTAGTGGTTTTTTTGAGTCTTGTTTTGCACTCATTAAGCTTGTACAAGCTTGGTTCCTTAGCCATCATGCATGAAAAATGCTTGGTTGATGGTTTGAGGGCCAAGAGTTATACTCCTTTGAGCTTGTGTAATGATAAGGAGAGTAACAGTACAGACAAACCTTGAGAATACATTGTTTTGCCTCTGTTTGCTCTCTGTTGCAGCAAAAAAGGAATTTCAGGGAAGGGGTGGCCGACCGGCCACCATTGGTAGCCGACCGGCCATCAATGAAGAAGGTTGCTCTGTGTGCTCCTGAAGGGGATCAGAAGTGTTCTGGGAGTTTCCATAATTTTCAGTGGTCAACAATGTGCAAATAGAGGCTGCAATGGCAAGGCGGTGGCATTTTCGGGAAGAGAAGCCGAGCAGGCATGCGTCCCTCGTCCCTTCGGGCCATTTACTTGCTTTGCTTAAATTAGTTAGTTGTAGCTAATTTATTCATACAAGTGTTGTAACTATTTAGTTAATTAATTCGTTTTGTAATTAATTAGCTTAGTTCGGTTTGTAATATTGATTAGCTAGAATAGTTAATTAATTCGTTTTGTAATAATTGACTTAGCTTAGTGTAGGTTAACTTATTCATTTGGACCCTTCTTCGCAAGGGCGTAATGTTGTAACAAGTGTGCGTGCGTGTGTGTATGTCTTTCAACCCCACGTCTTTCTTCCTTTTATTTAATCCCTTTCGATGGTTAGATTAGAGATCATATTTCAATTAGCATACCTTATGCTTGCATGTTTGCATCCATTCATTTGTCTTGCATGCACTGAGGCTCGGTGTATCATTCAAACTGTATTGTCATTTCAATATTTTCTTTAAATACATGTTTATCGCATGTTGTTCAAATTGAATCATATGCCATATTAGTAGTCGAGCCTATTAATGGCATATTGCATGTGTTGCATTAGGCATCTTGTATAGTTAGGATCATCCATTTTTCTAACTAGTTTTGTTTTGGCTTGGAGTACTCAGTGAGTTTTATGCTTTAGCATACTTGCATGAGTGTGATTGCCATGTTGCTATGTTTCGCATGCTTGCCATGAGGCTATGTGCTTAAATGTTTAACTGCATGAATACCTATGGATGAAGACTTGTTGTTTGAATAGGAACAATTCAACGAATGTGAGTTTTTAAGCCCACTTTGTTGTGGCAAAATCATGTTTTAAGCCCACTATGTTTGGTGGCAAATCCGCATCTTTTAAGCCCACTTGAGGGTGGCAAATTCAAACCATTTTTGAAAACAAACATGAGTTTGAGTTGTTCCAATTTTTGCGACTAATCTATACTTGCTTGTGTGTGTCACACAGTAATGTTAGCTAATAACCGAAATAAGAACACATAATGTTTATAAAATGACATATCATGATTAGTAGAGGCCGATTTTTGATCGGGCGAGCAAGGGTGCTCATTTCAGGACCTTTCCCTCTTGTACCTAAGTTCCCGAGCCGAGGCAACTTTGGTGATGATGGACACGTGGCCTTTGGCACGAGTTAGAGTTTCCTAAATTTCTCTAAAACAAAATATTTAGGCGGCGACTCTGTATCTGGCAAAGTAGTCCAATTTTGGCATTATTTGATTTAAAATCGATTTTCCAAAAAGATTTACCGAATTTGGACTCTTTGGTGTTTATCAGTTTCACATTGCACTTGTGAGATTAGATTCAGAACCGCAAGAGTCTGAACTGTGAGGCCTTCTTTTCAAACCCTTTCGGAAAGGTGGGGTGCGGAAAAAGGCGATTCCACAGTTTCTGGCGACTCCACTGGAGATTTAGAGAACTTGACTTGAACTCATGATATGTTGTTTTATCTACACTTATGTGTTTCTTTGCATTTGCATTTGCATTGGTACGCCTGAGTCACAGTGTTTGCTATCTGCTATTCCTGAGCGGTTTTCCAGAGGCTTGCTTGGAAAGCTTGCCAAAAGGCTGACCGGTTACGGGCTCTGCCACGATAGGAACACAACCCTTGGATCTGGACTACCGCTGTACCGTTTGATCCTCCTTTCACTTCTCAGTGTTAGGTGTGAGAGGTATATTAGGTAGTCTTGCTGAGGTATTTTTTTTGACCAATCAACCTAGTTGCATATCGGAAACCATAGAGACTGTTCCAAACTAGGACATGTTGCTCACCCGAATGCAGGATTGTTTGAAATCGCTTGTTTGCATAGTGAATCCCTAGCTCCTGACGAAATTAGGATAGGGTAGCCCTACCCCACCATAAGGGTGTTTTGGCTCTCACTTACTTGATACATGCTTTTAGAGTGAAACTCTGCAGGAATGTATGTATCAGTTGCCAGTCTGGGTATCAGTTTTGGGGCAGAAATTTGGGGTAGAAATCAGTGTTTGAGTACAGTTATCCAGCTTATGATTGCAACTGTGTGTTGTTCTTGTCTGAGCCAAGGTGTTGTGTGGTTTCTGATTTTTTTTTTCTTTTTGCTTTATTTTCTTTTTGCAAGGTAGTCTTTCACCTTTGCTTCAGACGAGTTTGTTACCCCCCAAGCACTCTGGACCCGAGTTAGAAGGATTTGTAGATCTGGGGATCTAGTTGAGGGATAACCAGTGTTTGTGTCAATCTCGCTGGTTACTAGACGAAGGAGGATTTGGCAGAGTTCGCCTATTCAGCAGTCACCATTTACCTCGCTTGTGCCCAGTCATGCCTGATCATCTACTTCTACTCCAGACAGAGAGTACTTACCAGTTCTGGTAGTTCAAAGTCCTCCAGCCAACATGGAAGACATGTAGCGTCAACTCCACCAGACTATTGAGAACATGCAGCTAGATGCTGCCCGAGAAGCTGAGACCACAGCTCGCCAGGCCGAGGTTGTAGCCTGCCAAACAGAGGTAATAAAAAGGCTTCAATAACAGCAGCCACAACCTGCAATAGCCACAGCATCTCATGCACCCCCAGTGGGAATCCCGGCACCCGGGGTCACATTCAATGTCCAGGAAAATGTGGGCATCCAGGCGGATCCTATTCCACCTCAGACCTCCAAGGCACCAGTTTACCCGACAGAGGTGCCGTTTGAATTTGAGGTCGACCCTACTGCACTGAAAGTGAGCAAGCTGGAGAAGCTCTTTAAACGAGCACATGGTGTGAGCTTGATCCCTGAAATAGAGGATGGCTATACTGAGTCGGCAGTGACTTTGCTGGACAGATTCAAAATGCCGTATATAGACCGCTTTGATGGCTCGGGTGATCCCATGGTCCATCTATGACTATTCTCTGGCATCTTGCGACCCATGGGTCTCACCAGGCTACAGGAGCTGTCTCTCTTTAGCCGGACCCTGTCGGGTATAGCGGCCATCTGGTATGCCAAACTTGAAGACTCTGTGAAGAGAAATTAGAAGGAAATGGTCGAGGCCATCATAGCGCAGTATTCCTACAACACTCAGATCAAGGTCACTACTCGTGATCTCGAAGCGACCTGTCAAGAGCCGAAAGAGGACTACTCCAATTTTGTCACCCGGTGAAGGGCCAAGGCCTCTCTGATGACTGTCTGGCCAGCTGAAAAGGACCAGATCATAATGGTGGTCCGTAATATGTAACCAAGACTGTTACAGAAGATGATAGTCTTACCTCTGTCTACTTTTGTTGACCTCCACGAAATAGGGGTGCAGATAGAGGATGCAATGAAGCAGGGTCTGATAGACCACGAGAAAGAATAGCCTAAGAAGGCTTTTACACGCAGTTCCAATGCGACTACGAGTGCTAGTGCAGCTGGAAGGCCTTCCGATGTTGGTATGGTCACCACCACACCGAAAATCGCTAACTCCTTTGCTGGTACATTTGATACAACCTCACAAACTGTGAAGCACCAACCTCGAGGCCAAAGGGTCTTCACCCCTCTATACATATCCTTATCTAAAGCCTTAGGGGTCCTGATCAAAAAGGGACACCTAAAGCCACTAGAGCCTCACCCCCTACCCAATCCTCTTCCCCCGAAGCACAACCCCGCCAAATACTGCGCTTTTCATCAACAACATGGTCACGACACTGACCTATGCTTCAGATTGCATCATGAGATTCAAGATCTCATTGACAATAAGGTGATAGCGCCTCCTCAAAAGCCTAACGTCACTACAAATCCCCTCCCACCACATAACCAGGTCCCTACACCTCGGCAAATAAACCTCATCCATACATTGGCCATCTCTTACGACCCCAGTATATACATCACCTCTGTCCACCTACCTAAGCCGACGTTGTTCATCCTTGAGAGCACAGACTTGTACATGATGAACGTGCCCATATCCCAACCCAAACCTGTGGTGGTGACTGTGGTAGAGGAAGGCATGCTAGCCTTGGTGGAGAATGGGAATACTAGTCCAGTGCCTGAGGGCTCCATGGACTTTTCTGAGGAGGAATATAACCCGTGCCGCTACATTGTGCCAACCAATCAGGCTAGATCAGATGTAGAGCTGCTAACAGGAATAGAGGTCAGTGTAGTCCGGGAGGATGGACCAAGCCAGGGATTAGATGACTTAGCCGATCTGGAGGAAGACATCAGCAATCTATAGTTCTTTGATGAATAAGATCTGGGAAATGTACAGATTGATTGGTTTGATTTGAACGGGTAAGCAGACAATTCAGGGTGGCTCAATGATGAACCTGATGTGGATGAGGGACTTTAACCGAAGCTGGAAGAGCTAGAAGCAGGAACTACAAGGGTTGGAACGACCGAGGATAAGGGAAAAATTTCGGAGAGCACCGGTATTAAGAATTTTGCTCAGGAATTGAGTAGTGTTAGTACAGCTGATACAGAACAAGAGGCCGCACTAAAACGGTTTGAACAAGAAAGGGATGAGAATAGTCAGAAAGTTGGAAAAGCCAAAGGCCCTGCGGGGAATGATTGTGATATTGATGTGGGAGTATTTACAATGGAACCAGACAATTGCCTATCGGTTGCCGGAGGAATATGGTGGGAAGATGATGATATGCGTCTTGCCCACACTGATGAGAGGACAAAGAGGTTGAAAAACAGAGGGAAAAACTGTTAGAGGAAGAAGCTGTGCGGAAGCAGCTAAAAAAGATCCAAGCAGACATATCCATCTGGGGGTTGCTCATGGCTTCGCACGTGTACCGACAAGCTGTCCTGTCAGCCATGGATAAGGCCAAACTATCTATCGACACAACTCTGGAGCAAGTCATGGGATTAGTCTTCCCAGGAGGTGCTACGCCACCTTTGACCTTTTCCGATAAGGAATTGCCATCCGACGTCTCTGTGCACACCAAACCGCTATACATCTTAGTTGAATGTAAAGAGAAGTAGGTGTCAGTTGTATTAGTTGACACTGGGTCTGCGATTAATGTTTGTCCGTCGCGCACGGCCTATGCTATTGGCTTGAAGCCGACAGATTTTGTACCAACGGCCCAAGTGATCTGGGCTTATGACAACACAAGCAGAGAGGTGATGTGAACAGTTCAGATCAGAACACAGGTCGGGCTGGCCTAACAGGATATTGAATATCACGTTCTGGATGTTCTGACTACCTTCAATTTGTTACTTGGGCAACCTTGGTTGCACCAAGTAAAAGCTGTTTCTTCCACCTTGCATCAGATGTTGAAGTACCCCTATGGAAGGGGGTGACCATTGTGTTTGGAAATTCATCTATACATCCTCCGCCGGAGGTCACTACACCAGTACTGGAGATTGTACACGGGGATGAGGATGTCTTCCTGTCTGGTTTTACCTTGGCTGAGGCCCGAGTGGTGCAAGATATCTTGGCTGTTGATGAGGGGTTGTACGTCAGTGCTCAATCAATTTACCTCATGAACAAGCTACAGTATATACCCGGGATGGGATTAGGAAGAAGCGGCCGGAAGGGTGTTATTACATTGGCCGAAGTGTCATATAACCCTCATGCCTTTGGCTTGGGCTACACGCCTACCAAAGAGGACTGGGTGAGAAAATGGAAGGAAATGGCAGGAAGAGCCAAAGTAAAGCGAATCAAAGTGGGAAGCATTATGAGCTTGTGCACAGACCAATTCAAGGAACTTTGAACAGCCGCTTAGAGGGGGAAGACTTCCCATTTTGAGGCTTTCTTGAGCCATGGTTGAACTCTAAAAGGCGGTGTCTGCCTGGCTTTGAGATTTTCTTTGACCTATAGCTGCAAGAGGGTGAAGCCATAGAGGAACATACTGAATTACTTACTGAGGCAGAACAGAGTACAAAGGATGAGTCCAATAGCAAGGAACTTAAGATAGAAGCAGCTCTGGCATGTCTCCTTTCGGATCCTCAGATCAAATCAGAGAGCTTGGGGGATGACTTCACCGTTTCCATGATCGGAGATTAATCAGGTGTGGACCCTTCTGGTGGTATTCTGGATGCATCTAATGCACCATTTCTCATTTGGCAGCTAGATGAGGGCTTTTTGTCCAGAAGTTCTGAATCAGGTAGTGAACCGGAATCTGATTCCATAAAGTCTGTGGAGTCGAAGTCAGATTCTAGTTCTTCTGATTCGGAGTCCGGTATTCCTGGGGTTGATAACCCGGATGCTGTTGTTTTATCCAGGTCGTCTTTTTCCTTTCCTTTTGAGTCGGTTGTAACTGAGGAATTGGACGAGCTAGAAGCTTTGAATGAGAATGATACCACTGTTGTTTCTGAGTACTTCTCTGTGCCACTTGAATATTGCATTGATCATGACTTTCAAAATTTTGATAAAAACGACGAGGAAGGAATTTCTCTGGTTTTGAAACATTTGATTGATCGAGAGGAGGAGAGGTTTGTAAAACCCCTTGTTGATGAAGTCACTCCAATTAATGTGGGTACTGAGAAGGATTCGCGTCTGGTCCAGATCGGACCACGTTGTCTTCGGAGGAACGCGAGCACTTAGTCGCTTTATTAAAAGATTTCAAAGATGTTTTCGCGTGGTCCTACGAAGACATGCCTGGAATCAATCCTGAGATTGTACAGCATCGGATCCCTCTCGACCCCGAGGCCCGACGCGTCAAGCAGAAACTTCGGAGAATACGCTCGGATTGGGCTTTGAAGATTAAGGAAGAGGTCACCAAGTGGATAGATGCAGGGTTTTTGCTAGTATCTGAGTATCCTATTTGGTTGGCCAACATTGTTCCGGTGCCGAAGAAAGATGGCAGAATTCGGGTGTGTGTGGATTTCAGGGATTTGAATAAAACTAGTCCGAAGGACGGCTTTTCTCTACCGCACATCGACGAATTGGTGGACTTCACCATAGGCCATGCGTTACTTTCTTTTATGGATGGATTTTCCAGGTATAACCAGATCTTGATGGCACTTGAGGATAGAGAAAAGACTGTCTTTCACCACGCCGTGGGGAACCAACGGCTACAGGGTGATGCTGTTCGGTTTGAAAAATGCTGGGGCTACTTATCAACGGGTTGCAACCACTATCTTGCACGATATGATCCACAAAGAGGTTGAGGTGTACATGGATGACATGATTGTTAAGTCCAAGAAAAAAGAGGGCCACTGCATTACCTTGAAGAAATTCTTCCAACGGATCAGGGAATATCGGTTGAGGCTGAATCCACAAAAATGCACTTTTGGTGTCACAGTAGGGAAGATGCTGGGGTTCTTGATCACACAGAGGGGGGCATCGAGGTTGATCCTTCCAAAATCAAGGCCATACTAGAAATGCCACTACTAAGGACTGAAAAGGAGGTGCGAGGCTTTTTGGAAAAAGTGCAATTCATAAGACTAGGGGTGAGCAGCGGATATACCGATCCGCCAAAACTGACCGAACCGAACCGATCTGCCGCATTTTGGACGGATACGTGATGACGAGCGGACGGTTTTGGATTGATTTTCTCCAATCCGTTAATTTGGCAGACGGATGGCGAATTTGAGGTTCCTTTGGCTGCAACCGAACCACCGAACCGCCAAACCGCGAGCACTCTTTGTAATTTTTAAGACTTTGTGTTTTCAATATGTTTAAATATTCTGTTTGTGTTTTCAATTGAAAAAGAATTTAAATATTCTATTGAAAAAAAGTTTTCAACTTGAATATATTTTTTGAATTGAAAAAAAACCTATTATTTATCTATATTTTTTTATTTTTAAATCTAATTCTAAAAATAATAAATAGAAAATATGATATATGCTGGTTGGTTTTTGTTTTCAAAAACATATATAGATGTAACAATACAGAGACATACAATCTCTACTACTGCTTTGTTCATGGTTTAGGTGGTTTGAATTATTTTTATATTTTAAGAACTACAGATTGTAATACTTTAAGTGGATGAGGCATGCTGTGATTGTAATATTCTAAAGTTTCAAATTTTCTTTCTTTGGATGAGGCATGCAGTAATTGTAATACTTTTTAAGTCATTGACTGTAATATTTTTTTTTTTTGTTGAGGAAGTGCACAAGTTGAATTATGTTGAAAATTTATAAAATTTTAAACCGCCAAACCGATTCGCTTCCATCCGCCAAACCGCCAATCCGCTCAATCCACATCCGCCGGATTGGCGGACGGATGTGGATTAATTTTTTCCAATCTGCCAATCTGGCGGATAGATGGTGGATTGGATATTTTGTGACCGCAATCGATCCGTGCCCACACCTACATAAGACGGTTTATTATAAAATTAACCTTGACTTGTGAACCACTATTTGGTCTCCTGAAGAAAGGAAAGAAATTCCAATGGGATGATCGATGTTAGTTTGCTTTTGAGCAGATCAAACAGTACCTCTAGAACCCGCCCGTGTTGTCACCGCCAGAGCTGGGGAAGTTGTTTATTTTGTATTTGTCAGTAACCGACACGACAATAGGCTGCATGCTTGCATAGGAATCTGAGTATAGAGTAGAGAAAGCCATTTATTACCTGAGCAAGAAGATATTGGAATATGAGACCCGATACACTCCGCTGGAGAAGGCTTGCTTAGCCTTGGTATAGGCTACCAGGAAGTTGAGGCACTACTTATTAGCTTATTCCGTAATTTTGGTTTCGAGATTAGATCCCATCAAATATCGCTTCGAGAAACCAGCGCTTACAGGTAGGCTAGCTCGTTGGCTGCTTCTTCTCTCCGAATTTGATTTGAAATATGTGACACGCAAGTCTATCAAGGGAAGAACGGTAGCTGAGTTCCTGGCGGATCACCCAGGGAAAGGAAACGAAGTGGTAGAATACCTATTCTCGGATGAAGCTATTCTGCAGGTTGAGGAAGAGATTTGGACCATGTACTTTGACAGAGTATCTAACCAGTACAGTTATGGGATAAGGGTGTTACTGATAGCACCCGACAATTCTCATATACCCTTAGCCTTCAAACTCTGGTTCAAAGTATCTAACAGCGAAGTAGAATATGAAGCGTGGATCGCTGGCTTGGAAGCTGCCCTGGAACTAGGGGCAAAACGGTTGGACGTCATTGGGGATTCGAATGTGTCTCAAGCAAAAAGAGACTGGAAGGTTAAGGAAGAAAGGATGAAAATCTATCACCAAACCTTGGACGTTCTGATCCCTAGGTTTGAGAAGTTGACCTTCACTCATCTGTTAAGAGAGAACAAAAGGTTTGCTGATGCTTTATCAACTCTATTTTCTATGATAGCCATCCCTCTGGGAGTCTGGATGCGTCCGATCATCATTGAACAGAGATATGTGCCGGCTTACGAGTTGATCGCCGCAATAGATGAAGTACAAGATCAGAAGCCCTGGTATTATGATATCTGGAACTTCTTGGAAAAAGAGGTTTATCCACCAGGGGCAAATGCTAAAGATAAAATGGCAATACGACGAATGGCTACTCAGTTTATCATCTGCGGGGGTAAGTTGTACAAAAGGGGCCATCTGGGAATGTATAAACTGTGTGTTAATGTAGAGGAGTCAAAGCGCCTAATGGAGGCCATCCATGGGGGAGAGTGTGGAGCGCACATGAACGGAGTAATGCTAGCCTAGAAGATTCTCAGGCAGGTTTATTATTGGTCAACCATGGAGGAGGATTGTATTAGTTTTGTTCGGCGATGCCACAAATGCCAGATTCATGCCAATCGCATGAACATTCTGCCGTCGAAGCTGTATAACATGATTTCACCATGACCTTTCTCAGTTTGGGGAATTGATGTTATTGGGGCAGTTACGCCGAAAGGCTCGAATGGACATGAGTATATCCTGGTGGCAATAGACTATTTTACAAAGTGGGTTGAGGCCCAGTCCTATGCAGTGCTAAAAACGTCGCATGTAGCCAAGTTCATTAGGAATAACATTATTTGTCGTTATGGGGTCCCGAATGAGATCATTTCAGATAATGGTTCCCACTTCAGGAAAGAAGTGATCAACTTGTTGGAGAAGTACAACGTGACTTTTCATAAGTCATCTACCTATCGGCCACAAACCAACGGAGCTGTTGAGGCCGCCAACAAGACCATCAAGCACACTTTACAGAAGATGGTGGAAGCCTACAGGGACTGGCCAGACAAATTGCCATTCGCTCTTTGGGGCTACAGAACATTAATTCGAACATCTACTGGGACAACTCTGTATTCTCTGGTTTATGGGATGGAGGCTGTTCTGTCGATTGAAATAGAGGTTTCGTCGCTGCGGGTTATGGTTGAGTGCCAGATAGCAGAAGCGGATTGACAGCAGAGCAGGTTTGAAGAACTAATGTTGTTTGATGAGAGGAGGCTGAAAGCACTGTACCATGTTCAAGGTCATCAACGCAGAATCGCCAGGGCTTTCAACAAGAAAGTTAAGTCCAAGAATCTGAAGGAAGGAGATCTGGTGCTCAAAGACAATCGGGCTCCCATCCATGACCCTAGGGGCAAGTTCAGACCTAATTGGACTGGTCCTTACATCATTAAGATTATTTGGTCGGGTGAAGCCGTCATTCTTATGGACCTAGATGGCCTGGAATTCTCCCAACCAATCAACATGGACAAGTTGAAGAAATACTATCCACTTGAGTGGCTCGCTAGGCCGGAACCCCGATAGAGTGACCTAGGCAAAAGTTAGAGCACAAAAAATTCAAAATAAGAAAAACTGAGCTCGCAAGGTCGAAAACCCAGAAAGAACGACCTTGGCAAAAGTTGGAGCGCAAAAGGAGAGTGTTAATACACGAGTGAGCCCGAACTGAACTATGTAAGGCTTGATTCCCATCTTCGGGATACGTAGGCAACTTCATTCTGAAGCTCAGCCATAAACATTTCAAACTCAACTGTCCTATCCATGAGATTGTTCAGGTCATCTTTGTCTTTTTTGTATCCAAGAGTTCGGTTGTGATTTTCACTATGAGAGCTGGTTACAGTGCTGAGCAGTGCTATTCAGACAAGGAGCAACTTTCCAGTTGCTGGATTCGGGGTTGTACATCTCGAGGATAGATTCCATGTGTGTCGAGTTGTGATCCTTATCGAAAATGGTTTTGAAAATTTTTAATAAAAGTTGATTTTGTTCAAATTAATCTTTTTACAACTTAGACCATTTCTCGACTAAAAGGAAAATTTTCAGTGCCCATGACTTTTAATTCATTGATTTCAATACAAAGTTCCCCAACTCTTGATACAAATCGAAGTTTCTTTTTTTATTACATTCAAAAGGAAAACTTGAAAGTACAGATCAAAGCAATAAACTTGGGGCATAGATGAGTCAGGTGTTCCTGTGTCCCCTCCCTGAGCTTGTGGAAGCCTTAGATGTTAAAGTAGGCCCGATTTGTGCCTCATCTTCAAGCCAAGCCAGGCATTCGCCAGAAAGGGCGCAATTGAAATTGGGAGTAGGAGCCAGAAGTTCTCTTATTCTCCATGTAGTGGGATATTGGGCTAATTGTGAACGTTGGATTGGAAATGAAGTCGGGTGCTCTACCTCATCTTCTGGGCAAGTTTGGTTGTGTCCGAACTGACGCCTGAACCGGAATGGAAAGTAGAAGACACAGTGTGTCAGGTCAATCAGCTGAATGCCAGGTTGTCGAGACATACTATAGCTCATCTCAGGTAGATCAAACCAGGGGCAACGCCAAGCAATGTCAACAGCAGACCTGTTGCACATCCAGTGGCACCACTACCCCTCGTTTGGGAAATCAACTAGCCGTTGGCGAAAAAAATAGCCTCGTGCTGAATATGCAGGGCAAGAGTCTACTACCTTCAACCTGTCCATGAGCCATATCTGGGGAGGGATGAAAGAAAAGAGAGATTAAAGAATAGAGAGGTGTATGTGAAGAGAAAAGTGAGAAAGGGTTTTGAGAGAAAAACAGAACATGAGTGCCAAGTGATGTGAGAAACACATGTGAGATAGGGTGGGAAACATTACCTGCAAAAGTAGTGGACTTGCTGTAAATTTGGTTAACTCCCGTTGATGGAAGGCGTCCAAGCCCATCAAAGTCTCGGCTAATGTTAAGCCAATACAGCTTTTTCCCTCTTTCAAGCCTTGGGCCACTTCAATCAAGCGAATGCTAGACCCTCCGAAACCAAGGGCAAGCAAAAAATGAGCCAGCATACACAAACAAAGGGCGTGCTGTCGAAAGCTTTACCAGAGACGGTCACCGCGGTTGCCGGTATAAGAAAATCGATGAATGAGGCTGGGAAAATCTAGCTCTCCGTTGTGAACCAAGGATCGAGCCTCATGAAAAGTGAGCCCACACATTCTTTCAAAAGCTTGGATGTGACCAACACGGGACTAAGGCAAGATTTCCTCGTCATGCTGGGATTCCATCAAAACTCAGAAATTTTCAATTGTAGGGCATATCTCTTGCCCCCCCGAAGCTGAAAACATGTGTAACCGGGTTCTAACACCTAGCTGCCGCATGTAAGAATAGAAAACACAGTGGGGTACGACTTCGCGGGAATAGTGCATTTATCCCAAAACCCTGGAAATTTAATTTTTTCGAGCCATCAAAAGTTGTAATCTAATTTGAGAGTTTTTCGGCAAAGACTAGCTCCATTTGTGGAAAAAATAGAGCTGGAATGAAGAAACTACGAAGTCCTAACTTTTGTAGAAGATAAGGCACTGAGTGGAAGACAGGTGGCAGCAATCTGAAGGCCCCTTGCGCTGATGGCCGATTGGCCAGTGCTGGTAGCTGACCGGCCACCATTGGTGGCCGACAACCTCTATTCATGGCCGATAGCCTCCTGGTTTGTCCTCTAGTCCATTTATGAGTTGAGAGTGGGAAGAACCTGTGTTTTGTTCTGCTCTTGGTGCATTCTGCTATCTTGTTTTAGTAGTTTTGTTGAGTCGCTTTTATGTTGTTTCAATTTGTTTATCGAGTTGTTTCAATTTGCTTATGGAGTTGTATTCGTTTTGCTTATGGAGTTGTATTTGTATTGTGTTGCTTATCGAGTTGTTGCATTGTTCATCGAGTTGTTTTTACTTTGTTTGCTAAATGTTGGTCGGTTCATTACCTGAGTAAGAAAATGCCAATACAATGTACAGTTTTCAATGTCCATCAATCTTGTTTTTGTGCAACGTGGTGCTCGTACGGTGCTCAGGATGTAAAACACAACACTTTTTCGTCAAAAAGTTGTTTTCATTCCGATCATGGTCACTTTTTACAAAAGAGTACAAGTTTTTAAAGAAAATAAAACTGTCTAAGCTGTACAATGTGCTAACACTCATAGCAAAAAGAAACTAAGCAAAAATATATGGATCAGTGCTAGCTATTTCAGTCTCGAGAGGCCCTCTTCATCCTTTTCTTGGGCACGGACTCAGAGTTGTCTCTGTCAGCGCCGCTGTTTGTGCCTCCCTCTAAACCAGAACCTGAACCAAAGTCATCACCGCTCTCTGCCTCAGAGTCTGGCTCAGCATCATCTCCACTAGCAGAACCCGAGCTAGCATCAGCATCTCCGCTCTTGGATGACTCAGTGTACTGACCCACAACCTCCTCGGACTCGCTGGTCTTATCATTGTCGTCGCTCATGATAGGCTCTGAGGGGCTCCTTTGATCTTGATCGCGGTGTTTCCCTCGGCCACGTACCGGAGCTTGTCTCTCTCTCCTTGCTGCTGGAGGGGGAGCTGATGGTCCTGCTACTGCTGCTGCCGGTGCTGTCGGTAAAGGTGGAACTTGAAAAGGCAGTTGGTATATGTCAGCCACAGTATGTGTATCGGATGCAAGTATGGTGTGCAGAATGAGTACATGTAAAAGTTAGGTGCAGAGTATGAATACAGTATGAACATGCAGTGTGTCAGATGTGATCTATACATGCAGTGCATCAGTGCAATGTGGGGAACTGTTTAGTCGAAGTGTTAGTTTCAATATGTCAGCAAAAATGTGATGACTAGGATATAAGAAAACTGGAAAAATTACCTGAATGCTGTGGAAGCTGAGTAGTGCCTCCCTCCGCAAGATCATGTCCTTAAATGAGGCTAACATCTCGAGCAATCCCTCGACATACCCTGCGGGTGCCTGTAAATACAATTTGGAATGATCAGTGTCCGGAAGGAATGAATGTCTAAGTATCTGAGCAAGAATGAAAAATAAGAATCGTAGTGCATACCAAAGGTGAATCAGGCATTCTAACATATCTGTGACCAGCCACCAGAGGCTCAATCGGAATCCTGTAAGCCTCTTCGGTGTACTGCCAACCTGTCAACTCGGTCTGAAGCTCTGGCCAACCAAAGCTTTGCCTAGCGGGGGGTACCCCTCTGGCCCTACTCCTCGACGCTCGATCCCTGCTCGTCGAAGGGGCGTTAACTGTTCTCCCTACACGAGCATGAATACCCGACAAAGGAGGCATGAGATGCGTCTGGATATATGTCGCATAGTCCCCCTCACCAAGAAAGTAGTCGGCCTCCACGCCTCGTGTAAAGTTGATCACCTCCTGGGAGGAGAGACTCTCTATAGCCCGCATGGATGGCGGAAGTGGCATGGGAACCGCCTGTGAGGGCAAACCCAAGGTCTGGCACAGGAAGCGCTCGCTTAAGAACCAGACTAGGCCTACTGGTCCCTCAAGTACGAGCCGGTAACAAGAAGCACCCTAAACACCAGCAAACTAGAATCTGACACCCTTAGGCATCGTCGCCCAGGGTTGCCATGAGATCTGCAGACAGCAAATGTACAGATTGTTAGTTGCCATTAGATATGCAATATGAATCAGAGCTGAAGTAAAGTAGAAAGAGTTGTGAGTTTTAAGTCACCTTCGCGGTGGTCACCGTGTCAAAATATCTGCGGAAGAATAGAAAAGTCTCTCGTGTCCTCTGTAGGCATCTCCCGTCATATCGGTGAGAGTATGGCACGACGGGAGGCATCTTGACCTCCAGCTCTGGGGTAAGTGTCTGAAAATATGCATATACCCATAGCTGCAAGAAGCAAAAGGGCGACAGTTAGTATATAATAAATAAACACAGTTGATGCGAAAAACATAACATGTGTGCAATGTCTAGAGAATGCAGAAGGAAGAGAATGCAGAATGCAAAGAATACAGAATGTAGAGAAAAAACAGAAAACAGAGTATGTAGTGCAGAGCAAAAATCAGACTATGTGTGTGTAGTGTACAGAAAGTGCAAAGCGGAAAGCATGGTAGGAAATGTAAAGTAGAAAAGTAAAGCATACCTCCTATGCTCTCCAGTAGCCGCCCGCTCTGTTCCCGCTCCTGTGGGATGTTAAGCTCATGTAGTTGTACAAGGTAGCGAGGCCAACGCCGCCCCAATCGTAATGTCGGACCTGAGACAAGTCCACCAAGGCACTCAAGAGATATAGCCCAACAGTGTTCACCCTGTCGGCGAACAAGGTGGTGCCAAAGAGGAACATCTGGAAACCTCGGGTGTACTGCTCGATCTCCTCTAGGGTCTTTGGCTGTGTCCCTTTGAAATGATCCGCAAACCAGTTGTACCAAACTGTCCCCAATCGAAAGAGAGGTGGGCGTGTCCCCAGCAGGTAGATCCAGGCGGCCTCCCACTCGCCTATGTCTGTATCATACGGGATCGGTCGACCCCTTACCTTGATGTCAGTGAGCATAAAAAAGTCATACAGAGTCATCGTCATGTCTTCCACGGTAGAGAAGTGGAAAGAGTTGGTGGTGTCCCACCACTTCTCTACTAGCATGCCAAGTAGGAACCTGCTCGTTATGAGACACGATAGCCCCACGTAGAATAAGCCAAACCCGGCATTGTCAATAATCTGGCAGACGCCAACGGGGAGGTCCATATACCACTCTCTCACAGATGTGGTCCCATATCCTCGGGTAGAATGAGAGTCCCCCTGTAATCAAAATGAGCAGATAAAAGGCAGTGTAAGAAATACAGTGTAAGTGTGATCTATATAGCGCAAGTGTGAGCTATGCAAGAAATGCAAGGTACATTGCGGAAAATGTAAGAAGACAGTGTATACCTCGGTGGCGCTGTAGGATAAACGAAACTCCGGCTCTCCTAATAAGAGATCTGCTGGTGCACCTCATGCAAATCCTCTGAAATGACGGACTGTATCGGGCGGTAGCACGTGCACCTCGGGGTGGTATGTCTCCGGGTGAAAGGGTCGAACCCTGGGTGGTAATGGGATGTGCTCGAGATTTCCCTCCATCCCTGGAGAACCTTCGTCATGGGGAATGCTGTCTGCCATCTGGAAAGGAGATGAGAAAGTGGGCGAAAATGAGCAAAATGGGTGAAGAATGCCAAAAGTCAACAAAAGTCAACTTTGAGAGAGAGAAAATGGGAGAAAAAGTCAAAGCCTGGGAAAAGGCACAGAACCCAAGAGTAACTCGAGGGGAACAAGCCTCAAGTGGTGGAAATGGAGAAAAAAACACCGAAAACAAATTCTAATCGGTTCAAAAACAAACAAAATCAAGAGGTTTTAGCGAATCAACTTCGCATGGGGCGTTGGAAAATGCGTATAAAGCCTGGATCTGGGGAAAAGAAAGGTCTAGGGTGAAAGAGGAGTGAATTTCGGCTAGGGAGGTGTGAGAAAATGAAGTTTGGGATTATGTATTTAAAGACCCGAATGCAAAAAGACCAAATGGCCCGAATTGCCATTGGTGGCCGACGGCCACCATTTGTGGCCGACAGGTCTCTAGGGTGGCTGACAAGCTTCCAGTGTTCTCCTTGTGTGTTTTGCTGCTATTTTGTGCCCTCAGTTCTCGAGAAAGTGCAAGAAAAGTTCACTTTTAAGTTCAAAGTGTCTCTGCGGGAGCTCCGAACCATGTGTTCGGTGCATGACTCCTCACTAGTCAACATGAACGAGATGTATCCTTTCGAAACATATTGCAACTCCTCCGAGAGGTAATTTGAAAGTTGCGATTGAGTTGTTTTTATCAAGCACGCTTTTGTTATTGCATAGAACATGCATCTCTTTGTCGTTGCATGGAACGTGTCTTTCACATGTGATCTTTCATAGACTGTGTATTCCTCGCATTTGCATAGACCAGGCTTTTGTTTCCTATTCGCATAGAGAATGCATTTGGTAGAACATACTATTAATCTTCCGTTGAACATGCATTTTCTACAATCGATCATGCATAGAACATGCATTCTATATCGTTGCATCGAATATGCATTTCGACGTTGCATAGAACGTGCTCCGATTTTCACTTCATAGAGCATGCTCCCAATAATCATGCATAGAACATGTTGTTACGACATTTGCATAGAACATGCTTTGCTTATCTTGCGTAGAACATGCACTCTTACTATATTATGCTTGTTAAGTTTCTTTCTTATGCAAGCACGATATTGTATGTACGGTTCATTTAGAGGAATTCCAAGTGAGACCACTCCTGTCCTTTGATCGACCTTGTTTTGGTTAGACGCATTTGGACGTGTTCCAATGTTTATACCACACCCTGTTTCGGTTAGAAACATTGGGACGTGTTCCGATGTTTATACCACCCCCGGTTAGAAGCATTTGGACGTGTTCCGATGCTTATACCACTCCCTGTTTTGGTTAGAAGCATTTGGACGTGTTCCGATGCTTCTACCACACCTTGTTTTGGTTGGAAGCATTTGGACGAGTTTTGATGTTTATACCACACCCCTTGTTTTGGTTAAAAGCATTCGGGCGTGTCCTAGTGTTTACACCACTCCTTTTGGTTAGAAACATTCGGGTACGCCCGGTGTTTACACCACCCTCTTCTCCTCTCGCGTGCGACGCGTTAGGACGCTTTGGTTAGAAACATTCGGGTACGCCCGGTGTTTACACCACCCTCTTCTCCTCTCGCGTGCGGCGTGTTAGGGCATTTTCGATTAGAAACATTCAGGTACGCCCAGTGTTTACACCACCCTCTTCTCCTCTCATGCGTGACGCTAGGACGCTTCGGTTTAAAACATTTAGGTGTGTCCCTGTGTTCACACCATCTTTCTCCTTGCGTGTGCAATGCATTGGAATCTTGTTTGACACCTCGGGTGCGCCGATAGTTGTGTTGTTCTTTGCCTTTCCTGCGTGATGCGTAGTTAAGCTTGCATAATTTTCTTATATCTTTTCTGCATGAAATGTGGTTTGGTTCGTATTTACTTACTTCTTTTGTGTATGAGATTGCTGTAGCATTTCTTTGCATAGCACTTGCATCTAGATGTTTCATTATAGCCTCATTGCATGATCATAAGTTATGTTTTTGCATTGTGCATATCATTTGCATCTTGCTCCAGAGCTACGCTGGTTTGATTCCTTGCAAAGGGATACGTAGGCAGCCGACGGGCGCAACCGTTCTTTGTTTTGCTTGTTTGTTTGTCCAAGTCTTCGGCCTTGTCAAAATAGGTCGTCTCTGGGCTTTGACATTCACTCATGTCATTTCATGACTTCCGAGTTTTGGCAAAGAGGGGCAACTGTAGACACCCCATTTTTGACCGTCCTCAAGACTTGGACGTCATCGTTTGTGCACTCGATGATTGTGCTTGTTTGTGTTCGTTTTGAGTGCCCGAAGTCCTCGGCGAAACGCCTTGTCTTTGAGCCTCTAAACCTTACTGTTTTGTGCATGTTTTTGGACCAAGAGCTTGTTGCCTCTTGCCTGGAGAGGAGGGTGACCTGTTGGCTAGCCCTGGGACTTTTCGGCCATGGGTTGTGCCCAACGGCCACCAGTGGTGGCCGACGGCCATTGGTCTCTTTTTTCAGATATTTGTTTGCCAGCTGTGCCAACTGTTGCTCATTGAGCTGCATCTTCATACACGTGTATGGAGGGATGTATACAAGCTCAAACCTTGTTTTTCTATATATAGGGGGTGTCCTCCCCTATTTTGGGGGGTTAGACATTTTAGACCAAAATCTCTCTCTTCTCTCTCTTTCTCTCTCTTGTTGTTTTGTGCTTTGTAGTTAGTTTTCTCTACACTTTTGCACACTAACCCTTAACCAAACTTGACCACCTTGGAGCTGAAGTCTCTTGGAGCCTAGTTTGAGCCTTGGAAGAAGGTTTGAGTTTGAAATTGTGGCTGTTTTGCGCTGTGCTTCAAAGGTATAAAACTTACCTTGCTTAAGCTTGTTGTGCATACTAACTTTGCCATCTTTTTCAACTGTTTTAAGGCTATTTTTGAAGTGTAAAAAACTCTATTTTTGAGGCATAAAAGTGGTGTTTGAGCCTTTGTGAGTTAGGGGGTTGTCTCTTCCTTTTGCTCCTTAGCTTGTGAAGCTTTTTGTGCTATTTTTCATCACCTTCAAATCAAACGTTTTGGGGCCTTTTGACCTTTGAAATTCAGAGGTTTTTCAGTGGTAAAAACTTTGTTTTGAAGTCCAAAATTAGAAGGGTTAACCTCTCCTCCTTGTGCCTTATTTGCATGCCTAGTTAGCTTCATACGCTAGCTTGTTTTTCTAGTTTAACTTAGCTTAATCTCAGCATGTTTTTGCCTCTGTTTTGACCTGTTTTGGCTTTGTTTTGGACTGGTTAATTCAATTGAGGCTTGTATTTTATGGTTGTAGTGCAATTTCCTTCACTAGTTTGTTGTTTCAATGCTTTGATCATCTTTCTTTTGAGTTAATGGCATGATTTAGTGTTTTTTTGCACTCCATTACACCACTTAACATCTTTGCAACCTCCCTTATTTCTTCACTTTTTCATTTGCTTTGAGGGTTGGTTAACCTTTGGGTTGTGTTTAAGCTTGAGATCGAGGTTCATGCTTAATGGTTTCAATCATCTTTTGAGGGTTTCTACTAATCAAAGGCATGACCTCTCTCTTGCCTTAAATCATCCCTTGGTTGACACCTCTTCCATTAGAGAACACTCACCATTGGACTTAATCGATTAAATAATTGATCGGTAATGTAAAATGAGTAAACAAAATGAACAAAGTAAAATAGGCAAGATAAGCATCTTTTGTGTTGCATTGCATGTGTTCGGATCGGACGTTAATTCGAACACGAGAAAAATGGGACGTTTCATACTAAGTGATGAAATGTGCCACTTTCCTTGGTCACCATCACCCTTGATCATGCATGACAGGGTAGTGGTTTTGTTGAGTCTTGTTTTGCACTCATTAAGCTTGTACAAGCTTGGTTCCTTAGCCATCATGCATGGAAAATGCTTGGTTGATGGTTTGAGGGCCAAGAGTTACGCTCCTTTGAGCTTGTGTAATGATAAGGAGAGTAACAGTACAGACAAACCTTGAGAATACACTGCTTTGCCTCTATTTGCTCTCTATTGCAGCAAAAAAGGAAGTTCAGGGAAGGGGTGGCCGACCGGCCACCAATGGTAGCAGACAGGCCATCAATGAAGAAGGTTGCTTTATGTGCTCCTAAAGGGGATCATAAGTTTTCTGGGAGTTGCCATAATTTTCAGTGGTCAACAATGTGCAAACAGAGGCTGCAATGGCAAGGCGGTGGTATTTTCGGGCGGAGAAGCCGAGCATGCATGCGTCCCTCGCCCTTCGAGGCCATTTACTTGCTTTGCTTAAATTAGTTAGTTGTAGCTAATTCATTCATACAAGTGTTGTAACTATTTAGTTAATTAATTTGTTTTGTAATAATTTGCTTAGCTTAGTGTAGCTTAGCTTATTCATTCGAACCCTCCTTCGCGAGGGCGTAATGTTGTAACAAGTGTGCGTGCGTGTGTGTATGTCTTCCAACCCCACGTCTTTCTCCCTTTTATTTAATCGCTTTCGATGGTTAGATTAGGTATCATATTTCAATTAGCATACCTTATGCTTCCATGTTTACATCCATTCATTTGTCTTGCATGCATCGAGGCTCAGCACATCATTCAAACTGCATTGTCATTTCAATATCTTCTTTGAACACATGTTTATCGCATGTTGTTCAAATTGAATCATATGCCATATTAGTAGCCGAGCCTATTAATTGCATATTGCATGCGTTGCATTAGGCATCTTGTATAGTTAGGATCATGCATCTTTCTAACTAGTTTTTGTTTTGGCTTGGAGTACTCGGTGAGTTTTATGCTTTAGCATACTTGCATGAGTATGATTGCCATGTTGCCATGTTTCGCATGCTTGCCATGAAGCTATGTGCTTAAATGTTTAACTACATAAATGCCTGTGGATGAAGGCTTATTCTTGAATTGGAACAATTCAACGAATGTGAGTTTTTAAGCCCACTTTGTTGTGGCAAAATCATGTTTTAAGCCCACTATGTTTGGTGGCAAATCCGCATCTTTTAAGCCCACTTGAGGGTGGCAAATTCAAACCATTTTCGAAAACAAACATGAGTTTGAGTTGTTCCAATTTTTGCGAATAGTCTATACTTGTGTGCGTCACATAGTAATGTTAGCTAATAACCGGAATAAGAACACATAATGTTTATAAAATGACATATTATGATTAATAGAGGCCGATCTTTGATCGGGCGAGCGGGGGTGCTAATTTCAGGACCTCCCCCTCTCGAACCTAACTTCTCGAGCTGAGGCAACTTTGGTGATGATGGACACGTGGCCTTTGTCACGAGTTAGGGTTTCCTAAATTTTTCCAAAACAAAATATTTAGGTGGTGACTCTATATCTGGCAAAGCAGTCCAATTTTGGCATTATTTGATTTAAAATTAATTTTCCAAAAAGATTTGCCGGATTTGGACTCTTTGGTATTTATCAGTTTCACATTGCACTTGTGAGATTAGATTCAGAACCGCAGGAGTCCGAACTGTGAGGCCTTCTTTTCGAACCCTTTCTGAAAGGCGAGGCGCGAAAAAAGGCGAGTCCACAAGTAGTTCAAGAAAACTCCTTGTCACAAATATCGCCGAGTCTCAGGGACCCTTTAGATCGTGCCATCTTGGCCCGGGTATAGGCTAGTTTAATCGAAGAGTGAATTTATCTCCACTCACCATTCTCGAGACCAGGTCCTTTGTTCGGACTCGGTTATGCCTATGGTTCTGGTGTGTAGATCCCAAAAAGCTCCGAACCAACAAGTGTTTTAGGACTCATTAACGGAGTGACTTCTAGATTGCGTTCGAATCCGTTTTAAGCCAAGTGCTTCGGATCTCTAGGTTTGTGGATCTGAACCCTTTCGAGTTTGAGCTCAAATAGGTCATTAGGTTCTTGGTTCCGAACCCTTTCAAAACTAAGCCAATACCTCGGAGAATGGATCTCCTCCGAGGGTTTCATCTCTTTTGAAAACAAGGGTTAACCTCACAGATGCTCCTCGAATAGGCTTGTTGGACTCTCTTTAGAGATATATGCTTGATGGGTCTTCCTTGGCCCAATTTGTTGGCCTTCTTGTGTACTCGTTCAATAGAATTCACTTGGGCCCATTTGGCAATATTTTCTCAAAAGCTCACTAATTTTTTAGTCTTTCTGATTGGGCTTCGATTGGGCCCAATTAATTTAGTGGGCTTAAGTTAACCCCTCTTACATTTTGCCGGGCATGTATGGAAAATTTTGAATTTCTTAGACATGCATATTTCCACTTCTTCAGCCATGCTACGCATCACGCCCTTGGGAATATTTTGTCCTCATGTGGCTTTTGGATAAGATTGATGACTCATCATAATTTATGGATAAGATTGCCAATTAATTACGACAAGAAGAAATCTTTTATTCTTATGCCATATTTAGCAAGCACACTTTTAAGCCTTTGATTTATTCTATAAAAAAAAAATTAAAATTTGAATATTCAATACTTCATCCACCAAGAATGATTAAGAATTAAATTCTTTCTCTCTCCTTCCAAATAAACAAAGATCCAAAGCTTTTGTCCCTCCTTTATATATATATATATATATATTATATTTGTAGAATATTTGAGGGTCCTGGAATCAAACTTTTTGCACCAGGCTAAGGGACAAAACCTTTGTCCTTATTCTTTTTGTCAAACACTATTTTCTTTCTGACAAATGTTTTGGAGTTCTAATTCTTAAGCTTTAAAGCCAGCTCTAATGAGTTAGTAGTAGGCCCCATTCACTGTGATGTGATGTTTTGATCTTGGTTTGTTTTTATCTTTATCTTTATCTTTTTCTTTTTCTTTTTCTCCTTGCCATGTCATTAGTGCTCCATTAGAACACTAAAATTAATACTCTCAATCATTGCTATTTTCTTTCCTCTGTAAACTGAGAAAACAATGTCCCAGATTTCAAACTTTTCCTTTATAAAAACACTGTACCACGGCTTTGCTGTGTGTTTTTTTTTTTTTCCATACAAACCATGGAAACCCACATCTTCTCTCTCTAGAAAAAGTAAAGACCCAAGAACCAAATTTTTTTTTCTTTCTTTTCATTCATTCGCCAAACCTCATTGAGCTCTGCTTTGTTTCCGAAATCGCTGATGACCACCAACACCATTGCTAACTCACTTTTTTTTTTTTTTCCAGTCAGTTTCCAATCTAGAGAGAAGATGTTCCTATTCTAAAATCGGACCAATTGCATCCATAAACACCCTTACATTGGATGTGAGTTTACTTATGATTGTTTATTTTCCTTTCTCAAATCAGAGAAATTTAGAAGTAGCTGCGAGAATTTCCCAAGCTACAAGTTTCTTAGTGAAATTTCAAACAATTGTGAGAGATGCTCTTAAAGCTTCTCTCACAGAACCGAAACCAATAATAGTTGGAATTGTGGTTTTTATAGATTTATTTTAGACTAATTTTGAGCCCAAATTTGAATGGGGTCCACACATCTTTTGGGATGGGTCCAAAGAGGTGACGTATTCCTTGCCGCATGGCAAGTCACACGGTGAAGACGGTTCATCAAAACCATTTATCAGTGAATGAGAAGTTGACATCATTTTCAGATTTGTGGAATGGACAATTAAAGAAGTAAAATGTGGGTTTCCTTAGAAATGGTTGTCCCATATTGAAATTTAAAGAGAATTTATGTGTGTATATAAGTTCTAGGTGGAAATACTTAGGTTGAGCCCCAAGGGGCACTCTAAGTTTTTAGAAGGGAGAAGTTATGGATAAAGTGAGCCTTTGCTCAAACCACCACAGGCGGGGCGCTGGTGTGGGTTGGGTCGGTCATAATATTAATTTTTTGGACAAAATTTATTTGAATTTTTTTCAAAAATTCTTGCGGGAAATTTAATTTTTCTGAACTAAATTAATTCAATTTTTTGCGCCAAATTTTGAATTCAAAATTTCTGACCAAACAAGTTTCCTCCAGTCCAATTTTCAACAGATTAAACTGCTCTAAACTGCCCAGTAGTTCAAACAGATTCAAACCTGTTTCAACAGGTTCAATTCAATTTCATACCTGTACAGTTTGAATTCTGCACCTGTTCACTTCAATTGGTACTTGTTCGGACAGATCTGAAGGTCACTAATCTGCCTATAAATACTATAATGTTCCAGCAGTTTGTTCATTCGAAAAATTCACTTGTTGCTTTGAATTTTTACTCTCTTGTATTATTATTCTTCATATTAGTTTTTAGGAAAAATCCTGAGAGTATAAAATACAGGTTCTAGTTCGCCCTACAGATTGTTTGGAGTGCTACTATAATCTTTGTAGATCATTGTATCTTAGGAAATAGACGCCATTCATCCGTAAGCACAAAAGCGGGTGAATCTGTCTTAAGGACAGAGTATTACACACTCGACTTGATCAATTTTTGTACTTATTCATTTCGGTAAATAAATTATGTGAGTAATTTATTTTATTTGTTTGATTAGTTTCACATTATTTTGTTTTGCACAGAAGATTGTTCCAACAATAACAACGCTACATATATATATATATATATATATAAATCACAGAATTAATTACATATACACATACCCATGTGAGCCCTACAATTTTAAGGGATATGGGGGAAGATGTATCTTGTATTAAGCCAATTGAAGCAACTCCTTCCCAATATGCCATGGATGCTACACAGTTTCCTCTTTGGTTTCTAATTTTTGTTCAATTGATGGTTTGATTTTTCCTTCTTTGTGCTTGCGCCACAAAACTCCATAGAGGCCACACACTAGAAGTATAAATCCACCAACACTGCCACAATAAATAACAAAAAACAAGACCCTATGAGTTTGGATCTTATAAAGTCAAGATGGTGATAGGAGTTATAAATAATTTAATTTGAGGGAAATTTTACTTTGATACTTTTAGTTTTAATTTGAATAATTTAAACTTTATACTTTTAATTTGCTGTAATGTGATTCCTCCATTATTTACTGTTAAAATTTTGAATGAAAAAAATCACGTGTAAAATTAGAAGGATTAAATTGAAATTTAAAGGAAACTATAGGGACCACTAATTACACTAGTGATTCCTATAGTTTGGGTTTAAATTATATTTTGGTCCCTCTAATTTTACATGCGTTATTTTTCTATCCAAAATATTAACGACGCATGACAGAGGGATAACATTGCAAGAAAAATGAAAGTATTGAGTTTAAATTGTTCACTATAATAAACAAATATATATATATATATATATATATATATATATATATATATATATTTATAATTAATGTTCTAAGTAAATCTCAATAAGAAGAAACTGCTCTTATTGAATGAAGTATTAAATTAGAAAACCCGGACTTAAAAAGGCAATATACTAATAAGTTAAAATCCTTATTAACAAATAAAGATAAAAAACCTAAACATGATAAACCAATCATTAGTTTAAATAAAACTTTAGATCGATTCAAAAAAGAAAAGCATAAAGAAATTACTGTACATGATTTACAAAATGAAATTAATCAAATCAAATTCACCATCCAAGAATTAAAAACTAAAGATAAAGCTTTGGAAGACGAAACTTCCATATTAAAAATCAATAAAAGCCTTGATGATTTTCAGCAATCCAATAAATCTGCCTCCGAACATGAAGATGGATCTGAAACTGATCCTGAAAAAGTCATCTTTGATAATCACACCACTCCACATCATAGTGATCCAGATGGTAAACGTTTAAATATAATTCATCAGATTAATATCCAAAAATGGCATTCAAAAATCAAATTAGTTATTAATAATTTTGAAATAGAAGTTATTGCATTAATCGATACTGGCGCTGATTTAAATTGTATTCAAGAAGGGTTAATTCGAATTAGATATTATCACAAGACTACTGAACAATTAAGTTCTGCCAATGGAAGTCAAATGCATATAAATTATAAACTACCCAAAGCTCATATTTGTTAAGATAATGTTTGTTTCAAAACCTCTTTTGTTTTGGTACAAAATTTAACTAATAAAGTTATTCTAGGAACACTATTTATCTTTTTATTATATCCTTTTACTACTACTACTAAAGGAATAACTACCCAAGCTTTTGGTCACACAGTTACCTTTCCATTTTTGTCCCCTCCCAAAATTAAAGAATTAAATCAATTAAAGGATTGTTCTATTTCTTAGACTATTAATCGATTAACTAAACAACTTAAATTTCTTAAAGAAGAAGTACAATACAAAAGAATTGAAACTCAATTAACTGATCCCCTTCTAATATCTAAAATTGATCATTTTAAAACACATTTAGAAAACACTGTTTGTTCTACCTTGCCCAGTGCTTTTTGGCATAGGAAAAAACATGTAGTAACACTCTCATATATTAAAAATTTTAATGAACGACAAATACCTACTAAATCACGACCTATTCAAATGAATCATGAATTAGTAGAAATGTGCAAAAAAAAATTAATGAACTATTAAAAAATAAAATCATCAGCCATAGTAAGTCACCCTGGTCTTGCCCTGCTTTTTATGTTAATAAAAATGTTGAACTTGAACGAGGAGTTCCTCGTCTCGTCATTAATTATAACCCATTAAATAAAGTTTTGGAATGGATTAGGTATCCTATTCCTAATAAAAAAAGATCTCATTAAAAGACTTAGTCAAACCGTCATCTTTAGTAAATTTGATTTAAAAAGTGGATTTTGGCAAATCCAAATTCATCTTCATGACTGTTATAAAACTGCTTTTACTACCCCTTTTGGCCATTACGAATGGAATGTTATGCCCTTTGGCTTAAAAAATGCTCCTAGTGAATTTCAAATGTTATGAATGAAATTTTCAATCCTTTTAGTCATTTTTCCATTGTCTATATCGATGATATCCCGATTTTCTCTAAGTCTATCGATGCACACTGGAAACATTTGAATTCTTTTTTCCACCTTATTAAATATAATGGATTAGTCATATTGCTCCTAAAATTAAACTTTTCCAAACTAAAGTTTGCTTCTTAGGTTACGATATTCACCACGGCACCATTCTGCCCATTAGTCGATCTATTGAATTTGCTTCTAAATTTCCTGATGAAATATTAGATAAAAATCAGCTACAACGGTTCTTAGGTTCTTTAAATTACATTGCTGAATTTTATAAAGACCTTAGGAAAACGCGTCAGCCCCTCTTTGATCGGTTGAAAGATAATCCTCCTCCATGGTCTTCTATTCATACTTTGATTGTTCAACAAGTCAAAAAATATGTCAAGACTTTTCCTTGTCTTGGTATTCCTGCTGAAAATTCTTTCAAAATTATTCAAACAGATGCGTCTGACATTGGTTATGGTGGTATTCTTCTTCAGAAACTCACCCCTCAGTCATCTGAACAAATTGTTCGTTTCCATTCTGGTGTCTGGAATAAAGCACAGGAAAATTATAGTACTATTAAACAAGAAATTTTATCTACTGTTCTATGTATTAGTAAATTTCAAGATGATATCTTAAATCAAAAATTTTTACTTCGTGTTGATTGCAAATCTGCTAAATATGTTTTAGAAAAAGATGTTCAAAATCTTGCTAGTAAGCAAATTTTTGCCCGATGACAATCTATTTTAAGTATTTTTTATTTTGATGTTGAATATATCCCTGGTAGTCAAAACTCTATTCTTGATTTTCTTACTCGAGAATTTTTACAGGGGGGATAGAGGATGGCAACTCCTTTTATTTCCTACCATAAATTGCAAGTCACTCATTACCGCACCCTTATTCACCAAACTGCTCATCATATTACTTGCCTTAAATTAGCCAAAAAATCTACTAAACGTGCTCAATTTATTCATTTTCATACCATTTGTAGTCTCCGTCATACACTTGCTGACTACATCAATTGTGCTTATTATCATTTGCACAAATTAGATATCCTTAGTGGATGTTAAAATCTGTTTATTCATTTTATAGATGTCTGGTCAGAAACCTTTGCGACCTTCCAATAAGGCTCTTGTTCCTTCCAGTCCACCAGTTCCTTCTCTGGAACTAGTCACCAAATACCATCCTGCTGAATTAGTCAACCGTTACCAAGTCCTTGGTAATATTCCTAAACCTAGTTATACATCTGCACTTGCTACTGACCCATTTGCTTCTTCATCTCAGTCAGTTACTCCTTATCCTCCTAATCCTATTAAATCTGCTCGTTCTAATTATGTTCAATCTCATACCACTAATCTCTTTTTCAAAGAACCTAGTCACAAAAGTACTCAGTCTATTCTTGACCTAGTCAAATCCTATTTTCCTCCTGGATGGCATTTTGTTCCTCTTCATCCAGAAAAACCAATTACCTATTACAAAGACATCCTGTTCAACCATCAGTCCATTGTTATTAAACACATTTATGATCGAACCTACACTAGTAAAATTGTGTACCATTCATTGTATAATTACAACATAGTCTCTTTGAATGAATGGGGTCCTCCTTTCCAACTCCGTGATTTACTTGGTCATACAATTCAATATAGTTACTATGACTATATTGATGCCTGGTTCAAAATTCTCCTGTATCAAAATGAGTCAAACAGTCACTCTTGGTTTCTTCAATTTTATCATAAATATAAGTTAGAATTCCCTACTTGGTTCCTCCGATGGTGGACTCAATATGGGGCTATTAATGCTATATTCCCTTCCATCATGCTTGAACAAGTCAATTATTTCTCTACTGTTTTGTCATTTATTCCACAACAAAAAAAATTTCCTTCATTGCTCATTTTTATAACCAAATACAAAGTTCCATGGATATTTAAATGGCAATATGATATTTCTAATGATATAATATTTCGCCGACACTCTGTTAAATGGTGAGATAATTTCAAAATTCCACGCATTGCCGAACAAGTTCAGGCAAAATTTCCGGTCAACTTACATGCACCAACACCTACTATGGTCAAAGCTCAGCAGAACCCAACTGCTTCACTAACCCAAGGAAGCCACCTTCCTCCAGTCAACCTTGGAAGCCCAACTTCTAGCTCTTCCAAGCCCAAGTCAGTAAAGTCCAAATTTGATCAATCCAAGTCCAAAGCAAAATCATCATCTCGGCTAAGTCTAAAGTCAAATCCAAGTCATCTAAAGACGAACTTCTTCAGATAGCCTGTCTACTTATGGCCCAAGCCAAGTCACATTCTGATGAAGACAGTTCAGAAGAAGGTTCACACTCTTCTTCAGGTTCAACCGATTAAAATCCTTATGGGCCCCAGTTCCAAGATACTCAGGACCCATATGCATAATTCAGTCATCGGATTCTATAGCTATAATTATCAGCTTCAATCAATACTCTTATTTTGAGAAAAGCTGCTGATATCTATATCTATATTGATTCCCTCAGTCACATGCCTCTGTCAGAAAGCAGTGAATAGTGAAAAAAGTCAGATTTACTAGTCACTATTCATCAAAAAGTCAACATTACTATTCACCATTCATCATAATGCATCCAACCGAAAAATTCAGAACAGTAAAAGGCAGCCATCACTTTTAGTCACTCACCGAAAGTTGCAGCTGGCTCCCATGTGCCTTTTTCAGTCAAATTCCCTCACAAGGCTCACAATAAACTCCTTTTGGTCTATAAAAGAGCCTCTTTAGTCAAGAATAAGGTAGAGTTAGAAAAAATTAAGTGCTCCCTCCTCAAGAAAATAGCCATCTTTGGAATTTTATATTTTCAAATTCGTTTTCAAGTTATGTATTTTGAAGAACAGGTTGTTTCATTCCAATAAACAATTGTAAGTTAAGTTCGTATTTTATAACGTTTTAAATGTTTATTTTATAATATGTTAAATGTTTTAATGCTTGCTTGCTTTATTCCTGTTTCCTTCTAGCTTTGTTTCCTTCTTGCTTCCGCCTTCTTTTGGTATCAGAGCCAAGTTGCTATTGTATGCTATACTGCGTTATTCCTTTTGTTTAAACTTCTCATTAGATTTTGGTCTATTAAACTCCAGTTTCCTTATTCTTGGTTAACTTATCTTTTGTTTTCCACTTTGACAGTAGCCACCCATCTTTCGTCCCAATCCAGAGTAAGTCCTTAGTATTAGGCAATAGAAGGATCTAGGGGTTTCCGGAAAGGGTATGAGTGAACACACTATATGAGAAAACATGATAAGTTATAATTGAATTTTGGAAAATTGGATTTAATCTGCTAAAATCACAATGAGTCGGTTATTCAGAAGTAATTCTTCAGTAAGCTCCAGATCTACAACTCTTGCTCCTATACCTAGTACAGAGTTAGTATTAAATGAAGAAGAACATGAATATCAAGATGTTAAAATTGATTTAGGATGGAATATACCTAAAATAAAAACTAAAGAAATTTATAAAACTAGTTTTTTACAGTCTACTTTTAATGTTGATTTACAAATCAAAACTGTTGAACAAGTTTATGCTTTAAGTAAACCACGGGAAACTTGCCAATTATTAACTAAAGATGCCATCAGAAAACATCTTAAAGCTAGTCATAATTTTATCCATTTAGGTTTAATACAAGTTGGAATCAACCCATTAACTCAACAAGGTAAAGATACTTCTGTTTTGTTATGTCTACGAGATGCTCGATTTATTAATTACAATGCAAGTGTAATGGGTATGATGGAATCCGGCCTCCATAGAGGTCTTGTCCATTTTAATTGTTTTCTTGATTTTACATTAAGTCTATGTGATCCTCACATATTAAAAGCCTTAACATTGAATATTCAACTATTTGGCGAATTTACTAATATGTTGGAAAGTGTCCATAATATTGCTTTAATTTATCGAATCTATTACAAATGTATTAAAACCAACTTAAATGTCCAAGCTTTAACCAAAAGTCCAAAAGATAAAACCTTATTAATTCAAGGTAGTACAACTGCAACTAATATTATTGTTCCTAAAATGATTCAATGGAAAGATATTAATCTTCCTGATGATTGGGTTACTGTTAATGAAAATTATTCCCAAAATCAACAAACTTCTGATAGTCAAGATATTCAACATATTCAACAATTTACTGATGGTTCTGTTCATATTAGGTTTAATAGAACTTACAGTCAATCTACTAGACATAGTACTTCTAGTTTACCCACAAAAACTAATGAAGATGAAATCTTCAATACCCTTTTATTCACTAGAAAAGACAGGAAACTCCAACTCAATGAATCATCTTCATAATCCCAACATATACATAGTAAAATGAAAGGAATAGATAATTCCTCATCCTCACAAATTAGTAAACCAGTTTATTCTACTCATACTCATCTTCAAGAAGAAGATACAGTTTCCCCAGACTCACCTACTCAAACTGATTACTGTTAATCCACAATTATTAACTCTTAGTAAACCTTTTACTCCTGACCTTAATAAGCTTCATGCTGAATATAGATCTTCCACCAATAAGACAAAACGTCATAATTATTATAAACTATATGATTCCAAACAACAATAAAAAAATTACCAAAAATGATATAAATTTTTGATGGAAATCAATACTGAAATTCATTTCTTTAATTATTTAGAAAATTATTATCAAAAAATAAATGTTATTACAAAAACTAAATGGAAGACTTCTTCCAATACAATTGTCTCAGCTAGTCATCATCCTTTAGAAAAAATTCTTATTGAACATAAAGGCACTATTGTCCCAGCCTCTCCATTCAAACTTCCTGGTGATGAATCATCTGAGGTCAAAAAGGTCATTGAACAAAATAATTATACCAGCCAATGTTTAAAAACTATTGGCAAACAACTTGATAAGATTGAAACATCTTTTGACGATTATTCTACTAGTCATACCTCTGTCAGCAAACCTTTAGATAAACCTCTTATTAGTCTTCCTAGTAATCAAAAACGATTAAGCTTAAATACTCAAGACCATACTACTGTTGATGTTATTGAAAAAATATTTAGTCAATTATCAACTAGTAAAGAAACAAGTAAAGAAACATTAACATCTAATACCAAGGGAATTACTGTCTTAACACAACAACCTCCATTAGACTTCCCTATTCAAACTGATACCTCTAGTGATGGTGAAATTAATCATCTAGCCAACCAATTTCAACCTTTTCAACTTAATAAAATCACACATCCTAAAGTTAATCCTACCACTCTTACAAAAAATTGGTATACTAAACCAACACCACCTGATCTCCAATTTGAAGAAACAAATATTAGTAATCAATTTTCAATTTCGGCTAAAAAGTTATATGAATGGAATATTGATGGTCTTAGTGAACACCATATACTTCTCAAACTCAATCATTTATATATGGTTTCTAATAGTTATCTTAATAATTATCCTGATTATACTCAACCAGAAATAGTTCTCTAAATTACTACTGGATTTACCGGTACCCTCAAATCTTGGTGGGACAAATATCTTACTTCGGACCAACGAGAATCAATCCAATATGCTGTTCAAATGAATGATGAAGGTTTTCCCATTTTTGATGAAGAAATAGGTTCCACTATACCTGATGGTTTTAATACCTTAGAACATTAATTGTTTTACAGCAAGTATCGTTACATCCTAATTCAATATATATATATATATATATATATTTAATTTAAAATATATAATAATATATATATTTTTATTCATATAAGTAACGAATTACTAATAAAAAATAATGTAACTGTTATGTGAATAAAAATTTCAAAACAGGTCAATGTAACTATATGTTAAAAGTGTGGATTAACTATATTTTTTTAAATTTTAAAAGAAGTAAGCGTAATTTATCCATATTTTAATATATCTTTTACATAAACTTCATAATATAACTATAGTGGTTCTTAAGTAAAAAGTTGATAGTATGTAAATATGGACCTTCCCCAATGGAGTATCTCCTTCCATATTAATACTGAGAAGATGGCTGTGCATATAAAAGAAATTGGAGTAAATGCTGCTGCAAAAACAGGTCCCATCCTTGGTATTACCCAAATTCTCATCCAGTAACTCACCCCATCGAACATTATACCCTGCCATTTTTATCCACAATCAATTTGAAAAAAAAAAAATGGCAAGATTAAAATGGTACACAAAGTAATAATAGGTTTATAATTTTTTTACTCAATAAACCTTTGGTATTTAAAATGGAACCCACTAGAATAATATAATCATCAATGCTACAGAGTCGCAAAAAAAAAAAAAAAAAAAAAGTTTCTAAAAGTAATTAGAAAATAAAGTGTATGAATAGTTGAAAAAATAACATTTTATATGTCTGCCTTTCAAAATATAATGATATGAATTACATAAAGAAGCACTACAATTTGTGTGTTTAGCAAATCATAAGAGTGTTTGAACTCTCCTTAGGGCCAAACACATGTCAAAAATAGGGATGGCAATTTGAAACCGACTTGACGGGGACCCGACCCCTCGATCCCGATTCGAACGGTTTTTTCCCGAAAAATACCCTCGACGGGCTGGGGATGGTATTTAAAAATGAATCCCTGATCATTTTCGGGCCAGGGACGGTGATACCTTCCCTAGCCCTGGACCCGTCCCGTCCCCGTATCTATTCACCCGGATTTGAAATTACCATTGTACCCCTCCCTATATATATACGTTTTCTCTATTCTTGTACTCATTCTAGGGTTTCACATACACACATCATACAGGGGCGCGCTCTCTCTTCTCTCTCTGGTCACACGTGTAACGCAACAAAAAAAATAACATGAACCACCCACATTAATCAACATTCACCGAATAAATAATTCCATAACACCAATCTTTACATCATATACCAACAATGTTTATACAAAAGTTCCACATGCGATTTATACATTCGAGGATATAAAAATACATGAATCTATGGTCTGTGAAGCCTCTAGTCTCAACACAAATAAAATGCCCTAAAGGGCTTACATCTTCCAAGGCAATAGCCCGGTTACACAAAATGGTCTCTCGGACCCATACACATTAGCCCTTAGCTTACAAAAGATCACAACAAAAATAAGAGCTATTTACTCTTCATAAAAATATCTACGCCCTCAGTTCAGCGGGATCACCACATCTTTACCTGCACCAAATCCCATAGGGGTGAGCATAAAGCCCGGTAGAGATTTCTAACAAAGTATATACAGTTATGCAGTTCTCAATAAAAATGCATATGTCAATGCTATGCCATGCTTTTTTTAAAGAAATTTCACTTCATGCTTTTCTTAAAGATTTCCATTTTTAAATTAAAGCTTGCAATCTCAACACATTTCAAAATTTTCAATTTTAATCAACAGTAGGGCGGTAAATACGACACTGGTAATCCCTAGGCTGGTGTCTGCAAGTAGACTTTGTGAGTACTACCAAAGTGTCATTTTTACCGGTATTAACCGGAAGACTCGACACCTATCCGCGCGGTTCTCTGGTCTTTCACCATGGACACTCAGGCCAACTTATCAAGTTCATCTACACCCCCTAACCGGACTTACCACTATATTTACCCCATACACATTTCCATTAACTTTATTATCAAACATTAATTTATTTCTTTCTTGTACTAAATCTTCCCAATTTAAATCACACAATGCACAGTATGTAAATTCATGCGGATGCAATGCAATGTTCTTCCATAACCCATAGCATTTCTCCATTCAAGTAACATGACAACAATATTGAATAAATACATTTCTTATTTCCTTTCTTCAATGTTATTTCACAAAATAACTTATATGCCTTCATATAGCGACCCCGGTCTTTTTCCATTTGATTATTGTATCCAGACTTAGGTTCCGTAGATTCTGTCATTGTATAATGGTTGTTGTTGTTGTTCCTTATTTTCTCTTTTGGAATTATAGGATGTGTTAGGCAGGTTTGTTCAGGTTGGTTGGGTTTAGAAACCAAGTGTTGCTGTCCAGGTTTTTGGTTCTTCGCTCGAGCGAGGAGTTGTTCGCTCGAGCGAGAGGTTGTGTTTGATTTGGACTTGTAGCTGTGCATTCTTGGCTCGAGCGAGCTTTTCTTCGCTCGAGCGAGTTAGTTCATCCTTCGCTCGAGCTATAGTTCCTTCGCTTGAACGTGTGTCTGGGTTCTGACCTGAGGGTTTGAGTTCTTCGCTCGATCGAGCTTTCTTTCGCTCGAGCGAGCTTGTGGGTTGTTGGCTCGAGCAAGGCTTCCTTGGCTCGAGCGTAGTTTCTCTGTGTCTGGTCGCTCGAGCGACCAAGTCTTCGCTCGAGCGAGCCTGTCCAGTTTATATACACAGCAGCGGGATTTGATCAGTCTTTTTCATTTTCTTTTGATTCCAAACCCTAGGTCCGACTTCTCTCTCTCCCTACTCACCTTCTTTCTTAGATTTGATCCACTTAGGGTGTGTGTCTACCCTAGATCCTTCATTAAAAAGATAGAGTGAGGCAAGGGCTACCATTTAATCTGAGCATTTGGCGATTTGGAGCACTTTGGTTTTTGGGCACTCATCTCTTTCTTCACCTTTTGGGTTGTTTTCTTTGAGGTAGGGATTTCCTACTCCATTTTATAGGTTTTGTTCTAAGTTTTGGTATTTTAACATGTTGGGGATACTTTGGTAAATTTTGGGAAAAACCCTAGTTGTATTATTGAATTAATTTGTATAAGTAATTCATGGAATTGGGAAAAGAGGGTTAAATTCATGAAATTCATTAATTAAATGGCGTAATTGGATAATTGGTATCATTTGTCTATTGAATTGTTGACATAGTTATTTTCAGTTTAGAAATAACTGTTTTAGGCTATCGGTGGAGGATAGTCGTGATTGTTGTAGACATTGCATGTGGATTAGGAATAACTGAAACTAATCACATTGGTTAAGTCATTAATTTTAACTATGGCATTGATACAGAAAATACGTGTAATGATTGAGCATTGCATTTGCATACATTGTTTTGTGTGTGGGAGGAGATAGGGGATGTACTCCACGGTTTAGGGGAAGATAGGGGATGGACCTCTAAACCGGATTTTGTTTGGGAGGAGATAGGGGATGGACTCCATTAGCATCACTTTTATGTGTGCTTATTTATATAGAAGTGTTTTATTGATACAGCACTAAAATGTGTATCAATCTGGAAGTATGAAGTGTTTGATTTGAGCTTGAGTCTCATTTGTTGTTAATATTGGAAGGATGTGAATATGATATATGTGATTTCACTGTTATAAGTTTGGCCAGGTTCTGAGCCATGTTGATAAAACTGGAAAGTAAAACGTATCTTTGGCAATAATGTCATGAGTCTGTAAAATGTAGTAATTGATTATTTTGGTTAACCATCTGTTGTATGCTATTGCTTTATTCATTGCTTATATGTGGTTTAGTATATTTCTACTGGGCTGTGGCTCACCCTTTATGGGAACATCATTTTCAGGTTCAGGTGATAAACTACCTCCAAGGACTTAGCTTGGGAGGGTTTGGCTTCTGGATTGGAGAAGACTACCTATAGTTAATTGTCTTTAATTATTATTACATGTAAACATTCAAGCCTAGGGCTTTCCTTGTATTGAGTTAGAACTCATATTTTTGTATCCAAGTGTTGGCTTGGAAAGATGTAAGCCTGTAGGGCGTTTTATTCAATATTACATGTAATGCTTTATTTAGTATTACTCTGATGAATGAATTCATAAATTGTCTTCTTTAAATAATGCATGTCAATGTTATATAATGGGTTAATTTTGAGGGCGTGACAACTTGGTATCAGAGCGTACCGGGTTTGAATACTTTGGGTACGTGGGAAGTGATTAGTATCACATTGGGTTCGTCTCGTTTGATAGAGACTTAGTGTAATGTTATATGCTTATGTGATAACATGTTTATGTGATTATGTGGGTATGGAATGTAGTTTCTAGGATGTTGATTGGACCCTTGAGTTTCTAGTAGTCTTGTTGGAAAGGCACTTGATCACTGCTGTTTCCAACCGGAACTATAGTAACCCTTTGGGACTATCATTATCCGGGAATGAAATTCGTAGGTGCTTATGTGATTATGTGCTTACGTGGAATGAATTATTGTTGTCCATTGCATTAGGACGCGAGTGTTTAGCTTCGGCACATTTATTAATGTGCTAATGTCTTTGTTTCCTTTATTAGGATGTCAGGACGAGGACGAGGACGCGGTAGGCGTGGTAGGCCGGGTAGGCAGGAGGTGCCTGTGCCAGAAGAGATTCCGGCAGTTCAGGAGGGAATTGGCCAGGCCAATGTGGCCGAGCCAGTAGGCCAGCAGGCTATGGGCGCTCTAGCCCGAGAGATAGCAGGGGCATTCAGGGAGTCAGTAGGCATTCTTAGAGCTGATTTTGTGCTTTGTCTCGGTTTGCGAACCAGGCTCAGTTTTCTTTGTTTCTTTTCCTGAGGGGAGGGAGAGGTCCCGTAGACCATCTCTCAATGTCCGTGGGCTACATTTGGTGGCCGTAGGCCATTTTTCCCATTTCGGAGTCCGGTTTCCGGTTTTTCGGGATCGTTGGCCGTGTGCCTCGGTTCGGGACCGCTTAACCATCTCCGTTTGCTCTGATTTTTGGCATACTTCCTATTTTCTCCCTTTTGAGGGACACTGGGGTCTGAGAAACCCACTTCGTGGCCGAATGCCATTTTCGGTGCTTAACAGCCCATTTTCGGGACCCCGAACTGCGTGTTTTGGTCCCCGAGCATTCGTTTTGCAACGGTTTTCGTTCATTTTTGGCAGGTACCTCTGTTTTATCACCAGGGAGGTCACTGAAGGGTGAAAGGCCAGTAATTGTTGCAGCAACCAGTTATACATCCTCTGACGCCCTCCGGCGCCCGTTTTTCACACTTCCAGGCTAATGTTGAACACCTTGGGGCCATCTTCTTGAACTTTCAACCACATATTTGTGATGTACACACTTGGGAGGATCCTAAAAAGTGGCGGCCGGCCATTAATTCAATTTGACCCTTTTGAACCCCTCCTTCCGGGCTAATGTTGAACACCTTGGGGCCATTCTCTTCAAACCCAAACCACATATTTGTGATGTATACACATGGGAGGACCCTAAAAAATGGTGGCCGGCCAGTAATTCCATTTGACCCTTTTGAACCCCTCTTTCCGAGCTAATGTTGAACACCTTGGACCCACTTTCTTGAACTTTGAACCACATATTTGTGATGTACACACATGGGAGGACACTATCATGTGGTGGCCGGCCACTAAATCAGCTTGACCCTTTTGACCCCTAGCCGGCCGGCTAGGGGGTGTGGCCGGCCGAGACCCTCACACTATGCACTTTACAGCTGTATAGCTTTATCCCCCAGAAAATATCAATATCCGGGGGATATTTTGTGGGGGAAAGTTGCCCTCCTTTTCCCCCACCTTTACACCCCCTTTTTGGCCCTTATAACCAGCTGGTGGCATCACATATAGGGGTTAGAAAATTTGTTCTTCAAGCCTCAAGATCCATATCTCCTTCCATCCTTCTCATTTCCCTAAAAAACCTTAAGTCCTATACCTTGTGTTCTTCATCACCACCAAGCTCTACCATCACCACTTCATTTCCAGTAACAAGGAGAGCTTCTCAAAGGCTAAAGGAGCTGCAAATTGGTTCAAGAAGCAACAAAAGCTTTGGTCTTCAAGGGTAAGTGACATTTCTCCTCTTTTGACCCTTTTTCTTGATCCATTTGTAAGCCCTATATGCTTTTTGTTTCAAGCTCCGGCCCTAACTGAAAGTGGCCCTCTTTTGAGCTCATATTCACTTTTCATTAAGGGCTCAACCCTGTTTGAGCCCTTCATGATGCACTTTCTTCATTAATCCTCTTATATGTCATAATCTTGCATGCTATTTTTGGCCCATGAGTAATCTGTTTTGGAGCATGTTGTAAACTGATAATAGACTTATTTTGAGCCCCTCTTCAACATTGAAGAAGGGCTCAACACCATTTGGGACTTCCATGTTGTACTTACCTTTATACTCCCCTTTTGGTCCCATTTTTGCATGGAATGGCAGCCTACCATGCTTTTGTTTTTGGCCATTTTATAGTTCTGAAAAAGTGATTATTTTGGTCCATTCTTCATGTTTCATTTAGGTCCTTTCATGGTTTGGGACCTCCATATGCCACTTCATGTTATATCTCTCTTTTATTCCCCATTCTTGCATGTTTAGTTAGCCTATCATGATTTTGTTTTTGGCCATTTTACAGTTCTGGAAATAGTCCTATTTTGGCCCATTATACATGTTTTATTAAGGGTCTTTGGCTGTTTGGTGAATATTTTGCATACCTCATGTTATAGCCACTTTTGAGCCTCATTTTGCATTGCATTTCTAGCATGTTTGTATACTGATTTTGAGGCTGCCATAAACTGTAAATGTGCATATTTTTGGTCCCTCTTCAGTGTTGTAGAAGGGAATTTTTCAGTTTGGATTTTTCTTATATCACTTGCTTCAGTACCCCTCTCTTGGCCCCTATTCTTGCATGCCATTTTTGCCCTACCTATGCTTGCTGTTTGGCCATGTTTATAACTGTGAAAGTGCCTTTTTTGGGACTGCCTAGCTTCTGTCTTTGCATTACATGTCCATATCATGCATGTTTGGCATAGCTATAGGCTATTTTGGGTGCCTAAATTCGCATTTCAGGACTATTCCATGCATTTGGTGTCATTTCGCCTCATTTCGGGACTGTTTTACCCCATATTTCATTGCTGAAATTCTATTCGAATGATTTCTTTCCATTTCTATGTCATTGCATCGCATTCTATCATTGCCTCAGTTTGCGTGCCCGTGTGCACGCATTTCGAGGCACCTCATTTTCATCCATCGGCATCCTATATGAGTGTGGATGAGGCTCTCTCATGTTGGTATAAGCCCATATCATGTTTTCCATGTCATTGCATCGCATTCTATCATTGCCTCGGTTTGCGTGCCCGTGAGCACGCATTTCGAGGCACCTCATTTTCATCCATCGGCATCCTATATGAGTGCGGCTGAGGCTCTCTCATGTTGGTATAAGCCCATATCATGTTTTCCATGTCATTACATCGCATTCTATCATTGCCTCGGTTTGCGTGCCCGTGTGCACGCATTTCGAGGCACCTCATTTTCATCCATCGGCATCCTATATGAGTGTGGCTGAGGCTCTCTCATGTTGGTATAAGCCCATATCATGTTTTCCATGTCATTGCATCGCATTCTATCATTGCCTCGGTTTGCGTGCCCGTGTGCACGCATTTCGAGGCACTTCCTTTTCATCCATCGGCATCCTATATGAGTGTGGCTGAGGCTCTCTCATGTTGGTATAAGCCCATATCATGTTTTCATGCCATTCGTATTGCGTATGCCATTGCCTCGGTTTGCGTGCCCGTGTGCACGCATTTCGAGGCGCTTCATTTTCATTCATCGGCCTCTTATGTGAGTGTGGCTGAGGCTCCCTCATGTTAGTGTAAGTCCATGTTGCATTCTATATGCCATTTCCATGCCATTGCATTGCATTCTATCATCGCCTCGGTTTGCGTGCCCGTGTGCACGCATTTCGAGGCACTTCATTTTCATTCACCGGCATCCTATGTGAGTGTGGCTGAGGCTCTCTCATGTTGGTATAAGTCCATATCATATTTTCATGTCATTTTCATTGCATTCATGCATTTTCTCGGTTTGCGTGCTCGTGTGCACGCATTTTGAGGCATCTCATTTTCACAGCATAGTGCATACTAGGTTGTATCTTAGATTGCATTCATGCATTTTCTCGGTTAGCGTGTCCGTGTGCACGCATTCCGAGGCATCTCATTTTCATAGCATTGTGTATGTTAGGATTGTATCTTAGTCGCATTCTATGCATGTTATGCATATTGCATCGTGTTCGGGATAGGAGTTAGCCCGGGCACGGGAAACGAGGTACATTTCGTACTCCGAGTGACGAAATGTGTCTCAATTCCCCAGTCACCGACACTCCGGATCATCCATGATGGAGTTAGGTTTTATTGTGTTTCATGTGCATTCATCCTATATTGAATTGTGCATTTCGATTCCTCGGCCATCATGCCTCGGTATGCGTGATTGGTGGCACGAGGATCGAGGTATGCATATATTTGTGAAATACATTGCTATGCCCCTTTCCTGCTCTCTGTTGCAGCAAAATCAGGAATCAGCAATTTTTCAGGACTTGGCACGCATTTCAAGAATAACTGCTAAACAGAGGCTAGTTGGGGCATCCCGGTGGATTTCCGCGCAAGACAACCCGGACATGCATCATCCATCAGAAGCGAGGCAGTCCCTGGCTTGCACGCCAGTTCTATTTACTTTCTTAGTTAATTCATTAATTAATTAGGAATTTGTAATATTTGAACTGTAATATTTGGACTGTAATATTCTTTCATTTGGGACTGTATATTTATTTGGACCCTCTGTACGAGGGCACAACTGTAATAAGTGTGGGTGAGTGTGATGTATGTCTTCCAACCCCACGTCTTTCTTCCCTTTTATTTATCTGCTTATGATGGTTAGATTAGGGCATATTTCAATTAGCATACAGTATGACAGCAAGTTTGCATTCATTCATCTGTATTGCATGCACCGGGCTCGGCGCATCATACTAACTGCATTGTATTTTCAATTCCAAATTGAATACATGATAGTTGTAGCATTTCATATGCCATTTTAGAATAGCCGAGCCTGCTATAGTTGCATTTTGCATGTGTTGCATTAGGCATTTCTGTATACTTAGGATTCATGCATGATTTCTAATGAGTTTCTATTTTGGCTTGGAGTACTCGGTAAGTTTTATGCTTTAGCATCCTTGCATGCGTGTGAGTGCTGCCATGAATAGCATGCTTACCATGAGGCTATGTGCTTATATGATATAACTGCCTGAATGCCTGTGGGTGGAGGCTGGGTTATCTGAATTGGAGTAAATCATCAAAAATGTTTCAAGCCTACCTGCGGGTGGCAAACCATTTTCAAAAAACGAACATGAAATGTTTTGTTCCAATTCAGGCGATCCAGTCTATACTTGTATGCTGTGCGCATCACATAGTAACCTAGGCTAATAATCGGATTAAGGACACATAAAGTTTTCAAAAATTGATATCATGGTTAGTAGAGGCCAGTCTATGACCGGGCGAGCGGGGGTACTCACGAAGTGACCTTCCCCAATCGTACCCAAGTTCCCGAGCCGAGGCAACTTTGGTGATGACGGACACGTGGCCTTTTGGCACCGAGTCAGGGTTTCCTAAATTTCCCAAAATAAAATATTTAGGTGGCGACTCTGTATCTGGCAAAACAGTCCATGTTTGGCACTTCTTTCAAAAATCTGTTTTCTCAAAACGATTTGCCGGATTTGGACTCTTTGGTTCAGACTTAGAACCGTGACTACAAAGTCGAGTCCGAGCTGTAGCGAGGTCCCCCGCGGGCTTGTTACAGTTTCTGGCGACTCTGCTGGGGATTTAGAGAACTTGACTCGAACTCATGATATCTGTTTTTGACTACACTTGTGTGTTTCTTTGCATTGCAATTGCATTGGTGCGCCTAGGACACTGTGTTTGCCATCTGCTATTCCTGAACGGTTTGCTGGAGGCTTGTCTTGTCAAGGCATGACCATAAGGCTGACCGGTTGTGGGCTCTGCCAGTATGGGAACACAAACCCCGGTTTTACCGGGGCACCCTCTTTGACCATTCGACCTAGTGCATATTCGGATCCATAGTGACCATTCCAAATTAGGACAGGTTACTTACCCGTTTATAGGTTGTTTAAAATCGCTGCGTGCGTAGTGAAACCCTAGCTCCTGACAAAATAGGACAGGGAAACCCTACCCCAACATAGGGGTGTTTTGGCTCTCACTTATCTGTTATGTGCTTTAGAGTGCGTCTCTACAGGAATGCATGTATCAGTATATGAGTTTGGGCATCAGGCCTGCGGGCATCAGTTTGGTATTGTCAGCATCAGGCCTGCGGGCATCAGCCAGTATTTGAGAATTAGTTATCTGCGGATATCAGATTCTGTTTTAGGGGACAGTGATACAGGGATAATAATCAGTGTTTGAGGACAGTGTGTATTCAGCTTATCAACTGCGTGTTGTTATGCCCGGCTGTGTGTCTTGCATTTTATTTTAAGCTGTTATGCTGTCTGTTTATCTGTTTATTTATTTCCTTTTCGCTTTATTTATCTTTTGCTAGGTCAGTTCTAGCACAATTGCTTCCAACCCAGCAGGCATTCCCCAAGCACTTTGGACACGAGGTCGTCGACTCCATCGATCTGAGGATCTAATCGACGGACAGCCAGTGTTCCATTCTCTACCCCCTGTTACCAGAAGGAAGCAGAAAAAGCGCAGTGTATCTGAATAGAGATCACCAGAACAGTGGTTTCCCCCATAAGTGGACAGTCAGATTGAGATCCCCATTGAGACAGATCTGCCAGTAGTTCAGATAGATCAAAACAGTATGACGGCACCAACAGGAGTTGAGGAAATGATGCGCCAAATGCAGGAAACCATGCGGGCCATGCAGTAGGATGCCGTTCGCCGGGATGAACTCGCTAAGCAACAAGCTGAGATTATGACCCAGCAGGCTGAGCTGATTACCAGACTGCAACAACAGAATACAGCATCTGCTTCACAACAAATTCCTCCTCCGGCGAGGGCTCCATTACCTGAGCAGGCACCTACTGTTCAGAACGCCCCACCAAATGCCCAGAATACTGTGCCGACTATCCAGAACCTGCAAGAGGACACGAATCTTCCAACGGGGCCAGCTCCGCCCCCGCTTCCGCCACAATTGTCCAAGGTCCATACACCCAATCACCCGGACTCTCCCTTCGAGGTCGAGGTTGATCATACAGCTCTGAAATTGAGCAAACTGGAGAAGCTCTTCAAGAAATCCCAAGGGGTCAAGACTATGCCGGATATCGAAGACGGATATACCGAGGAGGCCGTAACACTCCCCGATAGGTTCAAAATGCCACAAATCGACCGCTTTGATGGGTCCGGCGACCCCATGGTCTATCTCCGACTGTTTGCAGACATCTTGCGGCCAATGGGCCTAACACGACCACAGAAGCTCTCACTATTCGGCCGAACCCTGTCGGGTGTGGCTGCCCACTGGTACGCAAAGTTACAAGATGAAGTGAAAAAGAATTGGGATGAAATGGCTGAGGCCTTTGTCGCGCAATATTCGTACAACACTCAGATCGAGATCACAACCCGTGATCTTGAAACGACAAGGCAAGAGCCCAAGGAAACTTTCTCGGACTTTGTAATCCGATGGAGGGCAAAGGCGTCAATGATGACTCTAAGGCCCACTGACAAAGATCAAATCCGGATGATTGTGCGCAATCTCCACCCAAAGTTGATGCAGAGAATGATTGTAGTCCCCTTCCCTACTTTCGCAGATTTACACGAGATGGGGGTGCAAATCGAAGACGCAATGAAACAAGGTCTGTTTGACCACGACAGAGAACAACCGAGGAGGACGTTCAACCGTAACAACAATGCGGGCCCGAGTGGCGCTGCAAATACGAGAGCCTCGGAAGTTAGTATGGTCACCACCACTCCCCCTCCCCCTCCAAGGCCCATGGCTGCCACACCCTTCTCCGGCGCGTCCGGAAGCAACACACAAGCCAACAGATTCCAACCGCGAGGCCAAAGAACCTTTACCCCACTATATATGCCCCTGACCAAAGTTCTGGGAATATTGATCAGAAAAAATCATTTGAAACCCCTGGAGCCAAAGCCATTACCGAATCCACTCCCCCCCTCTTATGACCCAGCAAAATACTGTGCGTATCACCAACAACACGGTCACGACACCGACCGTTGTTACAGATTGCGTCATGAGATCCAGGATCTTATTGACAAACAGGTGATCGCGCCTCCTGATAAACCCAATGTCACAACCAACCCTATCCCACCACATAACCAACCTCCCCCTCCCAACAGAATTAATTTTATCCAGACTGGGGTCGCATCTTACGATCCTAGCATCTATATTACGCCCACCCACCTACCCAAGCCGGAGGTGCTCCTCCCCGACTGCACTGATTTCTTGTGCATGGTGGACATCTCCAAAACCCAACCAGAACCGATGGTGGTGACCGTCGAAGACAGGGCAGGGCAGATTTTAGGAGAGAATAAGATTGTTGAATCTGGGATTGGACAGAGTTTTGCTGGGGGAGCCTATGATCCAAGCAAGTACATCCTATCAACGAGCCGAATTGGGCTAGGTATAGAATTGCCAGAGACAGGAGAGCTATGCATGATCCGGGGGGATGGATCTGGGCTATGGGCAGATGATCTGACAGCCGTAGAGGAGGACTTTGCCAACTTGCAATTTTTCGATGACCAGGAACTGGGGGATGCATCAATCAACTGGTACGATTATGAGGGATCAGCGGAGGCCACTGGATGGCTCGAGGACCAACCAGATGCAGTGGGGGAAGCCCAACCAGAACAGAGCCCAGCAGGGGCAGAAGTATCAGTTGTGGCCGGAATGGCCGAAAGTCAAGTTGTATCGCCGAAGAGCGCCGGTGCTAAGAATTTCGCTCGAGATTTGGGCATTATGGATACGGGAATTGTTGAACAAACAGCTGTACTGATGCAGCTGGAACGAGAAAAGTTTGAGGAGGCTGAGAGAATTAGGAAAGCTAAAGGCCCTGAGGGGACTGAAAGTGCTGCGTGCACGAAGATGGAGAATGCTGCGAGCATGTGGACAGGGAATACTACGAGTGCAACTAAACCGGAGCCAGACAGGTGTTTGTTGGCTGCCGATGGAATGTGGTGGGAAGACGATGACTTATGTCTTGCCCACACGGATGAAGACTGGGGAAATAATCAACCGGATGACACTTGGTACCTCGATGAGGTTGACCATATGACGAGAAGTGGGCGGTACTTTAAACCCCCACACCTGGACCAACCCGAGGCATCCGGGAAGGATAGAGAAGCGGAGAAACAGAAGGAGAAGCAGATTGAAGAGGAAGTTGTGTTGAAACAATTAAAAAAGATACAAGCAGACATCTCCATCTGGGGACTGCTAATGGCATCACGAGTACATAGAGAAGCTGTCCTATCTGCTATGGACAAGTCCAAACTCTCCATAGACACCACGCCTGAACAGCTGGTTGGGCTGGTTTTTCCGGGAGGAGGTTCCCCGGCATTAACCTTTTCGGACAAGGAGCTACCGCTTGAGGGCACAAATCATAATAAACCTCTCTATATTTCTGTGGAGTGTAGAGATAAGTGGATACCGGTGGTATTTGTTGATACCGGGTCTGCGATTAATGTCTGCCCGACCAAAACGGCATATGCAATCGGGTTAAAGCCCGTGGACTTCGTCCCAACTACCCAAGTGATCAGAGCATACGACAATACCAGCAGAGAAGTGATGGGGACTGTTAAAATTCAAACCAAGGTTGGTCCAGGACAGCACAGCATTGAATTTCATATCTTGGACGTTCCTGCAACCTTTAACCTACTTTTGGGGCGACCGTGGTTGCACCAGGTCAAAACAGTCTCTTCCACTCTACATCAAATGCTAAAGTACCCTCACGGGAAAGGGGTAGCGATCGTTTTTGGAAATTCATCAATCCATCCGCCGCCGGAAGAGTCCACACCTGTCTTGGAGATCGAGCACGGCATGGAGGATGTGTTTTTGTTGGGGTTCACTTTGGCCGAGGCTCAAGTGGTACAGAATGTCATGGCTGTGAATGAGGGTATGTACGTTAGTGCTCAATCTATCTACCTCATGAACAAGCTAAAACATACTCCCGGGATGGGATTAGGGAGAAGCGGCCGGAAGGGCGTCTCAGTGTTGGCCGAAGTGCCACACAACCCTCACGCCTTTGGACTGGGTTATCTGCCCACCAAAGAGGACTGGGTGAGGAAAGGGAAAGAAATGGCCGGAAGGGCCAGAGCAAAGAAGGCCGGGAAGCCATTTGAGTTAATGCATAGGCCCATCTGGGGTACCCTAAACAGACGCTTCGTCCGGGAGGGGGAAGATTTTCCATTCTGCGGCTTCCCGGAGCCATGGCTGAACGCGGAGAAGAAGCGCGTACCTGGTTTTGAAATCTTCTTCGACATACAATTATCTGGGGATGACGTTGCCGAAGCGCAGACAGACCCACCAACTGAGGTTGAGCAGTGTAGAGCAGTGGATCCTGAGAGCACAGAGCTTGAAATGGGGGTAGCACTGGCGTGCCTACTATCAGATCCTCCAATCGGCCAAGAGTGTTTGGGGGATAACTCTTCGGTTTCTATGATTGGAGATGAAATAGCTGCGGGCTTTCCAGCGCCGATCTTGGATGCATCTATCGCACCTTCTCTCATCTGGTAATATGAAGAAGGCTTTTTATCTAGCAGCTCCGGGTCAGGTAGTGAGCCGGAATCTGATTCCACCGAATCTTGTGTGTCGGAATCAGATTCCAGCTCGACTGAGTCTGAGTAAGGTATTCCTGGGGGTGATAACCCGGATGCCACAGCCCTGTCTAGGTCGTCATTTTCATTTTCTTTTGAGTCTGTTGTAACAGAGGAATCTGACGGCTTGGAAATATTTAATAAGAATGATGTGGATGTGGTTTCTGAGTATTTTTTTGTGCCTTTGATTTATTGCTTAAATCAGGATTTTCAAAATTTTGATGAAAACAACGAGGGAGAAATTCCCCCAGTTTTGCAACTGTTAATTGATCAAGAGCAGGAAAGATTTGTTAAACCTTTAATGGATGAAATCACTACTGTGAATGTTGGTACTGAGAAGGACCCGCGGCTGGTCCAGATCGGGTCCACGTTGTCTTCGGAGGAGCGCGAGCGCTTAGTCGCTTTATTAAAAGATTTCAAAGATGTTTTCGCGTGGTTCTACGAAGACATGCCTGGAATCGATCCTGAGATTGTACAGCACCGGATCCCTCTTGATCCCGAGGCCCGCCCTGTCAAACAGAAACTCAGAAGGATTCGTCCGGACTAGGCCCTCAAAATTAAGGAAGAGGTCACCAAGCAAATTGACGCAGGGTTCCTGCTGGTATCTGAATACCCAACTTGGTTGGCCAACATTGTTCCGGTGCCAAAGAAGGATGGCAGAATTCGGGTCTGCGTAGACTTCAGAGATTTGAACAGGGCCAGTCCGAAGGACGACTTTCCCTTGCCACACATTGATGAATTGGTGGATTTCACGGCAGGACACGCCTTGCTTTCGTTTATGGATGGTTTCTCAGGCTATAATCAGATAGTAATGGCACCCGAAGACCGGGAGAAGACTGCGTTCACTACCCCGTGGGGTACATATTGTTATAGAGTGATGCCATTCGGTTTGAAAAATGCTGGAGCTACGTATCAACGGGCAGCAACTACAATATTACATGATATGATCCATAAAGAGGTCGAGGTGTATGTGGACGACATGATTGTCAAGTCCAAAGAAAGAGAGGGCCACTACACCGCCTTACAAAAATTCTTTCAAAGGATCAAAGAGTTTCGGCTGCGACTGAATCCCCAGAAATGCACGTTTGGTGTTACAGCAGGGAAGATGCTAGGGTTTCTGATTACACAAAGGGGCATCGAGGTCGACCCTTCCAAAATCAAGGCCATCTTAGAAATGTCACCACCAAGGACTGAAAAGGAGGTGCGAGGCTTTCTGGGTAAAGTGCAATTCATAAGACGGTTTATTTATAAATTAACCTTGACTTGTGAACCACTTTTTGGTCTCCTGAAGAAAGGAAAGAAATTCCAATGGGACGGCCGATGTCAAGCAGCTTTTGAGCAGATCAAAGAGTATCTACAGAACCCGCCCGTGTTGTCACCACCAGAGCCGGGGAGACTGTTGATATTGTACCTTTCGGTAACTGAGACTACCATGGGCTGCATGCTCGCACAGGAGTCAGAAGACAAAGTGGAAAGAGCCATTTACTATCTGAGCAAAAAGATGCTGGATTACGAGACCAGCTATACACCGCTGGAGAAGGCTTGCTTGGCCTTGGTATGGGCAACCAGGAAGCTGCGACACTACCTGTTAGCCCACTCTGTAATGTTGGTTTCACGATTGGATCCCATCAAATATCTTTTCGAGAAACCAGCACTTACGGGTAGGCTAGCTCGTTGGCTGCTGTTGCTCTCCGAATTTGATTTGAAGTATGTAACGCGCAAGTCAGTAAAAGGGAGAGCGGTAGCGGAGTTCCTTGCCGACCACCCGGTTGAGGGGGATGAAGCGGTTGAGTACCTATTCCCAGATGAAGCCATTCTACATGTCGAAGATGAAACTTGGACGATGTACTTTGACGGAGCGCCAAACCAGTATGGGTATGGGATAGGGGTGTTGCTGATAGCGCCTGACGATTCCCGTATCCCTTTAGCATTCAAGCTTCGGTTCAAAGTCTCGAACAATGAGGCAGAATATGAGGCATGTATTGCTGGCCTGGAAGCAGCCCTAGAACTGGGGGCAAGACGGTTGGACGTCATTGGGGACTCGAACCTTGTTGTGTCTCAAGCAAAAGGAGATTGGAAAGTCAAGGAGGAAAGGATGATAATTTACCACCAAACCTTGGATTTGCTAATTCCTCGGTTTGAGAAGCTAAATTTCACCCACCTCGTAAGAGAGAACAACAGGTTTGCAGATTCACTAGCAACTCTATCTTCTATGATAGACATCCCGTCCGGAGTCCGGATGCGTCCAGTCATTATTGATCAAAAGTTTACGCCAGCATACGAGTCGATTTCCGCCATAGATGAGGTTCAAGACGGCAACCCCTGGTATTACGACATCTGGAACTTCTTGGAAAATGAGACATATCCACTAGGGGCAAATGCCAAGGATAAGAGGGCCATCAGAAGAATGGCTGCTCAGTTCATTATCTGCGGGGGTAAGCTGTACAAAAGGGGTCATCTGGGAATGCATAAGCTCTGTGTAGAAGCTGAAGAGTCGAAACGCTTGATGGAAGCCATCCATGGGGGGGAGTGCGGTGCACATATGAATGGAGTAATGCTGGCCAGAAAAATCCTCAGACAGGGCTACTACTGGTCAACCATGGAGGAGGATTGTATTAGTTTTGTTCGGCGATGCCACAAGTGTCAAATTCATGCAAACCGCATGAACATCCCGCCGTCAAAGCTGTACAACATGACTTCACCATGGCCTTTTTCGGTCTGGGGAATTGATGTGATCGGAGATGTTACCCCGAAGGGGTCAAACGTGCATGAGTTTATCCTAGTAGCGATAGATTATTTCACAAAGTGGGTCGAGGCCCAATCATACGCGGTGTTGAAAGCGTCGCACGTCGCAAAGTTCATCAGAAACAACATCATCTGTCGCTACGGGGTGCCAAACGAGATAATTTCAGATAATGGTTCCCACTTCAAGAAAGAAGTGATAGACTTGTTGGAAAAATACAATGTGGCTTTCCATAAGTCATCTCAATACCGGCCGCAGACCAACGGAGCGGTTGAGGCCGCCAACAAGAATATCAAGCATATACTGCAGAAGATGGTGGGAACCTACCGGGATTGGCCAGACAAGCTGCCATTTGCTCTGTGGGGTTACAGGACTTCAATCAGAACTTCTACTGGAGCAACTCCATATTCATTGGTCTATGGAATGGAGGCTGTTCTACCCATCGAGATTGAGGTTCCGTCGTTACGAGTATTGGCTGAATGCCAAATAGCCGAAGAAGATTGGCAACAAAGCAGATTCGAAGAACTCATGCTCTTTGATGAAAGAAGACTGAAAGCACTGTACCACATCCAAGGCTATCAACGCAGAATTGCCCGGGCTTTCAACAAGAAGGTTAAGTCCAGGAATCTGAAAGAAGGAGATTTGGTGCTCAAAGACAACCGAGCTCCCATCCACGACCCAAGGGGCAAGTTCAAACCCAATTGGACTGGTCCTTACATCATCAAAGCTATCTGGTCAGGTGGAGCTGTGGTTCTGATGGATCTAGATGGCTTGGAGTTCTCACAACCGATTAATATGGACAAGTTGAAGAAATACAACCCTTGAGAGGCTCGCTAGGCCGAAAACCCGAAAGGGCGACCTAAGCAAAAGTCAGAGCACAAAAATTAGAAAATATAAAAACTGAGCTCGCAAGGTTGAAAACCCGCAAAGGGCGGCCTTGGTAAAAGTTAGAGCGCAAAAGGAGAGTGAAAATACTCGAGTGAACCTCAGCCTGAACTACGTAAGGCTTGATTCCCATCTTTGGGATACGTAGGCAACTTCACCTTGAAGTTCAGCCATAAAATTTTCCCCGATCAACTCTGTCCATTTCGATCATCTCAGGCATCTTTATCCATCAGCATTTATCGCGATCTCCGGTACAGTGCTGTTCAGACTAGGGGCAACTTTCCGTTGCCGCGACGGTGCAAAGTTACTCAGACAAGGGGCAACTTTCCGTTGCCATGAAGTGCCGCATTGTTCTTCAGACTAGGGGCAACTTTCCAGTTGCAGGGATCTGGGGTTGTGCATCTTAGTGACAGATCTTCGGCGTGTCCAGTTCTGATCCACATCGAAAATAGTTTTGAAAAGTTTTAATAAAAGTTGACTTTGTTCAAATCAATCTTTTTACGACTAAGACCATTTTTGGACCAAAAGCGGAAAATTTTCAGTACCACAACTTTCAATTTCATTGATTTCAAAACTGAGTTCTCCTGCTCTTGCATTACAATCGAAGTTGCTTTTTTAGTACATTCATAAAGAAAACTTGAAAATACTAATAAAGCAATAAATTTGGGGCATAGTTGAATCAAGTATCTCTGCGTCCCCTCCCAGAGCTGGATGAAGCATCTGATGCCAAGCTAGGCCCAACCTGTGCCTCCTCATTGAGCCAATCCAAGCACTCGTCGGACAAAGTGCAACTGAAAGTGGAAGCAGGGGCCAGGAGCTCTCTAGTCCTCCATGCTGTGGCATATCGGGCAAGCTGTGCACCCCGGATCGGGAAAGCGGCTGGGTACTCAATCCCCTCCGGTGGGCAGGTCTGATCATGACCAAACTGACGCAGAAATCGGAACGGAAAATAAAATACGCAGTGGGTTAGACCAATCAATTGGATCCCAATCAGCCGGGACATACTATAGCTCATTGCCGGGAGGTTGAGCCAAGGACAACGCCAAGCAATGCCGTCTGCGGACAAATTGCACATCCAATCGAACCACCACCTTTCGTCAAGAGCATTGACTAGGCGCTGCCGAAAGAAGTAGCTTCGAGCTGAATAAGCCGGGCAAGAGTCCACAACCTGTAACTTGTCCATTAACCATACCTAGGGGAGGGACGGAAAATGAGAGAATAAAGAACAGAGAGATGTACGATGAGAGAAAAGTAAGACAAGGGTTTTGTGAGAAAAACCGAGCCTGAGGGCCGAGTGACGTGAGTAAATATATATGTGAGGTCGGGTGGGAAACATTACCTGCAGCAGCAGTGGACTCCCGGCAAACCTAGTCACCTCCCGGCGATAGACAGAATCTAAGCCCATCAGTGTCTCGGCCAAGGTCATGGCAATACAGCTCTTCCCTTCTCCCAAGCCTTGGGCGACTTCATTCAGGCGAATGCTAGCCCCGCCGAAGCCCGAGGAAAGCAGAAAGTGAGACAACAAACATAAGCAGAGGGCGTGTTGCCGGAAACCCTGCCAATAATGGTTGCTGCGGTCACCAGCGTCGGAAAAACGATGGATCAAGCCAAGGATGTCCAGTTCCCCACTGCAGATCAGAGATCGAGCGTCATGCGCCGTGAGCCCACACATCCGCCCTAAAGCCTGAGCATGGCCAAAACGGAGCTGGGGCAAGATCACTTCAGAGCATTCAGACTCCATCAAAACCTGAAAATCTTCGAAAGTGGGACACATCTCTTGGCCACCAAAGCTAAAAACGTGCGTCACTGGATTCTAGAACCTTGCCGCGGCATGGAGAAAAGGGAGCTGTAGCGGAGTACGGCTCAGCGTGAATAGTGCATTCAAGCCGAAACCCCGGAAGTTTTCCGAGCCATCTAGAGAAGAGATCCAAGATGTGAGATTTTCCGAGAGAAACGCCTCCATCTTTGTGTAAAACTAAGATGAAATGAATGTTCCCGAAGTTGAGGCTTTTATAGAGGGAAAAACACTATTCACGGGGACACGTGTCAAAAATCAGGTGGCTGCAGGAATAAGTGGCCGGCCGGCCACCTTTTCTGGCTGGCCAGCCTTTCTCTTTTTCAAAAATGGCCGGCCAGTTGTCTCTCTCCACAAAATTGGCCGGCCGGCTCCCAAGGATGGCCGGCAATGCTGCAGTGTGTCTCCTTGGCCCTGTTTTACCCTTCGAGGGAAAATTCCAAGCATTTCCGTGCAACGGGAGAGTCAAAGGCCTTCATTTCCCTCTGTTTCGGATGCGTTCCGGTGCCCAGATCGTCCGAAGTACGCTCTATTGTTGCTGAGTTTTGTTTATCGAGTTGTTTTTTTGATTATCGAGTTGTTGTTTTGCTTATCGAGTTGTTTGTCAAGCGGACGTGTTTCGTGTTTTTGAGTCATTGCGCTCTGTTTAAACAATCTTTGTTTAAAGTCTTGTTTATTTGCGTTGTCAACGTTGTTGCATTTTGCTTATCGAGTTGTAAACTTCCTAAGGTTCTGTTATATCTTAGTAGGTTGAGTTGCTTAGTTTGTTGCGTTGGTTCACTACCTGACTTGGTGATTACACAATGCACACTCCCATTCAATTTCATTTTTGTGCAAAATAAATGATGCGATACGATGCTAAAAGTTTAAAATACAAACAGCTTTTCAAAAGCTATTTCATTCCATCATGCTTTACAACGAACAAAGGTACAAGTTTTACAAAAAATAAAACTGCCTAACAATGTGCAAAGTGCTACAAACTACTAGCAAAAAGAAAAATAAAGCAGGAGATAACAGCATTAATGTCCTCGGGAGCGGGAACGAGAAGCACTCCTCATCCTCTTCTGCGGGACAACCTCTGCACCATCATCATCATCTGAGTCGGAGTTGTCATCCTCAGGATCCCCCTCAGCCTCGCCTCTATTCCCCGAACCAAGACCGGAGCCCCCCTCCTCAGCAGATGTCTCTGACTGACGGTCGGTAGCCTCCTCCTCCTCCTCCTCAACATCCTCCTCCTCCTCATCAGGCTCCACCTCTACAACGTGAGCCCTGCGTCTGCGAACAGGCCCTCCTCGAGCTCCTCGAAAAGGCCTAGATGGCCCGGCTCCTCGGAAAGGCCGGGATGGCCCCGCCCCCTGAAAAGGCCCGGGTGACCCAACTCCCTGAAAAGGCCCAGATGGCCCAGCTCCCCAAGGAGGCCCAGGTGGCCTGGCCTGCGGCTGACCGGACCATGAAGGCATCTGAAAACAAAGAGTTCAATTCAAATACATCAGTCCAAATATGTACATCAGATACAGATACAAGCAAAGGCTACGTGAAGTGGGTGCATGTAAATACAGTGTCCAAGTGGGGTGTGTGTCAGATGTGCTCTACACAAGTAGTCTATCGATGCAGTAGAAATCAGCATGTCATCAGAAGTATGATAAATGCCAGAAAACTGAAGGGTACCTGAATGCCCGTGACAGACAACTGTGCCTCCCTACGCAGGACCATGCCCTCGAGTGTGGCCACCAGTCCAACCACCTCCTCCATGTACCCTCGCAGTGGCTGCAAATATGAGCTCATAATCATCAGTGAACAAAAGAGTATCTAAACATCTGAATGATGAATGAAAAACAGTGGAGCATACCAGCGGTGAGTCAGGATCAATGGCGTATCGATCACTGGGCATCGGAGGCTCTAGCGGAATCGGGGTCGGAGAGATAGCCCCATACTGCCATGCCATCAACTCAGTCGGCATATCTGGCCATCCAGGATGAGGATAAGTCGACGGAGTCGGAGGAACCGGTCTACCCCCACCTCTAGATGTACCAGCCCTACTAGTAGAAGGAGCGTCTGCAGCCCGAGCTCGGGCCTGGCCCGAGGATGACATACCGGCAGGCCTCGTCATCGGGGTGCGAGCTCCCGTCAATGGAGGCATCAAATATATGTGACGGTAAGTGGCGTAGTCCCCCTCCTCGAGATATAGTAAAGCATCGCTACCCAGCATAGCGCCGACTACCTCCGAGTAAGAGAGCCTGTCAGTAGTCCGCATACTGACTGGGGGTACTGCAGGAGGATCCTGAGAAAGATACCCCCATACCTGACGCAAAAAGCGTTCCCCCAGGAACCATGCCCTGCCAACCGGCCCTTCGAGCAGGACCCTATACTGGGAGATGTCCGACCCTCCGGTATACTGAAGTCGGAGACCATCACCCAGGGGCGCCCAAGGCTGCCATGAGATCTGCGGATGATAAATGCATAAACCAATCAGAAATCGGGAATATACAGAGCAAATCAAAAATGAAAATGAAAGGAACTGAAAGTTCTGAAGTACCTCCGAATGCCGCACAGTGTCAAAGTACTGTCGCAGGTAAATGAGGGTCTCTCGGGGTCTCGGCCGGTGCGGGCCCTCGAACACTAGTGAGTATGGGGTCATGGGAAGCCCTGCCACCTCCAACTCTGGGGCTAATGCTGGGAAGTATACATAGACCCATAGCTGAGAAAAGCAGTGCAGAATGTAAGTACGAAATGCTGAGAGCAAAATACAAACTGTAAAAGTGCGCTGTGTGTGCAATGTACAAGTAATGAAGAGCAGAAATGTAAATCAAAGGGACAGAAAAGTACCTCCCAGGCTCTCCAGTAGCCGCCAAGTAAATCTCCCCGCCCGCGGGAGGTCGCGCTCATATAAAAGTAAAGGGTAGCCAGGCCGGCGCCACCCCAATCATATCGATGGACCTGTGATAGGTCAACCAGAGCGCTCAGCAGGTATAGCCCGACTGTGTTCCCTCTATCGGCGAATAGGGTAGTCCCGAAGAGGAACATAAGGAAACCACGGGCGTACTGCTCCGTCTCCTCAGGAGTCTCGGGCACCATCTCCGCCCGCCGGAAGTGGGAAGAGAACCAAGTGTATCGGACTCTCCCAGAAACCCTGTCAACAGGCGGGCGAGCCCCCAATAAATACATCCAAGCGGCCTCCCACTCTCCCATATCCTCATCATAGGGGATGGGCCAACCTCCTATGTCCAAGCCAGTCAACACAGCGAAGTCTAGAGGCATCATGGTCATGTCTCCAGTGGCAGAAAAATGAAAGGAGTTGGTGGTGTCCCACCATCTCTCTACCAAGGCTGCCATCAGAGTCCTCCTAGCAGAGCAACGGGACAACCCAACGCAGAAAGCCCCGAATCCTGCCAAGTCTACCAAATCTCGGACAGCCTCCGGGAGCTCAGCGTACCAGTCCCGTGCGGCGGTGGAACCATACCCCCGTACGCTGCGGGAACCAACCTGCATTCAGAATGAATACATGTGTCAATAATGAAATGGGCTGTGTGCCGATAAAATGAAATGGGCTGTGTGCCGATGAAATGAAATGGGCTGTGTGCCGATGAAATGAAATGGGCTATGTGCCGATGAAATGAAATGGGCTGTGTGCCGATGAAATGAAATGGGCTGTGTGCCAATGAAATGAACTGGGCTGCGTGCCAATGGAATGGAATGGGCTATGTACCGATGAAGTGAAATAAGCTGCATACAAATAAAATGAAGTAGCCGTGTGTTCAGAAGTGAAGTGTACGAACTGTGTGTTCAGTATAATCAACTTTCTATCAGTGTGGGCTGCGTGTTCACTATTCAACTGGGCTGCGTGTTCAGAAAATGTAAAGTTTGGGCTGCGTGTTCAACTTTCTATCAGTGTGGGCTGCGTGTTCACTATTCAACTGGGCTGCGTGTTCAGAAAATGTAAATTTTGGGCTGCGTGTTCAACTTTCTATCAGTGTGGGCTGCGTGTTCACTATTCAACTGGGCTACGTGTTCAGAAAATGTAAAGTTTGGGCTGCGTGTTCAACTTTCTATCAGTGTGGGCTGCGTGTTCACTATTCTAATCTGGGCTGCGTGTTCAGAAAATTTTAAGTTTGGGCTGCGTGTTCAACTTTCTATCAGTGTGGGCTGCGTGTTCACTATTCAACTGGGCTGCGTGTTCAGAAAATGTAAAGTTTGGGCTGCGTGTTCAACTTTCTATCAGTGTGGGCTGCGTGTTCACTATTCTAATCTGGGCTGCGTGTTCAGAAAATTTTAAGTTTGGGCTGCGTGTTCAACTTTCTATCAGTGTGGGCTGCGTGTTCACTATTTAATCTGGGCTGCGTGTTCAAAAAATTTGAAGTTTGGGCTGCGTGTTCAACTTTCTATCAGTGTGGGCTGCGTGTTCACTATTTAATCTGGGCTGCGTGTTCAGAAAATTTAAAGTTTGGGCTGCGTGTTCAACTTTCCATCAGTGTGGGCTGCGTGTTCACTATCTAATCTGGGCTGCGTGTTCAGAAAATTTGAAGTTTGGGCTGCGTGTTCAACTTTCTATCAGTGTGGGCTGCGTGTTCACTATTTAATCTGGGTTGCGTGTTCAGAAAATTTGAAGTTTGGGCTGCGTGTTCAACTTTCTATCAGTGTGGGCTGCGTGTTCACTATCTAATCTGGGCTGCGTGTTCAGAAAATTTAAAGTTTGGGCTGCGTGTTCAAATTTCAACTAGCGTGGGCTGCGTGTTCACTATTCTAATCTGGGCTGCGTGTTCAAATTTCAACTAGTGTGGGCTGCGTGTTCACTATTCTAAATCTGGGCTGCGTGTTCAGAAAATTTAAAGTGTGGGCTGTGTGTTCACTTTCGAATTCGGGCTGTGTGTTCGACAAATCAGTGTTTGAGCCGTGTGTTCACCTCTAAACTAATGTGTACTGTGCGTTCGCAATTAATTAATGAGCCGAGTGTTCAGAAATTCGAGTGTTGAAACTACATGTTCAGGATGCAAGCAAAGTACTATGTCATAAGCTAAACTGCGTGTTCAAGCATGGCAAAGGTGCTGAAATGTACGAAAAATACAGAAAATGAAGTAAATACCTCTCGGGCCTCATGAGAGAGGTGATGCTCTGGCTCTCAGAGAAGCAGATCCCCGGGCGCTCGCTCGTCAAAGCTAGTGAAGTGACGGAAGACGGCACGAGGGAGGACATGTGCTGGCGGATTGTACCTCCCGGGAATAAAAGGTCGAGTCCTCGGGGGTAGAGTCATGGGATCAAAATCGTCTCCGGCACCTGGAAAGCCTCCGCCGTGGGGAGAATTGCCCGCCATTTTCAAAGAATCTGCAAAAGGAGCAAAAATGAGCCAAAATTGGAAAAAGTCAACAAAAGTCAACTCTCGGGAAATGAAAAAGTCAACAAAAGTCAACTCCCGGGAAAATCTTCCAAATATTGAGACAAACTTACCTCAAGTGGCGAAAATGAGAAAAGAAGCTCCGAAACCGAAATTTAATCGCTTCAAAGTGTTCAAAACTGAATGTTTTTGCGGAAACAACTTGCGTGGGGCGTTGGAAAACGCGTATGGAACTCAGATCTAGAGAAGAAAGTGTTGTAGGAGGCAAGAAAGGAAGAAGTCTCGGCTGCATTATATAGGCTCCAAGTCATGGGATGAAGGAGCATCAAAAAGGAGGTGAAAATACCAAAATGCCCTCGGATTTGGGCATATGGCCGGTCGGCCACTTTTTCTAGCCGGCTAGCCATTTCCTTTTTGGAAAACCGGCCGGCCAGCTATTTGCTTTTTGGAAAACCGGTTGGCCACCTCCCCCCTCCCATATAACCGGCCGGCCATGTCCCTCACAGGCTCACCTAGCTCCCTGCAAATTTTGAGGAAGATCGGAGTTCCCGGGACCTGAAAAAGTTCAAGAAAAGTACACTTCCGGTCGCGAAATAGCTCCGCCGGGACTTCAGCTTCAAGTTCTGACATATGTCTCATCATCATTCATCGAAATCGAAGTATATCCTTTTTGAATGAGTTGTAGCCTTTCCGGGAAGCGGATCGGAGGCCGCGATCGAGTTGCCTTCGCCGAAACACGCGTTTCCGTACTCGTTATTTCATGACAAACGGGCACCCTGATTCATGCTCATTTTGTACTATCATGCACATAACTTGCATTCTCATGAGCATACTCACATTTTTATGCACATTTCTTGATATTGGCATACCTCTATGTTTGAGCATACGTTGTCACGAATGTTCCACTCTTGCATTGCGATGCATTCACTCACCGGCACTGCGTGTGTCGAACTTTCGGAATCACATTAAATATATGTTGGTAGCATATTGTACTTGTTGCAATTTCTCTCCTTTACAGGCACGATATTGTATGTACGGTTCAATTGAGGCTGGTGCGACCAGACAAATCGCGCAGGTATCGTATCTTCTCCGTGTGAGACGTGGCGGGGATTGAATAATCCTCCGCATTTCTTAACTGCATGAAATGTAGTTGTTGCTTTGCATTCTTGCTTAAAACTGTTGCATCTATTTGCGAATATTTGCTTCATTACAGCTTGCTGCATTTGCATGATCTTTGAGTTATGTTGGGCTTCTTGCATATCGCTTTGCATTTTCCCCCCCTGCCTGCGGGCATGCCTGCGGGCACATCTCTGTTTACTTTGTACGTTTGTCTAAGTCTTCGGCCTTGTCAAAAATGGGTCGTCTCTGGGCTTTGACATTCACTCCCGTCACTTATGACTTTCGAGTTCTGTCAAAGAGGGGCAACTGTAGACACCCCATTTTTGACCGACCTTAAGACTCAGACGTCACTGATTGAGTGCTTGGTGATGTTGCATATTGTGCTCGTTCAGAAGTTTCAGAGTCGCGGCCGTGAGCCCTGCCTCCGGACTTCCGAACCCTCTTTTGTGCTTTGTCTCGATTTGCGAACCAGGCTCAGTTTTCTTTGTTTCTTTTCCTGAGGGGAGGGAGAGGTCCCGTAGACCATCTCTCAATGTCCGTGGGCTACATTTGGTGGCCGTAGGCCATTTTTCCCATTTCGGAGTCCGGTTTCCGGTTTTTCGGGATCGTTGGTCGTGTGCCTCGGTTCGGGACCGCCTAACCATCTCCGTTTGCTCTGATTTTTGGCATACTTCCTATTTTCTCCCTTTTGAGGGACACTGGGGTCTGAGAAACCCACTTCGTGGCCGAATGCCACTTTCGGTGCTTAACAGCCCATTTTCGGGACCCCGAACTGCGTGTTTTGGTCCCCGAGCATTCGTTTTGCAACGGTTTTCGTTCATTTTTGGCAGGTACCTCTGTTTTATCACCAGGGAGGTCATTGAAGGGTGAAAGGCCAGTAATTGTTGCAGCAACCAGTTATACATCCTCCGACGCCCTCCGACGCCCGTTTTTCACACTTCCGGGCTAATGTTGAACACCTTGGGGCCATCTTCTTGAACTTTCAACCACATATTTGTGATGTACACACTTGGGAGGATCCTAAAAAGTGGTGGCCGGCCATTAATTCAATTTGACCCTTTTGAACCCCTCCTTCCGGGCTAATGTTGAACACCTTGGGGCCATTCTCTTCAAACCCAAACCACATATTTGTGATGTACACACATGGGAGGACCCTAAAAAATGGTGGCCGGCCAGTAATTCCATTTGACCCTTTTGAACCCCTCTTTCCGGGCTAATGTTGAACACCTTGGACCCACTTTCTTGAACTTTGAACCACATATTTGTGATGTACACACATGGGAGGACACTATCATGTGGTGGCCGGCCACTAAATCAGCTTGACCCTTTTGACCCCTAGCCGGCCGGCTAGGGGGTGTGGCCGGCCGGCCACCTGCAGCAAAAATAACTGGCCGGCCGAGACCCTCACACTGTGCACCTTACAGCTGTATAGCTTTATCTCCCAGAAAATATCAATATCCGGGGGATATTTTGTGGGGGAAAGTTGCCCTCCTTTTCCCCCACCTTTACACCCCCTTTTTGGCCCTTATAACCAGCTGGTGGCATCACATATAGGGGTTAGAAAATTTGTTCTTCAAGCCTCAAGATCCATATCTCCTTCCATCCTTCTCATTTCCCTAAAAAACCTTAAGTCCTATACCTTGTGTTCTTCATCACCACCAAGCTCTACCATCACCACTTCATTTCCAGCAACAAGGAGAGCTTCTCAAAGGCTAAAGGAGCTGCAAATTGGTTCAAGAAGCAACAAAAGCTTTGGTCTTCAAAGGTAAGTGACATTTCTCCTCTTTTGACCCTTTTTCTTGATCCATTTGTAAGCCCTATATGCTTTTTGTTTCAAGCTCCGGCCCTAACTGAAAGTGGCCCTCTTTTGAGCTCATATTCACTTTTCATTAAGGGCTCAACCCTGTTTGAGGCCTCCATGATGCACTTGCTTCATTAATCCTCTTATATGTCATAATCTTGCATGCTATTTTTGGCCCATGAGTAATCTGTTTTGGAGCATGTTGTAAACTGATAATAGGCTTATTTTGAGCCCCTCTTCAACATTTAAGAAGGGCTAAACACCATTTGGGACTTCCATGTTGTACTTACCTTTATACTCCCCTTTTGGTCCCATTTTTGCATGCAATGGCAGCCTACCATGCTTTTGTTTTTGGCCATTTTACAGTTCTGAAAAAGTTCTTATTTTGGTCCATTCTTCATGTTTCATTTAGGTCCTTTCATGGTTTGGGACCTCCATATGCCACTTCATGTTATATCTCTCTTTTATTCCCCATTCTTGCATGTTTAGTTAGCCTATCATGCTTTTGTTTTTGGCCATTTTACAGTTCTGGAAATAGTCCTATTTTGGCCCATTCTACATGTTTTATTAAGGGTCTTTGGCTTTTTGGTGAATATTTTGCATACCTCATGTTATAGCCACTTTTGAGCCTCATTTTGCATTGCATTTCTAGCATGTTTGTATACTGATTTTGAGGCTGCCATAAACTGTAAATGTGCATATTTTTGGTCCCTCTTCAGTGTTGTAGAAGGGAGTTTTTCAGTTTGGATTTTTCTTATATCACTTGCTTCAGTACCCCTCTCTTGGCCCCTATTCTTGCATGCCATTTTTGCCCTACCTATGCTTGCTGTTTGGCCATGTTTATAACTGTGAAAGTGCCTTTCTTGGGACTGCCTAGCTTCTGTCTTTGCATTACATGTCCATATCATGCATGTTTGGCATAGCTATAGGCTATTTTGGGTGCCTAAATTCGCATTTCGGGACTATTCCATGCATTTGGTGTCATTTCGCCTCATTTCGGGACTGTTTTACCCCATATTTCATTGCTGAAATTCTATTAGAATGATTGCTTTCCATTTCTATGTCATTGCATCGCATTCTATCATTGCCTCGGTTTGCGTGCCCGTGTGCACGCATTTTGAGGCACCTCATTTTCATCCATCGGCATCCTATATGTGTGTGGCTGAGGCTCTCTCATGTTGGTATAAGCCCATATCATGTTTTCCATGTCATTGCATCGCATTCTATCATTGCCTCGGTTTGCGTGCCCGTGTGCACGCATTTTGAGGCACCTCATTTTCATCCATCGGCATCCTATATGAGTGTGGCTGAGGCTCTCTCATGTTGGTATAAGCCCATATCATGTTTTCCATGTCATTGCATCGCATTCTATCATTGCCTCGGTTTGCGTGCCCGTGTGCACGCATTTCGAGGCACTTCCTTTTCATCCATCGGCATCCTATATGAGTGTGGCTGAGGCTCTCTCATGTTGGTATAAGCCCATATCATGTTTTCATGCCATTCGTATTGCGTATGCCATTGCCTCGGTTTGCGTGCCCGTGTGCACGCATTTCGAGGCGCTTCATTTTCATTCATCGGCCTCTTATGTGAGTGTGGCTGAGGCTCCCTCATGTTAGTGTAAGTCCATGTTGCATTCTATATGCCATTTCCATGCCATTGCATTGCATTCTATCATCGCCTCGGTTTGCGTGCCCGTGTGCACGCATTTCGAGGCACTTCATTTTCATTCACCGGCATCCTATGTGAGTGTGGCTGAGGCTCTCTCATGTTGGTATAAGTCCATATCATATTTTCATGTCATTTTCATTGCATTCATGCATTTTCTCGATTTGCGTGCTCATGTGCACGCATTTCGAGGCATCTCATTTTCACAGCATAGTGCATACTAGGTTGTATCTTAGATTGCATTCATGCATTTTCTCGGTTAGCGTGTCCGTGTGCACGCATTCCGAGGCATCTCATTTTCATAGCATTGTGTATGTTAGGATTGTATCTTAGTCGCATTCCATGCATGTTATGCATATTGCATCGTGTTCGGGATAGGAGTTAGCCCTGGCACGGGAAACGAGGTACATTTCGTACTCCGAGTGACGGAATGTGTCTCAATTCCCCAGTCACCGACACTCCGGATCATCCATGATGGAGTTAGGTTTTATTGTGTTTCATGTGCATTCATCCTATATTGAATTGTGCATTTCGATTCCTCGGCCATCATGCCTCGGTATGCGTGATTGGTGGCACGAGGATCGAGGTATGCATATATTTGTGAAATACATTGCTATGCCCCTTTCTTGCTCTCTGTTGCAGCAAAATCAGGAATCAGTAATTTTTCGAGACTTGGCACGCATTTCAAGAATAACTGCTAAACAGAGGCTAGTTGGGGCATCCCGGTGGATTTCCGCGCAAGACAACCCGGACATGCATCATCCATCAGAAGCGAGGCAGTCCCTGGCTTGCACGCCAGTTCTATTTACTTTCTTAGTTAATTCATTAATTAATTAGGAATTTGTAATATTTGAACTGTAATATTTGGACTGTAATATTCTTTCATTTGGGACTGTATATTTATTTGGACCCTCTGTACGAGGGCACAACTGTAATAAGTGTGGGTGAGTGTGATGTATGTCTTCCAACCCCACGTCTTTCTTCCCTTTTATTTATCTGCTTATGATGGTTAGATTAGGGCATATTTCAATTAGCATACAGTATGACAGCAAGTTTGCATTCATTCATCTGTATTGCATGCACCGGGCTCGGCGCATCATACTAACTGCATTGTATTTTCAATTCCAAATTGAATACATGATAGTTGTAGCATTTCATATGCCATTTTAGAATAGCCGAGCCTGCTATAGTTGCATTTTGCATGTGTTGCATTAGGCATTTCTGTATACTTAGGATTCATGCATGATTTCTAATGAGTTTCTATTTTGGCTTGGAGTACTCGGTAAGTTTTATGCTTTAGCATCCTTGCATGCGTGTGAGTGCTGCCATGAATAGCATGCTTACCATGAGGCTATGTGCTTATATGATATAACTGCCTGAATGCCTGTGGGTGGAGGCTGGGTTATCTGAATTGGAGTAAATCATCAAAAATGTTTCAAGCCTACCTGCGGGTGGCAAACCATTTTCAAAAAACGAACATGAAATGTTTTGTTCCAATTCAGGCGATCCAGTCTATACTTGTATGCTGTGCGCATCACATAGTAACCTAGGCTAATAATCGGATTAAGGACACATAAAGTTTTCAAAAATTGATATCATGGTTAGTAGAGGCCAGTCTATGACCGGGCGAGCGGGGGTACTCACGAAGTGACCTTCCCCAATCGTACCCAAGTTCCCGAGCCGAGGCAACTTTGGTGATGACGGACACGTGGCCTTTTGGCACCGAGTCAGGGTTTCCTAAATTTCCCAAAATAAAATATTTAGGTGGCGACTCTGTATCTGGCAAAGCAGTCCATGTTTGGCACTTCTTTCAAAAATCTGTTTTCTCAAAACGATTTGCCGGATTTGGACTCTTTGGTTCAGACTTAGAACCGTGACTACAAAGTCGAGTCCGAGCTGTAGCGAGGTCCCCCGCGGGCTTGTTACAATCGGTGACTGTTTGAAACAGAGAGAGAGATAAGACCAGGTATATGCTCTATGTCAGTCGATGAATCTCTCAAATAGGACGATGAGACCAAGTATATGCTCAAACAGATCCCTCATCTCTCTGTCATCTGTTTTTTTTTCTGTGAATCTGTTTGATGAATCTGTAATTTTTTGATGAATTTGAATCTGTGAATCTGTATTTGAATCTCTGAATCTTTGAATCTGTAATTTTTTGATGAATTTGAATATGTAAATCTTTGAATCTGAATTTTGAATCTGTAATTTTTTTTCTGTGAATCTGTTTGATGAATTGGCTGAGTTGGCATGAAGGGAGAGAAAGAGGGAGGGAGGGAGGGAGGGAAGGAAGGAAGGAGGGAAACTGTTGGTTTTGGCTGAGTTGGCATGAATGGCAAAGCTTTGGCATTTCTCAAATTTGGCAGCTGCTATGTTTTGCCATCAGAGCATCAAAATTCAACACAGCTGTTATATTATAGCAATGGCAGCTCCAATGGCAAACCATTGGAGATGCTCTAAGTAAACAAGAGCTGAACATCTTCTATCCATACTCTAGCATCTTCAAATACTAATGTAGGGCTGGTTTGGCATATCCAAAAAAAATTTAAAAGTTAAAAAGTTATTAAAAAAGTTAAATTTTTTTTACTATTCATCAAAAAAATATAAAAATATATAATTTTACATAAAATTATTACAAACAACTCTGACGTCCCCATTGACACAGAGCTGAATTTTTGGAAAAATTGCACAGGCGGGGTGTACAAACAACACGGTGTTGTTTGGCCTGTAGGGCCCATCACGGGTCCCGTTTTGATAATTTGAATCGTTCACTGTGTAGAACTCGTCGAGTATTATGTGCCTGTTAAAAATCACGTTGATCGGATATCGCTAATTACATGATCAAATCAATTTTGTATAAAAAAAGGATGGTGTTATAGTTAACGGTTGGAAAAAAAAAAAAGAAAACTAATACGATCAGATGGATATCGATATCCGATCAACGTGATTTTTCACAAGCATATAATACTCCACGAGTTCTACACATTGAACGATTCTGATTAGCAAAACGGGACGCATGGTGGGCCCCCACACGCCGAACAACACCGTCCAATTGAATGCTTGAAAATGAGGGAACCATCTCCTAGCCTATATTCTGCGTACGCTGTGCCTTAGGACATCCCACCATACTGCCTATTCTATCACAATCTTCTCCTATACACTAATTTATACAATTTTCTAATACACATTTTTTTCGTAAAAAGTCAAAATGTTATCTTAAACAACCATTTTTTTTTCCTCAACTTTTTAGTCCAAAAATTCAAAAAAGTGCATTTATTTAGGACATCCCAAACAACCCCTTATTTTAAAATTATTCGAAAGTGCATGAAAATAATGAGATTTCTAAGGTTTGGAGTGGCTAAAATACTAGTTTATTTTATAATTATTAAAAAATGTATGAAAATAATGAAAAGAATTCGAGGTTGTGTTTGGTGGAGTTTTGAAAATGTGATTTCACACTTTGGTTTGAGTACTGTGTTTGGTTAGAATTTTCAGAAATTGATTCCATACCCACTTTTAAAAACACATTTACTCGGTCATCCTTCTAAACATCCCCCCGGATGTTCAACCGGTTGATTGGAACAACTTTTTTTTTTGGGGGCAATTGGCACCTGTTATTTTTATATTTTAAATAAAAAATATTTTTGGAATTTTTTAAAATTGTTTATGAGCTTTGAATAGAATTTTGAGTTGTGTGTTTGGTTGTGAGTTGTAAGTTTTTGAATCAAACAACTTTTTAAATTTCAAAAATTCAAAACTCTTTCCAAAACTCATAACCAAACAAATTTTCTGTTTTCAAATTGAGAGGGTAATTTTTGGGAAAGAATTGGGCCGAGCTGTGAGTTGGGCCCTGCGGCCCAAAGTGTGAAGGAATCGGTAAGAAGCCATAATGTTATTTCGGCCCAGTAGAGGTATAGATACTCCGGTCCAGGAGAAGTGAAGTTATTCCGGCCCAGGAGAGGTGTGGTTACTCCGGTTCAAGAATGTGTAAAGCAACTCCGGTCCGGTGGCAGTTTGAAGTGAGTCCGGCCTTGCATTTAGTCCGGTCGTGACATATTATGGTTAGGTCGGTCAGAACTTGCTACTTGGAAGTTTAATCTAAACACACCATGGTTGAACAGGGGAAATCCGAGATAAGGAGTTGGAGGAGAAGACCGAGCTAAGGACAGTTCGGCCTTCTCTGTGGCTCTGCATAGCCAAGCTTATTTCGGTCATATAGTAGTTCGGCCAAAGTGAAAACCATCCCACTTGGTTTAAGCAGTGGGGGAGGGTGAAAAAGGATAAGCATTATCCTTAGGAGTATGAATCCTAGGAGGACTCTGCATGGAGAAGTACAAGTCCTACTAGGATTGTGCCACAGGAAACTTATAAAAGCTCACAAACATCACCTTGGAGGAGGTAATTGAACATAATTCTTTTTGAGAACATAAAACTTTGTCTATCTGTCGAGCTTACTGACTTAGGCATCGGAGAGGTTTCCGGCACACACCCGCCGGCTAGCTCACGTTTGTCTTTTCAGGTGATAAAGCGACGTCGTACGGAGGAGCGTGGACTTGGTCAACAGGATTATACGAGGAGAATTATTTCCTCCCCGCACACAAATCATAATTCCAAAACTCACAAACTCAAAGTATAACTCTATTTTCAAATCATAATTTTAAAATTCTACCAAACGCTACCCAAAATTTTGGAAAGTAAAGGTAAAATTATTTAGATTTTAAAAGGATTAGAATAAAAATATACAAAATTTAAAGGGTCAAAATACAATTTTTTTTTAATAATTAATATTCAAAATTACAGGATAGACATGAGATTTTCAACCCCTCACTACAAGAAATAACACCTTTGCCGACTAAAAAATTGGTCGCTAAAAGCCCATTTTTAGTCGGCAAAAGTTATCCGCAACCAATTTTTTTGGTCGCTACTTTGGTTGCCAATTGAGGGTCTGCAAGAGTAATTCATGACCAAAATTTTGGTTGGTCGGGAAAAGTTGGATTTTCCGACTAAATTTTTAGTCGCTAAATATATCATTACTGCGACTAATCCATTTTGTCGCTAAAACACTTTGGTCACGAAAAGTGATATTTTCCCGACCAAATATCTTAGTCGCCAATTGTCACATTCCACGACCAAAAGGTTTGGTCGCCAATTATCACATTCGACGACAAAAAAGTTTGGTCGCCAATTGTGACATTCCACGACCACAAAATTTTGGTCGGCAATTGTGACATTCTACGACCAAAATAATTAGTCGCTAATTGTCACATTTCATGACCAAATTGTTTGGTTGCCAATTATCATATTCCACGACCAAACATGTTTGTCACCAAAAGAAATGTTTGCGCAACTAAAACTTTAATCGGCAATAGACCTATTCGCGACCAAATCCTTTGGTTGCCAAAATTAATAATTTTAACGACTAATTATTTAGTCGCCAAATGTGCTTGGTGATACACCGACTACTTTATTTATTTATTTATTTTTTTGTTACAGGAACGACTACTTTATTTAGTCGGCAAAAGTATTAACTTATCTTTCCCGACTAATCAATTGGTCGCCAAAACTAAAAAAACAAAACCAAAATTTGGTCTCCAACATCCATCAAAATAAACCTGTAATTTATAATAATCCATCCAATTTATTCAATATAATCTGTAATTTACAAAAATTATTCAAACCAACAAATAAATTGAATCATGAATATTCAACAAAATACATATATCAACCATTTCTGAACCTGTTTAATTAAAGTCAGCAACTATTATAAGTTTTCATCCACAAATAATTCCAAACTACATATTCATCTAGGATAAAAATTTAAAACATAACAAGTACTTATTATTATGTTTTAAATTTTTATCTATGTGCATCAACCAAAAAATATAACTAGTAGTCTACCAAATATTTTTCATACACACCCATCCAAAAATATAACTACTTGTGTATCCAAAAATATAACTACTAGTCTACCCTAATATTTAAAATGGATATCTTCCCTCTTTAGCAAAAAACTGCTCCTTGCATTCCTGAGAACAAAAAAGAGTTTCTGCTGCTTAGCTGACCACGACCTCTTTGTTGACATGAGAACTGCAAGGCCAACCATCGGCTATAGCCATCATATAAATATTGCTCAAAGACAGAATAATTCTTTTAAAACAACATCTCCCCAAGACCGCCATTGCCCATCTTCTCCAAGTCTTCTTGTGACGATACAGTTTTCTTACCACTACCGCCACTCTTATCATATGGTTGTGCTATCTTCCGTAAAAATTGCACATATGGAAGAATAAAACAATAATAATACACTCAAGTTCAACACTTATGAATTTAAAATTGTCAGTTTGTACTCAGTTAAAGCCATCTTAAGCTTCCAACACTGAGTTTCAGATTAACTAATATTTGAAGTTCTAGTTTAGATGTAATAAAGGAAAAAAGTGAAATCTAACACCTAAATTGGTCCTTTTTCAAAACAGAAAACTGGCCATGTTACCCCATCTGGCCTCAATTTTAGCTTTCATAACAGTCATTATTTCCGCATTTAAAATTATTCCACAGAGGAATCTGTTGCAAGGGGAACCTAATCACATTTCCTTGTTATTTAGAACTATTCCTCATGAATACTGACATAGACCTGCAAGCATTCCCTATGAAAAATATAAGAACTACATAGTAATAAGCACACACCTCTCGTGCTATATGCGTAGTGTCACGACCCAAACCCGCCCCTATGGGTTTAGCACCGTAACCGGCCAGTAATCCGTGATTACCGAAGGCTTGCTTAACAGTAAAGATAGTAATACAGAGCACAGGGGCTGGCAGAAGCCAAAACAGTAATAAAAGATGTCCAATGAGCTGTGACAGTCTGTATGCAAATAGACTTTTCATAACACATTCGTAATCAGAACAAAAGCAGTATGTATATACACATATACAGGCATTCGGGTTAGGGACCAAATCCCTACCATAACAGTACAGTACAAGTCTATACAGTCTATACAAAATAGAGACAGAAAGGGGAAATCTAAAACACCCCGGAGTAGCCCTAGCTTGAAGGACTTGGAACCTCTCAGTAAGGCACAGTGGCTGGCTTGACAAAAAGGGAGTTAAACCCACCGCTCTTAGCTCCGGTCCGGTTCCTGGACACCTACATATATAAATAAACAGTAAGCTAAAGCCCAGTCAATAACATATGCGTAAAGAGGTTAGGAATGAATGTCCTTTCAGTATTAAAAACAGTCATTTGAACAGTATATCGGTTATTCGATCATAGTAGTCATAAGTGGTACATCCAATAGCAAATAATACAGTAGGTCTTAACAGACCGAACAGCCAGTTGATGGCCATCATATCAGTAAACAGTAGTGGTTCCAAACATGGGAACTGACAGAGATCTCTGTGACAGTAGCAATACAGTTGATCATTCAGAAAATATTCATGATTGAATATATCTTTACAATATTGTTACTCATAGAGTTTTGGGCTACAGATAGGCTAGTGAGCGTCCTCGGATGCCAACTCTACAGAGTTACAGGATGAACACATACTAAGTTGCACGTTTGGGAAACAATAACTTAATCCCTATCTTGACTCGGTGTGGTTCTACATCAATATCCTCATTAAGATGCCTTAAACTAGGCCTAGGAATGCCTAGGATGGAATGAGGATGCAAAGATGCACTTTAAAACACTTTTCAGAATTTTCAGAAAACAGGGGTCTCGCTCGAGCGTGGCTTTCAACGCTCGAGCGGACATGCAGACAAAGGAGCTCTGCTCGAGCGTGACTTTCCTCGCTCGAGCGGACTGCAAAAGTACTGGATGCATGAAATTCACGCTCGACGGGCGCTCGACCCCCCGCTCGAGCGTGAGACACAAGTCCTCGCTCGAGCGTGCATTCCCTCGCTCGAGCGGACTGTAAACGCATGCAAAGTACTAGATACACGCATTTTACGCTCGAGCGTCACTTTACTCGCTCGAGCGGACTGCATGAACTCAGAGTGTACGCTCGAGCGTGGAGTTCCTCGCTCGAGCGTGGATGCAAAATCTGGAATTTCCAGATTTGTCTCCAAGCATGAAACTCAACATTCAACACATCAAAACTTTACCTCTTGGGCCCATTTTCTGGAAAAACACTTTAAACCCATAATATAACATGTTTTGAAGATCAATTTGTAAAATCAAAGCCCAAGGGTGAGTCAATTGAACCCATTTTCAAACAAAACTTCAAGAACATGATGAACATGCAACATGCATGAATTTAATCAATTTCAAAGCTTCCAATGCATGATCAAATGAGTCAATTCACTCCAAACACATGATGAATTCATGGACTATAGCCCAAATATGGTCATGCATGTGAGGATTCTAAGAAAACAACCTCAAAATTCAACAATGTATACATGCATGCATAATTTAAGCTTCAATTCAACATATTAGAACCAATTCTAGACTTAGATCACTAAAGACTCATTAACCATGCATGGTACAACTAGAATTCATAATCAAGAAGATGAATATCCTACCGTAGGTCCTCAATTTCAAGTCTAGGAGCTCAATTATGCAATCTCTCTTCAAAATCTTCAAGCCTCCAAGCTAAATTTGTTGAAATCAAGTTTTCTCTCTCTCTCTCTCTCTCTAGTCGGTTATGGCTGAAGAAATGTGTGATCAAGTGTAATAAAACTTCAACATTGTCTTAGGTAGTGGCCCACTAAGTGACAAAATGGTAGATAAGTCCAACTAATGTAATTTAGCTTATTTAGTCCAATTTAATCATACCAAATCAAATTTCAATTAAACATACCATAAAATCACATAAATTCTAATTAGCATAAAACACTAATCAGTTTCGGATTCGGCTGCCGATAAGGCCTTCAATTTGCAGTTTAATACATAAAACATGAACTGATCATTTAGCAGTCAAACAAATAGATTTGCATTTAAACTAATACACTCAATCAATTAGTTCAGAATTTCAGTCAATCAGTCGCTTAACATGCTTAATCATAGGTTAGCACTAATCAGTGGTGAGGGTTGTCACACATAGCCATATTAGAACTCAAGTTTAGGTGAGCATCACGTAAATGTGACAGTATCCATCCAGGCAATTTAGAACGTTTGTCATGACGGCTATACCTGAACAAATTAGAGATGGTCATCAAAACATAGAAGGAATAAAATTCCCCCAAAATGACAAGTTAATTTGCCAAACAAATGGTTAACTGTGAATCCTCCAAGCATTGCCATGATGAAACAAAATCTAGTTAACATGCTTTACAAACTTGATGCCTTAATTTTTTGGTAGACAGTACCTTACATACTAGCAAATATCAATAGACTTAAGAATAGCAAATTACAGCTTGCATGCATTTGGCACTAAGGTTTCTTCCATCAAATGTTCCTTAATAATATCCTCCCAACATTTTTGTTGGTTCCCCACAGACTGGATGGCCAACAATGACATTGGTAGACTATTCAGTCAACATAATTTCACAACTTCCATTTAGCTTGGCAAGCTATCTAAATTTAGTACTTTAGAATTATTTATCGATAGATGAAGCTAATAAGAAGACCAATCTAAATTAACAAAAAGTGCAGAATCTACTTTTAGCAATCAAATGCCAAACATGGATTTGATTGTCACGAACTTTTGATTATTTAGTTACACTTCTGAGGTACATAATATCTTTGATTGATAGGTAAAACCCCAGGACTATATACATGAAGTAGGACCAGTATTAATAATTCCATAAAAAGAATACCTTTTGTCAGCAAAGATCATTATCCCATAATCTGCCTTTGAACGGATAACTCGCCCCACACATTGAGCAGCTTGTCTCTGAATAAATGTAGTCCCATTATTGAAGTTCATAATTATTTTTCCAAAAGAAGAAGAAGAAGAAAAAAAAAACATAATTATCACACAGCCAACACGTGCAGTACAAAAATACCAGAGCGTCAAAAGTCAGAAAATCGCCTTCCTTTATCTGGAAAGTCTCCCTCTAATACTCCAAACGTGCAATCAATATTCTGCAACAATCAAGAAAATAAAGCTTAAAGGATCAACATGCCTAGGCAATGAACTTCATAAACATATTTGGACACAGCTGCTGATATTTTCAAGTACCAAGGCTGCAAAACAGTCGTAGCAAATCACCTGCTTAATGTATACTGAAAAGGGACCCCAAACATGATAACAAGTCTACCATAATGTCTTTCAAAATCAATACCTTCTGCCATTTTTCCCCTACAAGAATACAGTAAAATAACAATCATAGAATCTCATCAAAACCTGATGTTTCTCTATCAGTATTCAGTTGACAATCAAATGAACTGTTTCAACATAGACACCCCATTATTATTTGCTTTAGTAAATTTGTAAAACCATGAGAAAAGCATGCAGACAAATTTTTAATTTTTTGTCCTGAATTTCAATAAATAGCAGGGCTTACTTTGCCACAATGTCACACCATAATTTCTGATTAACCTCTCCATTCTAATACCAAATGAAATCGAAAAGGAAGAGAAAAAATGCCATGCTCAACAACGGTTCATCCAAAAACCACACTCAAATCAAACCAATTCCATTGTTCCACAGTCGGTCATTAACCAAGACAAAACTAACATTGAACTCTACTACTATTGGCCAAAACAATTGAGGACTTGCGTAAATCTCATTTCACATCCAATACCCATCATGAAGATGCTAGAAAACCCTAAAGAAGAACAAAAAGAGTAAAAAATAAATTTTCCCACTTGATGTAGAATCTATGTAAGACTTAACTCCAACAAGACAAAATTCCTAAACAAACGAATCAAATTGTAACTTAAAAAAATTACAACCCAACTCAAGATAGTCCTCTTAGAATATAATGACTTTAACCAGAAAACGGATTATAAGCAAACAGAAATTTTTATGAGCATATAAAATCACTATAAAATTTACACCACTATAAAATTTTTATCAATTTGCTTCCACCACTATAAAATTTCTAAACAAAAGCACTGAAAATTCCAGAAAAGGCGTCTGATCCAGTCAAAGAGTTGAACTTTCAGAATGTAAAGACTAACGAATTATAATAAATTCAAGCTGATGAGACCAATTAAACTCTAATAACATCTTCCATGATGAAATAAAAAATAAAAACACAAAACAAAACCAAAAAAAAAAATAGAAAAACAAACTAACTCCACCACCAAACATTGCACTACTACATCCAGATTAGCAATAGCATCAAAGTGGTTGTTCAGAAAGAAAAAGGGGCAGTGTAATTTACAAGCCACTTATCACAAGCATAGAGGACTGTATTTAACATATTCTCAAACAATAAAAAATATTCCATCCACTCTGAAATAATGATATCCACTTGAGCAACTGGAAGCTCAATTTCCTCAACTTTTCCATTCAAAACTGTAATAACTATAGTAATTAAAATGAGAAAACATAAAAAGGCCAAATCAGTTAAGAAGTAGAAGCAAAAACTGAAAAAAATTATGAAATTCATTGTTCCTAGTGACATCACCATCTGAAAAGCCGTTTACTTTAACAATCTCTTGTGCCATGTTTGCCCCTGCTTTTGCACAAAATAGTGACAAAATTCCAGTCCCGGCACCCACATCAAGGACTATTATGTCCTTGAGCAAGAAATTATTTTTATAAATAACATTTTGGTATGTCTTAGTTCTCACTGCATCCTTTAACATTTCCAGCAATGCCAAAAAATCAGTAAGAGTAAAACATTGAATCTTGAACAAAACAATAAGTAGAAGCTAAATATATGCCAAACCTAGATTCATAATCAGGAGAAAAAATAATTACCACTAATAAAGTGATCAAAGGTGACAAAAGATATTCAAAAACACAAAAGAAAAGGAGGGGGAGCAAGCAAGTGATAGATGGTGTGAGCTTTACAATTCTAGCAATGATTGCAGTTGTATTAATCTTAGCCACCAAAATATGCAGTTATGCCAGTGTAAAGTGTGTTAAAGGTAAACAAAGAAACTACTTCCAAACACCTAATTCAAAGAAAGGAACTAAGAATTTAAAGTAGGATCACACCCCTATATCTCACAAAATTGAACAACCAAAGCTAAATTCATAATCTAAAAAAAGGTCTACTCAACCACCATACATATAATAATAAAGTTCCACAATCAAAATCAACTGATTAAAAGAAATGAACACAAACCCTAGAAGACAAATTGACAATCAAACAAGAAACAGAGTATGGTACAATCAAACAATCAAGAAAATTGAAGAAAGTTGGGAAAATGTGGGTAAAATTGGAGAGACATGCCTGTGATCTTGTCATTTACAGCTGCATAGGAGGAAGAATCAAATAAGTAAGAGAACCCAACTCCAATTGGTGTCTCCAAATACAACATATTTGTTTTTGCGGACCAATAAGCACACAATCACATGAAATCAATTCTTAGAAGCCAAATCATCTATATAACTTGTAAGGGTATCATCTATATAACTTGTAAGCCAAATCAATTCTTATACATAATGTAGAGAAATGCTAGAGACTTCAAAATTTAGACCCACAAATTCATCCGCAATGATGTGGCAAGGGAGTTGGGCCTATGTACTTGAATGTGTGACAAATCAAAAATTGACATCTATCGTGCACATCATTGTGGATCAAATTGGGAGAGCATTTTTTGGGGTCTTAAACATTTTCCTAAAATATATTAGGTTGCATGCAAGGTGTAAAAATGTATGACACCTTTTGTATAATTAAATCACAATGCAGAGATGCAGGCCCATAACTAAAAGTGTGGCAAATGCTAGCATGGTGAAAAAAGTCATTGAAAGGTGATGAAAGCTCCATCTCTGAAAATGATAAGAGCACCAACAAATAAACCCCAAAATGTGGCAGTACAATACTGACAGCTCAGAGCACCCAACACTCTGCATGGAAACCTATAAAATGGGCCAAATTACCATTATCAAAGATGCTTTAAGAAATTCATCTCGTTTCCTTAATTTCTTTGCTCTCTTTACCCATGTCCACTTCATTGCCTCTGCTCACAAGGCACCCAGTATGGAGCAAGCCAGGAAGCTAGCCTCCCAAAATCTATTCTTTTTTTCACCATCAACCCCTTTAAACAGGGACACAAAGCCCACTCATATGAGTTCTTGAAGCAGAGCCAAAAAATCTCAATGCCCCATAGGGGGCATTACGCTGATGAGGAAGAGTATCAAACTCTTTTCAAAACACTATTTAAAAAAAAAATCAAAAAAAAAAATTTATTTTATTTTTTAAAATTATTTTTAGAATCATGATTTGAGTGTGGAGTCATGTTTTGAGTTATGAGTTTTGAGTTGAGTTTTAAAAAGAGAAAATTTATTTGGTTATGAATTTTGAAAAAAGTTTTGAGTTGTATTTGAAATTTTTTAGATTTATTTTTTTAAATATTAAAAAAATTTCTTAATTTTATTTTTTTAGGGTAAATATTTTATATTTTAAATATTTATTTATTTATTTTAATATGCACTATGTTTCATACATTTGTGTGCTGTATTTTTTTAAAAATATTAAAAATTTTACAAATTTTTTTTTATTTAACTATATAATTTTTTATAAATATTTTATTTTATTTTATAAATATATTTTTAAATATTTTAATTTTTTTTTTGTTATGTGTTTGATTACGATTTGAGTGTGGAGTTTTGAAAATAGTGTGAAGTTTCAAGTTATGTGTTTAGTTATGAGTTTTGAAAACGCATAACAAAACAAATATTCTCTTTTAAAAACTCAACTCACAATTTCACAATTAAATCATAACTTTACACTCAAATCATAATTTCAAAACTAAACCAAACGGAGCCTTTTTAAAGGGATTTTAATGCTCATGTAGGTTTCCAATGAGAGGTTAGGAAGGATCTTCGGGAATAAAATTTTCATGTATATAATTCTACCAACTATGAATTATCAGTGAATAGGAACGACAAGCTGGTAATTACAGTAGATGTCCCAATACCAAAAAAATAGCAAATTGAAGACTCAAATTTTAAGAGCAACAGTTTGCTAGTTCGCACTAGTTTGAAGCTATATGCATGAAGTCGAACAACATGTGAGAAAAGAACTTTATCATTCCCAAGAAAACTTTTTTTTAAAAAAAAGGGAGTCCAAAATGCAATATACATACAGATTTAATGACAGAGCAAAATGGGCAAAGATGCAGCACGCCTAGCAGCCTCATGTGATCCTTTTATCTTGTTCCTCAACGTCCTACATAAACTTGTTGTTAACTAATAAGCATGGTAATATTTTGAAGAGCACTATAAGGTGCACACATTACATCTTTACTTGCGAAAAGATTTATGAATCAACAATGAGTGAGTCCTACCTGAGATGACACTGTACAAAACTTATTAGCTATTTTGGTCACCTTGGAACTCAATATAATATTAGTTTGAAAACAATTCCAAATATGGCCAGAGGGAGCTATCAAATGAGATATTTCAGAATCATCTCATACGAATCTTATTTTATTTGGTAAATTGGTTATTTTCAGCTTGGGAAAACAGTACATATAACAGAGGAACAAAGGGGAAATGAGAAGGAAGATATTGCATTAATACTTTGAACCAGGAAGCTAACCACTTAGACCAACAATAGCCCTCAAGTTAACAGGGTAAGCGATCCCATTTCCATATTTTCCCTAGGCAAAACAAGTTGCAGAGTAGAGGGCAGTTGCAGCACCCATACTAAAACCCCCGATACCAAGTTTAACTATAAATGAGTTAATACAAAAATAAATAAATAAATGAAAAAGTATAGAATTCCTAAACAACACGGTGGTAATTTATTCATGATAGTTGATGAAACTTTTTATCATGATAGATAAATGAACTACTAACTAAACACATGGAAATTAAGTAATTTAATGGCCTATAATCAATGAAGTAACAAGGCAGAAGCTTACTATTAGCAGGCTCTGTAGCATCTAAACCTTCGAAATCATCAGGACTATCTTCTGAAAGTTCTCCAACATCAAACCCTAACACGAAACAACAAAAGAACTTTAGATAATTGTATCAGTATCTCAGCATTGGAAGAAATCTAAGCTTTAATCTTACATGCAGTGCGAGGGAATCCACCAAGTATAGCCACTGGGAGAGTAGGAGCAGTTGGGCATATCCACTTGATCTGCATCATAGAATTTCAGCATAAAAAAATGATAAGTACCAACTAAGTTTTGCAAAAATCAAAGAACCATATACCTGTGCATGGTCACGAGGCTAAGCATAAAGTTCAAAAATATTTCAAGGGATACGTGTCCTTACATTTGGAAGAGCAAGTTTTTCCAAGAGTTGGGACCAACTGCAATAACAAACACAGCATAGAATAAACATTCTAATTATGTGATTCCTCAACTGAATATAGCCTAAAGCATCAGATTTAGACAAATATATTGTAGCAAACTTACTTAGAAGTTTAGATTAGCATAAAAATAGTAACTCGCACAAATCCTGCTGAAAGGTAACGATATTGAAAACTCTAAAATTGAATAATTTGATACTATAATACGGAATACAGAGGCACAAAGACTTGTATGGCAGGATATGAAAAAGAAGGGAATAAAGAGGCACAAAGACTTGCATAGCTACAGATCTCTTGTGCAAGTTTCGAATGTGGATGTTTAAAATGTCAGGATATCTAGTATAAAAATGCAAAAGTTTTGCTCATCTCTTGTATTCCTTTATCTAATGTTGTGATAATCTTCATTTTTGTATTTTTCAGACTATGCCTGAAACAATCTTTCAAAGAGCTTTATTTGCAACAAAACTCTTCTATCTATAACAATACATGCCCAATTTTCTATTCTTTGAGACAAAACTCTTCTATCTATAACAATACATGCCCAATTTCAACTTCCAGTCCAATAGATCCCAATGAAACTACCAGATAATGTGTGGCACTTGAAAACAACCTCATTAATGAGAAGCTTCTAAAAGCACACTAGAATGATGCCCACCGATGCTTTCTAGTGCTTTGTTTTAAGTAAACACACACAGCTTAAGACTGTCTAGAATCACTTCAATGATGGTTTTGGTATGCTTCTTGCAGAAGCCTTGAAAGCCTTTTGATTTTAACCCTAGGGTTTCAGCCATTAGCATCCATTTTGTACATCAGTGGGGTCTATGTAATTAGCTGCTGGAAGACTCGAACTACCAATTAATATCAGTTCATCTATTGTGATACACTTTGAGATCTTTCCGAAAAATTGATAAAATCACAAAAGAACAAAAAAAATAAAATAAAATTATAATACAAGATTAATTTGAATAATGAAGGGGACAAATGTAAATTTTCATGCATTAGTAATTTTGCATAAAAAAATTCAGTTCATATAACGTTCAAGATTCAATGGAATATTTATTGCTCAAATTCTCAGCAACCAAACAGAGAAAAGAACCCCACATTGACTATTTGCTTCATTTTTTCATCAAAAAAAACAAAAAAAAAAAAACCTTTATGAAATTTTTTGGGAAACAAATAGAAAATTGGAGTGATTAGAGGAGTACCTGAGAGGGAGGAGAGAGTCGAGTTCGTACTGGATCTCATTGTGAAGACAAAAAATCATTCCCCTTTTCTCATTCCCCTCCCCTGACCTCTCCCTAGCAACCCCTTTGGTAACCATCCTCCAGGACCAAACTCAGCAATCTCCTCGCCTATCCTCCACTTCGACGATCCAACTACTCCTTCCCAGCCCCTCTGCTATCGCAGAACCATGAGAGAGAGAGAGAGAGAGGGGGGGGAGAGGGGGAAATCCGAACATACCTAGATCAAAGCAAAGAGAAAAGAATAAGAAAACCCTTCTCTTTCGAATCGTTGATCGCTACTGGCACCGAACCAGTCTTGCTGCCGAAGAGATAGCACCGTTCTAGGTCGAAGTCTCACCGCTGCCCAACCAGTTTCCCTTTCTAACCCTTTCTTTTCTCCCTCTCTTATTTGCTGAATAGCAACATAATTTTTTTTAAAAAATATTTTTGGTGATTGGCGCTACAACATTTTATTTTGGCGCCTATTTTTTTTTTTGGATCATATCATTTAACGACATAAATTGTGCGTCATGAAAAGTGAAATATGTTTAACGGCTGGTATATGTGGGCCGGGTATAGTTGATGTATTAACGACATGCTATATGCACGTCATAAATTTTTTTTTTATTTACGGCTAACATTGCAAGCCGTAAGTAAATCATCATTATTAGCATTCACGGCCTACGCAATAGACATGCCGTGGTTGGAAAATTATTTACGACATGAAAAAAAAAAAAGTCGTAAAAGTGAGAAATCGCGGCTTGCATTTACTGTATGTCGTTAATGTGGAGCCGTAAAAACTCAGTTTTGTTGTAGTGAACAGTCTCATACCTAGAAAATTGCTGGTAACTGAGTTGGGGTTGGCCAGGTAGTTGATGAATTTTGTCCGATGCAGAGACAGAAGATGAAGAAGAAGACTCTACTACTTCCATGGAAAGGGTAATTAGTTGTAACAGAGATGGGGTATGGATCTGCAATCTATGTGGATCACTCACAGATTTGTGTGGATCGACTCAGATCTCGGCCTACGGTTGTCAAACCTACGCTGGAACATGGCTGACGCCGCCGTATCTCGCAGCATCGGCTAGGGTTTTACAATCAGAATTGTGTGTGTGTGTGTGTGTGTGTGTGTGTGTGTGTGTGAGAGAGAGAGAGAGAGAGAGAGAGAGAGAGAGAGAGAGATGAAATAGAAGATGTAGGGAGAGACGGTGGTTCTAGTGGCAAAGTAGGTGGGGAGGAGACGCGTCGCCGGAGGGAAGGGGAGGCGGTGGTTCTGTTTTGCGTATTTTAAAGAGGGAGAGGAATGGGTTTAAAGAGAGATGAGGTTTGGTTGTGAAGGAGAATCTGTGTGAGAGAGTGAACAATCTGTTTTTGTTTAAACAGAGAACAGGCGGGCGTTATTTCCCTCTAAAATTTTCACACCTTTGGCGACTAAAAATAAATTTGGTCGCCAATTAATTTTATAAATCATTTGAAACGACTTCCTCAAAATATTTTAGTTTTTTGGCGACAAAAATATTTTTTAGTCGTTGAAAATAAATTTTTTGCCACCAAACTTTTGGTTGCCAAAGATAAAATTTAAATTTTTGTTTTTCATTCGGCGACTAAATAATTTTAGTAGCCAAAACTAAATGTACATCGACTAAAACATATTTTAGTTGCTGAAAATAATTTTTTGGCGACCAAATTTTTGGTTGCCAAAGATAAAATGTAATTTTTTGTTTTTCATTCAGCGACTAAATAATTTTGGTAGCCAAAACTAACTGTACACCGACTAAAACATATTTTAGTAGCTAAAAATAAATTTTTGGCGACCAAATTTTTAGTTGCCAAAGATAAAAAGTAAATTTTTGTTTTTGATTCGGCGACTAAATAATTTTAGTTGTCAAAACTATCTATATTTTAGTCGCTAAAAATAAATATTTTACGACCAAACTTGTTTCGAGGGGTGTGGTAGAGAGAAGGCTGAGACAGATCAGGAATCGAGACGAGGACTCAAATCTGATTCAGATCTCGACGATCTTTCGGATTCGGCGGAGGCACCAGTGGAGGTGAAGGAGGATGAGCCCAGCTGGTGCGGTGGGTGTTTAGAGGGGAGAGAGAGAGAGAGAGAGAGAGAAAGAGAGAGGCACTGGCAGTGAGGTGGGGGTGAAGGAGTGTGACAACCCCCATCTCTGATTAGCATTAATTCATGATTAAGCATGATAAGTAATTGATTAAGATGAAATCATAAATTGATTACATAAGTATGTTATTTTAATTGCATTCTTATCTGTTTGATATAGGAAGGTCTGTTCGTGTTTTGATTTTTAATTTGCGACTTGAAAGCCTTATCGGCGACCGATTCAGAAATTGACTCGATTTTTATGCTAATTAGGAATTATAGAATTTCATGGTAAGTTTAATTAAAATTCAATTTGGAATGATTAAATTAGAATAAATAATGTTAAATTAATTGAATCTAGGTTATTTACACTTTTGCCATTGAGTGGGCTCGCTCTAGATCATTGTTTTGTTCCTATTTCATATATGTTTGACACCTTTAGCCTCCATCTTCTTTCACAAACTATGAGAGAGAGAAAGAGTTGGAAGAAAAGTGAATTCAACAAGAGAATTGCTTGAATTTAGAAGTAATTGAAGAGGATTTGGAAGATTAGGCTTCCACACTTGAAAATTCGAGACTTAAGTTAAGAATTCACCCTTTTAATTGTGAAATTAAGTTGTTTCATGCATGGCTCATGGAAAAATTGGAGACTAAAGTCAAGAAATAGCCTAAAGAGTAGAATTGAGAATCAATTCATGCATGCATGTCTATATCATGGAATTTTGAAGTTGTTTTCATGAAATTCTTACTTGCATGCCCATTTTATGGTTGTACTCTAGAATTCATCATGTTTTTGAATTCAATCTTGTATTTGATCATGCTTTGGAGCTTTGGAGTTCATGAGAACTCATGCATGACATGTTCTTGTCATGTTCATAAAGTTTTAATTGAAATTTGGTTCAATTGGCACACTTTTGGTCTTGAATTTTATGAAATGATCTTTAAAACATGTTGTGTTGTAAGTTTCTAAATGTTTTCTAGAAATCTGGCCCAAAAGGATGAGTTTTGGCATGTTTGATGCACGGTTCGAAGCTTGGGAGCAAATCTAGAAAACCCGGCATTCGGCTCCCTCGCTCGAGCGAAGGATTCCACACTCGAGCAACCACCTTTGTTTTCAGACTTTCACTCGAGCGACGGAACGCTGGCTTAAGCATAAATCGCAAGCTCTCAGGTTTCTGCGTGTGCAGACGCACGCTCGAGTGACGAGACCTACGCTCGAGCGAGGAGCTATGTCTCACGCTCGAGCGAATATTGTGTGGAGATTTTCAGCAACCAGTACTTTTCACATTTTGCAGATCGCTTGAGCGAAGGAGTCCACGCTCGAGCGACCACAAACATTTGTCATGTCCGCTCGAGCGAAGAAAGCCATGCTCAAGCGAGACCCCTGTTTCAGCAAATTTTGGCTAAGTGTTTCAAATACATTTTTGCATCCTCATTCCATCCTAGGCATTCCTAAGTCATGATTAAGACTCCATAATGAAGTTAAAGGCTAGAAACACACTAAGATTAAGTTATGTTCAGTCCGAGTGTGGGAATTCAACGTATGTATCTATCATGTTATGTAGGTCATGCGCCTCGAGATAAGTGAATTGCCCACTTTGTCACCTAATTGGAGCTACCAATTACCTGTGAGTAATAACTCTATAAAGTTTTGTTTAACTTTAATTATTTTCTGATGATATGAGATGATGAGTTTCTAAAATGCTATGTTTGTATGAATGAATGATTGTCCAATTTTCTTTGAAACGTAATTGTGGTATCCTTAGCAGAGGCCCTCGCCCAGGGGACATAATATTGTGGCTCATGGTCATAAGGCCCTAGCCCGGGGGAAAGAATACCGTGGCCCAGGCCCTCGCTCGAGGGAAACAATACCATGGCACAGGCCCTCGCCCGGGGTAAATAATACCGTAGCCGATGTATAAGATATGTTACCCGGTACCGGAGGTTCTTTTATGGAACTTGATATGGTTGACCAAAAAGACATGTTTAAGTAAATGGACGTACCACACATGACTGAATAAGGACAAGACTATGATTCTATTTCACTATCTGTTTATGATCCTGAATTGTTATGAGACAAGTTATGGACACCATTCGTTAAAGCCTTTACTTTGTTATTATTCACTAGGCTGTCGCTCACTGTTTATATTATGTATGTAGGTGAGCAAGCTCACGACCAGGCCCAGAATTGATGGCCTAAGTTTCAGTTTTGTCAGCCAACCATTGTGCCTCCCGAGGAGGTTCCGTTGAAATCAAGTTTCATGGCTGTTTTTGTAATCACGATAAGCTATGTTTATACTCTGTTGTGTTTGGCCAAAATGTCTGGCAATGTATGTTGGGAAGTGATGTGTGAAGTTTATATCACTGTTGTAAAAATTTTTTAAATTAACCGTTCCATGTATATCTGCACAGCTCCATGGATTATGCATGTCTTAATTATTTGCTTCCGCAGCCCCTGCTATGTACTATTACGCCAAGAGGCCTTTGGTAATCCAAGGATTACTGGCCGGTTACGATGTTAAACCTATGGGGGCGGGTTTGGGTCATGACAAGGAGAATTTGTGTGAGAAAGAGAACAATCTGATTTGTTTAAACAGAGAACAGGCGGGGACAATTGGTTTCCCTCTAAAATTTTCACACCTTTGGCGACAAAAGTAGTTTTTGGTCAGCAAATGTTAATAATTGGTGACTAAAATTTTGTTGTAGCCAAAGCTTAATTAATAGCGACTAAAATATTAGTCGCCAAAGGTATTAATTTGGCGACTAACTTTTTTTTGGTCAGAAAAATAAAATATACGACGACTAATTTTTTTTTGGTCTCTGAAAATAAGTTTTTGGCAACCAAAATTTTGGTTGCCAAAGATAAAAAATAATTTTTTATTTTCCATACAGCGACTAAATAGTTTTTGTAGCCAAAACTCAATATACGGCGACTACAATATTTTTAGTCGCTGAAAATAAGTTTTTGGCGACCAAAATTTTGGTCCCCAAAGATAAAAAAATAATTTTTTATTTTCCATTCAGCGACTAAATAGTTTTAGTAGCCAAAATTCAATATACGGCGACTAAAAATATTTTTAGTCGCTAAATATAAGTTTTTTGGTGACCAAAATTTTGGTCGCCAAAAGATAAAAAATAATTTTTTATTTTCCATTCGGCGACTACATTGTTTTAGTAGCCAAAACTCAATATACGGCGACTAAAATATTTTTTGTCGCTAAAAATAAGTTTTTGGCGACCAAACTTTTGGTTGCCAATTCCACAACCAACTTATTTTTTATCTTCCGCGACCAACTTATTTTTTGGTCGTCAAAATGTGACCTTCCGCGACCAAATTTGTAATTGGTCGCCAAAATATGACCTTCTGCGACCAACTCATATTTGGTCGCCAAAATTAATGATCATTCACGACTAATTAATATTTGGTCGCCAAAAGGTAACTTTTAGCTACCAACTTTTATATTAGTCGCGGAAAGTGGTCGCTAAAAGTGCAAATTCTTGTAGTGCCTCCGTCCACCAATATATATGTGTGTTGTGCTTTTGTTGGACTAAAATGTTTTCCATGGAAACAAACAAGACAAAATATTAATCTAACTTTTTATCATTGACAGGAAGAATAAAAAACATACCCACTCATAGAAGCCAAGAAGATCTTGCAGAGTAAGTTGAATGACAAGGGAGCTGAGTTCTTTCTGCAGATGTTAAAGGGCCAAAAAAAAAAATCAATTGATATATGTGTAGTGACTTTTTTTTAAAAAAAATTTAAGCATACATAATAAAAACTTATTTCACGAACTGTTTTCATGAAAAATTTCTGAAAACAATAAACTTTGTATGAAACATCAAAAAATTGTTTCTATTTTTTGAAACAGATAAAAACAACGAGTGTATTTTTATTCTAAAAAAGATGAAAAATAGAAAATGAAAAAAAAAAATATTCAAACTAATTTCCAACAAATTTATATTAAAAAAAAAAACCTGACTTTTAAGGAAAGATAAAAAGTTGTTTCAAATCTTCAAAAACTGTCGAAAATGAAAACGGTTTTCAAATATTTCATTGGTGGAAACACAAAAATGAAAACAAAAAACTAAAAAAAGAAAAATGATAACAAAAGGAGGGTGAGGGGGAAAAAAAGAAGAAGTGATTTTTTAGAGGGGGAACCTCTCAAGGAAGAAAGAAAAAGGAGCCAAGGCAAGAGTGGCAAAAGCTTGGCGATAAGCACCGAAGACATAAGGGTTCATTCCATTAGCAATGGCTACTTTGGAGAACAACACTGTCCCTGCACCCACCAAAATATTGCATAGAATCATGTATATGTATGGTAGGTTGCTCTTCATAAACTCCACACACCTCTTCATGTTTCCCTCTATTTCTCTCTCTCTTTGTCTTTCTATGGTTGCTGCTGTTCCTAGGAGATCTCTAAGGTTGGATATGGTTTTGTATTGGTTGGCTGTTGATTGGGTTTTGTATTTTTTGTTTGGAAAATGATGTTCAGTCCGAATCGGACTGAATGCTTTCGATGTGTACTTACCTAACTCATTCCATTAAGGAAACAGTAATGCTGGAGACCACTGAAAGTGGTACTCTAAAACATCATTAATGTGTTGGCATCTATTTTAAAAATAAAAAATAAAAAAAATAAGCACAACAACACTGTGGCAGTGGATAGGGCCTACTGCTACATCATTAGTGGTAGCACTAATTAGTGCTCTTGAAATATGATTCGAACCCCCTTTTCCCCCACTCCCTGATCCCCTCTCTCTCTGATTGGTTAGTTTTTGCTTTTTTTTTTTTTTTCCTTCTCTTCCAAACACTATCTGCCACGTGTGTGTATAGGTGGTGGGGGTGATAATTGGAGGAGATCTCAATCACTTTCCTAGTGCTCTCACTCATTTTCCTTAAGGAAAATAAGATATAAAGGTCAACTTTTTAGTTCCAATGATTATAAATAAATTGATTGGTGAATGATTAAAGTACAAATGTAAGTACAAATGTGACATAGAAATGACTTAAATATTTTAATAGAGTGTTATATTACTGAGTTTAAAAAACAGATTTAATTTTTTAGTATGAATAGTAATACTCATTGGTTAATACTTTGTCACAATGTTTTAAAAATCGGACCGGTGAGTGAACTGGAAAAATAATCGGGTGGACGGGTCACCGGCTCAACCGTCGGGTTGAACCGGAATCGAACCGTGACGTCATAAATATATCAAAATTATATTTAAATAAAAATATAAGTAATAAAATTAAAAATTAAAAATTTTAATAATCTTAAATATTTCTCTTAATACTTTTTTTATTAAAAAATATAAAAATATATTTAAAAATATTATTAATTTTAATTTTAGAAGAAGAAATCAAATATTCAATATTCCCTTTCACTCCATATGATTTTAATTCAAATAATTTGATTGAAAGAAGAGCAAAAATTTTGGATGGATATCAAAATTTTAAGTTTTCCTCTAATAAATTTGATTGAATCCCACATAGATTTCTTGAGTTTTTTTGGAAGAATTTTTTCCTTATAAATACATAGAAGCTTTCACAATAATTTCAAGCTCTCAATGGGATTCCTCACAAGATGAGACCCTTAAAAGAGAGTTTCCAATTAAATTATTATTATATATATATATATAATATAATATATATATATATATATATATAAAATAAGAAAGAAAGAAAGAAAGAAAGAAAAAATACAAAAAAATACAAAAAATTCGTTTTATCAACCTGGTTTGGCGGTTTGACCGCCGGTTTTTCCGGTTCTCTCAAAATAGGCCGGTTTTCCACTATGACCGGTTCAGTGGGTGTACCCAGACCGGAACCTCAATCGGTCGGCGGTTCAACCGGTTGAACCGGCCGGTCCGGTCCGATTTTTAAAATCATGCTTTGTCAATCCTATAATGTTAACCAATTAAAGTGTGAAATGATAGTGAGATGTCGGACATTATATTTGGTTGGGGGATTTAGTAAGGAATTTGGAAAAGAAAAGAGAGAGAAAAAATTGTGTAAAATTAGGTAAAATGTAAATATATTTTATTTACGTTTCATCTGCCTTTTTCCTTTCTCTTTCTAAATTACATCATAAATTTTCCAATCAAACACAGTAGGAGTGTGTAGCACCGCTCTTTTTGTTTTGGTTAGTCGCTTGCCAACTCTTGGCATAATGCTAAAAATGATTAGGTTTGTATTTCGATGCTAACTTAGATATCACAACAACATATAAGAGATTTCGAAACTAAATATTTTGATTCCTAAAAATGAAAATTTTGTTACAAAAGACATTTAAGGACCAATTTCCATCATCGTGAGGATAGTCGTTAAAAGGTCTTCCCGAAAAGTCAAAAACAAGCCTTTTAAGGACAATTTTGAAAATGTCACTAATAAATAGACTCTTAAGAACAAAATAATTTGATCTCAAAATGATTTATTTTTTGAGACAAAAAATTTGGTCAAAAAAGGATATTAATTCATCACTAATATTTAATTTTTGTTGCTAAAAATATAATAACGACACTTTTTGTAACAAAATTATTTGGTCCCTATAAAATAATTTTATCCCTAAATTTTGATTTTTAAAACTTTAATTTTTTTTGTAGTGTATGATGGATTTGTATTTGTGTGATGCTTTTGCACTCACATCTCTTTATTCATGACTCAGTATTTTGTATTTTGATTTTACAATAATAATTTTTTTTTTTTTGGTGATAAAAAAAATAAAGGTCCAGATATTTGGAAACACACAAAATCTCTTAAGAGTTTATAAAAGAGAAGTCTATCTGGCTAGAACCCAAATTCAACTTATAGTTAATTAATTACTTAATTAATTTGTTATTGTTTGAATTGTACATAAATTTAGAATTTTTTTAGTAGAACTAAGTTAATTAATTTGTTAAATTAGACTCTATTTACATTTTTTTATATAAAATCATTAATAATATCAAAATAAATAATTTTTTAATGTGAGAGAAATAATAATTGAAGAACCAATATACCACTATAGTAGTCTTCACAATTTCTAAATGAGAAAATAAAAATGTGAAGTTTTATATTGTGAAACTTGTATATATATTCAATATGAACTAATCTAAATTACTTTAACATGATCCGATAACTAATAATTTATATATATATATATATATATAATTTGGATTTCCAATTATTTGATGTCTTTACCAAAGTCCACCTAAATTTAAATCATATTTCTAAATTTTTGCCTAAGAAATATTTAGTTCAAGTGTTAAAAAAATTCAAATTAAACTCAAATAGCTCGGATTTTTTTTTTATTAATATATCCGAGATTGCTCAAGTTGAAGCCATCTAAATTACACTCCCTGGAGTTGATGTAATGAAGTCAAATTATGTGTCAATTTGATCCTTGTAGTTTACATAATGTGTCAATTTGATCCACGTCAAAATTAAGCAAATTAAAACAATAAGGACCAAATTGACATATTGTGTAAATTACAGAGACCAAATTGACATATTGTGTAGATTTTCTATTCACTAAACTTAATAACCGTTATTTATTAGACTAAAATAACATAATCTGTTAAATTAATGGACAAAATCGAGCAAATTGAAACAACATGAACCAAATTGACACATTGTGTAAATTATATGGATCATTTGCATAATTTACCCCTTAATCTATTATGATGAATAAAAACAGCCTAAATATTAATTGTGTTTGACATGTAAAACTAAGTGTAAATTTATTTATTTTTTTATTTTTTTAAAGGATCATATTTGGAGCAGGTTTGTAAATAAGAAGCTATTAGAGTAAGAAGGATTCAAATTCAGATTGGCCATTATCAAATCTATCAAATACGACTTCAAATTAGGATATATAGTTAATCGGGTAGGATTTTTTTCCTGGATCCGGCCCGAGTCTGTCCGTTGCCACCAATGTAATTAGTCATGCCGGCATGTCTTATTGAAATTATGTACGAGATTTTATAAATTTAAAAAATATATATTATAAATATTTTTAAGTAATTTAATATTTTATCTTGTGGTATATTTGAAATTTATAAGTTAATTTTTATGTTTATAACTTTTTAAATTATTAGTTTAAAAAAATTAAAAAATATATAAATATCTATTTAGTATAATTTTGATAATTTGTATTAAAAAAAGTTAAACTTGATTAAATGAGATTAAGGGGTGGTTTGGGATGATCTAAATAAGTGCACTTTTTGACTTTTTGTGAAATATGAGTTGGGTATGAGTTGGGTTTGAAGTGATGTGGTAGAGAGATGATGTGACTTAAATAAGATGATGTAACTTAAATAGGATAGCGACTTTTTGACTTTTTTAGAATACCCCAAACAATACAAATTTAAAAGTTATAATCAAGACAAATATATAATTTTATTATTAAATGTGAAATGAAGTGATATTTAACAATAATTAATATGAAGTTTTTATTATTAATTCAATAATTTAAGTTACATTTCTTTTGATTTCAATTTCATAACTAAAAATACTATATGAATATAATACACACAAACATTTCTAGTCTTTAAAAATAAGAAGGTTTCAAAATATTTTCAAGCTTTCATCATTTTTTTTTAAATTTTTTTTTATCAAATTAATTTTAAATTTGAATAAATTTTTTGATTAGATATGAATTACTTTAATTTTTTCATTAAATTTTTATCAATTTAAAAAAAAATTCATTCTTATATCAATTTTTTTTTCTTTTCACCAATTTTGATGGAAAAAATAATAATTTTCAACGTTTCATCTTTTTAAATTTTTATCAAATTATAATTTGATAAAAAAAATATTAAGAGTTGAAGATTCACTTAATTATAATTATAGTGAAATAACATCTTGAAGTAGTTAAAGTTTGAGTATGTGGTTGGTTGAATTGTATAATTTAATTAATTCTCTTCTTATATTTGTTAAAAATTGACACTTATGACTACAACATTATAACTCAGATTACGGAAAAAATTTGAGGTGTCAAACATTTTCCATTTGTAAATATCCTACATATTAAAAAAAGGAAAAAAAAAATGTCTGTAGCATTTGATAACGTTAACGTTTTTTGTTTATTTTCACAAAAATTTTATAAACTAGTTTCTGTTTATTTTTAAAAAAACATAAATTACAAATGTGTTTGATTTTAACAAATTGTTTGAAAATTTTTAAAAACATAAATTAAAAAATATGTTTGTTCAGGCCTAAAATATTTATATTTATTTTTTATTGTTTATGATAATGGGATCATACCCATTATAATTGAAAAAAAAAATTAATTGAAAAAAAATAATTGAAAAAAAAATTGTTATTCAAAATTTTAAATTTCTGTTTAAAAACTAATGTAAACTCATTTTTTTAGTTTACGTTTTTTCCTCAAATTTTTAAACTGAGACAACCATTTATAAATCAAAAAAATTATCAAACAAGTTTTTATGACAGTTTTTAAAATTTTTTTAAATATAAATTGAATACTGAAAATTAAATGGTTACCAAACAGACCTAGCTTTTAGATATGTGTTATCAGTTTTGTTTTATGGACATAAACAATTGATATTTCAATTTAAAAAATTTAAAAGTAAAATAAAAAATAGATTGGGTTTTTTAAAAATAAAAGAAACTATCTAACTCTTCTATATAATATTTAAGATGGACTATATCATCACATAAAAAAATAGAAATTATATTTAGTGATTATCCGTATATATTATGCTATTATATACAACTATAGCTGTAACAAATTAACTATAATATATATGAAAAGTTATATTAAGTTTTCATTTTCAATTAATTAAATTATGATTAACAAATTAACAAATAGCAGTAATGGTATAATGAGATAAAAAAAGGATAAAAATAAAGAACATAATGATATTTAAAAATTTTAAATTACCTAATTATACAAAAATCTAATGTTATTGTAAAATCTTAAATTCTCAATAAATTTTCACATTTTCTATAAAATAACATGGCAATAAAAATAAAAAATTTGATACCCATTTTTTTATTTCAATTTTATGGTTTTCATTGAAGAAAACAAAATCCGATCAAAATCATTGGCTCAGAACAGACATAAATACTTCAATTGCAATCATAATCACCAATAATTCTTCTCCATCACACAAACCTATAAACAAACACATAAATCTCACTAAAACCGAAACCAAAACCAAACCAACAGTAGAGAAAGAGAATCACACAGGAAAAAAAATAAAATTAAAAAACAAATAAATTTATGGAGTGAGTGAATGTTACCTCCAACAACTTAGACCTCACCTAATCCAATCCGTTAGCTTCTCTACAGTACCTGCGAAGTCTAGAAGTTGGGATGACTGATCAGATTGTTCTTTAAATAAGACATGAAAATTGATTAATTTATCTCATTAAGTGATTTAAAATTTTGATAGATATACATAAGAAAAACAGATAATTATATTACTAAATCATAATTCAAATTTAGATATTGTCATATTTTTTTGACATCCATATCTAAATTCTTATCTTTTTTTTTTATTTTTGTGTGGTTTCTATTTATTTATTTATTTATTTTCAATTTATTTAAGATGGAGTTGTGGGTTTCTACTTTTTTTTTAAAATTTAATTTATCTGTGATTTCTATTTGATTTTAATTATTATTATTTAGGTAAGTTATGATGAGAGTTAGATATGTGATAAACATGTAAGTTTTATTGATTTAAAGTATGATGGTGGGAGATATTTTCAAATTAGATTTGTTTAAATAAATTTTAAAATTTAAAATTGGATATTGAGCTGCAAAAGAAAGATTTTAACTGAATAAAAATGAAATTTATTAATTTTACTTGTTTGTATATCTTTTTTTCTTTTTTTTGGTTATGTTATATTATTAGATATTCACAACTTTCATGAAAAATATTATCTGATTTTTTGGGAAAGAGAGAAGGAAGACAAGTTTTAATATTTATTTATTTTTTGGAAAATGGGTGAGAGAGATTATGAAATATTTTTGTCATCTTTCCATTTGAAATCCATAAATTAAGGGATAATTATTATTTATAAAATAATTAAATAAATAAATCAGTCAATAGTTTTTTTTAATCTATTTTATAAATTGAAAAATCAATAATTTTAGAAAATTGATTAATTTGTCTCATTAAGTGATTTAAAATTTTGATAGATATGCATAAAAAATAGATAATTATATTACTAAATTATAATTCAAATTTAGATATTGTTATATCTTTTTGAGTTCCATATCTAAATTATTATATTCTTTATTTTTGTGTGGTTCTATTTATTTATTTTTTTTCAATTTATTTTAGATGGAGTTGTGGATTTCTATTTTTTTTTTTAAAATTTAATTTATCTGTAGTTTCTATTTGTTTTTAATTATTATTATTTAGGTAAGTTATGATGCCAGTTAAATATGTAATAGATATGTGAGTTTTATTGATTTAAAATATGATAGTTGGATATATTTTTAAATCAAATTTGTTTAGATAGACTTTATAGATTTTTAAAATTTAAAATTGGATATTGAGAAGCAAAAAAATATTTTAACTAAATAAATAAAAATCAAATTTATTAATTTTACCTGTTTGTATATCTGATTTTTAATTTTTTTTTTTTGTTATGTTATAATATAATATATAAGATATAGATAGATATATTCACAACTTTTATGAAAAATATAATCTATTTTTTTAGAAGAGAGAAAATGAATGCAAGTTTTAATATTTTTTTTTTTTTGAAAATCGGTAAGAGAGATTATGATGGAGAGATTATGAAATATTTTTGTTAGCTTCTCATTTGATATTCATAAATCAATGGATAGTTATTATTTCTAAAATAATTAAATAAATAAATCAAACAATAGGTTTTTTTTTTAAAATCTATTTTATAAATTAAAAAATCAATAATTTTAGAATGAGAGTTTGGATTTCTTAGGAGGCTTGTCATTAGAAACTCATTTTTCTTATATAATATATAGATAAATAGATATAGATATAGATATTTATATTTATTTAGATATTTTTTTAAGGGATATTTACCAATAAATCTCATCTCACAAACAAGTACTCCAATTAGTCTCAAGTTTTTTTTATTGGTCTGTTAAGTTCTATTAGCGCAGTAACCGCAATATCGTACTGTCCCAGTTCCACCGCCCACTTCAAGATTCGCCCAGAAAAGTATACCCTCTCAAACAAAGCTTTTAATGGGAAAGCTGTGAGGACGATTATGGAGTGGGCGTGAAAGTAATGCGACAACTTCCTTGATGTCATCATCAAGGTTAAGGCCAGTTTTTCCAATGGAAAGTACCTGGTTTCTGCGCCCAGCAAGGTCTTGCTGACATAAAAGATGGGCAGGTATTGGATTCCTTCCGCTCAGACCAACACTACACTAACTACGTGCTGTGAAACTGTCAGGTAGAAAAAGAGCTCTTCTCCAGGTATTGGGGTTACTAGCAATGGTGGAGAAGACATGTATTCTTTCAAACTCTTTAGGGCGCGGTCGCATTCTTCATCCCACTCAAACTTGGCCTTTAGTGCTTGGAAGAATGGCCGACATCTGTCTGACGACCGACTTATGAATCGGTTGAGCGCAACTGCCATGCCAGTGAGATGCTGCACTTCTTTTACTGAGTTGGGCCTCTCTAGATCCTGAATTGCTTTGATCTGAGAGAGGTCGGCTTCTATACCTCGGTTGGTCACCAAGAAGCCTAGGAATTTGCCAAATCCTACGCCGAACGCACACTTAGATACATTAAGGCGCAACTTGTTCTTCTTTAGGATCTGAAACATCTCATCTAGGTCCCTAAGATGGTCCTTCTCATCCCTGCTCTTGACCACCATGTCGTCGATGTAAGCTTCTATTGTTCTGCCTAACAATGGTTCAAACATCTTGGTGATCATCCGTTGGAATGTTGCCCCTGCGTTTTTTAGGCCAAAGGGCATGACCTTGTAACAATACAACCCTCTAGAAGTTGTAAAAAAATGTGACCTCTTGGTCTGGTTCATACATAGCGATCTGATGGTAACCTCTATACGCATCAAGAAAGCTAAGCCAGTTGTGTCCTGCTGTCAGATCTACCAATTGGTCTATCCGTGGGAGGGGAAAGCTGTCCTTTGGGCATGCCTTGTTGACTGTTTTGTAATCCACGCAGACACACCATTTTCCATTCTTTTTTGGTACTACTACGGTATTAAAGATCCACCTGGGGTAGTGCACTTCTCTGATGGCTCCTGCCTCTAGAAGGTTTCCCACTTCTTCCGCCACTATCTCGGCATGGTGGAGTGCTGATCTGCGAGTGCGTTGTATAACTGGTCTGGCAGTTGGGTGGACATTTAATTGGTGACAGATGAAGTTTGGATCAATGCCAGGCATATCATAAGGTGTCCAGGCAAACACTTCGATGTTAGACGTTAAGAATTCCATGACCTCTATTCTCTCAGTACTGGACAAAGACGAGCCAAGCAAAAAGAATTTTTTTGGGTCTTTTTCATCTATTCTTACCTGTACCAAGTCTTCCACTGCCTTTTGTTCAGCGGCTTTGCCAACATCTGCAAACAACTTATTGCTCTTCGGTTCTTCTACCATTTGTACATATCCCTTGGCAGCGCGGCTGCCATTTACTGTAACGAAGCATTGTTTGGACATAATATGGTCTCCAAAGACCTCTTCAATTACTCCGACTTCGTTGGGAAACCACATTACTTAATGGTAGGTTGACGCTACCGATCGCATGGCATGCAGCCATGTCCTTCCCAAGATTATGTTGTAAGTGGAAGGGACTTTCAATACCCAGAATTCCACCTGTTTCGTCATGCTTCCTGCTCTGACTGGGAGGATTATCTTGCCAACTGGCCACTCTGGCATTGAATTGAATCCGATCATGGGGGATACGGCGGGTGCCAAGTCTTTATCCTCTAGTTTCAGTTGTTTGAAGGTTTCGTAATACATTATCTCACATGAGCTCCCTTGGTCAATCAAAATCTGTTTGATGTTGAAATCCTTGGCGCGGAGAGTGACAACTAGTGCATCGTTGTGAGGGCAATATATCCTTTCCAAGTCTCTGTCTGAAAAAGATATGACATTCGTGGCCTCTGTTCTCCCTTTTTTGGTGGCAGGTTGTGCACTTAGCACCTCCCTTAAGTGCTCAGCCTTCTTAATCATTTCCCTGAGCTCACATACTCGCTCAGGTTCGAATACCCCATGTATTACGTTAATCACGCCTTGAGGTGGGGTGTCGATTGGCCTTTTGTTTGGGTTATCGTGGTTTTGGGGGGCTGGCTGTGTCCCTCTTTCTATGTAGTAGTCCAGGTGCTCAGCTGCCACTAACTCCTCCAAGTGTTGTCTCAACGGCGTGCAATTTTCAGTGCGGTGCCCCTTTTCATCATGGAAGGTGCACCGGGACCTTTCGTCATAGTCCTTCTGTGCTTCTCCCAACTTAGCTGGCCATCTGACGAAAGGTTCATCGCGTATCTCATTGAGAATCCGGTAGATCAGTTTTTTGAACACCGTTGTGATGGTAGTGGGGACTCTTAACCATCTTTTGTCTGAGTCCTCTCTGTTGGCCCGCCTGCCTCGCTCATTCCTGCTGGGGCGTTCTACCGTATTGACTTTTGCCGCAGTCTTTTTATCTGCTATCGCTCCTGTGCCAGATTTTGTTTTAGCACGGGCGCCATCCTCCTTCACCAGAATATGCTGGTACACTCGCTCCATCAAGGCCTCCATTGTGAGGGGTGGCGTCATAGTTATGGAATCCCTTAACTTGTTTCCGACTGGTAGCGCCTTTTTGTACTGCGCGATGGCAAGATTGGTGGGGCAATCTCCTATCTGGTTGAAGGTCTCCCAGTAACGACTGTTGTAGGATCTCAGCGTCTCCTTGTCGCCCATGTCAATGGAGAGTAGTTGATCGATCTACACTGGTGTTTTGGTGTTCATTCTGAACCTAGTCACTAATGCTTCGGCCAACTATGCCCAGGAGGCGATGCTGCCTTCTGGTAGCCTTTCGAACTAGGTTAAGCCTAGGTCGCCAAGGCTGGATGGGAATAGAATGCACATCAAAGCCTCGTTCCGCCAGTATACTGTCATAACCTGGCGAAAGTGGCTTAGGTGCATGTAGGGATCTGTCTTCCCTTCGTAAGTCGTAAACTTAGGCTGGAGGAAGCCGGAAGGTAACGACGCATTCTCAATTACTGGAACGAACAGCGAGCTATGCAACCTTGCTAATGCTTTGTCCGTTGGTTCGTAGGCAAGGCGCGGTATTGGCATTCCTACCTCGATGCTTCCGTGCATCCGAGGAGCCAACCGCTGAAGGGCTGAAACTCTGCGCGGGTCGTGTGCCCTGACATCCTCCTTCTACCATGCCCTTTCTTCAAGCACAGTTCACAAATCAGACGATCTGGGAAACTCCGTCTGCCTGGATGACGTCTGGTGCGTGCGCGAGGGCCGATAAGTGCTTCCTTCAGTATATGACCTCTCAGGTCTCATTCTCTTAGACCTGGAGTAACGAGTCCTGGACGTCCTTGTTTGAGTGTCGCTTGTTCTAGGCCTCTTACTCTCTGTTTGTGATGGCGTGGTGTGTCTACCACGACCTTCCGAGTGGCGAGGGGGTGTACTGCCTTTGCGTCCCTCTCCTGTCGCCACCCATTTTCCTTTTATCTAGCGCTTCATCAACTCCATGTCCGCCGCCATCCTTCATATCAACTCATCTTGTTCCTTCACGTGATCCTCTAGAACCTCAGGGTCAATCCTCCGCCTCTGCCTTTCGGGGCTCTGAGAGTGACGGGAGCTGTTACCCCGCCTTCCCCTTGTATCCCTCCGGGGCTTCTGTCGCTGGGGTTCTAAATCCGCCATGGAAGGGATAGAAGGCAAACCTTCGCGCCTCCCACCCCCCTCTGGGGTTTGTCCGTCGATAGCGGACTGCAGTAAGTCTTCATTGTGCACCATTGATCTCAACTAAAGAGGAAAGCTTGATCAATAGGTTTGTTCTTTGTGGAATTCCCACAGACGGCGCAAATTGTACGAGCACGAAATAATTCTTCTCGTATGATCCTGTTGATCAAGCTTGTGTTCCTCCAAACGTCGTCGTTTTGCTACCTAAAAACACAAACGTGAGCTAACCGGCGGGTGTGTGCCGGAAACCCCTCCGATGCCTAAGTCAGCACAATAGACAATAGACACAAAAGCTCTGTGAATTCAGGAATCAAAGTTGTGTTACCCCTCCATAGGTGATGTTGTGAGCTTTTATAAGTTCCGCGTGGCATAATCCTAGTAGGACTTTTATTCCTCCATGTAAAGTCCTCCTAGGAATCATACTCCGAAAAGATAATGCTTATCCTTTCACACCCCCCTCACTGCTAAAACCAGGTGAGATGGTTTTACCACGGTTGGATCTCAATATGACTGAGCTAATGTGGCCATGCTAAAGCCGCAGACTACATCGAACTCCGACTAGCTCGGTTCTTCCTTTCACTGCGTGTTCCTCGGTCTGACATACTCCAACTGGGTTGTTCATTCAACACCGAGCTAACCAAGCACAAGGTAAGAGTTAGCTCAGCACTCCAATGCATAATGCCTAGATAGCTCGACTCTCCCAAGCACAGTGCCTAGCTAGCTCGGCCCATACCTGCTTAGCCTTTTAGACCGAAGTAAATCTACTTTTACCTCGGTCCATCTCGCGGCCCAATTACCAAAGAAGTCTCCTACTCAGCTCGGCCCAATTTAGACATAAATTACCCTCTCATATCCTGAGACTTTTTTATGATATTTTGTTTGTCTGGGGGTATAAGATTAGAATATCTAATTCAAGTAATTCTGATTCAGTCTTTTTGTGGTATTTCTAGGTAGTCTTTGTTTGCCAAACTTGTTCCAATCTCTGTTTTAGGTAATACTGTTTTGGAGAGTCTTTCTTGCTGCTGAAATGGATGCAGAGATAAAGTTGCTCAAACAGAAATGGGGTTGAACACTATCTGAAACTGCTGTCCATCTGTTGCTGCTGCTGTCCATCTGTCGCGAACATAAAAGAGCTTTAATTTGTTCTTGTTTTTGTGTGAGCATGTATGAGGGTTAAATGAGCATTAAATGTTTGCTGAAATTATTTTTTGTTTATAGTTGCTAAAATTGGGCTGAAATGTATCTTATGGCTTATATTCACACTGAAATTGTGTTGAATTTGTTGTTTATAGATGCTGAATTTGTTGTTCAATCTAGTATGTAGTTGGTTCAATAAACAAATAGGAACATTGCCCACCACAGGAACAAGAAGGAAATGACTAATTGTTTTTTTTTTTTTCCATCACTTTTAACACAAATTCTTTATAAAAAAAAATGAACACTAATTCCAACATGAATATCCCCATGAACAACCAAACCCATGATTCATATTAATGGAAGCTTACTGAACATCCAGATATCTGGTTCATTTGATGGGAATATGAGATTGAAAGAGAGAGCTCCACCAACTAGAGTGACTTGCCATAATTTTTTTTATAGAGCAAATTTTAGAATAGGAAGTAACACAAATTCTGGGCCACATTACCATCACAGTCAGTGGTAAAAGCATTGTAAAGAAGTCCTAATTCTCCACTAGTTTCTGCCTAAATACACATCCAAAAAGAGGGTGTGTTGACATATAATTTGGATGTTTTTCAATGCTACCCTCTTCACTTGAATTCCAACATTGATATAATTTCAACACACACACACTAACAATTTCAACACACACACTAAATTTCAGCAACAAGCCATTAACATTAACAATTTTAGCAACTTTTTAGGAACATGAACATCAACCTTTGGTACAACAATAGTTAACAAAATGTGGAACATTTCTAGTGTAAATACAAGCCATAACACACATTTCAACCCAATTTCAGCAACTACAGAAGCAACATGAACAATTTTAGCAACTTTCCAGCAACTACAGCAAGATTCATCAGTTTCCAACAGCAACAACAACAGCAACATGAACAATATCTGCTATAGAAAAAAAATTAAATAAAAGGAAAACACATAGTAGCAAATTGGAGAAGTGGTAAAACACAATTAAACAATTAAAACACACAGGTTTTCTAATTTTTTTAAAAAAATACAATTAAACAAAAGAAAATTGGAATGTAACCAAAAAAAAAATGGAAGATATCCAAGTGCATTGCATAATCTGTGTCTCTGTTTTTTTGATAACATTGCATAATCGAAAACACAATAAAAAACTCTCTGTGTCTCTATTTCTCGCTGTCGTCGGGAGTGGATCGCCGGTGAGAGTGGGTCGCGGGTGAAGGTGGGTTCGGTGGAGGAGTGGAGGAGAAGAGGGCTAAGTGAGAGTGAGCTTATACAAAAAGCTGTAAAAGCTGTTTGTTGGTTTGGACGGGAAACGAAATTGAATTTGTTTTAATTTTTTTTTTTAATAGCCGTTGGATCTGCAACGGCTGATCTCAGCCATTGCCAGTAGGAAATGAAGGAGAGGCCTCAAGGAGGGGATCCGGACTCTTGCTGATGTGTGTGACACTCCATCATGTGTCACGTGACCCACCTCACGTTACACCCGTCAACTTAGTTCCCCCATGCTACACATACCTAAACCCCCTCCTTTCACATCCAACTGTATCACATACATCAATTTGTACATTGATGGCAATTACGTCCTTTCACAAAGGATGGGACCAAACAGAACATTAAAACAAAAATGGAACCAAATGGATCATAAGACTAATATTTGGGATTTATTGGTAAATTTTCCTTTTTTTAATATACAAATTTTTTTATAGATTTTTTATAAAAATAATTTAACAATCCCATTACTAACAATAGTGTATGTGAGAAGTTGAAAAGTGTGTTACAGTAATATGAAAGAAGCCAAAAAGACTTGTGGGTTAGGAGAAATCAATAAATGCTAAGGTTTTTTTTTTTTTAAATCAAAAAATTAAGAAATTAAGATTGGGATATTAGAGCTCCCATAAGGCTTATGGTTTAGAAACTTATTTTTCTTTATATAATATATAGATAGATAGATAGAGAGATAGATAGATTTAATAAGAATTTATATTTGTTTTAGATATTTTTTTTAATACACGAATTATTTTTTTTATAGATTTTTTATAAAAATAATTTAATAATCTCATCACTAACTGTGGGGATATATTTTCTGAATACCAACACGTGGCAAGGTGACACCGACGTGTTAGCCGAGGTGCCACGTGTCCTGGTCGTGATGCCGAGGTGATCTCGGCAAGGCCGAGGTTATCTCTGAAGATATCGGAATCCGAGATAAGCGGATAAGGGACAAGAGTCCTAGAATGAAGAGGGAACTCAACTTGGATATGGACAAGAGTCCTAGATTGAGAGAAGACTTCAGTTTGGGTAAAGATAAGACTCTTGGAGAGTTTATTCTAATCCCACTGGGAGTCCCAGATTAGCAGTAATCCTAAGTCCATTAGGGCCAGGCTCCTATTGGGACTAGGATTGTATTGGCTATAAAAGAAAGGCACCCCAATGGGTCTAAGGTATGCTTTTGATACTCAAGCTTGTGAGTTTAGTACTTGATTTATCTTTGAGAGATATACTGACTTGATCGTCGGAGTGCCCCCGGGTGGTCGAAACCACCGCGGGATTCTTATATTTCTGTTGCAGGTCAGTCAGGTGCCATCTATTCTGCCAGTGCTCTCCAGCTGGTTACTAAGCGGGCAGTGTGGTCGGAAAATCACCCACACAATTTGGCGCCGTCTGTGGGAAAGAAAGAAGAATAGATGGCCAATGACGGACAGAAGGATCAGATTAGAGACAATGCTCCTACTGGGAATAGGAGACCTATCGATCTCGACATTGAAGGGGACGATCGCAACACAGAAACTCGTGACCAGAGTCACGGAGTGAAAGACGCCGGCCAGGAAGGTGACGCACCAAAGACAATAGATCGAAGCGGATACTACAACGAAGATGACCTCCAGGTATGGAAGGATAGATACCTGCGGAGGAACGAAGACCCTTCCAGAAGGGATGCAAAGACAGGGGGCATGAACGCTCCCAAGGAGATAACGAAGACCCTTCCAGAAGGGATGCAAAGACAGGGGGCATGAACGCTCCCAAGGAGATAACATTCAAGTATAGAAGAGCTCAGCCTGAGTGAGCAAAACCCGGATCCCAGATCCCAGAAGACATGATCTCGGCCTAGATGAGTAGGTCCGAGAAAAGAAGAGCTCAACCTGAGTGAACAGATCCAAGATTCCAGAAGATAAGATCTCGGCACCTGAGTCCAAGAAGAGAAGAGCACAATGAGCAGATCTCAGATCCCAGAAGATAAAAAGGAAACACACAAGATCAGACTAAAGTTGGCCAGAATTGAGAAGTATGCTAGGGCCGAGGAGGACATGCCGGGAACAAAGGCGTCGGAACAAGAAAAGAGAAACGGCTCGCCGATACGAGCCCGAAAATCAAACTCAGGTTGCAGCCAAGTAAGATCAATAGAGAAACCAAGGTTGACAACCTCGGCTTGAATTAAACCTCGGCGACAAGGTCGAAGCTACATGTATGATGAGAACCCAAGTGGATTTTAAGTTCACACTGGGGGGGCAGAGAGAAGAAGAATGCGTTTACCACTTGTTGAAATTTGTAGCAATTTACAAGTTGGTTAAACCAATATGATGCTTAACCGAAGTTAAGCCGAGATGATACTTAACCGAAGTTAAGCCAAAATAATGTTTAACCGAAGTTAAACCGAGACGATGCTTAACCGAAGTTAAGCCGAGATGATGCTTAACCGAAGTTAAGCCCAGATGATGTTTAACCGAAGTTAAACCGAGATGATGCTTAACCGAAGTTAAGCCCAGATGATGCTTAACCAAAGTTAAGCCGAGATGATACTTAACCGAAGTTAAGCCCAGATAATGTCTAACCAAAGTTAAACCGAGACGATGCTTAACCGAAGTTAAGCCGAGATGATGCTTAACCGAAGTTAAGCCCAGATGATGTTTAACCGAAGTTAAACCGAGACGATGCTTAACCGAAGTTATGCCGAGATGATGCTTAACCAAAGTTAAGCCGAGATGATGCTTAACCGAAGTTAAGCCTAGATGATGTTTAACCGAAGTTAAACCGAGACGATACTTAACCGAAGTTAAGCCCAGATGATGCTTAACCAAAGTTAAGCCGAGATGATACTTAACCGAAGTTAAGCCCAGATAATGTTTAACCAAAGTTAAGCCGAGATGATACTTAACCGAAGTTAAGCCCAGATAATGTTTAAGCGAAGTTAAACCGAGACGATGCTTAACCGAAGTTAAGCCGAGATGATGCTTAACCGAAGTTAAGCCCAGATGATGTTTAACCGAAGTTAATCCGAGACGATGCTTAATCGAAGTTAAGCCCAGATGATGCTTAACCAAAGTTAAGCCGACATAATGTTTAACCGAAGTTAAACCGAGACGATGCTTAACCGAAGTTAAGCCGAGATGATGCTTAACCGAAGTTAAGCCCAGATGATGTTTAACCGAAGTTAAACCGAGATGATGCTTAACCGAAGTTAAGCCCAGATGATGCTTAGCCAAAGTTAAGCCGAGATGATACTTAACCGAAGTTAAGCCCAGATAATGTTTAACCAAAGTTAAACTGAGACGATGCTTAACCAAAGTTAAGCCGAGATGATGCTTAACCGAAGTTAAGCCCAGATGATGTTTAACCGAAGTTAAACCGAGACGATGCTTAACCGAAGTTAAGACGAGATGATGCTTAACCGAAGTTAAGCCGAGACGATGCTTAACCGAAGTTAAGCCGAGATGATGCTTAGTTGAAATTAAGCTGATTCCTTAATTCACTTGTTGAAATTTGTAGCAATTTATAAGTTGGAGTTAAGCTAATTCCTTATCTTCACTTGTTGAAATTTGTAGCAATTTACAAGTTGGAGTTAAGCTGATTCCTTATCTTCACTTGTTGAAATTTGTAGCAATTTACAAGTTGAAGTTAAACCGAGATTACTGTTTCTCTTCACTTGTTGAAATTTGTAGCAATTTACGAGTTGAAGCAAAGCCGAGGTTATTGCTAAACACTTGTAGCAATCTACAGGTTGGTTAAACCAAAGAAGATGCTTAACACTTGTTGAAATTTGTAGCAATTTACAAGATAATGTTAAGCCGACATGTGATCATCTGTTGAAATTTGCAGCAATTTACAGGTTGAGGAAAAAGCTAAGTATATTGTTTAAACACTTGTTGAAATTCGTAGTAATTTACAAATAGATTATTGTTTAACACTTGTTATGTTAATCCTTATTGATCCCTGTTACAGTATATGTTAATCCTTGTTGAAATTTGTAGCAATTTACAAGTAGGCTCGACCGAGATCACCGTTTAAACACTTGTTGAAACTTGAGAAAAAGTTTACAAAGTTAACATTGAGTAGTATATGTTTCACACTTGTTATAATTTATGAAAAGTTTGCAGGTCAGTATCTTGCCGAAATAAAAGTTTTGTAGCTATTATACCCGAGGTATGTAACCCCGAGAAGATTGCACAAATGAGGCAAAGTATGAAAGGCATACAAAATATTCTAAGTATAGAATCATACAAGAGCAGTTAGAAGAAGATCAAAACAGAATTTGTCGTGATTAACACGCCTTCACCTTACAACATCATCTTGGGAAGGCTATGGTTGCATGCAATGAGGGCAGTTCCCTCAACGTTGCATCAACTATTGCGGTTCTCCACAGAAACATGGGATTGAAGAAGTCAGAGGAGACCAACTGTAGGCAAAGAATTGCTCCATGGCAGCAATGAAAACTACCTGCAACATTCGGGAACCAGGGAAGGCAGAGATTGAAGACGAGGACATAGAGGTCCTAGATGATGTCGGCAAGGAGCTAGCTGAAAAGAGTGAAGAGATACTGAAGAAAATCCTCGTCCAGGAGGGCGACGAAGAGCGCTTCTTTCTTCTCGGCTCAGGCTTAGCCGAAGAAGAAGAAGGAGAATTGAAAACAAAACTACTCGGCATCAATGGCAGGATATAGAAGACAATTGGGAAGACTTCTCAGCAGCCTTCTCGGCCTTGAGCTCAGCCTCGATCTCTTGAAGAGTTTGATCAAGGCTCTTCTCGGCGATTGGCACCTCGGAGTTTGAAGGCAAAGATTGAAAGTAAGAATCTGGAAAAAGACACAGAAAACAGAAACATGAATGTAATTCGTAATCAAGAATGATGATGAAGCTATCAAGAAATCAAGACAAAAAGATTGCACGAGTATGTCAAGCCAAGAACAGTGGTAGAAATCAACAAGTGAAGATAAGGAATCAGCTTAACAATAGGTATAACCATAGGTACGAGAGAACTCAAAAAAAATTATGAGTTGGGAGAATTCAATAAATACTACAGTTTTTTTTTAATCAAAAAATTAAAAAATTAAAATTGAGACATTAAAACTCTCACAAATCTTATAAGTTAGAAACCTCATTCTTCTTATATAATATATAAATGTTGCCAGCCACTCTTGCATCCCACTTAAAATTTTTCTTTCCAACAACTAAAAATAAAAAAAATCTCACTACAGGCGGAGCTTAATATTTTAATTAGGAACTACATGTGGGACACTTGCTAAATGCCACCACTGCATTGCCAAATGCCATATTTACTTTTACAAAATATATTCCACTCAAACAATAGTGTAAATATTAAAAGAAGTGCATATTTATTTTTATGGATTTATCTTGGGTGTACATTACATATGGTGTGCAATTCATAAGTTTTCACGTATTTAGGTATGTTATCTTGCAAAAACGTGTAATAAACATAAATTTTTTCGTAAGTGGACTCATAAAAATTTTGAAAATCACAAAATTACATAAGTTTTTACGAATTTACGTAAGTGATCTCACAAAAATGTATTAGTTAACACAAATTTCTCGTAAGTGAACTCATAAAAATTTTGAACATCACAAAATTACGTAAATTTTTACAAAGTTTCTGTAAATGAACTCATGAAAGGGGTTGCATATTTTGTGGTAGGGTGCATTTGGTATGCACACCATAGCATTTGTAAAATTACTAACACAATAATTATTATATTTTGAAATGGACTTTTTTTAAGTTCAAATCAGAATTTGGGAGACTCATATAATCCATCACGGGTCTCATTTCAATGATTTCAATAATTTATTTTGTAGGATTTTCAGTATATATTATTCATAAAAAACGTAAGATCGATCCAATAATCTTAACATTTTCATCTTATTGCATTTGTCTAAAAAAAAAAGAAAGAAAAGAAATGATGATCAAACCGTTCATTTTGTAGGGCCCTCAATATATATCATCTATTGAAAAAATTAGATTGATTTGATAATAATACCCTTTTCATTTTATTACAATTGTCTTAAAAAAAAGAAGGATAGTCTAATCATTCATTTTGTAGGCCTCTCAATGTATATCATCAATTGAAAATTTTAGTTCGATTTGAAAAATCAATAATTTTAGAATGAGAGTTTAGAACTCTTAGGAGGCTTGTCATTAAAAATCCATTTTTCTTATATAATATATAGATAAATAGATATAGATATAGATATTTATATTTATTTTAGATATTTTTTTAATATACATATTTCTTTTTTTAGATTTTTTATAAAAATAAATTAACAATCACATCACTAACAATAGTGTATGGGAGAAGTTGAAAAGGGTGTAGCAGTAATATGAGAGAAGTCAAAAATGCTTGTGGGTTAGGAAAAGTCAATAAACGCTGAGGTTATTTTTTTTGAAATCAAAAACTTTAGAAATTAAGATTGAGATATTAGAGCTCTCATAAGGGTTGTGGTTTAGAAACTCATTTTTTCCTTATATAATATATAGATAGATAGATAGATTAAATTGGATAGATTTAATAAGAATTTATATTTGTTTTAGATATTTTTTTAATACACAAATTATTATTTTTTTTAGATTTTTTATAAAAATAATTTAACAATCACATCACTAACCATAGTATATGAGAGAAGTTGGAAAGGGTATAGCAATAGGTATGAGAGAAGTCAATAAATGCTAAGATTTTTTTTTTTAAAATAAAAAAAATTTAAAAAATTAAGATTGAAATATTAAAACCCTCACAAACTTTGTGGATTAAAAACCTTATTTTTTATTTATATAATATATAGATAGATGAATGTTGTCCGCGACTCATGCATCCCACTTAAAAATTTTCCATAAAAAAAAAAAAAAACTCACTACTGGCAGAGCTTAATATTTTAATTAGGAACTACATGTCAGACACTTGCTAAATGCCACCACTGCTTTGCCAAATGCCATATTTACTTCTACAAAATACAGTCCACTCAAACAATACTATAAATATTAAAAGAAGTGCATATTTATTTTTATGGATTTATCTTGGGTGTACATTACTTATGGTGTGTAATTCATAAGTTTTCACGTATTCATGTAAGATATCTCACAAAAATATGTAATAAACATAAATTTTTTGTAAGTGGACTCAAATTTTTTTGAAAATTACAAAATTACGTAAGTTTTTATGAACTCACGTAAGTGATCTCACAAAATTACGTAACCAACATAAATTCGTGTAAGTTATCTTATAAAAGTTTTGAAGAATACAAAATCACATAAATTTTCACAAACTCACTTAAGTGATCTCATAAAAACGTATTAGTTAACACAAATTTCTTGTAAGTGAATTTATAAAAATTTTGAACATCGCAAAATTACGTAAATTTTCACAAACTCGTGTAAGTGATCTCATAAAAATACATAAGTTAACACAAGGTTTCTGTAAGTTCAAATCAGAATTAGGAAGACTCATGTGATCCATGACGGGTCCCATTTCAATGATTCAAATAATTTATTTTGTAAGATTCTAAAAGTATATTATTCATGAAAAAAATAAGATCGATTCGATAATCTTAACATTTTCATCTTATTACATTTTTTTAAAAGAAAAGAAAAAGAAAAAGGAAGGATGGTCTAATCGTTCATTTTGTAGGGCCCTCAATATATATCATCTATTGAAAAAATTAGATTGATTTGATAATAATAGCTTTTTCATTTTATTACAATTGTCTTAAAAAAAGAAGGATAGTCTAATCGTTCATTTTGTAAGCCCCTCAATGTATATCATCCATTGAAATTTTTAGTTCAATGTGATAATTGTAACATTTTCATTTTATCATATTTATTTATAAAAAAAATAGATGACAATTATATTTTTGAAAATAGACCATCTATTTTTTTAGAGACAAATACAATAAAATAAAAATGTTATAATTATTGGATCAATCTAATTTTTTTTCTAGGAACAATATGTGTTAGCTCTAAGGTTAGTATGCATATATGTGAAAAGTTTTGATGATAACAAACATAATTTTATCTATGTTGTTTATAGAGAAGAATCTATGTGAATGTCACAAAGATTAAAGGATCAAGACAAATCAAGCAAGACAAAAAAATATTCAAATTCATAACGGCTAATTTTGCTTACAAATATAAATAAGATTGATTTGAAGAAATTCAACATCATAACAAGCTCTTAAAATTCAAATTCACAAATGCTAATTTTTTTTTTTAAATTCAAATTCACAGCGGTTAGTTTTTGAATTCAAATTCATAATGGCTAGTTGCACTCTCTCTCTCTCTCTCTCTCTCTCTCTCTCACTCACTCAGTAGCTATATATATATATATATATATATAAGGCATCTCTCGTAGCCGAACACAACAAAGAGTACAATAATCCTGAAGTTTTTTGTGTAAAATTTGCTCTATCTCTTGCTCATTCGATTCCAAACTTATTTGTTTCATATTATGAGAGATATCATGTGTGAGCTTTTGATTGTAACATTTACTCATTAAAGAGTTGTTTTCGTGTACTAAAATCCTTAGTTACTCACCGTATACAAGGGGTAACCCTTGTAAGGAAGAAGCGAGATTGTTTTTCTATGTGAGGGTTCAAGAATGTTGTTGGAGAATTTGAAGGCTCACTGGAAAATTCAAAGATCGCCGAAAAATCCGAATTCTCTAGAAATGATGATAGTATTAGATTCTTTAATGGTCACAACTAGGAACACAATAGCAAAGAGATGATGAAGATAAGGGATTTGGTGAAGAAGAAGGCAAAGTAGTTAGAGAGAGAATAATGACAAGGCTCTCCCATGGATCTCCCACTTTCATTCTCAAGGTAGATAATGGAGAAAGGAATTAGTTCTCTCCCAAGAAGTGTCTCTCCAAAATCCAACCCTTGTAAAGGTATGGGTGTGTGCTATTTATAGGCACCTCATGATGTAGGATAGAGCCCATGTGCAAGGCACATAAGGAATATTCCCTTTAACTACCTTGTCCGAGGAGATGACCTCTCCGAGGATGAAAAAAACCTTGAAAAGGAGATCAACCTCTCGGCGAACCTTTCTTCTTAACCACACCTAACCAATGATCCTCAATCATCTCAAGAGGATCAAGGGTAGCCCTTATAGCAATTCTGGTTTTGACCCGACCCTTGTTGTAATCTGGATACAAGTTTCTTGGTTTCGTGCTGTTGAATATGTCTTGCTTATCTTTTCCCCTTAAACTTGGCCTTGGAATTGTTGTGGTTGTGTTTGGAACAGGTTGATTGTTTGGTTTCCCAACTCTTGTTGCCCATAATTTTACTCTTCTGCTCGAGCAACACTTCTTGCGCTCAAGCGGGTTTTGCAAACTCTCAGTACTTTTGCAGGTCAACAAAACTACTAGGAGAGTGTATTCTACGCTACAGTGGCATTTCCTACGCTCGAGCAAGTGTGTGCTCGAGCGGCCATTCTTGAGCTCGAGCGATGTTTTTCTGTCTGCAAAACTACTAGATATATGTATTCTGCACTCGAGCGGAACAACTTATTGTGTCTGACGCTTGAGCATCAACTCTTACGCTTGTAGATACCTCATTTTTTACGGCCCTTACGACTTGGACGTCCTCGCATGCACACTCGATGATGAATTTATATGCTCGTCAAGTGCTCAAAGTGCCCAACAAAATGCCACAACTTTGAGCCTTTCAAATCTTGTACCTTTGTTGTCCCAATTTTGGACCAAGCCTGGCTTTTCCAGCCTGCAGCATCTAGTGGCTAGCCGGCTACCACTTTTGGGCTACCAGCCATCACTTTTGGGGTGCCGGCCACTGTTGTGGCCTGCCAGCCATCAGTGTATTTTGCAGATATTTTATGCCAACTGTTTGCACAGATGCATACATCTATCCCCATGTGTAGGGCTGGATCTTCTTGAGGGAATTTTTTTATATATAGGAGGCCCCTCTCTCTTGTTTGAAAGTTAGAAAATTTTGGGCTCAAAAATTTTTCTCTCTCTCTACAATTCTCTCTCTCTCTACCAAATCTTTACACTTTTGCCAACAATTCTCCAACCTTTGCCTGTACACCCTTAACCAAATCTCTCAATCTTTGAGCTGAGGTATTCTTGAGCTTGGTTTGAGCTCTAGAGAGTGTGTTTACTTGTTTTGGTTGCTTGGAATAGCTTCTTCTCTTCAAGAGGTATAAGACTTTGCTTGTAGCTTTGTTTTATTTGCTATTATTCCTACTGTTTTTCCATTGTTTTGGGCTGTCAAAACTCTGTGTTTTTTGGGCTAAAGCTTGGGTTTAAGGCTATTAAAAGTTGAGGGGTTGATAGCCCCTCTTTTTACCTTGTTTTGGAAGTCTTTGCCCCTGTGTTTCCCACCCTTTTACTATATTTTTCCAAACTTTTAAACACTAATTTTTAGAGCTTTTTCAATGCCAAAATCATGTTTTGAAGTCCAAATTTGGAGGGGTTAGCCTCCCCTCCTTGTGTCTTGCTTACTGGCCTAGTTGATACTATATTTTAGCATTTTAATCTAGCTATTTTTAGCTCAATTCCAGCATGTTTTAGGACTTATTTTACACTATTTTAACATTGTTTTGGGTTGTTGTTTGCATTTGAGCTTTGTTTTGCATGCTTCTAGTGTAATAATCCTCATAATCTTGATGCTTTAGGTCTTAGACATCACTTATTTGAGTTGATAGCACTTATTTTGGGCTTTTCATACTTCATTTCAGCACTAATAATCTCTGCAATCTCCCTCCACTCTTGACTTTTTATTTTGCTTTGAAAGTGGTTTCAAATCACTTGCTTGGCCAAGTATGAAATTAAGGTTTCATACTTAATTGTTTAATCCCTTATGGGGTTCATTACCAATGGTATAATGCTTTTTTCATACCTAAATTAACTTGTGTTTTGAGCTTTCTTTCCATTAGAGAACTTTAATTCAAAATTGGACTTAATTGAATTAAAGAATGGTTGGTAGACTAAAATGGAGCAACTAAAACTTGGAATTAAAAGTGAGAAAGATAATAATTTGGTTGTGTTCAATCGGACGTTAATTGAACATATGGAAGCTTGAACCATTTAATACTTGCTAGTGATGAAATGATTCAAGTCTCTAAGGTCAACTTCTTCCCTTGATCATTCATGAAAAGGAGGAGGTTTGTGTCTTGTTTTGCATTTATTGAACTTGTACACTTGGTTTCACAAGCCATCATGCAATGAAATTGCATTCATTGATTGGTTGTGAACCGAACTTGTCACTCCTTGGATTTGCTCATGAAAATGAGGGGTAAGTTGTGCAAACAGACCTTGGAAATACCCTGTATATGCTCTGTTTGTCCTGTGTTGCAGCAAGGAGAACTGGGCAGCAGTGGCCGGCAGGTGGCTGGCAGTCTTTACCAATGGCCGGCCAGCCACTGGTGCAAAATTCAGCAGTGAGTTTGTATAGCAGAGCAGAGTGAGCAGCAGTGTTGGTGTTCTATTGCGCAGCAGAGGCTCTCCAGAAACAAAATAGTGGTCTTTTCGAGTGAAAACCAAGCATGCACATGAACATCCCTCGTTTCCCGAGACGTAGTAGTTAGTTGTTTAGTTTATTATTAATTGCACTTGTATTGTAATCATTAATTAGTTAACTAGAATAGTTAGTTAATTTATTTGTTATTGTAATAATTAGTTAAATTAGTTTAGCTAGTTTATTCATTTCGGTTTGTAATAATTAGCTTAATTAGCCCTAGCTCTAATTAGTTAGTTAATTAGCCAGCTTAGTTGATTTGGACTCTCCTTCGTGAGAGCGCAATGTAATAATGTGTATGTCTTCCAACCCCACGTCTTTCTCCCTTTTATTTATTAGCTTATGATGGTTAGTTTACGGACATCATGTTTCTTTTAGCATACTCCATGTTTGCATCCACTTATCTTGCATGCACCGAGACTCGATTAATCATTCTAATTGCATTATTAGTTTACTATATTCCTTGTATACGTGCTTAGACCGCATGCTATTTAACTGACTCATATGCCATATTAGTAGCCGAGTCTATTAATTGCATTCTTTGTATGTGTTGCATTAGTCATATTGCATAATTAGGAATCATGCATTTTTTTCTAACTCTTTTGTTTTGGCTTAGAGTACTAGGTGAGCCTTTACTCGCTTTAGTATAATTGCATGAGTGTGATCGTTGCCATGTTCAGCATGCTTGCCATGAAGCTAAATGCCTAATTGATAAACTGCTTGTATATCTATGTATGAAGACTAATTGCTTGAATTGGAATAATTTGAGTAATGTTTATATGCATTCACCTTTTTCAGTGATACATATTTCAAAACAATTTACAAAGCAAACATGCCTCGAAAATGTTCCAATTCTTGCAATTTAGTCTATACTTGTGTGTGTACGCATCACATAGTAATGCTTGCCTAATAAACCGAAACAAGAGTATATAATGTTGATAAAAATCATATCATGATTAGTAGAGGCCGATCTTTGATCGGGTAAGCGGGGGTGCTCAAAAGTATTCATGACCTTCTCCTCTCGTACCCAAGTTCCCGAGCCGAGACAATCTTAGTGATGACGGACACGTGGCCTTTGGCACGAGTCATGGGTTTCCTAAATTTTCCAAAATAAAAATATTTAGGTGGCGACTCTGTACCTGGAAAAACAGTCCATTTTTGGTATTTTTGATTCAAAATCGATTTTCCAAAAGATTTGCCGAATTTAGACTCTTTGGTGTTTATCAATTTCACATTGCACTTGTGAGATTAGATTTAGAACCGCGGGAGTCTGAACTGTTAGGCTTATATTTTGAACATCCGAAAGGGGGGGCGAAAAAGTTGAGCTACAGCGCTCGAGCAGACTGTGCGTATATTAGTTCGCAGCAACACCAAAACCCTAGATCTAGAGCTCCTCTCTCTAAAACACACACTCTCTCTACTTTTTCACCTAGATTTAGTTGTTTCTACACCCTACTCTCTATGTTAAAAAGGTAGAACATCTCAAGAGCTCCGTTCTGATCCGAGTAGAAGTTGGTTTCGGCGTCCTTGAAGTTCTTCCATTTTTGCTTTGGTTATCTAAGCTTGAGATAGGGACTCTCTACACTCTCTATGGATTTTAACTTGGATATTCCTTGATGTGTGAGAAACATTGGGTTTTGATGTGATTTTAACAAACCTAGGGTTTGGGGTTTAAGTTCAAAATATGGGTTTCAAAAAGGGTGTCTTGAAAATGATCATAGGAATGAATATGAACTCGTGTTGTGTTAAAATAGATGATGTGATGGTTGGGATGAGATTTGGAAGGAAATGGGGTTTTGCCCTAAAATGTTCAAGTAATTATTTTGCATAAATAATGAAATTGGAAATAGGAAAATGAAATTAGATGAATGTTTATATCAATGGTAAAGTTGGATGTGTATCATCTCTCACCTATGGAAATTTGAATAATTTATCTATTTTAAAGATTGTATATCTTTTTAGAAATATCTGATGTGGGCTATCGGTGGAAGATAACCATGATTGTTGTAGAAATTACATGAGAATTAGGTGAATTGAAACTAGTCTCTTATTGATTGTCATTGAATATGATCGTGCTAAATACATTGTATATGTATGATGTTTGAGATGAGAAGTGGGATGTATTCCAAGCTTGGATGGAGAAAGGGGATGGACTCCATTAAATTAAGTTGGCCTGTGCGTCTTGGTGAAAGTCCCGAAAACATTGTGTATACATGGGTGCCGATTCCCGCGGACGAAATTTTTCGTAAAATTGCAAATTAAAGTGTTTGTGTGTAATGATTGTGTGGTAAAAAAACCACTGAATTGTAATCTCAGTTGGGTTGTCCGGATAACAATGGATATGACTCGTGAATTGAGGGGATATAAAATGACATGAAACGAATTGATATAAAATGAATTGGGATATAATATTTGACATAATATGGTTTTGGAAAAAGAGTTGTAAATGATTTTACCATTGAGCACTAGTCATGTGCATCATGTATATAACCTTGTTAAAGTCCATATATTGTGCTAGATTGTTTCTGTTGGACTTTGGTTCGCCATATTTGGGGAAAACCATTTTTAGGTGCCGGTGATATGCCTTCGCCAAGGCCGTAGCTTAGGAGGATTGTGGAGCTGAGAGCTTACATCTATTTATTTTTGTATTTATCTTTGTACAAGCCTAGGGCTTTATTTTGTATTGGGCTTTTGACTTCTTTTGTTGTAACCAAGTATCGTCTTGGAAAGTTGTAAGCCCGTAAGACAATTATTTCGTTGATCATTTAGTTTGGTGCCACATGCTATAGATTCAAGGTAGAGTTTATGAATGTGTAATGCATTTGTAAATGGACTCTGATTAATGAAAGCCTAATACTCTGTTTATGTCATTTAGTATTAGTCTTTACTGTTGAATTATTGTTTATTTTCGGGGCGTTACAGCCCTAGAGGACGCCTTGCTGCAAAAGGGTTAGGGGTAGTTCAAGAGAACTCACTGCAGCAAATATCGTCGAGTCTCAGGGACTCCCTAGATCGTGTCACCTCGACTCGAGTGTAAGCTAGTTTAACCGAAGAGTGAATTTATCTCCACTCACCGTCCTTGAGATCGGGTCCTTTGTTCGGACTCCGTTACGCGCATGGTTCTGGTGTGTAGATCCTGGAAAGCTCCAAACCAGCAAGTGTTATAGGACTCATTAACGAAGCGACTTCTTGTTTGTGTTTGAATTCGTTTGAAACCAAGCGCTTCGGATCTCTAGGTTCGTAGATCTGAACCCTTTTGAGTCCAAGCTCAAATAGGTCTTTAGGTTCATGGTTCCGAACCTTTTCAAGACTAAGCCAATACCTCAGAGAATGGATCTCCTCTGAGGATTTCATTTCTTCTGAAAACAACGGTTAACCTCTTCAGATGCTTGTTTGATCTAAACCTCCTCAGATGGGCTTATTGGACTCTCTTTAGAGATATATGCTTAATGGGCCTTCCTCGGCCCAATTTGTTAGCCTTCTTGTGTACCCGTTCAATAGAATTTACTTGGGCCCATTTGGCAATAATTTCTTAAAGCTCACCAACTTTTTGGGCTTTCTGATTAGGCTTCGATTGGGCCCAATTGATTTAGTGGGCTCAAATTAACATCTCTTACATGTTGTCCCTTACATGTATGGAAAATTTTGAATTTCTCAAACATGCATATTTTCACTTCTTTGGCCATGCTTCTCATCATGTCCTTGGGAATATTTTGTCCTCATGTGGCTTTTGGATAAGATTGATGACTCATCATAATTTATGAATAAGATTGCTAACCAGTAATGATAAGAAGAAATCTTTTATTCTTATGCCATATTTGACAAACACATTTTTATGCTTTTTAATTTATTCTAAAAAAAATTAAATTTTGAATATTCAATACTCCATCCACCAAAAATGATTAAGAATTAAATTCTTTCTCTCACACTCCAAATAAACAAAGATTCAAAGTTTCTGCCCCTTTGTATATATATATATATATTATATTTGTAGAATAAACTTTTTGCACTAGGCTAAGCATCTCCAACGGTGAACCAAACCTGGCATCAGATTTAAATTTTGGTGAAAAAGTCACTTTTTGGAGCTCCAATGGTTTCAGCAAATTGGTATCAAAATGAGAATTCACTAAAAAATTCATCAAAGTGAGAACAGGGTACAGATTTCACTAGTTTACTGTGCGTGACCGTTGGAGGAGACCAACCGGTTGACCAACTGGTCGACCGGTTTCCTTTCAAATAGGTAGGTTCAAACCGGTCAAAAAGGTTCAAACAGGAGGAAAAAAAAATTTTGTCTTACCGGTCGACCTCCCCTTTTGATGCACGGTTGGAGGAAGAAATATCAGATTAAGAAAATTAACTTTTTTTTACTCAAATTTGATGAAAAATTTGATTCACCGTTGGAGATGGTCTTATTCTTTTTGTCAAACACCATTTTCTTTCCTTTGAGAAAATAATGACCCAGTTTTCAAACTCTAGAAAAACACTATACCACTACGTTTTTTTATTTTATTTTATACAAACCATGGAAACCCACCTCTTCTCTCTCTAGAAAAAGTGAAGACCCAAGAACCAAAGCTTTTTTTTTTTTGCCTTTTCTTTTCATTCATTCGCCAAATCTCATAGAGCTTGTTTTGTTTCCGAAATCGCCGATGACCACCACACTACAGGAAAAAAGGGTTATGGCGGCGTTTTTTTAACGACGTTTTTTAAACGTCATTGTTATTAACATTTAACGGCGTCTTGTAAACGCCGCATATTCTTTTAACCAAAACGGCACTATTTTATAATAGGAGGCGTTGAAAAATGCCTCCGAATGCGGTATACCGCACGTGCCTTTTTAATCCTTATTTTGTATCTGGGCCCTCTCTCAACCCATACGCATACATCATTTTGAATCTGAGAATCTGATCCCTCTCTCTCTCTCTCTCAACCCTCTCTAAGCTCCATCGAAGATTCAGATATTCGAAGCTCCATCGAAGTAATTTCGAAGCTCCATCGAAGCTCCAGATCGAACCGATTTCGAAGCTCTGTCGAAGATTCAAAGATTTAGTGATTTTCATCGAAGATTCAGATATTCGAAGCTCCATTGAAGCTCCAGATCTGAACTCTGACCCCTCGATTACTCGCATTTCAAGCTTAAATCGGTACTCTCTCTCTCTCTCTCTACATGAAGCTACATAAATAGAAAGTTTCATTTTCAAGATTTCATAGAAATCATCTACATGAAGCTAATATAAACATGATGGAAAATTTAGAGTTATATTTTATGCTTCTATTTCTGTGTGCTGCTCTGTTCTACTATATACGTGCCTCTGTATCTATGTGCATAGTGAAAATAGTGAAAAGGAACCATTATCTGGAACTGTTCCTGCGAGACGGTTGTTTGATAGATCCCTTCTGAGATAATAATGACAAATAGATTTTGTAGTGCTGCAAATAGATTATTTTTATATTTACTTAGAGTTGTATGAAAATAGTTACTTAGAAACTATGGATCTTATGCAGACTTAGCAGTATTAAATTTGTCAAATATACAAGCCTTTGTCTGTCTGATATCTTAATTTAATCTCTTAATGTTTGTTTCTGCATTGGCTTGGATAGTTTTATGTTGTACTAGCAGGGTGTAGTTATTATAGGCTACCGACGACTAGTTTTCCGTTTATGTTGCACTTCATCATAAGAGTTTCTTCGCTAGTTATATGGGCTGCTATTGTTAATAAATAACAAGACGCTCAACTTATTTTTTTCTTTAATGGGAATTGTGTCAAATTTGCCACGAGGTATATAAGTAAATTTTGGCAAGATTTTTTTTGTCGTAATGTTTCTCACAGTGGTATCCGCATTTCAATTTGGCATTTTGATAGAGGTAGAAGTAATAGCATTTGCAGTATTGATGCAATGCTGTTAAATGCAGTATTTTATCATTATTCATCGTTAAAATTTAGTAATAACTAGTCATTTAACTTTTGAACCATTGAGATGCAAGAACCTGAACCTTTTTTTAGCAGAATCTCAAGGAATTTGTATGAAATGCCGGATGATCTATTTTAGAAAAAGTGTGTAAATTCAACTATTATATGGTTGAGTTCACACTTCGAATGAATCTAAACCTCATAAAGAACTTGGGTGAAAAAGATGGTGAGTTTTACTGGATGACTCAGCAGAGCTTGTATTCAAAATATACTTTTTGTAAGTAATAAATCATCATGGGTTGTAACTTGCTGATCATAAACAACTTGGTAGATTAGTTCATAGTTGAAAAACCACCATTGAGTTCTAAAAATGTTGAGAAAAAAATTATTTGTCTAAAGTGCATGTACATGTCCAACCATTCTTTATTGAGTTGTTAAAAAGAGAAAAAATTATAATTCAATATAAGTTTTTAAAAATAAGGATAACTTATACTGACATCCCCTGAGGTTTACGTTTATTACAGTTCCCCCCTCACCTTTTAGAAATTACATCTCCCTCCCTGAGGTTTAAAGTTTCATTACAAATTTCCTCCCTCATCAATTTAATTTTTTTAAATACCAATTTTGCCCTCACTAGGTAAATTACATTGACACCCCTCACATTTTAGAAATTACAATCCCCTCCCTAAGGTTTAAAGTAGCATTACAATCCCCTCCCTAAGCTTATTCATTTATTGTTTTTGTTGGAAAACAGGGAAAACGAGTAGCGCGTTGGGTTCCCTTTCCATTTCCCTTTCCCCTTAGATCTAGGCTAGAGAATAGGTTTTAACAAGTGTACAAAAAAATATACTGCATAGATTGCTACAGAATCAAAATGTCCGAAAAAAGTACTTAATATCACATATAATACTGCAAAGTTGCCAATTCAAAATCCGGTTGGTTGCAATGGCTTCAACTATTGGTAGGCAAAAAAGATTAAAAAAAACAGAAAGAGAACAATAAACATTAAAAAAAATTAATTTTGAATCTTTAAAAATTATTTTGGCCAAAAAAAGAAGAAAATAATATAAAATGATGAGTTTTTTTTTTTTTATATACTTTCCAGATAATGGCTAAAATAATATAAAATGATGAGTTTTTTTATACACTTGTCATGCGTCTCACCAACTAGTAAAGAAAAAGCAAGAATAACTATAAGATTAACAGTAAATAAAATCAAGTAAGAGATAAGAATACACACAGGAAGCTCAGTTTCGACAGTTTGCCCAAAGTGTCTGGAATGGGACCAGTAAAACCGTTCAAGTAGAGATCCAAGCTCACCAAGTTAGTCAGATTTCCAAGGTCACTAGGAATTGGTCCACTTATAAGAATAACTATAAGATTAACAGTAAATAAAATCATGCTTTTATTTTTTCGGCTTCACTCGGATCAAGCCACTTGAGAGGGTTGTGATTGAAGAAAGGCCAATTGGGAACTGTGATCAAAGTAGTGATAACTACACTAGAGGCGTATATTAATATTTGACTTTGTTTGTGCTTTCTTTCATTTGAAGGCATAATAGTTTGGTCTTTATTGATTGATTTGAGAGAGCAATGTATTTCTTGAATCTATCATAATCTATCAAGAGGATTATAGAAACTTTTGGTTTCTTCATTAATATGCTTCATACTAGATATGCTTTTAGTATGCTTGATAGTATTAATTCAGATTGCACCACCGGGATGCAATCATTAATGGTGCATGCATGCATAAATAGCCTTAGACCCGTCCAAGAATCTTCATTAGAGATACCTAGTCATCTTTGATGAAGCTCTTCTTGGATTGTCCAGTTTGGACAGTTCAGGAGCACAAGTCTGTATTGTAATTAGTAGTTCTACTGCTTGTAGTCCATCTCGTAAAGATTTCGTGTAATAACTCCTTGTGTTCTCCGAGTGCATACTAGACAAGGTGTAGCAGTACACCTAGTCTATGTCGTGTATTTGGAGAACCATGGGGAGATGCTGCCAAAATTTCGTTAGAGATTAACAGAGCGGTATAAGCTGCTTTTTACAATATAGACTGTGCATTCCTGAATGGAAAAGTAGGATGAACCAACATATTAGAGACCAGTTAGAGGTGAATGTTGTCATATCGCATGCATTATAAGGTACGTAATTAAGGTTAAGATTAATTAAAATGGAACGGTAATTTTGAACTTTGCTGATTTGGCAGTGACAGTTGTAGTGTAAGACAGAGTTAGATGGATAAAAGTTGGATAAATCAGCATAGGTTGCACCCGGAATACATACAAGGGGTTAAGGAATTTATTAAATTTGCATGCAAAAATAAGCCGTTGTTGAATGAAGTCACATGCCCATGTAAACGGTGTCGTAATGCCAAATTGGTGGAGAAAGGCTTGTTAGGGGAACATTTAATGATCAACGGGTTTCTTCCAAGTTACACCAGTTGGATTTTTCATGGGGAGAATTTGTCATCGCCTGTGCCACACAATGTCGGGAAAACTGATTCGAACGATGGTGATGAAACTTATGAAATGCTATTCAAAGGATTTGGACTTCCTCCACCAAGCTTTGTTCACGAGGCAACAAGTTTTGGTATTAAACAAGGTCTAGATGCGAAAACTGAAAAATTCTTCAATTTATTGAAAGCGGCCGAAAGAGAGTTGTATCCTGAGTGTTAGAAGTTTTCAACGCTCTCATTTATTGTTCGGTTATTGCACATCAATTGCTTTAGTAGATGGAGTGACAAGTTTTTCACGATATTGCTCGAACTTTTGAAGGATTCGTTCCCAAAGGGTGAAACTTTGCCAAAGTCATTTTATGCAACTAGGAAACTCCTCAGGGACTTGGGCCTCGATTATCATTAGGTACATGCATGCCCAAGGGATTGTTCACTATATTGGAAGGAAACAGCCAATATGGATGATTGCATAGTGTGTCATATGCCTAGATACAAACAGTTTGAGGGGGAGGAGAATGATGTTAAGAATAAGCAACAAAGAATTCCATAGAAGATTGTTAGATACTTTCCATTGATTCCAAGGCTTCAAAGATTGTTCATGTCATCCAAAACATCTTCTTTAATGAGATAGCATGCAGAGGGCCGAATTGATGACGGCAAAATGAGACATCCCGCTGACTCTCCAGGCTGGAAATTTTTTGATAATTTGTATCCTATGTTTGCGAGTGAGCCTCGCAATGTCAAACTGGGTTTAGCAGCGGATGGATTCAATCCATTCAAGGCAATGAATGTCTCTCATAACAGTTAGCCAGTTATTATGATGCCATACAATTTGCCACCATGGTTGTGCATGAAGCAGCCTTATATGATGATGACATTGCTCATCGATGGTCCTTCTTCACCTGGAAATAACATTGACGTCTACTTATGCATTGTAGTGGATGAATTGAAAGAATTGTGGGAAAACGGTGTTGACACGTATGATGCGGAAACTAATCAGATGTTCCAAATGCATGCTGTGTTATTATGGACTATAAATGATTTTTCTCCCTATGCAATTTTGTCTGGATGGAACACGTAAGGTGCTTTAGCTTGTCCTTGTTGTAACACACATACTCGGTCTCGATATTTGAAGAACGGAAGGAAATTATGTTACATGGGGCATCGTCGCTGGTTGAACGGGGGTCACAAATTTCGGAAAGCTAGTGCGTCAACAACTAGGCCCTAAGTTCAAATTGAATTCTAAGCGTCAACAATCTAGCAAACGGAATAGAAAGGGGAAAGAAAATGAGGAAAATGAGGACTCGGGTCATAATTGGAAAACGAAGAGTATTTTCTTTGAGCTGTCATATCGGGAGCATAATTTGATTCGCCGCAATCTTGATGTGATGCACATTGAAAAGAACGTGTGTGATAATGTATTGTGGATGATATTAAATGTTGATGGGAAAGAGAAGGATAATTTAAATACTCGTCGAGATTTGTAAGATATGGGAATTCGGAAGGCACTACATCCTCAGAAAAGGGTTGGGAACAAGTATTATTTGCCTCCTGCATGTTTTGCCATGAACAATAGAGAGAAAAGTTTATTCTGCACACTTCTAAAGAATATCGAAGTTTCAGATGGTTATGCATCCAATATCTCTCGTCGGGTTAACCTCAAACAGCGTAGCATATCTGGATTGAAAATTCATGATAACCATATACTCATGCAACAAATACTTCCAATAGCAGTGAGAAATTTGTTACCGAAGAAAGTGGTTGAACCATTAATTGAGTTAAGCAATTTCTTCAGGTAGTTGTGCTTCAAAACCCTAGATGTGGATGGTCTAAATCGTCTTCAGTCCCAAATTGCTCTTACACTTTGCCATCTTGAGAGAATTTATCCCCTATCATTTTTCGATATAATGGAGCACTTACCCATTCACCTAGCAGAGGAAGCAAAGATTGCCGGTCCGGTGCAATATCGATGGATGTACTTTGTAGAAAGGTGTGTAATTCTACTCCAATGTCCATTTTGTATATATTTGCTTGTTAATACTTTGTAGAAAGGTGTGTAATTCTACTCCAAAGTCATGTATGCATCTTTTTGTTTATAGGTACCTTATGACACTTAAATCATACATGCATAATCGAAGTCATCCTGAAGGTTCAATTGCACAGGGATACTTAGTCGAAGAATGTATGACATTTTGCTCAAGGTACTTGCATGATGTTGAGTCGAAATTGCATCGACTGTTAAAGAATTGTGATGTTAGCGACAATCCTCAGATATTAATGGGGCGAGCTTTAGGAAAAGGAAAATGGTTTGTGCTTGATAACACAACATGGGTACAGGCTCATCGGTATGTGTTATTTAACATCACTGCGGTTGTCCCATATCGAGAGTAAGATAGACGCAACCTTTGTCTCATCGTGAATGTATTTATACCAACTATAATTATCTTGCATTTTACAAGTAGTTTAATTGTGCAGGGAACATCGTGAATTTATTAAGCGGTCACATCGTCGTCTCAGAGATTATGATGTGGATCGTCGTCACAATGATGAGTTTCCCAAATGGTTCAATTCTCATGTAAGTGCATGTCAAGCAACAAGTCTTTTATATTTTTGTAATACATGTGTTTCTATATTTTTGAAGTTGTTAATTGATGTTTAATATTGATAACTTTCTTTTAAAAATAGGTTGCAGAGCTGTTAGCTACTGAAAATGTAGCGTTGTCAGATGAGATTAAAATTTTGGCTTTGGGACCCAGCCAAAAGGCCACCAGATTTAATAGGTATATAATTAATGGTATTAGGTATCATACTAGGAGTCGTGAGTTGAGAAGAAAAACTCAGAATAGTGAGGTTATGGTGAAGGCAAAGACTTCTAGCTATGCAAGTGCGAAATACATTAATCCACTGGAAGGTGATGTAGCGTACTATGGATATGTGACAGATATTATTGAATTGTATTACTCACATGACCATAGATACATGTTATTCATGTGCAACTGGATTGATAACAATAAGGGACTCAAGCGGGATGATTTTGATTTTACACTTGTTAATTTCAATCACTTGTTATGTGCGAAGAAACATGACAGTGATGAGCCATTCATCCTAGCATCTCAAGCACAACAAGTCTTTTATGTTAATGATTCTGTTGATGAAGATTGGAATGTCGTACTCAAGATGAAACCTAGAGACTTGTATGAGGTGTGTGGAGAACAACCAACTATTGATGAAGAACTACATCACAACGAAGTGAAAGGATTTGGTGATCAAGAGTTAGATATAGCTTTCTTCACTTGTGATGAGGACATGGATTGGGTTAGGCAAGGTATTGATGGAACAACTGTTGATGAAACTATTGGACCTCTTGAAGCATCGACAGAGGCACCATTTGAAGATGACGAAGAAATGATATGATATTGTAATTGGTTGCATATTCATTTTTACATTTGTGTTTTTTGTACGGATATTCATGTTAATAAAATCTTTGCTTTTATACCTTTGTAGTTTTCTTTAAATGGCCATTTTTACCTTTCATGTACTCTTATTCTGTTTTGAATGCAGTTGCTTTATAGATTATCATGTCCTTACTTTTATGTTTGTAGTTTTTTTATAGATTATCTATGAGTTCTAGCTCCGAGAGTTCTTCTAGTGAGAGTGAGCAATCAAGCTCTAATAGTTCTAGTTCAGATGAGACTCATGCCACACTTAAGATAAGAGTCATACCCGATCCACCGGCATCATGGCATCCACCAGGCAGTCTTCCTACCACATCACGTAGCGATAGTACATCTCATGGCTCAGTTTCAACTAGTATGTATAACTATTTTTAGATTTTACTAAACTATTTTATTTTTTTATTTTATCAAATTGATTGGGATTTATTCCTCTATGAATAGTATGATTCTTCCCTTTAATTGATTGCTCATCAGTGGTTCAGTTGTGATGTTGCTACTGGTATTGTATCAGGGGGAGTTGGTACCGTTACTGATGACATTATTGCAATTTAATTATGCAACAATTATATGTAACACATGCACATGCACATTTACATTTTCTTGCTGTTGCAATAGTATATATATATTTTTATATTTAATCAATTCTTTGGCCCCGTTTTTGTTTTTTTATAGGTCCTAGCTCAAGTCAAGCCACACAAAAGCAGACAAGGGGTCCCACATATGTGCATGGTCAATGGGGTACTTCAAACGATGGTGTTTTAAAACTTGTTTCAAATGAGTTGAATCAAGTAGTTGAAGGATACACACCTCTTGCTTCACATTTGGGCGTTTTGGCACGAGATGGGAGTCTTACACCACTCACTTTTACGACTTGGCATTATGTCCCACAGCAAAATAAAGATAACATATGGAGGGAGATAAAGGTAATACAGATATTTAATATGAAATAAGTTGAAATGCATATTACAATTAGATTCCATATGAAATGCATATTACAAGTGTAGTTGACATTGCATATTACAAGTGTGTATAATTGTAATGCAGGCTCATACAAATGCAGATGATTCCATGAAGAGAACAATAATGACTTCATTTGGGAAGAAATGGAGAGATTGGAAAAGTCGCGTGAAAAATATGGGATACACACCCTTCAAGAATGATGCAGAAAGGTTGGCTCATCGGCCGGATAGAGTACATGAGGATCAGTGGCGGGCTTTGATCTACTATTGGGGCACTCAGAGTGCATCGGTACAATTTTATTTATGTGAAAAAATGTTTATATATGATAATTTTTGATAATATCTCAAATGAATTTCATATTTAACAGAAATCAAGTAAGAAGCATAGAAAAATCCGGAAGAAGAAGACACTACATCATAGAACAGGCCGAAAACCTTTCTCGGTAGTTCGAGCGGAGGTATAATTAGACATTACATCTTGGACATATTTTGAAATTCGTTAAATTTTTAAGTTAAACAACTTATAACTTAGCTAGCTCAACTTATAACTAAACTAAATCAAGTTTAATATGTATAAGATTGAAAATTGAAATTTATTATCTTTAAAATTCATCTTCTCATCTTTGTCTTACATGTTTTGTTCAGGAGACAAAAAAGAACAATGGGGTTCCTGCTAGTCGGCCACAAGTGTGGATGGCCGCATACATGAAAGATGGTACTTCCAATAGTGATTCAGTTAATGAAGTTATGGTATGTGATACTACTTTATTGGACTTTTAATATGATTTATATTGGATGCTAATTATTGAATTCAAAATTGCAAACTCAAATGAATGAGCTAACGGAGCACATGGAGGGATCTTCTCTGGACCCTGCTGCATTAAATGAACAGATTTTCACACAAGTTATGGGGCCGGAGCGACCTGGTCGTGTTCGGACTTTTGGATTGGGTCCATCCCCTATCAATGTTTTTGGAGGTAGATATAGGCAGTCACAAGAGCAGAATCATATCTTCCAAACTCGAGTTCAAGAACAAGTTGAAGAGCAACTTCAACGGTATCAAATGCAGTTAGAGTCGAAGATGAATGACGTAATGGAGAAACAAATTCAAGCTATACGCGCAGATTTTCAGTCACGAATTGAGATTTTGGAATCTCAATTGCAAGCTGCGGGCGTGCCCATTGCACCAGCTGTTGCACCCTCGAACCCATTACATAGGCAGCAGGTATTTTCATTGTTTTTACTAGTTATTACTTTAAATTTCCTAGAGCTACTATACAACTTAAGCCTCTTATTGAATGATAGGTTGTTGATTCACTTAGTAGCCATCCCACTGTTCGGCCAATGTCACATCAACAACAATCTCATACATTTTCATCCCAAGAGGTGAGCAATCATTTAATCAAAGTTTTTTTGACAATACAATATCTTATTAATTAAAATACTTGTTCTGATTAAATATAGGTTCACCTTTCAAAGAAAGAGAAGAAGAAGAAGAACTAACAAGGTAAAAGTACTAACATCACTAGTTTTCTAATAATCTACAAATAATTAACTCAATTGTGACATTCCTTTTAATTATGCGAAAAGTAATTTTCGCTGAAATGGATTAAGTGTAAGGTTGGAATTTGTATGTTGGGGACTGTTGCTCATGGTTTGGTTAGACGCCTAGTGTGGAGTTCTGCTAGATGTTGATTATGTGACACTGGAACTTTGTCTTCATGTTTCTTGGTGAATTGGGTTTTGTCATGTGGTGACACCTCCATAGCCAATCATACTTACTGTTTTGTTTGACCCCCAGATGCCTTTCTGATGTTGTTGGGATATTCCTATTGCTTTGGCATTACAAAGGTTTGCTTACTGATTTTTTGCCGCTGCTGAATTTTGCTGATGTTTTGCTGTCCTGAAAGGTTTTACTTTTGGTTTTGGCAAGTTGAGTGTTGAATTTTGCTGATGTTCTATGCATACAATGAACCATTTCTCATTTTTTTTAGAATGTGTCTGAATATAGTTGAAGTCAGATAGTACTTGCTGAGATTCTTTGAGATGGATGGACAATGTGAAAGATGTATATTAATTATATTTATGGGGATAGTGACTAATGGAACAACATTATTTTTTGAGTCATTATTTTTTTTCCATCTCCTCAATTGCTTGTTTTATTACATGAATATGGGCAAGTGGATCAGCGTGTTGAATACATGATTTTTATTTCTTCATCATCATTTGTTTTCTGAAGACATTATTTTTCTCAAATCTATCCCTCATTGGGGGTTCCTGATGATTGGGGGTGGCATTATATGGATATAGGCATTATTTTGTTTTTGGTTATTTCCTTGCATCAGCCAATTCAACTTACTCCTTGGTTCTTGCAGATGATGGTAGGGAAGACCTTATACGTCTATTTGAAGGTTCACAGGTAGGTCTGAAAAAAAGCCTTATGAATAGATGGTCGTGTCTACTTCTATTTTACTTTGGTGTTTTTAACCTATTTGTTAATATTTCATTACAGGAAGCTATAAAAAAGGCCCAAGAAGAGGCTTCTGAGCATGTGAGATGTCTGGAAGAAGACTTGGGAAAGTTGAGGTATATTTGATTTGTTTGAATTTCTTTTTTTTCTTCTTCATTTGCTACTTTCTACTGTAAGCTTAGAAGCTTGCACTGTTGAAAGAACTTGGTGATCTGTTTTGTGAATTTTAACTTGGATTGTACACCTTCTTCTTCTTAAAATGTTTTATACTTTATTATATATCAATATTGGTGGGTCCCCATGCTTAGTAGAAATTGGAGCCACTTTATGTTTTTGAAAATGGATCCATGGACAATTTGTCCGCTAAAGAGGGTGATTTGTTGTTTCAAATAATTAAGACTATAAATTAGCTAAAAGGCTTTGTATGTTGGCTATAACACAGGTAGCTAATACATATAAATCTCAATGAGACACCATATTGTTGTGTTATATGAAGATTATACAGGTTGAAGAAAGTAAACATGCATCCAATAGTTGCACAATGGTGCATGCATTTTATACATTTTAATTCTTTCAAAATTGTATATAACGGACATGATGTTCACAGAAATATTGTGCAAGATTAACAAATTGATCATGAAATTCAGTGTTTAGTCAAAGAGATGAGTTCATCTACATCAACAATCCTAAAAGTGTACTTCTATCTCTAGTGTCTGATGTTTAGATATGTTGTTTTCATTTCCATGCAGTACAAGTTTTTTGTTGATGGAGAATGGCGGCATGATGAGCACCAACCATTTGTAAGTGGAAATTATGGGATGGTGAACACTGTCTTCTTAGCTAGGAAGCCTGATGTGATTCCTGCAATTTATACTCCAGAGACACCTGGTAGATCTAGTATGGATGTAGATAATGATCCATTTTTTCATTTTTTTGGAAGCAAATTATCTTACAAAAGCTTTTGTAATACAAGTTAGTCTAGTTGATAAGAACAAGGCTGTGTGTGACTTTTGGCTGGTGTTGATTTTTGCTGCCATAGGACTGCTAATTTTTTGGTTGAGAATTGTGAATTTAATTTTTGAATATGTTATTTTGTGGGTAATGATGATTGGATATTAAATTGAATAGGAAAGTGAATTAATGCTGCATTTATTATTTGAATGGGAGTTATTATTTCATATTAAGGCCATTCAATTTTATTATAGGTATTTTTTTAGTTTAATCACATAAAATTAGCACAATTTCAAAAAAAAAAAAAAACAAGAGGATTTCACGGCGTTTTTAAAACGCCACCTAAACTCCAAAAAAGTTAACAGTAAATTTCTTTTAAAAAGATATGACGGCGTTCTGAAAATGTCGCTAAAATCATAGTGACGTCATGGTAGGGACATTTCGCACGCCGCCTATTCAAATATCGCGACGTTTTTAAAACGTCGTAAAGATACAGTGACGGTCGCAGCTTCGACGTTTGGTACTAAACGTCGCAAAAGGAATTAGCGGTGTTTTTTTATAGATATAGCGGCGTTTCTTAAACGCTACTAAAAGTCTGTTTTCCAGCAGTGCCAACACCAGTGCTAACTCACTTTTTTTTTCCATCCAGTCAGTTTCCCAACTAGAGAGAAGATGTTCCTATTCTAAAATCGGACCAATTGCATTCCTAAACGCCCATACATTGGATGTGAGTTTACATATGATTGTTTATTTTTCCTTCCTTTTTCAAATCAGAGAAATTTAAAAGTAGCTGTGAGAGTTTCCTAAGCTACAAGTTTCTTAGTGAAATTTCACACAATTGTGAGAGATGCTCTCAAAGCTTCTCTCACTGAACCGGAACCAACGACAACACTACATATATAGATCACATAATTAATTACAGATACACATATTTGCATGCGGGGCCCACAATTTTAAGGGATTTGGGGGAAGATGTATCTTGTATTTAGCCAATTGAAGCAACTCCTCTCCAATATGCCATGGATGCTACACAGTTTCCTCTTTGGTTTCTGATTTTTGTTCAATTGATGGTTTGATTTTTCCTTCTTTGTGCTTCCCCCACAAAACTCCATAGAGCCCACAAACTAGAAGTATAAATCCACCAACACTGCCACAATAAATCACAAAAAACAAGACCCTATGAGTTTGGATCTTATAAAGTCAAGATGGTGATAGCAAATTATCAATACTTTAATTTGAGTTGTAGTTTTAATTTGAACAATTTAAACTTTATACTTTTAATTTGTTGTAATATGGTCCCTCCATTATTTACTATTAAAATTTTGAACGAAAAAAATCACGTGCAAAATTAGAAGGATTAAAGTGGAATTCAAAAGAAATTATAGGGACCACTAATTCCACTAGTGATTCCTATAGTTTCTGTTTAAATTATACTTTGGTCCCTCTAGTTTTGCATGCGTTATTTTTCCATCCAAAATATTAACGACGCATGACAGAATAATAACATTTTGTGTTGCTGGGCTGTAAAGTTGTTAATTTTTTATTTTGAATTTTAAAATTCTATCTTTTTTATTGCCCACGGCCATTTTTAATGAAATTTGTATTTTTAAAATCTATTTATTGAGATCTATCGAACAAAATTAATAGTTGTGGGGAGGTAGTTTTGAAATACTCCTTCATTCCAAACATGCCCTTGTAGGATCTTCCTAACTGTCTCCTAAAACAGAAATATAAAACTCTAGTTGGTGGTGTCGGAATTAGCTTTCCAACGAGCACGTTAGCCTCTGTAGAAAGATTAGTGTTTTTTGGTTTTCTTAAGGTACCAATTTTTTTGCATATACCTCATCCTTCAGCCTCCCTCCTTTTATAGAGTCATTTTTCTTGATATTTTCTCAATGTAGCTTAGCCTTTCATTATCATTCTGTCAGGGCCCATCTTCCTACTATACTTTTTAGAAAGGAATAGCCTGAATTCGCCTGACATGGTCTAGCTGACTCATCTGATATACTCAGCTTGGTCGTGTGACCTAGGTACCCTTTATTCCGCGTACTCCTTATCTTGCTTTTGTGCCTATTCGGTTATGACCCAAAGCCTAGTGGGCATTGGCTTCATTCGGCCTATCTGGGATGGGCTTAGATGTACTCTATTTGACATTTTAGATATATCTCTTTTTGGCTCCCACAATAATGAGCATGAAATTATGTATAAAAAAAAGCTGAAAATTTTCACCATTTTTGTGTTTGAGTAATTGAGAAATTTCTCAATTAATGATAAAATTTCTTAATTAATATCAATGGAAATTTCTCAATTTTCTACAATGAAAATTTTCTCTTTTTTTTTCAAAATTTATTTAAAATATATATTATGTTTGATAGCTCTCCTTGAATAGGTTCCAAAAATATAAATTTTTATCAAAAACAAATGTAAATAATTTCAAATTTCTTAATTAAAAATATAAAGTTTTAAATGGAAAAAGAAAAAAATTACAATTCAGTGTATGTCTTCCAAATAATTTCAAATTAGTGGAAATATACAAAATTTAATAATCATAATTATATTTTTTTTTTTCATAAATTTGTAAATTTTGTGAGGACACCACTGTATGTCTTCCAAATAATTTCAAATTAGTGGAAATATACAAAATTTAATAATCATAATTATATTTTTTTTTTTCATAAATTTGTAAATTTTTGTGAGGACACCACTAATTTGTAATTTTTGTTGCAAAAATATAATGCATATTTCATGTTTTTAATATCACAAGGATATATCGATCAAGTAGTGATGCGGGGAATTCGTCATGGGTTAAGTAGAACTAGCCTATCACCCGTGCTATGCGTGAGATAATTTTAGATATTTGTATTTATTTTAGATTTTTTTTAATATATAAATTATGTTTTTTAAGACTTTTTATAAAAATAATTTAACAATCTTATCACTAACCATAGTGTATGGGAGAAGTTGAAAAGGATACTGCAGTAATTATACACGGATTGTATCTATAATTATTTGTATGAGGTGATTTTAAATGCTGATCAGGAGTTTTTGACCAAATCAATAAATGCAGGCATGTGGAAAGATATGTGGATTGAAAAAAGTTAATAAATGCTGATCAGGGAATTTTGACCAAATTAATAAATGCTGAGTTTTTTTTTAAATAAAAAAATTAAAAAATTCAGATTGAGATATTGAAGCTTCCACAGGCCTTGGAGTTAAAAAACCCCCTTTTGCTTAATATATAGTACTAACATATCACCCGTGATATGCACGGATTGTGTTTACAATTATCTATATATGTGAATTGCGATTTTTAAATATCTTTTTTTTTTTTAAATGCCTTCTTTTTTTTTCCTTTTTTATATTATATTAAAGTTTAATATTTTGATAATAATCATATGTGTTAGACTTTTTAAGGAATTAAATGTCATTTTTTTATTATATTATATTAAAGTTTAATATTTTGATAATAATCATATGTGTTGGACTTTTCAAGAATTTTTTTTTATGCTTGTTCTTAATGCATTAAAGTGTTATTATGAGGGATAATAATCATATGTGTTGGAACTTTTCAAGAAATTCATATGTGTTGGATTTCAAAGAATTTTTTTTATGTTTGTTTTTAATACATTAAAGTGTTATTATGAGGGTAGGACTTGGGAGTTGGGAGAAGTTAATAAATGCTATGGTTTTTTTTTTTTTAATCAAAAAATCTGAAAAATTAGATTAGGAGATTGGAGCTCCCACAAGGCTTGGGGTTAAAAACCCCTTTTTACTTAATATATAGTATAGATAGCCTATCACCCGTGCTATGCAAGAGATAATTATAGATATTTATATTTGTTTTAATTTTTTTAATATATGAATTATGTTTTTTAAGATTTTTTATAAAAATAATTTAACAATCTTATCACTAACCATAGTGTACAGGAGAAATTAAAAAGGCTACTGCAGTAACTATGCACGAGCTGTATCTATAATTATTTGTATGAGGAGATTTTAAATGTTAATCAGGGATTTTAACCAAATCAATAAATGCAGGCATGTGGATTGGAAAAAGTTAATAAATGCTGATCAGGGGTTTTTGACCAACTCAATAAATGCTGAGGTTTCTTTTTTTAAATAAAAAATTTAGAAAATTAAGATTGAAAGATTGGAGCTCCCACAAGGCTTGGGGTTTAGAAATCCCCTTTTTCTTAATATATTTACAATTATCTATACATGTGAATTGCGATTTTTAAATGTCTTTTTTTTATTTTTTTTAAATGTCTTCTTTTTTTCTTTTTTTATATTATATTATAGTTTAATATTTTGATAATAATCATATATGTTGGATTTTTCAAGGAATTAAATGTCTTCTTTTTTTTATTATATTATATTAAAGTTTAATATTTTGATAATAATCATATGTGTTGGACTTTTCAAGAAAATTTTTTATACTTGTTCGTAATGCATTAAAGTGTCATTATGAGAGATAATAATCATATGTGTTGGGACTTTTCAAGGAATTCATAAGTGTTGGATTTCAAAGAATTTTTTTTAATACTTGTTCTTAATGCATTAAAGTGTTATTATGAGGGTAAGACTTGGGGTTGAGAGAAGTTAATAAATGCTAAGGGTTTTTTTTTTTTAAATCAAAAAATCAAGAAATTAAGATTGGGAGATTGGAACTCCCACACGGCTTGGGGTTAAAAACCCCCTTTTGCTTAATATATAAAATAGATTGGAGCTCCCACAAGGCTTGGGGTTTAGAAATCCCCTTTTTCTTAATATATTTACAATTATCTATACATGTGAATTGCGATTTTTAAATGTATTTTTCTTTAATTTTTTTTAAATGTCTTCTTTTTTTCCTTTTTATATTATATTAAAGTTTAATATTTTGATAATAATCATATATGCTGGATTTTTCAAAAAATTAAATGTCTTCTTTTTTTTATTATATTATATTAAAGTTTAATATTTTGATAATAATCATATGTGTTGGACTTTTCAAGAAAATTTTTCATACTTGTTCTTAATGCATTAAAGTGTTATTACGAGAGATAATAATCATATGTGTTAGAACTTTTCAAGGAATTCATATGTGTTGGATTTCAAAGAATTTTTTTTATACTTGTTCTTAATGCATTAAAGTGTTATTATGAGGGTAAGACTTGGGGGTTGAGAGAAGTTAATAAATGCTAAGGTTTTTTTTTTTTTTTAAATCAAAATATCAAGAAATTTAGATTGGGAGATTAGAGCTCCCACACGGCTTTGCTTAATATATAGAATAGATTGGAGCTCCCACAAGGCTTGGGGTTTAGAAATCCTTTTTTTCTTAATATATTTACAATTATCTATGCATGTGAATTGCGATTTTTAAATGTCTCTTTTTTTTATTTTTTTTAAATGTCTTCTTTTTTTCCTTTTTTATATTATATTAAAGTTTAATATTTTGATAATAATCATATATGTTAGATTTTTCAAAAAATTAAATGTTTTCTTTTTTTTATTATATTATATTAAAGTTTAATATTTTGATAATAATCATATGTGTTGGACTTTTCAAGAAAATTTTTTATACTTGTTCTTAATGCATTAAAGTGTTATTATGAGAGATAATAATCATATGCGTTGGGACTTTTCAAGGAATTCATACGTGTTGGATTTCAAAGAATTTTTTTATACTTGTTCGTAATGCATTAAAGTGTTATTATGAGGGTAAGACTTGGGAGAAGTTAATAAATGCTAAGGTTTTTTTTTTTTTTTTAAATCAAAAAATCAAGAAATTTAGATTGGGAGATTGGAGCTCCTACATGGCTTGGGGTTAAAAACCCCATTTTGCTTAATATATAGAATAGATATTATTATAGAAAAATGATTTTTCTTTTTTTCTTTTTTTTTAAGAATGTGTGTTAATATCTTGCCATATTTTAAGTTGTAAAATTAATTTCAAAGGTTTTTAGTATAAGATTTCTAATATTAGGATTTTATAAGATAAAAAGAGATATAATATTTTTTAAAATAGTTAAGATTTCTCAACATTTTCACATCTAGCTTTTTATAGAGAAATTTCCCAGCTCTTCATAAAGAAATTTCTTTTTGAATTTCTCCAACCCTTCAAAGAGAAGTTTTAAATTTATTTGTGACAAGTTGAAATTTCTCTAATAATATTATTGAGGGACCTTAACTAATAAGAAAAAAATATATTGGACCTCTCTTACTATCCAAAATTGGAAATGAATGTTACACTAATTTTTCTTTACACTCACCTTTCTTCAAGTTTGAAAAAAATATAATTAATTTCACACTTTTGATATAACTACAATGATGTCCCTTTAGTATGTTAAAACGACTGAAAGTAATGCAGATGGTGAAACTAATATAGATAGTGAATAGACACTATAATAAACAAAAATAAATATATATATTTAATTTAAAATAGATAATAATATATTTTTTTTATTCACACGAGTAACGAATTACTAATGAAAAATAATGCAACTGTTATGTGAATAAAAATTTCAAAGGAGATCAGTGTAACTATATTAAAAGTGTGGACTAACTATATTTTTTTTTAAACTTTAAAAGAAATAAGTGTAATTTATCCATATTTTAATATACCTTTTACATAAACCTCATAATATAACTATAGTGGATCTTAATTAAAAAGTTGAGAGCATGTAAATATGGACCTTCCCCAATGGAGTATCTCCTTCCATATTAATACTGAGAAGATGGCTGTGCATATAAAAGAAACTGGAGTAAATGCAGCTGCAAAGACGGGTCCCCTCCTTTGTATTACCCAAATTCTCATCCAGTAACTCACCCCATTGAACATTATACCCTGCCATTTTTATCCACAATCAATTTGTTTTTTTTTTTTATAAAAATGACAAGATTAAAATGAAACACAAAGTAATAATAGGCTTATAAATTTTTTTACTCAATAGACCTTTGGTATTTAAAATGGAACCCACTAGAATAATATAATCATCAATGCTACAGAATGGGGAAAAAAAGAAAAAAAAAAAGTTGTTTGAAAAGTAAGGTCTCGTTTGGCAATATCACTTTTAGTTTAAAAGTCAAAAAGTCACTAAAAAAAAATAAAAAAACTAACAACTTATATCAAAAAGTCAAAATTTTTATTTTTTCTTTATTTTTTACACATCTTTTCATAAAAAACTAACGAGTCATACCAAATATACTAGTTTTTTTTTATATTATATTTTAGCCAAAAAATTAAAAAAATTAAAAAAATTAGTAAAAAAATCTGTTTCTAAACAAGGCCAAATTAGAAAATAAAGAGTGTGAACCATTGAAAAAAAAACTTTTTAAATGCCTGCCTCCCAAGTTATAATGATATGAATCACATAAAGAAGCACAGCAATTTGTGTGTTTAGCAAATAGAATATTGTTTGAGAACTCTAGTTTGAGAGCTCTAATGTAACTTTAATGATGTGTCTCTTTTCCATCTCACTAGAGCTCCATTTAGAGCTCTAGTACTAGAGTTATGTATCATTACTGTTCTAGGTGATCCACATTATTTTAAATTTAAGGGTAAATTATAAATACACCAATTGAGATTTGCTTAAAATACGAATTGTCTCATGTGGTTTGAAAAATTACAAATATCCCTTGTCAGAATTTTTTATTTAACAGAATTAATTAAAAAAATGAAATTTCTGACTGTTTACCTATATAATAATAAAATTATCTAAATTATTAATTGAAATAAAATTTTAACATTGTTAAAACTGTTAATTAATTTAATAATTTATTAATAAAATGACTTAGAATCACATGGAATAATTTATATTTAAGTAAATCTTAGAGGGTGTGTTTGTAATTTATCCTAAATTTAAATATGCTACATACACTTTATTTTCTGACCATTTTTCATGTTAACTTTTTTTTTTTAATTATTATTCCACAACTTTTTTTCTTAATAGATCAGAGGAATAACTCATGTGAGAACATAACAAAAAAGATAAATTTTTTAAATTTGTATAACATTGTTCGATTCATTACGCGCGTGCACATTCCCAAGTAGGTATCAAGAAACGTGTGCATCTCTACACATGACACTGTCATGCCTGGCTACGATGGACTATGTATCACAAAATAAATTTCACTGATTCTAATTTACGTTCTCTCTCCGTCTCAAAATAATTTTGAAAATTTTAATTTTTTTGATAGTACAATTATTGTATTTTAAAAAAATTAAATTTTCAAAATTATCTTTTAATAATACATTTTTTTGAAGAATATCAATTATCACAATTGTACTTTTTGTATTATTAATTAATTTAAAAGAAAGGCAAAATAAAAAATTCATATTATTTTAGTTCTTGATTTTTGAAAAGAGACTAATATTTTGTAGCAACAAAAAATAGAATAAAGAACTAATATTTTAGGACGGAAGGAGTAACAAATATCATATGTATATATGTAAAATTTATTAAAATATCAACAATGATTCATCCCCCCTTTTCCTCCCACCCCTTTGACCCCCTCTCTCTCTCATTGGTTACATTTTTTTTTTCTTTTTCTTTTTTTTCCTGCTCCTCCAATCACCACCCGCCACGTAGCAAAGGGGATGAGGGGGTGACCCCCAAAAGGGGGTCCCAAGCATTATTCTTAAAATATATAGCCTCTATTTGGGAAGTGGGTTGGCTTTTTGACTTTTTGGCTTTTTTAGCTATTTTAGCCTGGGCTAAAGAGCTTGGTTTAAGAAAAACTTTTTGGTTTTTTTTAACTTTTTTTGTGAGAGAAAAGTGTAATGATTATAGGTTGGATGTGATATTTTGTTTGTTGTGGTTAAAATAGCCTATTTTGTCTTTTGTGAATAAAGTAGTCCCAAACCTCCTTGTCAAACGGATTCATAATAATGGGTCCCATTATTTTTGAAAAATGTAAGTCAGTCCCCTTGTAAAAAGATTTTTGACCATTGAGTGCAAAAAAATGGAGGAAGAATCTTACGCAATAGGCCACAGCAAGAAGATTAAAATCCCATCTTAGTTTCCATGCTGATATGTTTCTGTCAACTGCAACAGCCCACACTAGCGTTTGTATGCAGCTAAAAAAGCATTGTAGAGCTGTAAGTCGTAGTTTATTTGGATATATCTTGAGCATTAGGCCCTAATAACAAGAACAAAAGGTGTTAAAAGACAATCAATTCATTTGCACACAAAAATAAATAAAACACATAATAAATTTGAGTTACAGATTGATTTTTTCTGTGCATTTTCTTTGCAAATATTGCCTTAATTTATTCATTTGAGAGAGAGAATGGGTTGAGGATCATCTGTCCCAAATTTCTCGTCTACCTATCTCAATTCACCCACATTTCCTCGATCATGTCTTGAGATTTTTGTATCTCGATATTTTCACATGATTCAATGATTATGAGTATTTTGAGACAGAGAAATAGGAATGTCTTACAAATTCTCTGTCTATGTATCCTAGTTCATTTCATATGTTGAGATTCTTATATGATCCAACAATTATGAATAATTTGATATAGAGAGACAAAAAGTTGGCACATAATGAAAGGGAGAACAACTGAAATCTGTTTGATCATAACTAAAAACTCTTGTATCTTTGAATTTTTAAATGATCTAACAATTATGTGTAATTTGAGACAGAGAAACAGAGAGGTCCTAAACTTGTCCATCTATCTATCCCAATTCATTCATATATAGGGATGGCAATTTAAACCCGGCCCGACGGGGACCCGACCCCCCGATCCCGAATAACACGGTTTTTCCCCGAAAATTATCCCCATAGGGCAGGGGACGGTATTAAAATTTAAATCCCTGATAATTTTCGGGCCGGGGACGGGGATAGGTTTTCCGGCCCCGGACCCACCCCGCCCCCGGCCCCGAATGAGCCCGTACATCCCCCGTATATATTATGTATAAAATATATTTCTAAATATCATTTTATTCTCTCCCTCTCACTGTTGAATCTTCATTCCACTCACTCATTCTCTCTCTCTACCAATCCTCTCTCTCTCTCCCCCTCCACCGCCGATCTTCGTCAGTCACCACTCTCTCCTCCACCACCGATCTTCTTCACTACCGATCTCCTCTCTCTCAGTGTCTCTCTCTCTCTCGCTACCACCGTCATCGTACACCACCGATACCGCTGCCACTGTCGTCGCATATCACCACATCTCGCTACCACCGTCGCCGTACACCACTAATCCCGCTGCCACCGTCGTCGTACACCATTGCAGGGACGTGACTCACCGATCTCGCTTCCACCGTGGTTTTTTGAACAGATCTATGTTTTTTTTTTTTTTGAAAAGTCTTGATCAATATATATATATTCGGATCTGATTATATATAAAAGTCTTGATCAATATATATATATTCGGATCTGATTATATATAAAAGTCTTGATCAATATATATATATATTCTTTCTCCTCTCTCTCAGATCTGTTAGGGTTTTAACAGATCTGTTTTTTTGTAACAGATCTATGATTTTTTCTAATTTTGTTGTTATGGTTTTATCTTGATCAATTTATATATATATATATATATATTCAGATCTCATTCTTAGCTTGTAACAGATCTATGATGTTATGGTTTTATCTTGATCAAATCAATCTCATATTGTGTTGGTTCTTGTTTTTGTACGGGGATTGTTCGGGATCGGGGAAACCCGTTCCCCGTTTGGGGACGGGGGTGGGGGGCATGACGGGTTCCCCGTCGGGGATCGGGGCTGGGGCCGGGGAATCTTATGGCTTCGGGGATCGGGGACGGGGAGGGTAGTCCCCGGCCCCGCCCCGCCCCGTTGCCATTCCTATTCATATATCTCAATTTTTTTTTTTTTTTTATATAATCTAACAATTATGAATAATTTAAAACGCAGAGAGATTTTAGAACCTGCATAACAAGCCAAAAAGACAGTGCAGTTTGGGCTGAGATGATAATAAGACAGCCTTTTATACAATCCACTTTGGACCTACACCCCATAGTTGGGTTTGAATTGTCCTTGTGAGTAGATGTTAGGTGCACAGGAGGTCCCTTGACAAGAGTGACCAACAAAGCCCCACAAACACAAAGCATTGAACCCAACACCATAGCCACTCCATGCCATTGAGTTATTGAAAAGCTTTCCACCCTGAAAATATATATACATATATATATATATATATATGACCCAAAAATTTCATTTTCTTAATTGAGTTTTATTTGGTTTAAGGATTTCAGCAGGAATTTGTAAAGAGAAAAAGTGGATAAAATAAAAGTTAAATTTTTGTCACATTTATCTTTTCTTTTTCCTATCATTCTACAAATTCATTCTCAAATTCTAGATCCAAACATAAGTTTAGGAAAATTAAACTTTTCACCTTTAATTTTTATTTTTAAATTTTACTTCGGTCCTCACCTTCTCCGACTTCAACCTGGATTTTATTGTGATTATCTCATCACTCCCACCATATAAAATTTGAGTGAAAATTGAAGAATGAAAGACCAAATTAAAATTTGTATGAAAATTATAGTGTAAAAAAAATATAATTTTGGCTTATAATTTGGTTTTTGTTTTTGTTTTGTTTTATTTTTTGTTTTCTAATACCTCCAAAATATGCTTACTTTTTTGCCAAGACTTTAAACGATTAATGTCAGGAGAATCACGTTAAAATATGGGTTAAATTTAATAATTTAATTGTTAAGATTAAAAGACAATGAATGAAAATAAAATTGAGATAAAAGTTAGTAGGTGAAAATTGTAATTTACCCATTTCAATTTTTTAGGCATCTCTCTTTCTTCCATATACGTACCTTAAAAGAATGGCAAGGACAAAGGTAATGGCAGGAATCGCATTAGAAGTTGCGGTAACGAATGTTGCAGGGATGTAATTCAGTGATAGATTGAAGAGATTTATGCACAATGTAATCCTGAAAACAACATTGTAATTTGTATTAGATAAAAATTCTTGATATATATATATATATACATATTAGTGGTAGGTGCACACGTGTGCACCTAATTTAGCAATAGAGTGGATGAATAGAAGTCATTTATGAAATTTTAAATATATAAATTAGTTTTCTTATGGCAATTTCCTGCTATTAATAGTTATCAAACTGTCGGGTATTTTTGAGAAAAAAAATCGTGATAGAAGAAACATCTATATACCAATTCAAGAAAAATTCTACGTACGTAACAAAATGAGCTCATTACACCCCAATTTTTTTTAAAAAAATATTACACATTTGCTCTTTTTCAAAATTACCAAAAGCCTCCTAAAATCCTATCCCTAATTTCTCACAATCATCTCCATCACCTACACCATTGACACTGGTACTGCCACTGCCACCGGTGACTCCCCTTCCCATCGCTGGCGAGCCACTACAAAAAATTCAGATTTTAGGGACTAAAATTTAGGAACAAAATTATTTTTTAGGAACCAACTATTTTTGTTACAAAAAGTGTCGTTATTATATTTTTAGTAACAAAAATTAGACATTAGTGATGAATTATTATCCTTTTAGGACCAAATTGTTTGTCTAAAAAAATAAATCATTTTGAGACCAAATTATTTTGTTCTTAAAAGTCTATTTATTAGTGACATTCTCAAAATTTTGTTGCTGAAAGCCTTGTTTTTTATTTTTCGAGACGACCTTTTAGCGACTACCCCCATGACGATAGAAATTGGTTCCTAAATACCTATTGCAACAAAATTTTCACTTTTAGAGACCAAAATATTTGGTCTTTAAAACTATTATATGTGCTATAATAGAATAAATATAGGATAAATTACACTAATGTCTTTTGAGATTTCAAGAAAATATAGTAAACTTCTACAAGTTTGGCATATTTACATTGGTTCCCTTAAAGTTTTAATTCACATAATACTTCACCCATTTTTATTAATAATTCGTTAGTAATATAGATGGAAAAAATGATAATCTTATCTCTTTTACACTAAAATGTATATTAATTTTGGTTCCTTTAACTTTACTAAAAAGGAGATTGATGTAATTATGCTAAAATTATGAAAATTGCTATATTTTTTCCAAACTTGAAGAGAGGTTAGTATAATTTATGCATATGTAGTGGTGAACCTGAATCTTAGTTGCACGAAGCGGGAGCGGGGGCAGGAGCGGGAGCGGGGGAACGTGGCCACTTAGAGGAGTCGTAAATTAGGAGCGCTTATATATTATTTTTATTAATTATATTTTATTTATTGTAATAAATTATGTTCAAATAAATAAAAAATAAAAATTAGGTCTTTTATTTTATAAATTTTTTAACTTTTTTTATATTATATATGATTTAAATAGATTTCTTTTAAATAATTAAATGATTTATTTTATTTATTATATGTTAAAAAGTTAGGAATAATAAATTTTAATAAATAATTTTTTATTTTAGACAGAAGAATTATATTATCTATCACAAATTATATTATATATGATAAATATTATATATATTAAATATAATATATTATATTATATTATATATATATGATAAATTATATTTATATTAAATAAAACGGAGAGGGAGAGGGAGAGGGAGAGGGAGGGAGGACAGAGATCGAGAAAGAGAGAGAGAGAGAGAGAGAGAGAGGGAGGGAGAACAGAGACGAGAGAGGGAGACGAACAGAGAGACGAAGCAAACAGAGGCGAAGAGAGACGAAGAGGAGATCGAGACTGAGAGAAGAGAGAGCGACAAAGACAGTCGAGATCGACCGTGAGAGAAGGTCTCAGCCCTAATCGCGATTCTTTCGCATTAGAAGCGCGACTCTCTCGTATTAGAAGCGCGATTCTTGCGCGATTCTTCCTTGGAAGCGCAAAATCGCGCTTCTTCCTCAGAAGCGTGAGTCCCTTCCACGATTCCTGCTACTAAGCCATGAATACGAATTTATTTTTGGAACTAAAGTAAATTGAAATAAAATTATATAAATTACGTAAAATTTTTGGGACTAAAATATTAATTAATTAATTAAATTTTTTTTTTATTGATAGGGGAAAAACATAAAAAAAACTAAGTACGCAGAACATCCGAGTAAACAAGAGCTGAACATCTTCTATCCATACTCTCGCATCTTCAAATACCAATTTATTTTAAAATCATTCAAAAGTGCATGAAAATAATGAGATTTTCAAAGGTTTGGAGTGCCTGAAATACTAGTTTATTTTATAATTATTAAAAAATGTATGAAAATAATGAAAAGAATTCAAAATTTTGGAAAGTAAAGGTAAAATTATTTAGATTTTATAAGGATTAGAATAAAAATATACAAAATTTAAAGGGTCAAATACAATTTATTTTTTTATTTTTTTTTATAATTAATATTCAAAATTACAAGATAGACATGAGATTTTCAACCCCTCCGTCCACCACTATATGAGTCTGTTGAACTAAAAATGTTTTCCATGGAAACAAACAAGACAAAATATTAATCTAACATTTTGTCATTGACAGGAAGAATAAAATACATACCCACTCATAGCAGCCAAGAAGATCTTGCAGAGTAAGTTGAATGACAAGGGAGCTGAGTTCTTTCTGCAGATGTTAAAGGGCAAAAAAAAAAAAAATTAATTGATATATGTGTTGTGACTTTTTTTTTTTTATATAAATTAAAATACATATAAAAACTTATTTCATGAACTGTTTTCATGAAAAATTTCTGAAAACAATAAACTTTGTACGAAACATCAAAAAGTTGTTTCTATTTTTTGAAACAGATAAAAACGACGAGTGTATTTTTATTCTAAAAATGATGGGAAAAAAAAAGAAAAAAAAAAGGAAGCATATTCAAAACTAATTTCCAACAAATTTATATATATATATATATATATATAAAACCTGACTTTTAAGGAATGATAAAAAGTTGTTTCAAATCTTCAAAACTGTTGAAAATGAAAACGATGAGTGTTTTCAAACATTTCATTGTTTTTGTTGGTGGAAACACAAAAATGAAAACAAAAAACTAAAAAAAAAAAAAAAATTAAAAAAAAAATGAAAACAAAAGGAGGGTGAGGGGGAAAAAGAAGTAGTGGTTTTTTAGAGGGGGAACCTCTCAAGGAAGAAAGCAAAAGGAGCCAAGGCAAGAGTGGCAAAAGCTTGGCGATAAGCACCGAAGACATAAGGGTTCATTCCATTAGCAATGGCTACTTTGGAGAACAAGACAGTCCCTGCAAACACCAAATTGCTTAGGATCATGCATATATATGGTAGGTTGCTCTTCATAAACTCCACACACCTCTTCATGTTTCACTCTCTTTCTCTCTCTGTCTTTCTATGGTTGCTGCTGTTCCTAGGAGATCTCTAAGGTTGGATGTAGTTTTGTATTGGTGGGCTGTTGTTTGGGTTTTGTATTTTTTTTTTTTCTTTTGGAAAATGATATTCAGTCCGAATCAGACTGAATCCTTCTGAAGTATACTTACCAAACTCATTCCATTAAAAAATGATATAAACATCAATTTTTTAGATTCAATGATCTTAAACAAATTGATTGGTTGATCAGAGGACAAACGAGAGAGAGAGAGAGTTGATTTAGATATTTTAATAGAGTGTCACATTTAGGCCTCATTTGGAAACATGCTATTTTAGTAATTTTTTGACTTTTTACGAAAAGATGTGCAAAAAAGTAAAGAGGTGATGTGACAACTTTTAATAACTTTTTTTTGACTTTTTAATTAAAATAGTCACTCCCTAAACAAGGCTTAAGTTTAAAAAATAGGTCTAATTTTTTTTAGCTTAAATAGTAATACTCATTGCTTAATGCTTTCTCAGTTCCACAATGTTAACCAATTAAAGTGAGAAATGATAGTCAGAGCTAGTCAGATGTCGGAGTGTGTGGCATTGCTATTTTTGTTCAACTATGCTACAGAGCCCGAATGGGCAACGGCTCGAATGGCTCAAAAAACATTTTCCTATTTTTTTTTTTTTTTTTTCTTTTCAGCCGGAGAAAGGAGGAAGACGAAGGAGGGGGAGGGGGAGGGGGAGGAAGGAATGGAGGGGGCCTAAAAAATGGAGGAGGAGGCGGCGGAGGAGGAGGCAACGAGCGGGGCAGAGCCGACGAGGGGCGGAGGCGACGATCGGGGCAGAGCCGGCGACGATCAGAGCAGAGCAGCGAGGCGGCGAAGGCGGAGGCGCGGCGATCGGCTATCGGCGACGACGACGGCGACGGCCTCTCCCTCTCCCTCTCCCTCTCTTTCTCTCCTCCCTCTCTCTCGCCTCTGCTTCTCAGGTTCAAACGAAGAAGAAGAAGCAGAACAGAAAGAACAGGAAGGAAGAAGAAGAAAAAAAAAAAAAAAAAAAAAAATCAAAACCCAAAACGACGTCGTTTTGGGTTTTGAGCCAAATTCGAGCCATTGATTCGGGCCCTCAAACATTATTCATTTTTGTTTTGGTTTATCGCTTGCCAACTCTTGGTATAGTGCTAAAAATGATAAGGCTTATATTTCGATACTACCCCAGAAAGGATGGATAGGATGGATTTGTATTGGTGTGATGTTTTTGCACTTGTAGATAGGGTTGGGTCCAGATCTTTTGTCATGATTTCCTGTCATGATTCTTGTGGTACAATAAAACGACGTCGTTTTATTTTATTTTATTTTATTTTTTTTGTTTTTTTTTTTTTGGTGTCCCCCTTCTTTTCCTCTTCTCTGTCATTTGCTTTGTTTTGTTCCTCACCTAACCAACAGAGAGACGAACTGAGAGAGAGACAAACCCAGCAAGCAAATCATGTTTTCCTCTTCAATAAACAACATGGAATTAAAAGCAATACTGTTAATATGTTTTACTTCGCAGAAAAATAAAAAATGATTTGGTAATGAATATTTTTTTTTCAAGTTCAGACCCATTTCCCCACAGTTGAATTGAGTTCGAAAGGAATTCTATATTTTTCTCAGAAAGGGAATAGATTTGAGGGAAGAAGAGGAAATTTTTTATTCATTTTCAAATCATTTCTTCGGCAGATCTAATTTGTGTTTTTTACCAGGTGAAGCCAAAGTCGATCTTCTTCCTTTTTTTCAAAGTTCAGACCCATTTCCCCTTTTGGATCCTTCTATCCCTGTTCAAGCAGCTTAACCCAACACACACACACACATACACACACACATGCTCGTCACATAGAAAAAATCTTCACCAAGTATTTTCATATTTATCAAATATTTCATCTGTGTATCTTCAGAAACGCATGAACTCGAAAACCCTTCGTGCATTCCGAAAACGTTCGACGGTTTAGTCCATCTCTCACATGTACAGTTTCATACATGAATTTCTGGGTTACACCCAGGATCAAAATCAAAGTTAAATTTGCTTCACAGACCCGAATCGAGACCCAGTACCATCGCCTCACCTCGCCTCTCCGTTGCCTCGCCTCTTCGTTTCATTTCTTTGTTCTTGCTCCGTCGAGGTGGGTTATGATTTAGCCTGAGAGGGAAGAAACCAAGGGGAAAGGGGAGGAAGAAAATAAAATAAAAAAAAGTGACCAAAACGACGTCGTTTGGTACCACAGTAGGAAGCATTGCAGGAAGCCACGGCAGAGGATCTGGACTCCATAGGGTTAAGAGTCACTGTTGTGCCTTTAGCACATCAGTGACTGTTGTGCCTCAATTTGAGGTGTATTATGAGCTTATTTTTATGATCCAAACCGATTATTTTGTAGATTTTGTTAAGTACTTTGTGCCTACCAAAAATCATATTAATCGGATATCAATAACTATATGATCGATAATCAAGAAAATAAACAATAAGTTTTTGTTTTGAGAAATAGTATACAAAATATGCAATTGGATCATATAGTTATTAATATCCGATTAATATGATTTTTGATAGGCACGAAATATTCAACAAGTCCTACAAATGAACAGTTTGGATCATAAAAATAATCTCATAATATACCTCAAATTGAGGCACAATAGTTATTCTTTGTAGGATACAAAATATGATCGATAATCAAGAAAATAAACAATAAGTTTTTCTTTTGAAAAATAGTATACAAAATATGCAATTGGATCATATATTTATTAATATCCGATTAATATGATTTTTGATAGGCATGAAATATTTAACAAGTCCTACAAAATGAACAGTTTGGATCATAAAAATAATCTCATAATATACCTCAAATTGAGGCACAATAGTTACTGCTGTACTAAAAGCACAGCAGTGACCCTTAATCCTTGCATATAATATTAATTTTTTTTGGTAATAAAAAAATAAAGGGCCTAATATTTGGAGATACACAAAATCTCTTAAAAGTTTATAAAAGTGAAATCTAGCTGGCTAGAACCCAAATTCAACTTAGTTAACTAATTACTTAATTAATTTGTTATTGTTTGAATGGTTAGAGTTGTACATAAATTTAATTTTTTTTTAGTATAACTAAATTAATTAATTTTTTAAAATTAAACTGTATTTATATTTTTTTTATAAAATTATTAATAATATCAAAATAAATAATTTATGTAATATGAAAGAAATAATAATTGAAGAACTGATGTACCACTACAATAGCCTTTATAATTTCTCAATTAGAAAATAAAAATGTAAAGTTTTATGTTGTGAAATTTGTATATATATATATTCTCTATGATCTAATTTAAATTATTTTAACATCATCTAATAACTAATAATTTATATATATGTAATTTGGGTTTCGAGTTATTTGATGTGGTAAAGTCTCCTTAAATTTAATTTATATTTCTAAATTTTTACCTAAATATGTATTAAATTTAAAAATATTTTATTCAAATGCTAAAAAGATTTAGACTAAACTTAGATTGCTCGGGTTTTTTATTTTTTACATTATCAAAAATGATTTTTTTCCCGAATTTGGCTCCCCTAATCCCCCGAATGCCCAAAACGACGTCGTTTTGGGCATTCTTTTTTTTTTTCTTTTTTTTCTTCTTCTTCGTCATGCAGCTCAAGTCTAAGACAGAGGGAGAGGGAGAGGGAGAGGGAGAGGGAGAGAAAGAGAAAGAGAAAGAGAAAGAGGGAGAGGGAGAGAAGAGAGCTCGTCGCAGCAGCTTGCAGATCGTCGGCGATCGTCAGCTCGTTGCAGCTCCGATTGTAGCAGCAGCAGCTCCGACCGCCGTCGCCTCCGCCTCCTCCTCCCCTGTGATTATGGCCCCCTCCAGTTCCTCCTCCTTCCTCCTCCTTCTTCTTCCTTCTTCTGTTGAAAAAAAAAAAAAAGGAATTCGGGGCATTCGGGAGAGCTCAAATTCGAGCTCCCAATCAGTTCTCTTACATTATATATATCAATCAGAGATTATTCGGGTTCAAACCATCCAAATTACAGTCCCTAGAGCTAGAGTTGATGTAATGAAGTCAAAAAGTCAAACTGCGAGGTTGTTGTGGTAACGGTAGGATGCCGAAAAAGAAACGTTTGCTTCTTGGTGCGCCAAAAACCGCACCCCAAGAGTACCTTCCTAGGTTAAATATGAGTCCGGATCCTCGGCCGCCCTACCCGGCGGCTCTTTCCAGCAGCGCCCCAAAACGACGTCGTTTTGGGGCCAATTTTCCAAGAGAAAAAAAAAAAAAAAAACAAATAGAACGAGCACCTGAACTCGAGAGGAGGCAAAGAGTTGGGGTTGAATGGACTTATCTGTGTTTAGATTGGACTTGGAGGGGAAGAAGAAACACAGATTTTGGTTTGGAGTATATATATTTATATATATATATTGGTTTGGAGTATATATATATATATATATCTTTATATTTATATATATATATATATATATATATATATATATATATATATATATATATATATTAGATTAGATTAGAAGAACAAAGGAGTATATATATATCTTTGGGAATTCTGGGTTCATCCATATATATGTATATATATATATCATTTCCTTTGTAAATTTTCGAAAAGAAATGAAGAATGATCCAAATTTGGGAAGCATTCTTCAACACAGGAATCAATTTTTTTTCCCCCCTTTAGATCCAGATCCAAATCAACTAGAAAAAAAAAAAAAAAAAAAAAAGGTAGAGAAAGCAGAGGCCATCGGCGATCAAAAATTTTTTTGAACATCATCATCATCATCAGCTTCATCATCTTCATCAACAATCAAATCCAGCTAGGTAATCACATACATACACACAAACAAATCCAGATTTTGAACAAATTTTTTTTTTTTTTTTTTGTTGATGATGAACCCAGCAAACCCAGCAGCTCCTTCTTCCTCTTCTTCTCTTCTTCTTCTTTTTCTTCATCTATAGATATAAAGATATATATATATATATATATGGATGAACCCGCAGACCCTCGTTCTGTTTTTTTTTTTTTTTTTTTTCTTCTTGGATAATTGGCCCCAAAACGACGTCATTTTGGGGCGCTGCTGGAAAAAGCTGCCGGGTAGGGCGGCCGAGGATCCGGACTCGTTAAATATACACACCGGACTTGGGATAAGTGCTTTGCCTTGCCACAGCACGTGTGCTCTGAGGTCTGTCGGGGCGTGTCTTCAACTTATTTTTATAATTTGAATTGTTTATATTATAAAATTTATTTAATATTTGTAAATATTTGTAAGAGATCACACTTATTTTAAACAAAATTAAACAATTAGTATAATTTTAATAATTTTTTTAAAAATAATAAGATTGAGCATGAGATTATTAATTAAATAAAAAATAATTTTATATTATATTAAAATAATTTTAATAATTTTTTAAAAAATAATTAAGATTGAGCATGTGATCACACTTATATAAAATTTATATAGATATATAAATTAGATTAATTAAATATTTGTAAGAGATCACACTTATTTTAAACAAAATTAAAAAATTGGTATAATTTTAATATTTTTTTAAAAAATAATTAAGATTGAGCATGAGATTATTTATTTAAATTTTTTAATGAATAACATACTCGATAAATTTTACAATATAAATGATTCAAATTATCAAAAAATGCTTGAGATATATCCCTATGGGGTCTCGGATCATGGGTGCTAGCGCAACACCAATCCCAACTCCGGTGCACACCCCTCTAGAGTGTGTCCCATATGCAAGTTATGTTATTTGTGAGTTTAATTATCATAAATGGTATAACTCAATATTATGGGAGTCCTAACTAAAAAAAAAAGTTATAATTATACATAATGATGCATAACCAAACATTTCTTAAATCATAACTAAAATTTTGTCATAACCAATGTTATAATGTGTCATAATTAACAATACAGTAGGTTATAACTATTAACTCAAAGATTGTAATCAAAGGTGCATATAATACACCACATAAACGGAGGTGTACCATAGAATTTTCCTAAAAGAAAGGGGAAATTACTGGTACTTTCAAGAAAATTATTATACAATCATAGAAAGATTATAACTTTAATTATTAATATTTATAAATTTTATTATTTTTTTGTAATTATTTTTAAAATTTATTATGATTGAAATTTTTTCTAAAAACATCTTTAAGCCTAGTTTGACAACTTAATTTTGGATTAAAATAGTCAATAAAGATTTTTAAAAAAAAATGTTAAAATAGCCAATAATAAGACAAAATGTCACATCTTACATACTATTTAATCACTTTTTCTCTCACAATCATCTATTTAACTACAAAAAAATTAAAAATCATCACAAATACAACTTTTTTCCATCTCAGGGTTGTTTTGGATAGCTTATTATATATATATATATATATATATATATATTTTACTTATTATAAAAAGATATGAAAAAAAATAAAAATATGATATAATAGAAATAATCCAATAAATAACTTATTTTTGTTATCTTCAAAAGAGGCCTCATAAAATAGTTAAAAAACTAATTAAAATAACCAAATTTTCAAATGAGGCTTTAATACCGCAACAAAACTAGGCCCCAAGAGAACCTTCCTAGGTTACATTGATACATATAGGGGTGCTCGTGAATCAGCTTTTAACGATTCAGTTTGTAGTTTGAAAAAAACTGAACTAGTATGTGGGTTGCAGTTTGTGGGAATAGAGTTCGTGGATATGCATGCGTTTTACAGATTGAGCTTGTTTCTTTAAAATTTTATTTTTTGAATTTTATTTTTCAATTTTTTAAATATTTTTGATTGCGAGAGATTCACCACTATCCTCCATTAAAAGTGGATTACAAAAAATTAGAATGAAAATTAAATAAAAACGAACATAGAAAAAAAATTCACATAATTCAATTTGTAAAAAATTGAAAAAATTCCAATTGAATAATAAGTATTTTAAATAAGGTAGTGTGTGATATTATTATAATGTTATAATATTAGAGCCTATAGGTTTGATAATTAGATTAAGGGTGAATTACACTACTGGTCCTTATAGTTTGGGGCTTGTGTCATTTTGGTCCCTGACTTTTCAATTGTGACACATTTGATCCTGAATTTTGAATCTTGTTCCAAATAAGGATAATTGTAGATACTATTGGATTTTTCAAAGGCAAAATCGTCAATTTGATAAAATATAAATTAATTTGACAAAAATAAATGTTAAAAAATTATTTTTGAATTTTTAAAAATTGTTGTAGCTACTAAAGATAAAATTATATAAAACTGATAAATCTTTTAGATATTTATATTTTTTTTACCAAATTAATTTTTATTATGTATTTGGATGATGATCATGTAAAATTAATTTTTAAAAATTAATCATGTAATTTTTATTAATTTTTATCAATTTTACATAATTTTATTTTGGTGGGTAGAAATAATTTTTTAAAAATTTTAAAATATTTTTTGACATTTATTTTTGTTAAATTAGTTTATATTTTATCAAATTGACGATTTTGCCCTACAAATTAAGCAATGGTATGTTTAATTGTCCTTATTTGGAACAAAATTTAAAATTCAGGATCAAATGTGTCACAATTGAAAAATCATGGACTAAAATGACGCAAGTCCCAAACTATAGAGACTATTAATGTAATTTGCCCTTAGATTAAAGTGAGTGAGAGAAGAGAAGATTATGATTGCACACTTATAAAACTTATAAGAAAATCTGATGGTTCAAATTAAAAAAAAAAAATGTGTACAAATGCGGACGGGTGTGTAACCTGCAAAACAGGAAAATCTTAAACCGCACTCGACCTTAACCATTCTGTGAAACCACCCAAATAAGCACAAACGGTTCGAGTTGGACAGTTTTTGCTAGTCGAATGACCCCTATACTCAGTCCTAATTATATAAAAGCATGATAGCTATATATTACAAGTTTTTTTTCTTCACTATTTTATATTATTAAGTATATAACGCTATTGAGAGGGTAATTTATATGTAAAATTGGGCCGAGTTGGGTAATGGGTCATTCTGTGGGCCACATCAAGAAGGGCTGAGTAAAAGGGCCTTGTAATTAGTCCGCTCCAAAAGAGCCTTGCAGATAGCCCGATCTGAAAGAGCTTGGTGGTTAGCTCGGTCACGACGGTCGGTGCGGTGATAGTTAGCTCAGTCAAACCATCTTGAGCCGAGGTATTTTTGGCTTCTACTCAGGACCTTGCTGTTGAGTAGCTCGGTCCAAGTATGTTATGGTTAGCACGGTCTACAGGCGAAGCCGAGGTACATGTTACACATAAAGTGCCGGGATAAATGTAACATGAGTATTGTCAGCTTGGTTACATTGTCATTGTGCCCTGGCAATGCTATCTCGGTCGTTTGGACATATCACCGAGCTAGAACCATCTCACTTGGTTTAAGCAGTGAGAAGGGTGTTTAAAGATAAACATTGTCTTTTAGGAGAGTAATTCCTAAGAGGACTCTGCATGGAGAAATAAGAGTCCTACTAGGATTGTGTCACACAGAACCTATAAAAGCTCACAACATCACCTATGGAGGGGTAACCCAACTTTGATTCCCAAATACACAGAGTTTTTGTCTATTTATCTATTTTGCTGACTTAGACATCGAAGAGGTATCCGGCACACACCCGCCGGCTAGCTCACGTTTGTGTTTTCAGGGAGTAAAGCGACGACGTTTGGAGGAGCGCAGACTTGATCAACAGTATTATACAAGAAGATTATTTCTTACTCGTACAACTATATTATTTGTTATATTATTTTCTTAATGTTTATTTTCAAACAAACAACCATTTACATGGTTGTTAACAAAACAGTAATAATAATAAAATAAAATAAAAATAAAAATAAAAAACTGATATATAAGTTTCGTTTTCAAAATCTATTTTTAAAAAATTTAAAATTATTTTGGTGAAGAAAATTAAAAAAGAGTCATCATTTTCATATGATTTTCTATGCTTTGGAGCAAGTTATTCTCATCAAATTAGTTTATATTTTTTTTAAAAAAAAATCAAAAAATTATTTTTTTTGAAAAACCAAACCAAAGAGAGTGAATGAGTTAATTTATTTTCTAGTCTCAGAGGACTTGTGTAGTCCATGATTATTAGATCAATATAATTTTTTTGTTATGAATAATTCACACCGGAGTCCATACAAAAAGAGTAAATCAAATAATAAAAATGGAGCATGTGGTACGCCTACAACTCGAGTCAATAAAATTTATCATTTATTAAACAATGCCTACTAGTCCAAACTACCATATAATTTTCCCTCTTAAAAAGAGTTCAATTATTCTGCAGATCAAAGGTGAAAAACCCCTTGTTTTTTGTGAAATAAAAAAAGCATGGCACATCCACAAGCCCCACCATGGTTGCTTTAGAACCACAAAAGTTAATTGACATAAAGTCCTTTGTAAATTGTATCTTATGCTTATGCGAGCATAGCACAAATGCCTTATTAGATCTTTTGAATGTCCCATTGTTCAAGGTAGCTAAAGAATTAACCCCACTCATACCTCCAAGGTCCAATTAACTTGTACATAATTAATATATCACAAATGCTTCCTAGGCGCACACACAATATATATATATACTGAAAATGGTTAGAGAAAATAAAATATGTGAATCTTCACTGTACATTTCAATTTTTCACACTTTTCGAAAGGGGTAAATTTGTTACACTATAAAAAATTAAAGTTTTAGAGACAAATTGAGAGATGAAATCATTTTTTAGAGATAAAATATCTTTGCTAAAAGTGTCGTTATTGTATTTTTAAAGACAAAATTAGTCATTTAAGGATAAAGTACGATCTTTTTTAAATCAAAATTTTCGTTTCAAAAAATAAATTTTTTTAGTAGAAAATTAATTTGTTGCGTTTATTAGCAACATTTCAAAATTTTATTGCTAAAAGTCTCCTCTTTTTTTTTTTTTTTTTAACTTTTCGGGATTACTTTTTAGCAATGACAAGAATTGGTTTTTTAATATTTTTTGCAACAAAATTTTTACTTTTGAAGACAAAAATTTATTTCTTAAAACTCTTATATGTTGTAATGTTTGTTGACCTTTGTTTTATTCTGATGGTTTGATTCGATTAACCCCAATATGACCATTTATTAAAAAGAAATCAAATTGATTAAATAATTATAATCACATGATTTTTTTCATATTTTTCTTTAAAAAAAAAAGGATGACAAGTATAATTTCAAAGTCATACCATCCATTATTTGTTTTACTCACAAATGTGATTAAATCATATATTACAATTATCAAATTAATTTGATTTACTTTTATTTCTATAAATGATTACACATCGTGCGCGCGCGCGCATATATATATATATAAATAGCGTTTATTCTCAAAATTTTTCTCTTTTCTATATAGCATATCTCTCTCCTTTATTTATTTATTATTATTTAAAAGTGTGAGGTAACATGTCCTTATAACTAATTATTTTTAAATCTTATATTTAAAGATTTCTACTTAATTTGAACTATCCATAAATAGTTTTTATATTTATATTGATATTTTTTATATTTTATAATTTTTAAAAGTCTTATTTATATTTTATTATTAATTTATATTGAGTTTCTTATTTAATATGAAGTTGCTTATAAGGAAAAATTTATATTTAATTTAAACTTTATATATATAATTATATAGAATATGTGTAAATAGTTTTAAAATAGATATTAAAAAAAATCAATGCTAAACATAATTAAAGAGAATTTTTTTAAAAGTCCTTGATATTATGATTTTATAAAATAAAGGAATTACAATATTTTCATAATAGTAGGGGTTCCTCGACATTTTCACAGAAAAAAATTTGACTCAGAAAAATTTGTGTCCGACTCAGAGAAATTTCGGCCCGACTCAAAGAAATTTTAGTCCCAACACAGAGAAATTTTAATTTTCACACAGAAATTTCTCTAATTTCACAGAGAAATTTTGATATTTTTTTGGTATGATCACAGAGAAATTTCATCAAGGGATCTTAATTAATAAAAAAAATATATATGTTGGACCTCTCTTACTACACAAATATTTAATTTTTTTAAATACTTTTTTTTTAATAACTTCCTTTCTTATTTTTATTTTCAAATGAGTAAAAAAAATGAATAACTAGAATCACTTTTAGTTGTATGTTACTATTTTTCTTTCCAATTGAACTATTATTATTAACATCAAATTGAATGTTTATTTTACTCTGTTATAATTTAATATCATATAAAATCATTATATATTTATTTCAATTGCACTTTTATAACACAATATGGCTAAAATTATTAAAATACACATAAATAATTGAAATAAAATTATTATATATATTTTCTTAAATAACACTTTTATAGAACGATAATGTTAAGATTATCAAATTAAATAATTAGAATTATTCTTTAATTTTAAATTATTTTTTCCTCTAATTTAATAATTATTTTGAATATTAAAATGGATATTTATTTTATTATATTGAAATTAACTACAAAAGTATCATATATATATATATATATATATATATTTAAAATACACTTTTATAGTTCAACAGAACGAAAATTACACTTCATATTTCGTAATATATTTTTTAAATAGTTCTATATGTACACATAGATATATACATAAATAATTCAACTAAAACTATTATATATTTATTTATGTTATATTTTATATTAACATAAAATTAATATTATTCTTTTATAATGCATACATTGCAACATATTTATAAAAATAATTTATATATAGACATATATAAACAATGTAATGTAATTTTATAAAATATTATTTGGAAAAAAAAAAAATTAACCCGTGCATTACACAAATCAACTACTAATGAAAGTCTAAAAATTTTAACAGTTAAATAATTAAAATGGAATATGTGGTGGATCTATGAGTCCGAACGGGACTGCCTAGTCATCAAAGGGCTAGAGGAAAGATGTGTTCAACAATATAATCACTAGATAAATTTTACTTATTTTTTTGGTCAAATTATTATGGTGATCACTGTATTTTAGTTTTTGTGTCATTTTATTGTTTATAATTTTAATTAACTCGATTTTGATCTTAAATTATGATTTTTTTTTTCTTAATTTGATTCAACTGATTATAATTCTTAATATTTTTATATAAAAAATGCGTACATAACAATTACTCAACTTTGTGAATTGACCTCAATAAGTTTAGTGACCATTTTCTGTTAAAAACACTAACAATTTTATCAATTGAACTAAATTAACACAGAATTTAAAATTAAATATCAAAATTAAGCCAATTAAAAATATAAAGACCAAAATAATATAAAAAATAAAATATAAGAATCACCAATACAATTCGTCCTATATATAGATTCGCATAAGAAACGCCGTCTATGTAACACCCACTATATTGAATTCATAAATATTTTTTTGAATATGGTGGGAGGTGGGGGTACACATGTTGACGTTGGTTATATAAGAAATAGAAATGTCATACTATATCATAAATTTTTTTGGGGGGTCATCAGGCAATATTGAATATTTATGATTGATTCTTCATTAAAAAATAATTAAGGGAAATAATATTTTATTATGTTCTCCAGTAATATAAAAATGATAAAAATAAAAATAAAAAATGATTGGAAAAGGTGGATTTTTAGCTAATTTTTTTTTATAAAAAAAATAATATAAATTATCACATGACTCTTTTTATATTTTTTATATAATTTTATAAAAAGTTAAAAAAATTTAATTTAAATAGTTAATTTTCATAACCAGCACACAAAGAGATATCGTCAGTGTGTGCGGAGCTAATGCCATATTATGTGGCATTAATTATTGAGGTTGAGTGGATATGCACTCTACTTGTCAGCTAAAAATGGACAAGAGGCGAGAAAGCACTACCATCCATCAGATATAAAGTGATGTGATATTTTTGTGAGACCCATAATTACATTATGGGGTGTTTGGCAAATATTTTTTTTAGTTTTTGGGATTAAAATTCATCGACAATGTTAGGTAGCTCAAATTTTTGTGGCTCAAATGGCTCAAATCTGTCAAAACGACGTCGTTTTGACAGATTTTGAGTATAAAATGACGTCGTTTTGACAGATTTGAGCCATTTGAGCCACAAAAATTTGAGCTACCAAACATTTTTCAAAATTCATAAAATGACAAAAATATGTTAAAATAGTTAATAAGATAAAATGTCACATCAAATTCATAATCATTTCACTTCTTCTTTCACAAACATCACATCCAACATCAAATTCATAATCATTTCACTTCTTCTTTCACAAACATCACATCCAACTCCGAAAAAAACTATCTTCCCAAATATAAAAATTTTAACTTACTAAAATAGTTAAAAACTAAAATAACCTACTAAAATACTAACTTCCCAAACACCCACTACATTTTTGTGATTGAATTATGTATAAAAAAAGTTCTCATGCCATTTTAAGTTTGAGGGCTCCAGCTAAAATGATCGGACTAGAGAAAGTCATGAATCAATACTCTGTATTTTTATTATTCAAGAATATACAAAATAGGTTACATCCTCTCAAGATACAATCTACACATGCTCTGTTTTAGTTAGTTACAGCCACCTTCTAACAGATTTGATGAGCTGGAATTGTAGTTGAAATAGTTACACATGGAGCTGCAAGTGGAGCTGCAACTGAATCTGAGTTTAGAGCTGAAGCTAAACTAGAAACTATTGAATCAATATGCTCAGCATTCCCCCGGAAGCTGATGGGTTGATCAAAGACCATGAGCTTGGTTTTAAGATACTGAAATTGAGAAACAGACAACGGCTTTGTGAACAGAGCAGCTAATTGATCAATGGCAGGAATGTACTTGAGTTTAAAAGTCTTAGCAAGAACTTTATCTTGCACAAAGTGACAATCGCTTTCTATATGTTTGGATCGAGAGTGGAAGACAAGATTTGAGGCCAAAGCTATAGCAAAGATGTAGCTACCCTAATTTTCTTTAGTCATTATTTATTATTATTATGGTTATTATTATCTTATTTTATTTTTGACTTTATTAATTATGTGGTCACATGAGAGTTAATGTGATATTTAATGGATTTAATGTTGTAATTATTAATTGGGTGGCTACATGAGATTTAATGTGATATTTAATGGATTTAATGATGTAATTATTAATTGAGTGGTTACATAAGGTTTAATGTGATATTTAAGGCATTTAATGTTGTAATTAATAAATTTACATATTATAGTTTATTAAGCTATTATATATTGAGATTTAGGTTTATAGTATAATATTATTAGGTTATACTAGCTCTTAGGTTACTATATATATAATAACATAGAAGTATTCAACTAGTTTTAGCAGATCAAAAGGAAAAGAGAGAGAGAGAGAGAGAGAGAGAGAGAAATCAAAGAAGACAAAGTAAGGGGCGGCAGCAAAGAAAAAAGAGGAGAGGGAAGAAAAGGAAAGATTAGGGTTTTGTTTTGGTGACTCTAGTAGTTTTCTAAATATTCTTTGATCTTCAATAAAGTATTGTGAGTACAAAACCCACTTCCCTTGATTTATGTTTAATTCTTGTTTTTATCTATTTGTTTGATATTAGTTTGATTTTGTGTTTACATAAAGATGATAGATTAATTTTAATTATTTTGACTAGTGGTGCATGTAAAGTTTAGGGTTCTTAGATAATTGACTGATTTTAATTATTTTGTTTAGTTGTGTATGTAAGGTTTAGGATTTTTTTATTGATTAAATTTAATTATTTTGATTAGTTGGGTATGTCAAATTTAGGATTTTTATATGGATTTATTTTATTGTTGTAATCACACTCATGGTTATATGAAATTTAAAATTAATTAGGAACCCATAGATAAATTCCTTATACTTCACCATGACTCCATGGATTGTTGTAGTATTTGAGTGTTATGAGAAAGAGTGTATGAAAAAAAGTGAGGATTATGAGATTTATTTGAATGCCTTAGGCTCGGCATTGTTATGTTTATTCTCTTGTGTGAGATGTTGTATATATATATATATATTGTTGCCTCGTTCTCATGAGTAGACGAGTACTTTGATTTGTGCACGTACGTATATGCTAACCATCTGGGGAGTGTGAATCAAACTCGGAACGATATCCCCATGCAAGTTTGGCTTCGGAGCGGTGTTAGGTATACGGGAGGCACATGAGATATATGTGTAGGCCGGAAGGAGAGGGCCAAAGTGGTGGAGTTAAGGTATACAGAATTTAATTATGAGATGATTGTTATAGTGTGTATTGTATTGATTTGTACAGGTTGAAAAATAGTAAACGACCTCGATAAATTATGAACTTTGAGCGGAGGCATGTATACATGATTCTAGACAACTTTTGTGTTTTAACTGTTTATTAAAAAGATCGATTAGAAGTTATAGTCGGATGATCTTGGTTATTGTAGTTTTGATTCATTTTGGCAATGCAGATTTTAGAGGTTGTTTTAACCCACGAAACGAGCTCATTTTTATTGGTTTTGCGTAAACTGAAGTAAAGCATTATTCTGCACACTTTTCATGTTTTGAAATTTTTCGGAAAAAATCATCTTAGGGCAGTTTTTGTTCTTTTTTAGCTTTAGATTTTTTGATTGAATTCTGTCTAGATTTTTTTTATATCAAGTTTTCTCTTAACCTGTTCAGTTTCTGTTAAATTCATTCACGTTGTCGTTTAGGAAATTTGATTCTGTACAACTTTCTTTCTTTGAGTTTTGATCAATTCGAATTATTTAAGTATGAAACGGTGTAATTTTATATTTTTTTTCAACAAGTTACTTATGATTGAATTATACTAACTTTATTTGTTTTGCAGGATGGTGGGTCTTACTAACATTTTATTCAGGCTGACCCACCATATTTTTATTTCTATTTTGTCTATTTTATAATCAATTTATATTTCGTTGTGTACGGACAAGAAACTAAATGCCACCGCATCTCGGGAAACTACCCATTCGTCTCGGTACGGTTGGAACTACTTGTCTTGTCCTGTAATAAGAATCTAATATATTTTTGTTTGTGTCTGGTGGACACGTGGGTGTTAAATCTTGTACTCATACAAGTATACCTGTATACTGACCCGTTTTGTCTCTTGGCAACTCGGGTGCGTTCTATTTTAGCGCAACTGAGCTTCCTTTACAGGATTAGTTGGGGCTACGATGGTGACGTGGATTTATGATAGTGTTGGACCTGTCGTTTGGACTTCTTTTGTTTTATTGAGCTTAGGATTGATATTAGTTTATGTATTTATTATTCTCTTTATGACTTTAGTATTGGAATAATTTAGAATGGTTTGTAACCGTACTTTATTTAAGTTGTTTTGACTAGTTGTTGGCACTTAATGTTGAGGTATTTGTTAGTAATGAGATTATGGTAGATGGTTTAGTTGGCGTTTTAGTTTTTTTGTTTCACCCCTAGGATTTGGATGATGGAATATTGATTGGGGTTTAGTCCTAATTTAATATTTAATTGTCCAAATTTTGGGGCGTGACAAAAGATGTTGTCACACCAAAGGATAGGTGTAGTAGGTAAAGAAATGCCCATTTCAGTGAGAAGCATAGAAATCCAACTCAATTCTGCAGCAGCATGAGCTAAGGCTCTATACTCAGCCTCAATAGATGATCGAGACATAGTTCCTTGCTTTTTAGTGGATCAGGACATCAAATTGGAACCCAAGAAAACACAATAACCTTTTGTAGACTTTCTATATCATGAACATCTCCTACCCAGTTGGAATCCGAATAGCCATGAACATCAAAAGTACTATGAGTAAAAGTCAAGCCATGAGTAAAGGTGCCGTGAACAAATATGAGAATTCTCTTGACTGCAACCAAATGGCCCACTATAGGAGAATGCATATATTGACAAGCTTGATTGACAGCTAGAGAGATATCAGGTCGAGCAATTGTTAGGTATTGCAATGCCCCAACAATGCTTTTGTAAATAGTAGGATTGTGAAATGGAAGTGAAGCATTAGAAGGATTACTAGGCTTGACAGAAACAATAGAGGGGCAAGGCTTACAAGAGAATAGTCCAGCTTTAAGGAAAATATCTTTGGCATATTTTGATTGAGATAAGAGATAACCTGAGGCTGTAGGTTGAACAGAAATTCTAAGGAAGTAGAAAATGTCTCCCAATTCTTTCACATAAAAGACACCATGCATTTGTGTAATGAGAGTATGAATATGATTGGAGTTGTTCCCAGTGATCAAAATATTATTCACATAGATTTACAGATAAGTCACTAAGGTGGATGTTCTTTGAATGAATAAGAAGGAGTCACAGTTGCTATTGGTGAATCCTTGAGATAACAAGAAGGTAGAAAATATAGAATACCAAGCTCTTGGAGCTTGTTTTTAATCCATATAAGGCCTTATGAAGCTTACATACATGATTAAGAGAAGATGAATCCATAAATCCTGGTTGTTGAAGCATGAACACTTCCTCCTCAAGAATGCCATAGAGAAAAGCATTGGAAATATCCAACTGTTTAAGAGACTAATTGTGGTGAAGGGCAAGACAAAAAACAATTCTGATTGTCGGTTGTTTAGCCCTGGGCTAAATGTTTCATGAAAGTCAATACCCTCTTGCTGCAGGTACCCTTTGGCCACTAATCGAGCTTTGTACCTAGCAGTTGTGCCATCAAAGTTCTTTTTAACTTTGAAAACCCATTTACATCATATGGCATTTTTGGCAAATGAAAGAGGAACTAAGGACCAAATATGTTGCTTCTGAAGAGAAAAAAATTCTTCAAGCATAGCTTTATACCAAACATGAGAGAGCAAAGCTTCATTTTAAGAAGGTGGTTCTGAGTCGGAGTAGAGGGAAGTAGAGGAGGAACAAGTAGTAACCAAGCAGTGAGAGGTAGTTACAGACTTAGACCTAGTAACCATGGGATGCTTATTAGAAAGCACATGTGAAGGAGGTAAAAGAGGTACTTGAATAACAATGGATGTAATAGGAATTGTAAGACTTGGTGGAAAAGACACTAATGGAGGAAAAAGGGAAAACTAATAGAAGAGAAGAAGAAGGAGGAACAGAAAGAGAATCTGAATTATAGGAAAAGGAATGAGCTGAAGCTGAAGTCTTAGAAGGAGAGAAAGAAGACGAAGAGTGTGAAGACTAGAAAAATGATTGTATGGCAGCAAGAGAAGATGTTGACATAGACTGTAAAGAAGAAAAAGAAGGTGATGATAAGGGAGCAAAAGGAAAAACATGTTCATTAAAGATTACATGCCTAGACAAGTAGATTCTACATGTGAGAGGATCAAGACATCGATATCCTTTAGCAAAAGAATGGTAGGCAAGGAAAACACAAGACATAGATTTTGGCTGTAATTTGTGTGGATGGTAAGGCTTGAGCCAAGGAAAGCATTGACAACCAAATATTCAAAAATATAAATAATCTAGAATGGATTGAAAAAGCATTTCAAATGGTGATTTATTACCAAGTTTAGAGGATGGCAGTCTATTTATAAGAAAAATAGCAATGGCCACCACATCAAACCAATATTTCAATGGCACAGATGAATAATGAAGAAGAGCAGTTGCAATTTCAATAATATGTTTGTGTTTTCTCTCTGCAACGCTATTCTGAGAAGGAGTGTAAGGACAAGAGTGTTGATGAACAACACCTTGAGTTCTAAAAAATGTTTACATTTTGGAGGTAAAAAATTCTGAACCTCTATCAGTTCGCAAGATTTGCAAATGAGTGTGAAACTGTTTCTCAACATAAGCCTTAAACTCAATAAATTTATCATACACTTCACTTTTATAGGCTAATGGATAAACCAAGTGAACCTGTTGTAGTCATCAACAAAAAGCAAATAATATTTGTAACTAGAACTAGAAGTATATAGCCCACACACATCACTGTGAATAAGAGAAAGAGGTGCATTTACAGTGGAATTGGACAATTGGAATGGGAGTCTGACTCTTAGCTATGCAACAATCAGTACAAATAGTGTTTATTGTATTAGTAGAAATAGCCAAAGAAGGCTTGAGATGATTAAACTTCACTAAAGATGAATGACCTAATCTATTATGTCAAACAGAGGAAGGCACAAGAATTATGAGATGAACTAAAGTAAGCATGCAAAGTAGGTGGAACACCAACAACAAATGAAGACGTAGTATGAAACTGATATAGGCCATTGTTATTAGAACCCTGATAAAGAATTCTCCTCGAATCCTTGTCCAGAATCACAAATTTAGAGGCATCAAAAGTGCAAGGCAATTATTATCCTTAGTTAATTGTGAATTGAAACAAGATTAGAAGAGATAGAAAGAGAATGCAAAATATTGTTCAATTTAAAATAAAAATGAAGAGTAGGAAGCAAGCCTTTACCTGTGTTATGAATAGGGATTGTAGTACCATTGCCTGTGGTGACATGATCAGATCCTTGATAGGGCTGTGAACAACTGAGATTACGCAGATCATGAATGATATGATCTATAACAGTAGAGTCTAAGCACCAAGGAGCATGTGGAGGAGAAAAAGTTTATTGAGTTAAGGCAACAAAAGCTTGAGAACAAGAATTATTCTGCTGATGACTAGAAGATTGAAACTGTGGATCCATTCTATACCAGCAATCCAATGCAGAATGACCATGTCCACCACAAATTTGATACATCAAAAAAGAAGTAGATCTACTTTTGCCTCTAGAAAAACCTCGACCATTATGAGATCTGGAAAAACTGGAAATGGTTTGAGCACCTGAGAAATTGGAATAGTTATTGAAAGAATTCGATCCATGGGATCAACCACCTCGACCTCCTCTGGAAGATCGATCTCTAAATCCAGAAGAATAACCTCTGTGATTGGAACTCAAAGAACCGCGAACAGATAAAAAAAGGCCACAGTAGGCTCAATATGAAGTTTGTGATGCTTAGAGTCAACATGTATGGCTTCAAAAATGGGAAGAGAAGTCAATTCATCAATAGAAATTGATTCAGATCTAGCTCGAATTGTGGTCGTAAAAGCATCATACTCATTTGGAAGACCATTCAAGGTAAGAAGAACAAGATCTTCATCATCAATCAAGGTTGAAGCAAGGGCCAATTGACTTACCAAATCTTTGATCTTAGACAGATAATCTTCCATTGAATCAGTTTTTTTCGTAATACTGTTTAACTTGTTCTTTAACTAATGAACATGAGACCGAGAGAGAGAGGTGAATCGTTTATGTAGTGTAGTCCATAGTTAGAACAATTATGAAGATGAAGAACAGAGGAATAGATTGCAGGTGAGAGAGTTGCAGTAATACAACTGAGCGAGTGAGCATCAACAATCTTCTAATGCAGATATGTAGGATTATCAATCTCTGAACCAGAAGTCACTACAACAAAAAAGGCCTTTGGTGACAAACTGATTTTGTCTCTAAACATCAATTTTTCGTCACTAAAGTGATTTGCGACGAAAAAAATTTGTCATCACGTTCGTAGCCTATACGTCGTCACAGAAAGTACCTGGTGACAAAAAACAGTTTCGTCGCCTATTTTTGATTTTGGCGACGAAATGTTTCGTTGCCGAATGTTGAATTTTTCGTCCTCTATAACATCAATTTTGTCACCAAAACTAAATAATATTTTATTTTAATTGTTTTTCGTGACGAAATATTTCGTTACCAAATAGATTTTAGTGACGAAAGTTTTCCTCACCAATGATATGGATTAAGGTGACAAAAAAATTCATCACTAAAATGAGCAGAAAAAAAAATTCTTCAATGACAAAAAATATTTTGTCACCAAATATTTCAATCTAGCGATGAAATATTTAGCAAATGTGACAAAATTATTTATTTGGTATTATATCATTAGTGACAAAATTATTTGCCATGTTTTTTCAAAACTAATAGCGACATTTTTTCATTTCGGCACTAATAAAAATTAAAAAATTTGAAAATGTGAGTACTATTTTCGTCCGAAATTTTTTCTTTTCAGTAACAATTCCCTGCACATTTCAATAACCTATTCAATAAAATATCTATTACAAATCAATACAAAAATCTGTTCATTTTCATAAGCATCACAATCAAATTTCAGCACTATCCACAAAAATACAATATGAACTGCATGCGGATTATAAACATGTCTCCTAATATCCCCAAACAACATCTACTAATATCCACAAAAATATCATATCAATCACATGCGGATTACCAAACACATCTCCTAATATCCAACAACAAAACATGTATACTAATATCAACAAAAATAAAATATCAAGGGCGGATTACCCAACATGCCCTGTAATACCAACAAAAATATAAAATTTACTATGCAACCAAAATATATGTAAGGTAATATGAACAGAAACACAAAATGAGCTACCATCTACCATCCAAATTACCAAACACGTCCATATCAAATCTCGAATCTACAAAAAAATGAAACACAAAAAAGAAAAAAAAATTGCAAGTTAGACAATTATTATCTTATCCATAAAATATACAATTTAACATGCATTTTTTGAATTAGTTTTCAAATCGAGAGTCCGGTGCAAGTTTCATAAGTTTCCACAACTTACATTGGTCCCTCCCGACGTGTTTGAGGTGTTCCCTGGGCCGTCCCGTGGCTGTTGCACGATTTTAGCCCCCAAAGGTTTATTTTCAAGCTTAAGTGTGAAAAAGTGCAATTTTGGACTTAGTTTTCAAACCGAGAGTCCCGTGCTAGTTCCGTAAGTTTCCACAACTCACATTGGTCTCTCCCGAGGTGTTTGAGGTGTTTCCCGGGCCGTCTCGTGGCTGTTGCACGATTTTGGCCTCCGATGGACTATTTTCAAGCTTAAGTGTGAAAAAGTGTATTTTTGGACTTAGTTTTCAAATCGGGAGTCCCGTGCTAGTTTCATAAATTTTCATAACTCACACTGGTCCCTCCCAAGGTGTTCCCCAGGCCGTCTCGTGGCTATTGCACGATTTTGGCCTCCGATGGCTTATTTTCAAGCTTAAGTGTGAAAAAGTGCAATTTTCCTACTTAGTTTTGAAACTGGGAGTCCCGTGCTAGTTTCGTAAGTTTCCACAACTCACATTGGTCCCTCCTGAGGTGTTTGACATGTTTCCCGGGCCGTCTCGTGGCTGTTGCACGATTTTGGCCTAGTTTCAAGCTTAAGCGTTACAAAAATTCATTTTTTGACTTAGTTTTCAAACCGGGAGTACCGTGCTAGTTCCGTAAGTTTCCACAACTCACATTGGCCCCTCCCGAGGTGTTTGAGGTGTTCCCGGACCGTCTCGTGGCTGTTGCACGATTTTGGCCTCCGATGGCCTATTTTCAAGCTTAAGTGTGAAAAAGTACATTTTTCGACTTAGTTTTCAAATCGGGAGTCCCGTGCTAGTTCCGTAAGTTTCCAAAACTCACATTGGTCCCTCCCGAGGTGTTTGAGGTGTTCCCCGGGCCATCCCATGCCTGATGCATGATTTCGGACCTCGAAGGTCTATTTTCAAGCTTAAGTGTTAAAAAGTGTATTTCTGGACTTAGTTTTCAAACCGGGAGTCCCGTGCTAGTTCCGTAAGTTTTCACAACTCACATTTGTCCCGCCCAAGGTGTTTGAGGTGTTCCCCGAGCCGTCTCGTGGCTGTTGCACAATTTTGGCCTCCGATGGCCTATTTTCAAGTTTAAATGTGAAAATTTTCATTTTTTAACTTAGTTTTCAAACAGGGAGTCCCGTGCTAGTTCCGTAAGTTTCCACAACTCACATTGGTCCCTCCCGAGGTGTTTGAGGTGTTTCCTAGGCCATCTTGTGGCTGTTGCACAATTTTGGCCTCTGATGGCTTATTTTCAAGCTTAAGTGTGAAAAAGTGCAATTTTGGACTTAGTTTTCAAACAGGGAGTTCCGTGCTAGTTCTATAAGTTTTTACAACTCACATTGGTCCCTCGCGAGGTGTTTGAGGTGTTTCCCAGGCCGTCCCGTGCCTGTTGCACAATTTTGGCCCCCGATGGCCTATTTTCAAACTTAAGTGTTAAAAAAGTGCATTTTTTTACTTAGTTTCAAACCAGGAGTCCCGTTCTAGTTCTGTAATTTTCACAACTCACATTGGTTCCTTCCGAGGTATTTGAGGTGTTTCCCAGACCGTCTCATGGCTTTTGCACGATTTTGGCCTCCGATGGCCTATTTTCAAGCTTAAGTGTGAAAAAGTGTATTTTTAGACTTAGTTTTCAAACCGGGAGTCCCGTGCTAGTTCCGTAAGTTTTCACAACTCACATTGGTCCCTCCCGAGGCGTTCCCCAGGCCGTCTCGTGACTATTGCATGATTTTGGCCTCCGATAGCCTATTTTCAAGCTTAAGTGTGAAAAAGTGTAATTTTTCGACTTAGTTTTGAAACTGGGAGTCCCGTGCTAGTTCCGTAAGTTTTCACTACTCACATTGGTCTCTCCTGAGGTGTTTGACGTGTTCCCTGGGTCGTCTTATGGCTGTTGCATGATTTTGGCCTCCGGTGGCCTATTTTCAAGCTAAAGTGTGAAAAAGTTCATTTTTCGACTTAGTTTTCAAACAGGGAGTCCTGTGCTTGTTTCGTAAGTTTCCACAACTCACATTGGTCCCTCCCGAGGTGTTTGAGGTGTTTGAGGTGTTTCCCGGGCCGTCTTGTGGCTGTTGCACGATTTTGGCCTCCGATGGCCTATTTTCAAGCTTAAGTGTGAAAAAGTACATTTTTGGACTTAGTTTTCAAACCGGGAGTCCCGTGCTAGTTCTGTAAGTTTTCACAAATCATATTGGTCCCTCCCGAGGTGTTTAAGGTGTTTCCCGGGCCATCCCGTGCCTATTGCACGATTTTGGTCTCCAATGGCCTATTTTCAAGCTTAAGTGTTAGAAAAGTGCATTTTTTTACTTAGTTTTCAAACCGGGAGTCCCAGGCTACTTCTGTAAGTTTCCACAAATTACATTGGTCCCTCCTGAGGTGTTGGAAGTGTTCCCCATTCCTTCTCGTGATCTTTACACGATTTTGACCCCCGATGGCCTATTTTCAATCTTAAGTGTGAGAAAAGTGCATTTTTTGAGTTAGCTTTCAAACCGGGAGTTCTATGCTAGTTTTGTAAGTTTCCATAACTTACATTCATCTCTCCCGAGGTGTTTGAGGTGTTCCTCAGTCCAACTCATAAGTGGAAGACTAACAGAAATAAGATACATTCATTCATAAGTGTTCAGAGTTCGTTTACAAAGGTTAACACATGCGATATATATTCACCAATATTCATCCTGAATCTATAACACGTGTTACAATGTTGAACGAAATAAAACTAAACATTTAGGCAGATGCCCTATAGGCTTATATATTTCCAAGTCATTACTTGGTTACACAAAAGTGAGCCTAACTCAATACAATTAAAGCCATTGGCTATACAAAAGAATAAAAACAAAATAAAGAAGCTCTTGCTTCCCAAAAGTCCCTCCAAGCTATTGCTTTGGCAGAGACATGTCACCAACACCTGAAAATGGCTTTTCCCAAATAGGGTGAGTCAAAGCCCAGTAGGAATAATCTAACACAATATATGAGGTTTAACAAAGATTTAAGTACAATGTGCATATACAATGCCTGTGACAAAACATTCACATTTTTAATAATCATAACGTACCATGTTCATGTCTTATTCCATTTTCCTTCAATACATTTCAATCTATGAGCCAATTTCATTATCTTTAAACAACCCAACTGAGACTACAACTCAGTAGTTATTTAATCAACACAATTACCACACAAACACTTCAATTTTCTATTTTATGGAAATTTTGTTGCGGGATCGACACCCATGTATACAAAAGATTTTAGAACTTTCACCCTAGATACTCCGACCATCTTAATTTTCAATGGAGTCCATCCCCCATCTCCTCTCAAACAATGGAGTACATCCCTTTTCTCCTCTCAAACATCATGCATATACAATGTATTTAAACATAGTCATATTCAATGACAATCAACAATAGATTAGTTTCAATTTACCTAATTCTCATGCAATTTCTACAACAATCATTTATATCCTCTACCGATAGCCTAATATAGTTATTTCTAAATAGATATTCAATCTCAAGTCAGGTAATTTATCCAATATTTCCAAAAGTAAGAGGTATTACATACTCAACTCCACCATCTATTTCAATATTCGCCCAATTTCATGTTTACAACACCAATTTCATTTATTTATACAAAATGAATATTATAATTATTTTAGGGCAAACTTCCTTTTTTTTCCAAATAATTACCTAAATACCAAAATCAAGAATTTTGACCCAATACAACCTCATTTTCAAACTCCATAACCATTTATCTTCCATTCACCAAAAATCCCACTTTTTTTATTTCACACCCAAACCCTAAGTTTGTTCAAACTACTCCCAAATTCCACCATTGTTACACAACAACAAATAATTAAGCCAAAAATCATATCAAAGTGTAGAAAATCTCTACCTCAAAGTTTAGAAGACCAAAGCAACAAATGAGAAGCTTCAAAGACGTCGAAACCAACTTCTACTTGAATCAAAACGGAGCTCTTGAGGTGCTCTAATTTTTTCTCAAAGGCACTAGGGTGAAGATCCCAATGGATCTAGGTGAAATAGTAGAGAGAATATGAGTTTTAGAGAGAGAAACTCAAGATCTAAGTTTTTGAAAAGTTTTAGAGAGAGAGAGAGAGGAATGAAAAAGTGATGAAAAAGATCATCCCCGCGATCTGTTATACACGCAGTTTGTTCAAGCGTGAAAAGTGACGTTCGAGCGTAGAATACACACTTCTAGAAGTTTTACAGACGAAGAACATTGCTCGAGCTCAAGATTGGACTCGCTCGAGCGTATGAAACGCCCCTCGAGCATAAAACACACTCTTCCAGTATTTGCAGGTCTGCAAAAATACTGAGAGTTTGCAAATTCCGCTCGAGTGGGATTTACAAACCCCGCTCGAGCAGCAACGCAAGAATGGCCGCTCGAGCAGAGAAGCAAAAATCTGGGCAACAAAGGTTTGGAAAAACAACCAACCAACCTGTTCCAAACACACAACTACAATCCAAATGGCCAATCCAAGGACCAACAAGGGGAATAAGAGATGAACAACAACATTGAACCATGAAACCCGAGTCTAGAATATAACAAATTATTGGGTCAAAACCAGAGTCGCTATAGAAGAGGGATTGTAGAGTAATTTTCCCTTTTTAAAATTACAAGGTACCTCAATTACAATGAATTTGAAAGAATAATTAATTATAGCACAAATCACAATTATTTGTAAACTCTCAATTTTATTTTATTTTATTTTTGATTACATTATATCTTAAATACAATTAGGGATGGCAATCTGAAACCGGCCCGACAGTGACCCGACCCCCCGACCCCAAATTCAGTGGTTATTCACAGAAAAATATCCCCTACGGGCCGGGGATGGTATTCAAAAATTCATCCCGGATGATATTCGGGCTGGGGACGGGGATAGGTGTTTCAGACCCGGACCCGGCCCGGCCCCAGCCCCAGCCCCCCGGCCCCGCCCCCGCCCCGCTTTGTCCCCGAGGTAAAATTACGATTTTGTCCTTAGATATATATATATGCTTGTATTTGTTTAGGTTTGACACAGACACACACATTCAGCCTCCCACACACGGCGCTCCTCTCTCTCTCTCTCACTCACTCACCACTGGTCTCTCCCTCTCTCTTTCATCTGTCACCGTCGCGCCTCCCTCCTCACCGGTGATCCTCCGTCACCACCGAGCCTCCCTTACCGCCTCACCTCTGCCGTTTACCGTTTTGCCTCTCTCTCTCTCTCTCTCACACACACACACACACGACGACGGGGCTGTTGCTCTCTCCCTCACCGCGGATCCTCCCTCACTGCCGCTCTTCCGTCGCTGCTCTCTCTATTTAGGTATCTCTCTCTCTCTCTCTCTAGGGATTTCGATTTAGGGTTTATATATATACATCTGAGTGTATATAGGGTTTCGATTAAGGGTTTCGATCTAAGTGTATATATATATTTCGATCTAGGGTTTCGATCTAAGGTTTTCTTCAAACTCTGTTTTTTTTTTTCCTCTAAATTTATTTATTATATATATATATATATCTGTTTATATATTTTTATTTTAGATCTATTTATAAAAAAAATTATTTATTTTAGATCTGTTTATTTTATATATTATTGAAGATGATGATGTTGATGATGTTATTCTATGTGTAGAAATTAGGTTCAGTTGGTTTGCTCACTACTGACATTTGGTTTGCTCATCCAGGTATTTTCTCTTTATTGATTGATGTTATTTTCTCTTTATTGATGATTTATTATTGAAGATGATGATGTTGATGATGTTACTTTCTCTTTATTGATGTTATTCTGTGTGAAGATATCTGTTTGTAGTTGAATTGTTAATTTGTTCAATTGTTAATTTGTTAATTTGTGTCCAGATATCTGTTTGTAGTTGAAATTATGTGAAGTTAATGATGTTGATTGATGTTTAGTTAACAATTGATTTGTTAATACAAATTTGTATTTTGTTAGTGAGAATTTTAATGACATTAGATAATTGAGTTAAACATAATTATAATTTTCTTATAGTACAAATTCTTATAACAAATTACAAAGTTTGTAATTAAATGTCCTTAGCACACACTGCAGTCGTTAACATAATCTTATGAGTGAGTCATATTAACTCACTTTTATTAACTAATTAAAGATAGTAATAATAAAAAATGACTCTCTCAAATATGTTATGATTTCATATTATTATCACATCTGTTTTAAGAATATTTAATAATTTTTTTGTGAAGCACTACATCAAGACAGCCATTATTGAAAATGGAAGCAAACATTAATATGTTCAAAATTGGGTGTAAATCAAGACAGCCATTACACTTTACATCAAGACAGCCATTACACTTTACACCTTTTGTATTTGGTCATTTTTTTTAATTTCTTTGAGTTGAATGCTAAAGTAGAGTTTGAATATTTAAAAAAAAATCACTAAAATAAAATAAAAAATTCAATTTTCAGAAAAATAGTTTAAACTAGACTGATGGTGTAATGAGTTTTCTTTTATTGTTATGTATGAGTTTTCTTTGATATTTCTACTTTTTTAAATTTGTTATTTCGCTGTTAGAAGTTTGAAACTCTTTCATTTTTTGCCTTGGCTAGATTACAGAGAATAGCTATCTCTGCTATGCTATACTGCCTAGGGCAACTCAATTTAGGAAAATTTGTAACTTGAAGTGAGAAAAACTTGGGAATAAAATGCATTATGTATTTCAAGTTCTTAAAATTGATGTTTAGTTAATTTGTTTCTCAGTTCCATTAATTCAATCCATGTTATTAGTTATTATTAATTTGTTTCTTAGTTGCAGTAATGTACTTTTATGTTACCTCTGTTAATATTAATTCAATCCATATTATTTTCATAAAGGTTAAAAATGTCAGATGTTAACTCTCAAGCACCAGTTAACTCTGAAGTACCCGTTAATTCTCAAGTACCCGTTAACTCTCAAGTACTGTTTGAGAGTGACGCATCGCAACATTCATCGCCAGCTACAAACTCACCGTCTCCCCTCTTTAATCAAAATGTTATTTCATCTAATCTACATATTATTATTTCACTTTTATTATTTATATTACCATGGAATAATTTCAATACTGAATTTATATTCTTTGCTTTTTAGAAAATTCAACATTGGAATTGGTGGGCTATGCAACTATATATGATGATAATGAGATCGACTCGGAAGAGTCATGTGCCACTTTTGTGTTAGTTGTCATCTTTTTTGTTTAAATTGTTAACATTTTTATATTTTATTATTAGTATTAATTATTTATTTTTTTCCTTTTGTTATTTAATAGGAATTCAAGTTGAAGGAGATGATGAAAGTTGTTGTGTGGTTTGTATGAGAATTGGAGAAACAATGCATTTGATTTTTTATGTTGTAATGGAATTTTTTTCTTTTTTTTTTAAATTTCAATTTTTGGGTAACCTATCCCTTGCGGGTTGTGCTTGGGACTAATTATTCTCTTTGCAACTTGTTTAATTTTCTTGTGTGTGGGCTGCTAGACATCTGTTCTGTTGTTTGTGTTATTTTGTTGAACAGGATGCTTTTCTCTCTGCTATGCTAAATGCTGCTGGACAGGTTCTTTTGTTTAGAATGGTGCTGGACAGATTCTTTTGTTTAGAATGCTGCTGGACTGATTCTTTTTTTTTTTTTGAGAACTACCGGACAGATTTATTGATTGGTATATATTGATTTGAATAGGACTATTCTGCTGGACAGAGTTATTCATAGATGTTATTTTGTTCTTTACAGATACAAAATATGTTGACAAATATCATATTTGAAATATGTTTGAATTAGATGTTCATAGATTTTTTTAATTTGAAAATTTGTCACAAATATGTTTGAATAGGATTGTTTGAAGAGTTACAAATATGTTTGAAAATATATTTCAGATTTACAAACATGAAAATATGCTGGACAGAGTTACAAATATGTTTACAGAAAATATGCTAGATAGAGTTACAAATATGTTTACAGAAAATATGCTGGACAGAGTTACAAATATGTTTGAAAATATATTTCAATAGGATTGTTTACAGATCAAAACAAAAAAAAAAAAATTACCACCGGGGATTTTTCGGGGTCGGGCATCCCCGATCCCCGATCGGGGGCGGGGACGGAGGCAGGCTATGGGTCCTCGTCGAGGATCAGTGGCAGGGACGGGAAATATCTCACTTTCGGGGATCGGGGATGGGGAGTGTGGTCCCCGGCCCCGCCCCGTCCCATTGCCATTCCTAAATACAATGAAGTTGAAAGTGAAGGAAATAAACACACACGCAAATGAGGAGAGTTGAAAGCTTAATTGCCTAATATTGTGCAAGAGTTTTAGCGAACAGGTTAACCCGATTAGTTAACACCTTGTTTGGATTTGAATTTTTTAGTAATTTTTTGAGTTTTTAATTTTTTTAACCAAAAAAAAAAGTTTAGGTATTTGTAAATGATTTTTATAGTTGTATCAAAAAAATGTAATTTGACTTTTTTAATAGTTATTATTATTTTTTTAATTTTTGACTTTTAAGAAACTTTTATACCCTTTTTAATAATTTTTTACTTTTTAAGCCATAAAACCAAAGTTACCAAACCATCCAATATCTCATGATTTAATTTATAAAGAATACACATAGAGCCAGCATTATTACTTACTCTTGATCATATCCTAGTAAACAAAAATATGGCCTACATGTCATTCTTTTGAGAAGTTGTTTCTTTAATTGAATTTTAAGATTGTGCTTAGATATGAATTTGTGAAGAAAAAATGAAAAAAGTGGGGGGAAAAAAAGAAGCTAATTTAATATCAATTTTCTCTTCAATTTATCCCTTATATATATATATATATATATATATATATTTAATTTGCAAACTACCATTTATTTTGATGAATGGCCCATATGTCATTTCTTATTTTGCCTATCCAAAAAGTTTCTACTATTTTCAGTGTAACTTTTCTCAAACTAAAAGTTGATAATTAAAAAATTAAAACTATTCTTATCCCTACTTTTAATTAATTGCTTTTTTTTTCTAATTTATTTTAAGTCATTTATACCTCATAAACTATAAACAGAAAATACACTAAATACTTTAATACAAATTTTAAAAAATAAAAAATTATAAACAACTTTAATAAATTGCATTCATCAAGAATATCCTCCCTTTGGCAGCATTACATAAATAATTGTTTCAATGATAAATACTACTCATAAGAGCTTTCGCTTTTAAAACTTTTGCGTGGGATTGCTTTTAAAGCTTTTGCACGGGATATTTGGCTAACAAAGCACACAACCACTATATTCCTCCTCAAACTTTTTTAACAAAAGAATAATTGAAGAAATAAATAAAAGAAATCCACTCACCTTTTCTTGGAAAGCATAGTCTCACAATGAAGGAAAACACATCAGTGATAGCTTTCTCGTGGGACTGTCATGTAATATATAGTTTTTTTTTTTTTTTCCTAATAATAACTTCAAAATAACCTATTATTTTATATTGTTTTTGTTTTTGGTGTGAGAGTACTTTTTGAAATTTCAAAAGACAAAATTTTGAAATTTTCTAAACAATGAGGGTGCCTTTGATTCAAGGGATTAGGGGACTAAACACTAGTTGGACTTGAATCCATTGGAGGAGGATATCCATCATCTAGTGCAACTTTAGTCCGCCGAACGTGAAGAGTGACTAAATAATCCCGGGGGGTGTCATTATTTCCATGGGATTAGTATTCCATGGGACTAATGTGCGAAATGTCTATTTTATCCTCATGCTACTACTTAGTAAATAATTGAAAATGGTAAAATAGTCTTTTGAACATTTATAAATTATAAAGTAAATTTAATTAAAAATAATAAATCAAAAATTATGGCCTTAAAAATTAAAATTTTTTAGTGTTGTTAAATTAAATGATAAAAAATTTAAAATTTAAAATTTAAAATATTTATGAATTAAATTTTTTTATTGTTATTACATTTTTCCCTAGTTTTTTGAACATTTATAAATTATAAATTACAAATTTAAAATTATATATTAAATAAAAAATAAAATTATAAATTATAAATTTAATTTAATTGAAAATAATAAATTAAAAATTATGGCCTTATAAATTAAAAATTTTAGTGTTGTTAAATTATAAATTTAAAATTATAGATTGCAAATTTAAAATTATATATTAAATAAAAAATATAAATTATAAATTACAAGGATAAAATAGTCTTTTGAACATTTATTATTATCTAGTCCATCCAATCAAACATTATATTCAATAAAATAGTCTTTTCTAAACGTCTAATCTCATGAGAAAACAAGCATACGACACAAACCCAATTCAACCAAATAATCTAGGAGATTTTAGTCCCAAGATTCAAATCTGATGGATTCTAATCTCCTTATTCAGTCCGTCCAATCAAACACACCCTAAATTGTTTTTGAATTTTTTTTTTTTTTTTTTTTTGGGTCTCAAAAACAGTTTTCAGAAACCACTCGATGATTGGGCTCCTAAAAAAATGGATTATTGCGATTTTTGGACCATTTTAGATGATCCAATGTTTAGTCAATAGAAGCGACAATGAGATGAAAAGAATGCATCAACTGTTACTACAAAAAGCAATGGTTCATGTTCTTACTGAGTTATTTTTCCGTGCTTCCATCTATGCATGAATAGTCACCCTCTCCATTTTCTTCCCCTCATGAAGAATAAAAAAAAGCAAGTTTTTCGTGATAGATTTGGATGGCATGAATAGACGGGAAGAGTAACGCAATTTTTTTTTTTTTTTTTATCAGTAAAATGAAAGAGAGATATTCATGAAAGAGAAAAATAAAAAATACACGAGATGAACACTAATAAAGAAACAAAAAGAAAGTCAATCCCAAATATAGAGTATCTCAATTAGATTGGCACCCTCAATTTAAAAAAGCAACAAATAAAAAGATGAGTTAACAATAGCAAAGTACTAATTTCCATTATCGGACCCGAATTCCTTCAGACTTACACTTCCGGCGCACTGAATCAATGTGGAGTAAAGGATGAACATACCACAAAAAGTGGTGCTCTAAAGCACCACTAACGAGTTGACATACACCTTAAAAAAAAAAAAAAACACAGCAACACTGTGGCAGTGAATAGATCTATTACTTTTCGCGACCAAAATTTGGTTTTGTTTTTATAGTTTTGGCGACCAATTGATTTGTCGCGAAATGTCACAATTGGCGACCAAAAAAAAATTTGGTCGCAGAATGTCACAATTGGCGACCATAATTTTTGGTCGCGAAATGTCACAATTGGCGACCAAACAAATTTTGGTTGCAGAATGTCACAATTGGCGACCAATTCCATTAGTCGCGAAATGTCACAATTGGCGACCAAACAAATTTTGGTCGCAAAATGTCACAATTGGCGACCAAATTTTTTGGTCGCGAAATGTCACAATAGGCGACCAAAAAAATATTGGTCGCAGAATGTTACAATTGGCGACCAAATTTTTTGGTCGCGAAATGTTACAATTGCCGACCAAACAAATTTTGGTCGCGGAATGTCACGATTGGCGACCAAACAAATTTTGGTCGCGGAATGTCACGATTGGCGACCAAAATTTTTGGTCGCTGAATATCACGATTGGCGACCAAACTTTTTGGTCGTTGTATGTGATAATTGGCGACCAAACTTTTTGGTCGGGAAAATATTACTTTTCGCGACCAAAGTGTTTTGGCGACAAAAAAAATTAGTCGCGGTAATTACGTATTTAGCGACCAAAAATTTAGTCGCGAAATCCAACTTTTGCCGACCAACCACAATTTTGGTCGGGAATTACTTTTGCCGACCCTCAATTGGCGACCAAACTAGCGACCAAAAAAATTGGTCGCGGATAACTTTTGCCGACCAAAAATTGACTTTTAGCGACCAATTTTTTTGTTGCCAAAAGTGTAAATTCTTGTAGTGAGAGTTCACCACCACATCATTAGTGCTACCACTAATTAGTGGTCTCAAGCATTTTTAATTGATGAAAACTCTTTCACAATTACCCAAGCCTGCGTAGGCACAATTTGCAACTTAAGGTTGTCATGTGGCATCCATGACCATATGGATAGACAAGACAAAGGTAAATGAATCCGATCGGAATTGTGTAAAAATTGGTGAGTTGATGGAAAATCTGATTTTGAGCATGATTCATGGACTTCTGTGAATTTTGGATAAATTTCTTTATTTGGGTGATAATTTTACGAATTTGTCATTTTTAGAAAAATTTGAAATTTCAATTACTCACAACTAGGGGTCATCAATGAGACGGGCCGGGCTTATCATGTTCTACACATTTATTTTTTCTTTTTTAATAATTTATATGATCAAATTAATTAATACTATTAAAACAATCAAATTAAAGTACAAATTCACCAAATTAATAAATTATGACAATGACAATGTTATATGTAAAAAATTGAGTTAGGAAGATATCAACAGTCATTGTCAAATTCAATTTTAACAAATTATATTTTGTATATTTTTTTAAAAATATAATTTACAAGGATAATATAGGCCGTCAAATATTTTTTATATATATTATAAATGGAACAACATTGATTTTAATGGATTAAAATTGAATCTAATAGTGTTATTTTTTAGATAATATTAAAAAAAATTGGACGAGATAGTTTGAGTCGGGCTGATAGGATGATCAGGTTGGATTTACCTATGCAGGCTTATACGGACTGAGTTCATAGGCAGGCTCGGGTTTCAAACATTTGTTCAAAATCCTAAATCATCTTCTATGATCGTAGAACCATAAACTCCAACCATCCAGCATTTTATGTTAATAAAAATGCAGAAATAGAAAGAGGTGTGCCAAGATTGGTAATTAATGATAAACCTCTTAATGATGCTTTGAAATGGATCAGGTATCTGATTCCGAATGAAAAAAATCTTTTAGACCGTTTACAGGATGCCATTATATTTTCTAAATTTGATTTGAAATCAAGCTATTGGCAAGTCCAGATTGCCGAACAAAATAGATACAAAACTGCTTTTACAGTACCATTCGGGCATTTTGAATGGAATGTTATGCCATTTGGTTTAAAAAATGCTCCTTCAGAATTTCAACATATCATGAATGATATCTTTACCCTTTATATAGAATTTGCTATCTATTACATAGACGATGTTCTTATTTTTTCATCTTCTATAGACCAGCATGTTAAACATCTTAAAATTTTTAAGCATATCATTATCAAAAATGGTTTGGTTATTTATGCACCAAAAATGAAACTTTTCCAGACAACAATATGATTCTTGGGTCATAATATTCATAATGGAAGTATTATACCTATTAACTGCAGTATCAAGTTTGCATCTAAATTTCCTAATGAAATCAAAGATAAAACTCAATTATAGAGATTTCTTGGTAGTTTAAATTATATTCATTACTACTATTATCAGTTATCCCATGATATATCTATTCTTTATACCAGATTACAAAAAAATCCTCCTCCCTGATCTGTGGAACATACCCACGCCGTACAAAAAATTAAGGTCAAAGTCAAGCAACATCATTTCTGGATCCTTATTTGCTAGTAAATGGAAATATGCAGCATGCCATTCATTTTAGGCTTCTCGGATTGGTACTAGTAAAACTTCTAACTATAACCAAAATTTATCACACCAAACAAGGAACCAAGAAGGGACATCGTTTTTAAGGACATCGGGGCAAATACGGATAAACCAAGAATGGTTATTAATGGGATTCTGGTAGTCAAAAATGTGAGTAAAAGCATCGATATAGTCCTAATAACTATACCAGGTTTCCTTGTTACGAATGTCAAGTTGACGAGTAGTACGTGGATAAATGCCCCAGGTGGTAATGGGCATTATATTTCTAATAGTAATTTTACTATACTCGATAGGACTGGCAATTTTGGAGGGATCATGCAACGTATGCTTAATCTCAGGAGCAGCAGCAGTCTCAATAAGTATCTGTTCGTAAACATATCTGTACTAGTCAAAATGATGAGGAAATTGTTGCGTGGTAAGATACTGATGCTTGATTCACTACAAGAAAAAACACTTTTGGCGACTACCTTTTTTTTTTTGTCGCAAATAGTCCACTTTCTGTGACCAAAATTTAACTTTTGGCGACCACAATTTTTTGGTCGCGGAAAATCACCTTTTGGTGACCAAAAAAAAAGTTGGTAGAAAAAAGTATACCTATTGGCGACCAAAGGTTTTTTTGGTTGCGGAAGATCACCTTTTGGCGACCAAAAAAAAATTGGTCACAGAAAGTATACCCTTTGGAGACCAAAAAAAAATGTTGGTAGCGGAAAATATACTATTAGCGACCAAAGGCTTTTTTGGTCGCGGAAGATTACCCTTTGGTGACCAAAAAAAAAAGTTGGTCGCGGAAAGTATACGATTGGTGACCAAAGGCTTTTTTGGTTGCAGAATATCACCTTTTGGCGACTAAAAAAAAAAGTTGGTTGCGGAAAGTATACTATTGGCGACCAAAGGCTTTTTTGATCGCGGAAGATTACCCTTTGGCGACAAAAAAAAAAAAAAAGTTGGTCGCGGAAAGTTATGACAGGATAAATTTAAAAAAAAATGATACTACTGTAATTACATGTTATTTTTCTGTTTAGGCATTAAAAGTTTTATAAAATAATATATAACCCAATTTTTATGGGTTGTATATATTGTTTGCCAAATATGAACAAGAAGCATGTTATTGGCAGAGTGGATTTGGTGCATGTTGACTCCTTGGTCAAGAGTTCAAGTCCCAGGCAGCACAAAAGAATTATTTTTTTTGGGTCAAGGCGCTGACTTTTGGCGACCAACTTATCTTTGGTCGCTAAAAGTTTACTTTTGGCTAATATGAATTGGACTTTCCGTGACCAAAAAAGTTGGTCGCGAATGGTCACTTTTAGCAACCAAAGGCTTTTTTTGTCGCAGAAAACTATCTGTGATGAGGCTTTAGCGACCAACTCGCGACGAACATATTTTGGTCGCGAAAAGGTTTTAGCGACCAAATATGGTACTTTTCGCGACCAAAATGTTGGTCACGGAAAGTGTTTTTTCTTGTAGTGATTTCTTATGGATCAGACATCCATTGTTCATCGGCTGGTTCAATATAGAGGACTGTTTCCTTAGTAATACAGTTAGCGGTATACTATTCTTCAGGCTTAAGGAGAACATTCTTAACCGTTTGGCTGGATTCAACTTTACTGGTAGAGGCTTGTAACCTTGGAAATTCGGTTTGATATGCTATTTGATAAAGGTTAGAACGGCGGCCCCGGCCCCTGCTGGTCATATGTTTCCTAGGCCCTGTAAGTATTCACGGGGTAGGAAATCTGGTAAAAAATTCTGTTCACATTTGATATATTCAATATCAAAGTCAAATACTGATAAAATACTTTGCCAATTGGCGAATATCTGTTTAGATGCTAAATTTAAAACATCTTTTTAAAAATCTGTTTAGTAGCAGAACAATCAACTCTAATTAGGAAATGTTGATTAAGAAGATCATCCTGAAATTTTAGCACACATTTAATAATGGCTAAACATTCCTATTTAATAGTTGGATAATTTAAGGCATGTCTTATCCAACTACCAGAATGAAATCGTAAAAGTTCTTTTGTTAAGGTATTAGGATTAAATTGTTTTAAAATCCCACCATAGCCTTGATTAGAGGCATCAGTTTCAACAATCTTCTTCCATATTGGATTAGGAAGATGAAGACTAGGAAATTGCTTGACTTTGGCCTTAATTTTCTGTATGGCGTGGTTATGTTCCACAAACCAAGGAGGAGGATTTTTCTGTAATCTGGTATAAAGAATAGATGCATCTTGGGATAACTGATAATAGTAGTCACGAATATAATTTAAACTATCAAGAAATCTCTGTAATTGAGTTTTATCTTTGATTTCATCAGAAAATTTAGATGCAAACTCGATACTGCGGTTAATAGGTATAATACTTCCATTATGAATATTATGATCCAAGAATCGTACTGTTTTTGTCTGAAAAAGTTTCATTTTTGGTACAAAAATAACCAAACCATTTTTGATAATGACATGCTTAAAATATTAAGATGTTTAACATGCTGGTCTATAGAAGATGAAAAAATAAGAACATCGTCTAAGTAACAGATAGCAAATTCTGTATAAGGGGTAAAGATATTATTTATGATATGCTGAAATTTTGAAGGAGCATTTTTTAAACCAAATGTCATAACATTCCATTCAAAATGCCCAAATGGTACTGTAAAAGCAGTTTTATATCTATTCTGTTCGGCAATCTAGACTTGCCAATATCTTGATTTCAAATCAAATTTAGAAAATATAATGGCATCCTGTAAACGATCTAAAAGATATTTTTCATTCGGAATCAGATACCTAATCCATTTCAAAGCATCATTAAGAGGTTTATAATTAATTACCAATCTTGGCACACCTCTTTCTATTTCTGCATTTTTATTAACATAAGATACTGTACAACTCTAAGGTGAGTGGCTAATTCTGATTAATTTTTTCTGAAGGAGAGAATTAATTTCTGTTTTGCAAAGTTCAAAATAGTCTTTTTTCATTTGACTAGGGCGAGCTTTGGTTGGGATGAATTTCTCATCAAAATCGGGTTCATAGGGAAGAGAAACAATGTGTCTTTTTCTTTCCCAAAAAGCTTTTGGAAGATCACTACAAATTTCTGTTTGAAATTCTTTTTCAATAAGCTTGATTTTATTATGTAAAGAAGGTTGTTGTAGTTGTTGTTCAGTTATAAGAAAATGAATTTCTGTTAGAAGAAAATTAATTTGTTTTTCTTTAAAATTGACTAACAAATTTGATCTAACTCTTTTGTATAAGGTTCTGTTATAAATTCAAAAATAAGTAGTTGATTTCTAATAGTCATATGAATGTCTATAGGATCAATCTTAGTAATAGGCATTAAAAGGCATAAAAATGGTGTCCCAAATATAATGGTTAGAGACATATTTCTGATAACGACAAAAGATGTAGCTAAACAAATGCCCTGGTTACAGATAAGAGCTTCAGGTATTTTATACTTGATATGCATAGAATTACCACTAGCACTAGTAAGTGACTGGATAGTTTTCTGAAAATATCTGGTTGGAATTAATCTTTTCTGTATACAATTCATGTTAGCACCACTATCAACAAGGGCAAGTGCATCTTTGATAATAAAATCAAGTTGAATAACAAGAGTAATACGAATATACCATTTCTGAAATGTAACCTGATTAACAAGCATTAAATACTGGTTATCTTTCTTTTCAGAAGTTTCTGGAGCATTATCTTTTGCTTTTTGTTTGGCAGATTTAAGCTGATGTATATAGGCTTGTATGGAAAGGTTGGCATTTTGAAGGTGCCAGATTTCTATTTTTAAGACATTAATTTCCATTTTTAAGTCTTGAATGGTTACTGGTTTTTCAATAATAGAGGAGGATTGTATTCTAGTCAAAATATCCTTCATGCTGTAAGTTTGAAGAGGAATTAAAGGTGGTTCAATAGCAGTTTTCTATTATTGATAACAAATTTTTAAAAATTTAGCTTCATTTCTGGATCCTTAATTTGGTCAGCAAGTTCTAGCATGGATTTCTGATCATTAGTTAAAACATGAATACTAAGACCTCTAAGGTCCAAACCATTCATTTCAACTATAGATTTCCAATATTTGATTTCAGAAATTTGATTCAGATTTGTAGAACAAGAACAATTAAGTTCTGGTGTTTCTGACTCATCACTAGAGGTAGATGGAGAGTATAGCTCAGTGAGCCCATCAGACTCAGAACTAGTGTATGTTTCTTCTTCAGAGAGAGTTGGTAATAGCTATTGAGCTATGAGAGGATCTAAAGACATTTCATTAATTTTTTGTTTTAGTTTAGATCGACACTTGTTAGCATAATGTCCCATTGTTCCACACTTATAACATTTAACTTCTTTTTTAGAAGTCCCATTTTTAGCTGTGGATTTTCTGGTTTAAGGAGAAAGCTTTTTTCTGGAAAGAGGTTGAAGGAACATTTTTGGATTTTTTTATAATATTTACGATACTGTTTGGAACGTTTTTTATTATAAGACCTCCTGGTTTTCGAAGGATATTGGATTTTGGTGTCATAAGCAAATTGATCACAAAATTTGCCTAGTTCTTTTTTCCCTGTAAGATTCTATTTTTTCATCTGTTTTTTCATTTGATTCTGTTTTTTCAGAATTTCAGCATATCATGAATGATATCTTTACCCCTTATACAGAACTTGCTATTTGTTACATAGACGATGTTTTTATTTTTTCATGTTCTATTGACCAGCGTGTTAAACATCTTAATATTTTTAAGCATGTCATTATCAAAAATGGTTTGGTTATTTCTGCACCAAAAATAAAACTTTTCCAGACAACAACAGTACGATTCTTTGGTCATAATATTCATAATAGAAGTATTATACCTATTAACTGCAGTATCAAGTTTGCAACTAAATTTCCTGATGAAATCAAAGATAAAACTCAATTACAGAGATTTCTTTGTAGTTTAAATTATATTCGTGACTACTATTATCAGTTATCCCAGGATGCATCCATTCTTTATACCAGATTATAGAAAAATCCTCCTCCTTGGTTTGTGGAACATAACCACGCGCGTACAGAAAATTAAGGCCAAAGTCAAGCAATTTCTTTGCTTTCATCTTCTTAATCCATTGTGGAAGAAGATTGTTGAAACTGATGCCTCTAATCAAGGCTATGGTGGGATTTTAAAACAATTTAATCATAATACCTTAGCAGAAGAACTTTTACGATTTCATTCTGGTAGTTGGACAAGACCTGCCTTAAATTATCCAACTATTAAACATGAATGTTTAGCCATTATTAAATGTGTGCTAAAATTTCAGGATGATCTTCTTAATCAACATTTCCTAACTAGAGTTGATTGTTCTGCTACTAAACAGATTTTTAAAAAAGATGTTTTAAATTTAGCATTTAAACAGATATTCGTCACTTGGCAAAGTATTTTATCAGTATTTGACTTTGATATTGAATATATCAAAGGTGAACAGAATTCTTTACCAAATTTCCTACCTCGTGAATACTTGCAGGGCCTAGAAAACATATGACCAGCAGAGGTCGGGGCCGCCGTGGCCGTGGCAGGGGTTCTAACCCTTATCAAACCGCATATCAAACCGAATTTCCAAGATTACAAGCCTCTACCAGTAAAGCTGAATCCAGCCAAATGGTTAAGGATGTTCTCCTTAAGCCTGAAGAACAGTATACCGCTAGCTGTATTACTAAGGAAACAGTCCTCTATATTGAACTAGCCGATGAACAATGGATGTCCGATCCATAGGAAATCAAGCATCGATATCTTACCACGCCACAATTTCCTCCTCATTTTGACTAGTACAAATATGTTTGCGAACAGATACTTACTGAGACTGCTGCTGCTGAGATCAAGCATACTTTGCATGATCCCTCCAAAACTACTAGTCCTATCCAGTATAGTAAAATTACTATCAGATACATAATGCCCATTACCACCTAGGGCATTCATCCACATACTACTCTGACATTTGTAACAGGGAAGGCCAGTATAGTTATTGGGTCTATATCAATGCTTTTACTCACACTTTTTACTACCAGAATCCCATTAATAACCATTCTTGGTTTATCCCCTTTTACAGATCCAAACAGAATTACGGCAAAAATATCCTAATTTGTCAGAAACAGAATTAATTATTAAAAGTATGGATTTCATGAAGGAACAATTTCTCCAAACTATTTCTAATGATGATATCTCCATGAAATCTGTTACCAATAGCCAAGATCATGAAGATCCTGACCAAGATGATGAACCCAATTTTGGTGATTTTTGGGATTCACTTACCAATATGATTGCCGACAAAATAGACAAAGAAAAAAAAAAAAAAAAAGGGTAAAGGCAAAGCTTGATTGGCTTTGTCTCCATCCAGCAGAACTGTCAGCATAAATAGACAAAAACCAGTACATAAACTTTCCAAAAAGCAGATATTTTCTGCCAACCAGCCAGCTACTGACAGATTAAAGATAAGGATGCTGAATCACAATAATATCGACTCAGCTTAAGGATAAAGAAGATCGACTCCAACCATCTACGACACGCCACCTGCCCTCAAACCTTATCTTATCATTTTCTTTTCTGTATTATAAAAGGGAAGGACCTCACCCTTGTTGAGGCAAAGTTTTTTAGTAGCGTGTTTTAAGTTTTAAATTCCAGTTTTATTGTAAACTCTCTCTCTCCTCTTGCAAACATTTGTCCAATATATAAATTAAGTATTAAAGAATTAAGCTGCTTTGAAGGCTGTGATTGTAAGTATTTCTTTCTTTAATGCATGCCCTCTATTGATATTCTTGTAGACTTATTAAATGTTTTAGAATTTTAAAATACGAGCCACAATAATTATCTAACATTTCTACAAGATCCGTATCTTCAGCCCACCAATGGCTTCTCATCAGGGTTCCTCATGCGTCCATCCCTGCTCAACTGCCGATTGTCCAATGATGCCAAAATTCTTCTCTCATAATCATCCCTAAAAGCCTTTTTATTGTTCCTGAGTGACATAAATTTGTCGACCTAATTAGTATAAGATAGAGAGGATAAGAAACCAAAACATAAAATAGAAATCTCATATCTCTCTTATCGATAAAGGACAGTTCGGGTCCAATAAACCTCCATATTGACAATTTCTTTAAGGGCTTCAGTATCCTTCCTCGCAGCAAGTTCTTTGACCTTGGTCAAGAGTGTGCGATTTTGATAAAAGCAATCATTCTGAGAAACAGGAAGACATTAAGTAAAGATATGATCATTTATAATTTTGTTGAATTATAAATCATTTTACCAAAGCAAGCTTGAAATATAATACAAAAATGCTTCCCCATCTTAAATTGTCAAGAATCAAAGCAGAATGAAACAAACTGGGAACAAGGAGGCAATATCATAAAAGAGAGAAAGTAATTAAATAACGATAACATGATACATATCAGTATCAGCGAAACGGTCATATATCAGTAAAAAACGGCAGCATTGGAAGTACAAAATCCCAAAACATATTGACCGATATAATACATAAAGATCAATATTTAAAAAGGCAAATTACATATACCTCCATCGAGGTTTAGCTAAATTACAGATACCTCTTGAGGTTTCGAAAATTACAAATACCCCCCTGAGGTTTATATTTTCATAAAAAATTGCCCCCTGAGGTTTATATTTTCATAACAAATTGCTCCCTAATTTGTTATGAAAATATAACCTTCAGGAGTATCTGTAATTTCTCAAATCTCAGGGGGATATCTGTAATTTTACTAAATCTCGAGGGGGTATATGTACTTTGCCCTATTTAAAACCGTATCATTAACATTCAAGTACCGCACAAAAAGATGAACCTTACTCTTTACAATTCAACCAACCAATGTAACAATGCAAGCTGTGGTCCTATTGTGCATGGAGTGATCCTACTGTTAAGAGTTTCTCTATCAAAATGACTTCCATCAATACAAACTCTGGTTCTAGTCTTGCATTTTATTGTTTTGCTTATTTAAATCAACTTATAAGCAAAATTTTAGTTCCCAATTCTTCTCTCCAAATATCAATGCAATATCTCCTTAATTTTCAAATTCGGTGTTCTTCATAAATTCCAGAAAACAACAAATTAAAAAAATATATGTTGTCTGATGGCAATAAGAATGTAATAGATAAAGTTTAACAATTCCTTGCAGTTGAATGCAGAGAAACTTACAGTTATGGAGTCTTTAATGTCATAAGCATTGTAAAGAAGTCAATTACATTATTACAGTAGAATTTTCTTCTTTATCTCCATTTCTACTGTTTCTATATGATGAAGCAACAAATGGGTATACCTAGCAAAAATAATCTTAACCAGCAATAAGCCCCAAAACCAAAAGTATATACCCATTTGTTGAAGTGTATGGTGCTTCATAGCTAAGTAATCACTTATCCAACTGTTCTGGGATTTCATAGTCTTTAATCTTTATTACAGTCCCTTCTCACATGCCTGTTTATCGTATTTTTTAAAATTTGTTAAACAAAATTAGGAAAGAGTTGACTCCAAGATGAGTACTTTCCACAAGGACTAAATTAAGCTACTAAACACCATAATGGCCCTATTTGGTAGGGATTATTTTCAGCTTATTTCAGCTTTAATTTAAGCTATTTTGATGTGTTTGGTTCAACTTAACAATACAGTTTATAGCTTTTTGTAAGTCAAAAATCAACTTATTCTTTGAGTAGGGGAGCAGAAACTTAATTTATAAGTCAAAAATCATCTTATGTTCACAGCTATAAGCCATAAGCTGTTAAATTATAAGCTATCACTTTCCCACAGCTCTACCAAACGGGGCCAATAAGATACCATCCATCATATTTTTATTTTTCTCTTCTTTTTTTTTTCACTTGTTTTCTCAGTTTTCACACCCCTTTTTTTTTCTTCTTCTTCTTATACTGGACGCCATACTAGGATACCACTCATCACTTGTTTTCTCACTAATTTTTATCATATTTTTTTCTTTTGTTTCCTCACTGCCAATTTGAACCTTCCTTTTCCATGTCACTGGCAAAGATTAGTTCATCAGTTCTGAAGAACCTAATATACTCTTCAAATATTATGGGAAGGAGAAAAAATTATGAAAATAAAATAAAATAACATATAGGTTCTTTCCACCACATGCTTGAGAAACTTAATAGTAAAAAAATAAAATAAAATAAAATAACTTCATTTTGTATCCAGGATTTATATATGGACTGCTAATAACCTTCAAAATCCAGATAAATCGTTAAGTATATCCCTCTGCAAATTGCAAAATCTTACATGGATCTGTGGTCATATGCATCAATTAGACATAACAAATTGGACAAAAAGAAAAAAAATTATTCTAGCAATTCAAGTCAAATTTAGTTAAATTACCCATAAGGAATTGAACCAGGAATGCATGGGAAGGTTCAATAGTCCATAGGTACTACATTTGCAATTGGTGTTAACATAACTTGACTAAATGGATGGTTAATATTTTTCTTTTTTTGGATTTTTGGCATTCACTTAAGACAAAAAGACATTGATGATGATAAGGAAGTTACACAACAGCTCAGCATGGAGTTTTGTAATGGGACGTAGGGCAACAACTCCCATTACAAAACATCTTCAGTCACGCACCTAGGAGACTTGAAAAATAAATTCTCTTGATTTGTATCGAACATATTTATTAACATATACATGCAAATACCTATACATACATATACCAGTGGCCAAAAGAAACAAATAAATAAAATAAAAGGAGAATAAGAACTTTCATATAGCTGACTAAGAATGCCTCAGCCGCAACATCAACACTTGCATTTGATAAACTACAATATAGCTTATTTATTGTGAGGATGATTACTCAACCAAATGCAGATTTCCTAACACAAAAGTGCCCAAGGATCCTTGGTTATTTCAGAAACAAGCATCACTGAAGAGGTAACCTTATCCCTGACTATTTTGAAGAAACAATTAGGGCTACAAAACAAACCAAGTACTCAAGCTTGACTCATGTTCGGCTCAAAAACTCATTCAAGATCAGCTCGTTATGTAAGCTAGTAAACTGGGAACACATTTTAAAACTTGTTAAGTTTTTGAGGTAAGCTTGAACAACCTACTATTTGGCTCAACAAGCGTATATGCACTATAAAAAATAATAAATAAATAAATAAAAACAAACTACTCCAGCTCAACTCATATTCGGCTTGATAAAAACCTGTTTGAAATTGACTCATTATATAAACAAGACAAGCTTCAACATGTTTCAAAACTCATTAAGATTTCAAGCCAAGTTTAAACAACTTACTACTCTTGAAACAATTTAACTATCCCCACTACCCCAACACTAAGAAAAATTAACAAACAGATACTCCACAAGATAGTGACACAAATTTAACAAAATCAATATTTGTAATAATATTAAACATTGACAAATAAACCATAAAGCAGTTCTAAGTCCAAACCAAAGAAAACGACAAAAAGTTGTATTAGAAAATAAACCAACATACCCCCGCATTCAAATCAGAAAAAATTTTATAAGCAGTTTTATATTTCTCTGCTGCAGCATCCAGCTCATCGGCTAGAGAATTAATTTCTTTTTCTAAGACCTCCTTGTCGTCACTAAGTTGCTTAAGCTTGACCTTAACTACCTGCTGTTCCTTTCTAACTCCATCCAGATCAACTCCCATAAGCTACAATGCAGCCACTATCAGCAATAGCAGATATGCGAGTAAAGCGAGTAGGATGACATGAATAAAGAGAATCGTCTTACTTTAACCTGGTCCTGAATGACATCTTTTTCACCCATTGAGTCCTGAATTTTTGCCCTCATAGCAGCATTAGCAACTACTTTTTCCCTTGTCGCTTCAAGCTGTTTAATTTCCTTAAGGATTTCCTTTTCCTCGGAAAGTGGAATACTTTCATGTTGAATACGGTATTCCAAGCTCTTGATCTGCATTTAACAATTACCAAGGAAGGATATAAAAGCAAATACAACGAAACACCACAGCTTTAAATATGTAATGGTAATTTTTCAGCTGAAAATTAGAAAAGAAAGGCAAGGAGTCCCTGCAGCACAAAACTTGCAAATGAGTTCAAACGGTCCAAAAAGCTAAATATTAGAAGCTTACAAGATAATTAAGCTCTTCCACAGATGAACATGTACCAACACCCTTCTCGCGATTGACACTGCTTGTGTTACGCAACTTGCCCAGTGCCTCATGCAGAGGTTCCATCTCTTTTCTCTTCCCATTCACGATATTCCAGTACTGCCTATTCTCATCGTTCAGATGCCTCATTAGGTCAATCAACCGACTTTTCTCTGCCTACAGAAGACAGAAAATAAATGCAGTAAAGTCAAACATTTTATAGATATAAGAATGATTGTTGGCCAGGGCTTCATTCAATTAACTCACACGTTATTTTGATCAAATGTTGACTCCTAATTCTGATAAAGAAATATTAATTAATAAAATAATAGAACAAAACAATACTCAGACGACAGATGTCGCATCACAAAAGCAACTTTAATGTTGGTATTTCAGAAAGAAAAATATTAGACTCAGAAGTTAAGGTGCTGTTTGGTAACACTTACGTTTTCAGTTTTCTGTTTATATTTACAAAAATTTAAAAAACTCAAATAAAAACTTGTTTGATAAAATTTTTGTTTTATAAATCAGTGGTCTCAGTTTATAAATTTAGCCAAAAAATGAAAACACAAAAAATGTGTTTCCATTTTGAATTTTTAGTTTTTTTTTTTTTTTTTTTTACCACCCAACACTAGCCACCTCCCGCCACCATTTTCTACCACCGTCTTCCGCCACCACCACCTCCCACCCCTCACCACCACCTCCCACCCCTCACCACCACCTGCCACCACCACTCACCAACCATTTGCCACCACCACCCACCACCCGCCACCATTTTCCACCACCCCCCACCCCCCACCACCACCTGCCACCACCACTCACCACCCATCTGCCACCACCACCCGCTACTACCATCCACCGCCCGCCGCCACCACCCGCCACCTACTTGCCATCACCACCCACCACCCACCTGCCACCACCAGCCACTTGTTACCCACTCACCCGCCACCCACCACCACCACCACCATCACCCACTGCCACCTACCTACCACCACTACTCACCACCAACCACTCGCTACCAGCTACCACCTACCACCCGCCACCGTCACCCACCTACCCACCCACCACCACCACCACCCACCACCACCCGCCATCCGCCACCCACTTGCCACCACCACTCACCACCCGCCGCTGCCACCACCACCACTACCCACTCGCTACCACCCACTACCCGCCACCGTCACCCACCCAACCACCATCACCACCCACCCGTCACCACCCACCACCACCTGTCATCTGCCACCACCACCCACCACCCGCCACTACCACCACCACCACCACCACCACCCACTCACCACCACTACCCGCCACCGTCACCCACTACCACTACCACCACCTGCCACCTACCCGCCACCACCACCACCACCTACTCGCCACCACCCATCACCACCTGCCATCCGCCACGCACCTTCCACCACCACCCGCCATCCGCCACGCACCTGCCACCACCACCGCCACCGCCACCGCCACCGCCACCGCTACCACCCACCACCCGCCACCCGCCACCGTCACCCACCCACCTGCCACCGTCACCCACCACCAGCTACCCACCACCCGCCGTCACCACTTTCCACCACCGTCTTTCGCCGCCACTTGCCACCGCTTGCCATTTTTCACTCTTTTTATATTTTTAAAATTTTTTAAACATTTTGTCAATTACCAAACGCGTTTGTGGTTTATGTTTTTCTAAAAATAAACAAAAAATAAACAAAAATCAGTTTATAAAATTTTTGTAAATATAAACTGAAAACGTAAACGTTACCAAACACACCCTAAGTGATTAGACTGCCAATTAGCAATGACCTAGCTGCAAGATCCAAGCCAACTAATTGAAGATAATATTTGTTATAGTTTCCAATTAATCATATAGTAAGTTCATGGCTGTTTTAATTGTACAAATAAAAGATCAAGCTTTTTAGTGAACAATGTTCAATTTTGTCATTTTTTATTTCTTAATAGTGTTAGGGTATATCTCCTTATTAGAGTTTGAGACCCAATTGGTTTGTTAAATAATTTTAATTTAGCTTAGTTTAGGTATAATATATTTTAATATATTATATTTAATTTGTGAAAAGTCAATTCAATTTGAATACAACTAGGGTTTTGATAAAACAAGTCCAAGATAACTATATATATATTGTTGTTTTGTTCCTTGGAAGAGGTGAAGAAAAAGTGCTGCGGCTTGTTAGGCTTATTAGATTTGATTAAGTATTTTTTCCAAAGAAAACAGCAGTGGCTTAATTCAATTGATGAACAATTCGGTGAGTTTGCCTTGTGTGGAGTAGCAGCAGGTTTGATCAAATTGAGTGGGTCTCCTTGTGCGTGATTTGATGTTGTGACAGTCTTTGATTCAAAGCTGATTTTGGTTATTATTTTGGGTCTTCTTCAACTCTAGTTCTGAAGATTTTGTTTCATCTATTTGGTGAGGTCTTTCCTCTTTGTTTATTTGTGATTATTTGAAATTCACCTAAGGGTGGTTTGTGAGACCATTCGTGTCCCATTTGCAATCGTTTAGAAACTATTTGGTTGATAGTGGAATCGGATTTCGATCCTGTGGACGCATCTTATATTGAGAGAACCACGTAAAATTTTTGTGTTGCTTTTGATTTAATTTTTATGCATTAGTTTTTATTCCCATTGATTGATTTACTTGTGGGAATCACATATTTTTCCTAACAACTAGTATCAGAGCTTACAGTTTATTTGCATCTATTTATTTGTGTAAATCAATGGAGGGGAATGTGGGTCGTATGTCTAGCTTCAATGGAAGCAATTGGGTAACTTGGAAAACTAAAATGGAGGACCTATTATTTTGTAAAAATTTATATGGACCCATTGAGGGTGATTCTGGCAAACCCGAGGGTATGAAAGATGATGAATGGAATAGGCTTAATCGAAAAGCCGTTGGTGTTATCCGTCAATGGATCGATGACAGTATATTTCATCATGTTGCTACTAAAACTTCAACACATGATTTATGAAAAAAATTAGAGTCTTTATTATAGAAAATTAGCCACAAATAAATCATTTATGTTTCGTAAGTTGGTTAATTTAAAATATAAAGATGGCACCCCCATTCCAGAACATTTGAATGAAATAAAAAGTATTATTAACCAACTTGCTTCTATGAAAATTATTTTTAATGATGAGTTACAGGCTTTGATTCTACTTAGTTCCTTGCCCAAAAGTTGAGAGACTTTGGTTGTGACCGTTAGTAATTCGACGCCCGATGGAGTTGTCACAATGGGCCAAGTCACTAGTAGCTTGTTGAATGAAGAAACTAGAAGAAAATCAACGGGTTCCTCTCATTCGGAAGCATTTGTTATGAGAGGTCGAAACAAAACAAGAGGGAGAAGTAAGACTCCTCATGGTCGTGATCAAAGCCGTGACAAATCAAAAGATAGTTCTTTTTCAAAGAAAGACATTGAGTGCTATTATTGCCATGAGAAAGGGCACATGAAGCGAGAATGCCGAAAGCTCAAGAACACGGAGAAAAAGCGTGATAAAAGTGTGGATAAAAAGCAAGAAGACACAACGTCAGTTACTACCGATGATCTCATGGTCGTTTATGAAGATGATTGTATCAATTTTGTGGGCCAAGAGAGTAATTGGGTGATTGATTCTGGTGCTTCTTTTTATGTGACTTCTCAAGTTGATTTCTTCACTACCTACACCAAAGGAGATTATGGTTCTGTTCGAATGGATAATGAAGGTTTGTCCAGGATTATCGGCATGGATGATATTTGCTTGGAAACAAATTTAGGTTGCAAATTGTTACTTAAAGATATGAGGCATGTTCCTGACATTTGCCTCAATTTGATCTCTACTGGAAAGCTAGATGATGAAGGCTTCAATAACAAATTTGGTGATGGAATATGGAAGCTCACAAAGGGTTCTTTGGTGGTGGCTAAGTGCAAAAAGACTCATACACTTTATTCGATGCATGGAAAAATTTGTAAAAGTGTTGTCAATGCACTTCAAGATGATACTTCTACCGAATTGTGGCATAAGCGGTTTGGCCATATGAGTGAAAAGGGGCTACAAGTTTTGTTCAAGAAAGAGCTTCTACCCGGTTTGAAAGGTACACATCTTAAAACTTGTATTCATTGTTTGGAGGGTAAACAACATAGAGTTTCTTTTCATAAAAATGTTGCTTCTAGAAAAGAAAATGTTTTGGAGTTGATTCATTCGGGTGTTTGTGGTCCTTTAAAAGTTAGAACACATAGTGGTGCACTTTATTTTGTTACTTTCATTGATAATTATTCAAGGAAAGTTTGGACTTTTCTACTAAAAACTAAAGATCAAGTTCTAGAAGTATTTAAGCATTTTCAGGCCATGGTTGAAAGAGAAACATGACAGAAATTGAAGTGCATCCGATCAGATAATGGTGGTGAATACATTGGGCCATTTGATGAGTATTGTCGCAGTCAAGGTATTCGGCACCAAAAGACAGTTAAAAAGACTCCTCAACAAAATGGTGTTGCCGAGAGGATGAACTGTACTATTGTGAAAAGAACAAGGTGTTTGCTTTCACAAGCTAAATTTCCAAGATCCTTTTGGGGTGAGGCAATGAAGACAGTTATTGACGTGATCAATTTGTCTCCTTGCTGTCCTTTGAATGGTGATGTTCCTGAAAGAGTTTGGACCGGCAAAGATGTGTCTTATGAGCACTTGAGAGTGTTTGGTTGCTGAACTTTTGTTCACATTCCAAAGGATGAGAGGTCCAAGCTTGATAGTAAGTCAAGACAATGCATTTTTCTTGGCTATGGGCGTGATGAATTCGGGTATAGATTGTGGGATCCGGTCGACAAGAAAATCATTCGAAGCCGTGATGTTGTGTTTCTTGAAGACCAAACAATTAAAAACTTTGGCAAAAGTGATCAACCGGAGCCAAAAACTAGTAATCTCATTGACATGGATCCATCTCCTTCATTTTCAGTTGACGATGAAAATGGGGGAGAGGTGCAGTCACCTCTTAAAGATGTAGATGATGATGCTATTCAAAATGAAGTTGAGCCCGAAATTGAGGAAGAGCATCCAACTCAAAAACCACCACCACAACTTGAGTTGAGGAAATCTACAAGAGACTAACAACCTTCAAGAAAGTATCCTCCCAATGAATTTGTGTTGATTTCCGATCAAGGGGAGCCCGAGAGCTACCAAGAAGCAATTGAGCATGCAAAGAAAAGTGATTGGAAAAAGGCCATGGAAGATAAGATAAATTCCTTGCTTGAAAATCACACCTATGATTTAGTGAAGTTGCCTAAGGGGAGAAAAATGTTGAAAAATAAGTGGGTCTTCAAATTGAAAAATGATGGCAAGAATCTGAGGTACAAGGCACGTCTTGTTGTGAAAGGCTTTGGTCAAAAGAAAGGTATTGACTTTGATGAGATTTTCTGACCGGTTGTGAAGATGTCTTCTACTCGAGTTGTACTTGGCATGGCTGCAAGTATGAACCTTGAAGTTGAACAACTTGATGTGAAAACCACATTTCTTCATGGTAATCTTGAAGAAGAAATTTACATGGAACAACCAGAAAGTTTTGTGGAAAAAGAGAAAGCGAAATTTGTTTGCAAATTGAAGAAAAGTTTGTATGGTCTCAAGCAAGCCCCGCGGCAATGGTATAAAAAATTTGACTCTTTCATGATGAATAATGGTTTTTCTAAAACCAATTCGAACCATTGTGTGTTTGTGAAAAATTTCTCGGATGGAAAATTTATTATTTTTTTGCTTTATGTTGATGACATGTTAATTGTGGATTAAGATTCTACCATGATTAACAGGTTGAAATTGGAGTTGAGCATGTCTTTTGCTATAAAAGATTTGGGACCAGCAAAGCAAATACTTGGTATGAAAATTGTTCGTGATCGCAAAGAGGGGTTGATTTGGTTGTCTCAAGAAACCTACATTGAGAAAGTTCTTGAGAGGTTCAACATGAATGAAGCAAAGCCGGTTGGTTGTCCACTTGCAGGTCACTTCAAGCTTAGTTAGAATCAATGTCCTGAGAAAGACAAGGAAGAGATGTTGAAAGTTCTTTATGCTTCAGCAGTTGATTTTTTGATGTACGCCATGGTTTGTACAAGGCCGGATATTGCTCACGCCGTTGGTGTGGTGAGTCGGTTTCTCTCTAATCCGGGTAAAGAACATTGGACAGCGGTAAAATGGATTCTAAGGTATCTTCGAGGGACTTCGAAAGTGTGTTTGTATTTTAGGAATGGTAAGCCGATGCTTGATGGTTTCGTAGATTCTGACATGGCCGGTGATATTGATTTTAGAAAATCTACTTCGGGGTATTTGATGACTTTTGCAGGGGGAGCTGTGGCCTGGCAATCTAAATTACAAAAACGTGTTGCTCTCTCAACTACCGAAGCTGAATTTATTGCCATTACGGAAGCTTGCAAAGAAGAGTTATGGTTGAAGAAATTTTTGCAAGAGTTGGGTTTGAAGCAAGAAAAGTATGTGATTTATTGTGATAGTCAAAGTGCTATTCACTTGAGTAAAAATTCTATTTTTCATTCGAGATCGAAACACATTGATGTGAGATACCATTGGATTCGTGATGTGTTAGATTCGAAATTGTTACAACTCGAAAAGGTTCACACGGATGATAATATTTCGGATATGTTGACTAAGACTTTGTCGAGGGACAAACATTTGAAGTGTCGAACTTTGGCGGGTATGGTTGATCTCTCCACCTAAGTCGATAGGGGAAGAATTGTTAGGGTATATCTCCTTATTGGAGTTTGAGACCCAATTGGTTTGTTAAATAATTTTAATTTAGCTTGGTTTAGGTATAATATATTTTAATATATTATATCTAATTTATGGAAAGAAAAATTCAATTTGGATACAACTAGGGTTTTGATAAAAACAAGTCCAAGATTCAACTATATATATATATTGTTGTTTTGTTCCTTGGAAGAGGTGAAGAAAAAGTGTTGCGGCTGTTAGGCTTATTAGATTTGATTAATTTTTTCTAAAGAAAACAGCAGTGGCTTAATTCAATTGATGAACAATTCGGTGAGTTTGTCTTGTGTGGAGGAGCAGCAGGTTTGATCAAATTGAATGGGTCTCCTTGTGTGTGATTTGATGTTGTGACAGTCTTTGATTCAAAGCTGATTTGGGTTATTATTTTGAGCCTTCTTCAACTCTGATTCTGAAGATTTTGTTTCATCTATTTGGTGAGGTCTTTCCTCTTTGTTTATTTGTGATTATTTGGAATTCACCTAAGAGTGGTTTGTGAGACCATTCGTGTCTCATTTGTAATCGTTTGAAAACTATTTAGTTGATAGTGGAATCGGATTTCGATCCTGTGGACATATCTTACATTGAGAGAACCACGTAAAATTCTTGTGTTGCCTTTAATTTAGTTTTTCTGCATTAGTTTTTATTCCCATTAATTGATTTACTTGTGGGAATCACATATTTTTCTTAACAAATAGCTAGTCATTCAAAATGGAATTGGAAAAAGCACTTGAGCTTCGAATGTGTTAACCATGCTTAACCTGTTTACGTGCATATACATATGTGTGTGTGTGTAAGATTGTCCTATATTGATCTCCACTAGATGCAAACATATATAGAATGAAAAGGAAAAGATACTATTCAAAAAAAATTGCATACAATTGACACACTCCAATAAACCATTCTATCATCTATCACCAGCTTGATTATTATGAGCTTCATTCAAGGATAACAATTGTAACAAAATTAGTTTAAAACAAAGTTCAGCATACCTTTTTAGCCCAGAATTTGTCACTAATCTGATACTTTGCTTGATTCTTCTTTTGCTGGTCCTTATCGGCCAGCTCCACTTTGGCTTTCAGTTTTAGGTCCTCATATGTTCGATACTTGACCAAATAAAAAGAATGGATCTGCTTAGGTTCAGGCCATTCATCAACCACATCCATTGGGAAGTCAGCCACAGGGATGTTGCTTCCTTCTCTATCAACCGGCTCATCCATGCCATGTGAACCAAATTTTATGGGTTCATTAAGCCCAGTTTCCTGATTCAATGTCCCATTTTCCTTCTCATGCAACGAAGAGCTGTTTTCTTCACTCCCAGATTCCACAGAAACTGGCACCAACTCAGATTTCACAACCTCCACGTCCATATTTTTCCACCAGAAGTTAACACACAAACACCCTTACAAGATCCCGATTCCTCAAAAAACATACAAATCAAGAAAACAAAGAAAAGAAAAACACATTCAATCAATCAAAAACAGGTTGAAAATCCACCAACAATTAAACAACTGTAAACTGTTGGAACCCATTTTTTCACTCGAACAAATGATCGAGCAGGATCTATGCCAATGGTCTTCAAACAAAATCAAGAAACATAACAGGCCAAGAAGCTCTAGATTTTTTTAATCTTTCTTCTAATCGCAGATCTTATCTCAGAAAAACCCAATAGGTCGATCTACAAACCATTTACTAATACAAGATTCAAGATATCATTCAAAACTATGAAAGAAATAAAGAAAACACAAGCCAATTTAGACGAGATTGCACCATGATTAAACAAATACCAACAACCATTCAAAAAAATTCAACAGTACGTACACAAGCAGATAACGATTGATAGACATATATAATTGCACATGCATTGCATATATGTGATAACCGATTGACTAACAAAAATGATTAGCGATGTGAAAAATTGATCTGTCGCTACCTGAAGAAATTTGTAGTGTTCTTCCAAATGGTTAGCAATTGTGCTTAGATATGAATTTGTGAAGAAAAAATGAAAAAAAGTGGAAAAAAGAAAAAGAGGCTAATTTAATATCAATTTTCTCTTCAATTTATCCCTTTTTTTAATTTCTTTTTTGAGTTAATTACCAAAAAAGTCCTGTTTACATATTTGGTGGCAGCTTATGTCCTGTCAAAAAGTTTTTGAGCCAATAAGTCCTATTTATAGGTAAAAAAGACGTTTTGCCCTTTAATCCCAAAACTGAGAATGTTCTCAATTTCAAAACTGAGAATATTCTCAATTTTCAAACAGAGAATGATTTCAGTATATAATTATCAAAATTAAAAAATTTCTGTTTGGCTTCTGAGAAAAGTATGGGATAGAAAAGAAAGATAATTCTGCGAATATTCTAAGAAATTTATAATTATCAATTTTGAGAAATTTCTCAATTTTTTCATGATTAAAATTGATAATATTATAAACTGATAAGGTTCTCGATTTTAAAAAACTCTCCCTCTCTCTCTGCAAAAACAGGCTTGCCTCACATTCTACAAATCACAAAAACACAATTCTACATCATCATTGATGATCTAATTCATTATCATCACAAACAAAACCAAATTTTTACTCTTTCTACAGAATCAAGTGCTTTGAGTCCAGCAATCTTGAGACTGTAAGTCATATCTTCAAGTGGCTTTTGAACCTTCCTTATAGCTTTATTGTCAATAGGCAAAGCGTAGCTCAACAACGCTCTCGGATCCTGGCTTGGCGGCCCTAAGATCAACCCTGACAACTCTGGCAACACCGTCGGAGTAGCTGCATTGGCATAATTACACTAATCCAATGCAGATACGACGGTGAACCAAGTGTGGCCGAATGACAATGATTTTGGGACGGTGGTGGTAGAGACAGTAGCAGCCGAGAGAAATCAACAATTAAACAAGAAATCAACGATTATACATATATATATATATATATATATATAGAGAGAGAGAGAGAGAGAGAGAGAGAGAGAGAAAGGTAGATATGCTTGAACCGTAACACACTGACATCTAGAAAACAACCTCACCGAACAGATCGAAGTAAGCGTCGAACTAAGAAATGAGCTGAGAAATCGAAGTAAGCAAATAATTTTATCTAAATGGGACTTGTATGTAAATGCCCCTCTTTTTTTTTTTATTATTTGCATACTACCATTTATTTTGATGAATGGCCCATATGTCATGAAATAAATATCATAAAAAACTTCATGAAACTAATTCAAGGTGAATGCATAACATACAATAAAACATTACAAATACTATAATCTAACCTAAGGGAGGATAATCTTTATAAAAACTTTTCATGACATTATTTTCATGATACCTAGCATTATTGTTTCTTATTTGGCCTATCCAAAAAGTTTCTGCTCTTCATCAGTGTAATTTTTCTCAAATTAAAATTGATAATTAAAAAATTAAAAATATTCTTATCCCTACTTTTAATTAATTGCTTTTTTTTAATTTATTTTAAGTTATTTATACCTCATAAACTATAAACAGAAAATACACTAAATACTTTAATACAAATTTCAAAAAATAAAAAATTATAAACAACTTTAATAAAGGGTAAATTACATTAACAGTCTCTATAGTTTGTGGATCGTGTCACTTTAATCCCTGACTTTTCAATTGTGACACATTTGACCTTGAATTTTGAATCTTGTTCCAAATAAGGATACTAAAAAATACTATTAATCAATTTTAAAGGCAAAGTAGCCAATTTGATAAAATATAAACTAATTTGACAAAAATAAATGTCAAAAAGATATTTTTGAATTTTTAAAAATTATTTCTACTTATTAAAGATAAAATTATGTAAAATTGATAAATCTTTTACACATTTATTTATTTTTTTATTTTATCAAATTAATTTTTATTATGTGTTTGGATGATAATCATGCAATGGGTGGTTGTTTTTATTTCATTAAATTAGTTTCTATTTTTTCAAAAGTCAAATATAGGCGACAATTTTAATATCATTATTAAACCAATCCATTAAATCAAAAACAACAATGATAGAGACCACTAATTTTGGAGCTCTAAAAAGACCATTAATGACATGGCACTCAATAAAAAAAGAAAAAAAATACAACACCAAGACCAAAGCATCAAATCATTCATGGTGGGGTCTACTGCCACATCAAAACTAAAAATATTTCATATACTTAAATATATCGATTAAATATTAAAATCCTAACAACCATCCATTACATAATCATCATCTAAACACATAATAAAAATTAATTTGGTAAAATAAATAAATAAATAAATGTGTAAAAGATTTATCAATTTTACATAACTTTATCTTTGGTGGGTAAATAATTTTTAAAAATTAAAAAAAAAACATTTTTGACATTTAATTTTGTCAAATTCGTTTATATTTTATCAAATTGACTATTTTGCCCTTGAAATTGAGCAATGATATCTTCAATTGTCCTGATTTAAAACAAAATTTAAAATTCAAGATCAAATATGTCACAATTAAAAAGTTAAAAATTAAAATCATATAAAGTCTAAACTATATGAACTGTTAGTATAATTCATCAGTTAATAAATTGCATTCATCAAGAATGTCCTCCCTTTGGCAGCATTACATAAATAATTGTTTCAATGATAAATACTACACATCAGAGCTTTCGCTTTTAAAACTTTGCATGGGATTGCTTTTAAAGCTTTTGCACGGGATACTTGGCTAACAAAGCACACAACCGCTACATTCCTCCTCAAACTTTTTTAACAAAAAAAAATAATTAAAGAAATAAATAAAAGAAATCCACTCACCTCTTCTTGGAAAGCATAGTCCACTACAAGAATCTGCACTTTTCGCGACCACTTTTCGCGACCAATGTAAAAGTTGGTAGCTAAAAGTTATCTTTTGGCGACCAAATATTAATTAGTCGCAAATGATCATTATTTTTGGCGACCAAATATTATTGGTCGCAGAAGGTTATATTTTGGCGACCAAAAAATGACTTGGTTGCAGAAAGTGATATGTTTTTGCCGACCAACTACAAATTTGGTCGCGGAAGGTCACATATTTTTTGGCGACCAAAAATTTGGTCGCGAAAAACTTATTTTTAGCAACCAAAAAAAATTAGTCGCCAAATTAATACTTTTAGCGACTAATATTTTAGTCGCCATTGATTGAGATTTGGCGACTAAAATATTTTGGTCGGCGAAGGTACCTTTTCTGCGACTAATATGGTCTTTTGGTCGCCAAAAGTTTGGGAGAGAAATTTGATTTTTATTGGGGCGGGAATTGAAATTTTTTTGCGACAAATAAATTTGGTCGCCAATTTTAAAACGACGTTGTTTTGTACCATGAAAGCAGAGAAAAAAAAAAAAAAACCTATTCACCATCGTCTCTATCTTGCTATGTCTCAGTCCGCCTCCCTCTCTGTGTTCTTTCTCTCAATCGGTGCCTACTCTCTCTAGCTCACCGAAGTCCCTCGCCACCGTTGCTCACATCCGTCGCACATCGCCACCGCCGCAAATCGCCATCGCCCTCTGTCTTTCTCTCACACAGAGGGAGCAATTGCTGGGTATTCGCTGCTGTGGTTGTTCACTACAACAAAAAGTGTCTTTGGAGACGAAAACTAATGACGAAAATAAATTTTGTCACGAAAGACGTACCTTTTAATGAAGAAAATAATTTTTCGTCTCCAAATGTACCAATTTTAGAGACAAAAATAAAATTTCGTCACCAATCTGCATATATAATAAAAAAATTAGGTGACGAAATTATTTTTCGTCATTATTTATATTTTTTTTGTCACTAAATATTTTTCCGCTAATTTTTCGGATGGTGCCAAAATTTTCAGACTTTTGGTGAAGAAAAAATTGATCACCAATAATAAAATTATTAATGACGAATATATTTTCGTCACCAATAATTTTTTATAATTTAATATTATTTAATGAAAAAATTATTTTCGTGACTAATAATTTTATTTTTAATGAGAAAATAATTTTATCACTAAATAAATGATTTAATTGCTAAAAATTTTTAGGGGGAAATGAATATATTGGCGCCTTTAGATATATCTGTTCCTCTCACACACAGATTCCAAACCTCACCCTACATGACCTCACCTCCCCCTTTCTCTTTTCTCACGCCTCACGCCTCTGTGTCTCTTCTCTCTCACGCCTCACGCTGCCCTCCTCTCTGTTACTAGAGCATCACCGCAAGGGTTAGATGAGCACAACGCAAGGGTTGGGTGAGCACACCGTAAGGGTTAGCACCACCGTCGCTTTGTCTCGGGTAGGTATGTCCTCTATTTCACCCTCTCTCTCTTTCTCTCTCTGTGCGTGTGTGTGTCTCTCTGTCTTCCTCTCTTTGTCTCCTTCGATTTGGGGCTAATTATTTTCTTCATTTTGCTCACTATTTGACATTAAACAGGGGAATTTGGGGCTTTATTGGCATCAAACTGGAAAGGGTATGACCCTCTCCTAATTTCTTTTTCTCATGTTTTTTCTATTACTTAAGGGGATCGAAAAGGCATTGGTAGCATTATGTAATGGGTTTTTATTGGACTAGGATATGATTTTGAATATTGGTATATTAATTTGGGATTTGATTCCACAGTTTCTTTCTCTTTTGTTCTTTTGGTGCTACATCAAGTTTTTTTTTGACCTTTGATAATGATCCTTTTGATATGTTTCCTCATTCTCACATATATTGGGTTATCCACTGGTTCATTGGTCAAAATTTTGGTCAAATACTGTGGCAATTTGTTGAATTGATTAAGTTAATTTTTCTTTTTAGTTAATGAAATCTTAGTTTCAAATTCACACCAATTCAGGGTATTCGAATTCAAGGCTTGAGGGTTTTGATTAAGAATTGGATTGAAGGCTCGAACCAGGTTCTAAAATTAGAGCTAAAGCTCATTTACTGTGTCAACTTTTCCCCTTCCTCTTGTACCTTACCAAGAAGGGAAAAAAATCTAGAAAGAAGAGAGAATTGTTTTGTACTATGCCTTGTTACTCATGCCTTGTGTTTGTCTTTGTTTATATGTTTAGAAGAGAGAATTATTTCAAGATTTGGATCCACTGTTGTCGAACACTTTTGGTACTATCACTGCCCTCTTGCAGGTATGCTTTATATTGTTCATAATAATATTTTGTAATCAGTTTTTGGCCACACAATTGATGTTTGCTGCAGTGTTCTACATTAATCACTGGCTAATCTGCCTCTCAAAGAACCTACCTTAATTTTCTTTTCCATTCATAATTTATTTTACTAGAAAATGCTGTTCGTCTTAGCTTTTCTTTTGTCTATCAGACATAGATTATGTTCCTTTATACAGCACAGCAAACAAGGGGTATATGTTCCAGTCTGTCTTGTGGCAGCAAATCGATGGTTCGTGCTATCGCATCATTGATTATACTGGTGACCTGTGCATTTATTGTTTATATATCTACTGCTGTGCACACGTTTTTGCATTGATCGTGCAAATTCTAAGTTCTACTTGTGTGTTACTTGATTATAAAATATGACTAAGAGATTGAAGTAGTATGTGAACTTGGTGGTGTTGATTTGGTGAAAATTGACGGCCTGATTCCTATAAAAAAATTATTTTTTGGGGCTAATTATGATGATTTGGTAAGTATTTACTGTTGCAAATTATGCTTATTTGGATATGTTTAATTTACAATTGGATGAATTTGCTTATTGAGCTAACATAATTAAGTTGAAACATTTCTAACTTGGATGCACTATATGCACATTGTTATGTATTTTTTTTAGTTGTGGAAATTATTAAATCATATTTTGTTTATAATCAATCATTGAATTTTTAAAGGAAAACAAAATCCTACAGAACAGGATGTTGTTTTGTTAGAGAATGCACTGAAGTAATGGAAAAGAAACATTGACTTGACTTCAAACTGCTTTTTTCATAGATGACAACACACCACACAATGATAGGAGAATCCATGCCGATGCCCCCACAATATCTTGGTCCTCTTGGTTTCTCTTTGTAGCAAATAGGCAAGTTGACACTCTATTTTGTTGAAAAAAATTTGCTCGGAAAAAGTTACTTTTAACTATGAAGATAATTTATTTTAGCAATCCCCTCAAACCTAATTAAAGAAACATACTAACTTTTTTCTTCAAGGTGCAAGGAAATTTACTTGTATATATGAATGAAGTAGTGTTGTTAATTATGGCTTCATTTTTTGTAGGCTTCTTCAGAGATTATGGAGTAGATGGTTCTTGGACGGTTGAAAACTTATGGAGTTGGGTTGGTTTTGTTGCGTGTTAGGGTGATATTTCTTTGATAACCAGCATCTCTAATTTGTGCTTTTCGACTTTGCTTGGATTGCTTTTCAATAGAATGCTATTTATATACATATTGACTGTCTTAATCTTGTTTTGCTGATGGGAGGAAAGAAAAAGTGAGCTTTGTTGATATCATCCCTTGCTTCATATTGCATTTTAGACTCCATTGACAACTTGATTTTGTGTAAAATATTTTTTGCGCCTAAAGAAGCTGTTAAGCTTTCCCGTCTCTCAAGAAGCTTTTGATTTTATCTTTGCAGCCTTATTCTAGTTTAATCGTGTTTATGATTAGTTGCATGTTACTTTATTAAAACTGAAGTTCTTTTATTTCTATATATATTTATGAATAGAATAGGATTTTTTATTTTTATTTTTATGATGCTATCTTTAGAAACACCTAACCCTTGTGGGGGCATATAATCTGTTAGTACACTTCTCCATATCTAATTTTCTTGCAGCTCACATCTCACTTATCCCTTTTACAATCTTGTTGACATCAAATAAGAACATATCTATTTAGCTATACAGAGAAAAGATAGAAACACAGGATCACATAAACATGATGTGCACAACATCAAACTAGTTAGATCTTTTCTTCAAGAAATGTGTCTGTTTTTATAGAATGAATGTTTTTGGAGAGATTTGAAAGGGCAGGTACAATGTCACAGTTTTTTCATAGACACACATATCTCACCTCATCTGTCTTGTTGTCCCGAAATATTCATAGCAATTAGATCATGGCTTCAGGTCATCAAATGATCAAACGGTTGGGATTGTTTTGAGGTAGAACGACAAAGGGGTTCTTCGTCCATCAAAGGAGGGATATGATATGTGTGAAAAGGACTACAATTCAAGCAATGATGTATTTGTCTATCAATATGTAGGAAACAATAGAAAGAACCACAGGAAGAAGATACATCAACTTGTGGTTATGCACTAGGTCAAACTTGTTGGATCCTTCTTCAACAATGGTCTCCAATTTAGGAACATTGGATGAAGGTTTTTGGGGAGAGAAGAGAGGAGATGGAAACTCAGGAATGACTGTGTATTTAATAATGGGCAGCCTTCTTGTGTTGAGTTGGGTGAAGTAGTGAAGGTTAGGGTGGCTGTGTGATCTCATTAAAGTGAGAATGGCTAATTGGTATCCTTGTGTGTGATACAGATCAGCCACAGCTGCGAGCCATAGCCAAGGCCACAGCAGTCAAGGCATTAAAGTGAGAATGGCTAATGGTCTAAGTAATACCGTGGATCCCCTATTTATTTTCATACAATGGGATGTTGGAGAGATTTATATATATTATGAAATTACAGTACTATGTTTAGTAAGAGTTGGGATGGAGGAAAGTTAATCCGACGAGGACTCATGCGAAATTAATTATGCCAAGGCACTGAGAAATTTAACCCATGGTTTTGAGGGAGTATTAATCTGTCCGCACAACTAATCCCCTTATTGGTGAATCAAATGTGAGACATTACAAAATTAGGAGACAAATCCTAAACATATGGGGTCTTATGTTTTTTAGTTTAATACCCTAATCTTGACACAATCATGTCGGAAAGGGTAGAATATATATATGTTTATCTTTCATCTTCAATGTTGATATGTACAAGATGTTTTGAAGCTTTAAGTTTTCAGCCCTTGAACTACTTATCAAGTTTTTATATTGTTCATCCTATATGTGTCAAAATATGTAAAAAGTGCTTAGTATTCTAACTATTTTGGTATTACCTCCCCTTAAAGACAGACCATAAGTTGTCATTAGCATGATCCGTTGAAAAATAATAGTGGATCTTATTATTTTATAGATATGATAGGTCCTATATTTATACATATGGTTCGTACGTAGGAGGTAAAAAGAAAGGGGGGTAAATATTCATGTATCATTTTCTTAGTCATCAAACCAAGACATACTCTCTGAGGATGAACTGTCTAGTACAAAATCTGACTCCATTTTCATTTGGCAGACTTAACTCGAACAGCATTACACTCTGGTAGGGGCCTCCCCATCAACCATAACTCAGTTGTACCAAATTTGCAATCATGTGTGAAGAAATTGTTTCTCTAGTCGATGATAAACGTACCTAATTGCCTTAAAATAGCAAGAACATCAAGTACCCAAGACAAAATAGAAACTTGGTTGCAAGGCGGTAGGGGCCGCCCCATCGATCACTCTTGGTGAAGAAAGACTATTGACTAGTTATATACCAAAACACAGAAAAAAAATCTAGACTACACATTAATTTTTTTTCTGCCTCATTATCTAATTGCATTGAAATCTATTAATTGGGCAGTTTTTGCAGTCTTGGCTTCTTTTACCTTTGGGTAATTTTGCATACTAGGTATTTTACAGTGTTCCACATGCATGCTTAAGCTTCTCACACGTGGTTATGTAATGCATTCTATTTTTAAAATGTTGACTTACATATGATCGAAAGTCTGGATATCTCTTCTTTTCCCTTTTGTAGGTGCTCTTTCATACCACTTCTTATGAACATTCTGCCTCTGTGAGAACATTCACGGACACGTTGTAACTAAATCTATCACGGGGGGATGGATAAGTAGAAAGTGCTTGAAAATATCGATTTTATACAAGTTCTTTCCTGAGAAGTTGAAAATTTCTATATTTACCTTTGATGTTTTGGACATGTTAGATGAAAACTATCAGTTTCATCAATAAGGATGCAAAGTGCTTAGTCACATAACATAACAGTTGTTAGCAATGATATTGGCTAAGAGGAAACTGGTTATGGTTCCCAACACTGACAAGTCTGACAATACTTGTTACACCGATTTCTCTGGGGCTCTTTACATATTGAGCATTATTTATCTCTCGAGATTTTTCATCCAGCTGGGGGTTGGATAATGTGAGATTTCTTTGGGTAGATCTACAGTGTTCAAATATAGAGGTTATGTTATAGACTTAGCAAAAAAATATAGAGGTTGTAGAAGTTTTATAGTTCCTCCAATACTTCTTATGCTGTGAGCCTTGAACTTATTCCTGCTGCTGATACTTGCTGCACAACCCAGCTACCCCTGCAGGATGCCAGTGTGCGAGGCAGGGGCATGTGGGAAGTCATTGGTTGATTTGTCCTCTCATTTTTTGTAGGCTCACTTGAAAGGGATTAATTACACCTTAATTATTTATGTTTCTTGTTCTGCAGACAAGGCAAGCCTTTACACCAGAGCAAATAAATGAAGCATGTTATGTTGACATTAATTCCAACAAGGCTGTCTTTGACAGTTTGAGGAATAACCCAAAAGTGAACTATGATGGGAGGTGCTTCGCTTACAAGGTAAATCCTAATCTTTTCACCTGGAACCCTGGCAGACAATTGAACTTCTCTGTCTTCCCCAAGAGTTCATAGATTGTTACAGGTGCCTGCCCAAAAAGTTTCGAAAAAAAGTTGTCTTTGTGCTGAGAATTTACTTGGTCTTTATTTGATTACAGTCCAAACATGCTCTGGAGGACAAGAATCAACTACTCATCCTAATACGTAAAATTCCAGAGGGCATTGCTGTTATTGATCTCAAGGATGCATACCCAACTGTCATGGAGGATCTACAGGTTTGTGTTACCGCCTAAAATAATAGCCAAATACTTGCATGGACTTTGCATTATAACCTTTAATTTTCGTTTTTCTTGGAATTTTAGAGCAAAATTTGTATTTTCTTCATAGGCTTTGAAAGCTGCTGGTCAAATCTGGCTGTTGTCGAACTTCGACTCGCAAGAGGACATAGCCTATCCAAATGACCCTCGAGTGCCAATCAAGGTTGATGACGACCTGAAACTGCTATTCCAGGGAATTGAACTACCACGTGATATGATTGACATTGAGAAGAATCTTCAAAAGAACGGGATGAAGCCCGCCACAAACACTGCAAAAATCTAGACTACACATTAATTTGTCATTAGCATGATCCGTTGAAAAATAATGGTGGATCTTATTATTTTATAGATATGATAGGTCCTATATTTATACATATGGTTCGTACGTAGGAGGTAAAAAGAAAGGGGGTAAATATTCATGTATCATTTTCTTAGTCATCAAGCCAAGACATACTCTCTGAGGATGAACTGTCTAGTACAAAATTTGACTCCATTTTCATTTGGCAGACTTAGCTCGAACAGCATTACACTCTGGTAGGGGCCTCCCCATCAACCATAACTCAGTTGTATCCAATTTGCAGTCATGTGTGAAGAAATTGTTTCTCTAGTCGATGATAAACGTATAATTTTTATGCTAAATGAAATATGTAGTTTCGAATTATTTGCGGATGTAAACTTATAATAGTTGCTGACTTTAATTAAACAGGTTCAGAAGTGGTTGATATATGTATTTTGTTGAATGTTGATGATTCAATTTATTTGTTGGTTTGAATGATTTCTTCTTTTTACAGATTATATTGAATAAATTGGATGAATTATTATAAATTACAGGTTTATTTTGTTGGGTATTGGCGACCAAAATTTGGTTTGGTTTTTATAGTTTTGGCGACCAATTGATTAGTCGCGAAATGTCACAATTGGCGACTAAAAAAATTTTGGTCGCAGAATGTCACAATTGGCGACCATAATTTTTGGTCGCGAAATGTCCCAATTGACGACCAAAACAAATTTTGGTCGCAGAATGTCACAATTGGCGACCAATTGATTAGTCGCGAAATGTCACAATTGGCGACCAAAAAAAATATTGGTCGCAGAATGTCACAATTGGCGACCAAACAAATTTTGGTTGCAGAATGTCACAATTGGCGACCAAACTTTTTGGTCATTGAATGTGATAATTGGCGACCAAATTTTTTGGTCGCGAAAATATCACTTTTCGCGACCAAAGTGTTTTGGCGACAAAATAAATTAGTCGCGGTAATTAAACATTTAGCGACGAAAAATTTAGTCGCGAAATCTAACTTTTGCCGACCAACCACAATTTTGGTCGCGAATTACTTTTGCCGACCCTCAATTGGCGACCAAAGTAGCGACCAAAAAAATTGGTCGCGGATAACTTTTGCCGACCAAAAATTGACTTTTAGCGACCAATTTTTTTGTTGCCAAAAGTGTTAATTCTTGTAGTGGTCTCACAATGAAGGAAAACACATCAGTGATAGCTTTCTTGTGGGACTGTCATGTAATGTATAGTTTTTTTTTTTTTTTTTTCTAATAATAACTTCAAAAAAACCTACTATTTTATATTGTTTTTGTTTTTTGTGTGAGAGTACTTTTTGAAATTTCAAAAGACAAAATTTTGAAATTTTCTAAACAATGAGGGTGCGTTTTATTCAAGGGATTAGGGGGAGAATCTATTGGAGGGGATACCCATTGTTTGGTGCAATTTTAGTCCGTCAAACATGAAATTTGACCGGACTCCATATCCCTCGTATGAGGGACTAAATAATCCTAGGGGGTATCATTATTTACATGGGATTAATATCTTATGGGATTAATATGTGAAATGTTACTCTCATGCTATTACTTAGTAAACAATTGGAAAATGGTAAAATAATATTTTGAGCATTTATAAATTATAAATTTAATTTAATTAAAAATAATAAATTAAAAATTATGGCCTTAAAAAAAAAAAAATTTTTGTGTTGTTAAATTAAATGATAAAAAATTTAAAATATAAAATATTTATGAATTAAATTTTTTTATTGTTATTACATTTTTTTCCTAGTCTTTTGAACATTTTGTAAATTATAAATTATAAATTTAAAATTATATATTAAATAAAAAACTAAATTATAAATTATAAATTATAAATTAAATTTAATTAAAAATAATAAATTAAAAATTATGGCCTTATAAATTAAAAAAATTTAGTGTTGTTAAATTATAGATTACAAATAGGGATGTAAGAAAAACCGAAAAAACCGACCAAACCGATTGAACCGGACCAAATCGGCTATATTTGGTCTGTTTTTTTAACAAGAATCGGTCCGTGCGGTTTTTAAATTTGATTTTTTTCGGTTTTCGGTTCAATATCGGTTTAAGCACCTTGTGCACCGATCTAAACCGAAACCGACCGCTCACTACAAGAAAAGTGGGTTTATGAGACGGAACTATTTGCGACGGCACACTTGCCGTCTCAAAAAGTCACTTTTTGCGACGGCAGAAAATGCCGTCTCAAAAGAGCAGAGTATTTGCGACGGCACCATTTGCCGTCTCAAAAAAACAGAGTATTTGCGACGGCACAATTCGCCGTCTCAAAAAATGGGAGTATTTGCGACGGTATTTTCTGCCGTCACAAATACTCTCATTTTTTGAGACGGCAAATTGTGCCGTCGCAAATGCTCTGCTTTTTTGAGACGGCAAATGGTGCCGTCGCAAATACTCTGCTCTTTTGAGACGGCATTTTCTGCCGTCGCAAAAAGTGACTTTTGTGTTTTTTTTTTTTAGTGAATATTTTTAAAATTTTAAATATTTTTTTTAAATGCACCTTACTTAAATGTATCAAAAAAAAAATTATGAATTTTTTTTTAAAAAATTAATAAATACATAAAAATACAAAAAAAAAATGTATTGAATTATTGTATTTTTGGTATTTAGTGAATTTTTAAAAGATTTTTTTTTAAATTTTTAAAATTTTTAGGTGTATTTATGTTAAGTGTGTCTAAAAATTAAAAAAATACTTAAAATATTAAAAAAAATTCAGTAAAAACAATATAACACAAAAAACAAGAAAACATAATTTTCTCAAAAGAGTTTTTGGAAAACTCTAACCTAGCATAGTGATTGTGGTTTTGAGACAGTTTCATATATATACAGTCATAAAATGGTTTGAATAAATTTAACGGTATTTTTTTGTCGCAAAAAAAATTAAAAAAAAAACAATGTCGTCTTACTCTTTTGATATAACATTTCTCTTTTCATTCATTTTTTCATCTTCATGTCTCTCTGTCTCTATCTCTCTCTTCTCTTTATCTCTTTCACTCATCACTCTTCTTTCTCTGTCTGTCTGTTTCTCTCTCTCATTTTCTTTCTGTGTCTCTCGCCTATCTCTTTTCTCTCTATCTCTCTCATCTGTTTTTTCTCTCTGTCTCTCTCGCTCATCTCTCTTCTCTCTATCTCTCTCATTTCTTTTTTTTTCTCTCTCTCTCTCTTATCTTTCTATCTCTCTCGCCCATTTCTCTTCTCTCTCTGTCTCTCTCTCTTTTTTTGTGTCCTTCTCTCGCTCATATCTTTTCGCTCTATTTCTCTCTCTTTTTGTCTACTCTCGCTCATCTCTTATTTCTCTCTCTTTTTCTATCTCTCCCTCTATCTCTCTCTTTTTTTCTGTTTATCTCTCTCCATGTCTCTCTCTCACTCATCACTTTTCTGTCTGTCTCTCTCTCTCTCTCTTTGTCTACTTGTCTATTTGTCTATTTCTCTCTCACTATGTTCGCCTTGCACACTTTCTTACTTCCATCTTCTCTATTTATCGAGCTCCTTCTCAATTTATCGATCCACTATAAACGACGTCGTCTTACTCTTTTGAACGTTTCTCTTTTCACTCATTTTTTCATCTTCCTATCTCTCTATCTCTCTTCTCTTTCTCTCTCTTACTCATCACTCTTCTCTGTCTGTCTGTCTCTCCATTTCTCTATGTGTCTCTGTCTTTTTTTTCTCTCTCTCCCACTCATCACTCTTCTCTGTTTGTCTATCTCTCTCTTTCTCTCTTCTCTTTCTCTTTCTCTCTCTCACTCATCACTCTTCTCTGTCTGTCCGTCTCTCTCTTTCTCTCTGTGTCTCTTTCTCTCTCTCACTCATCACTATTTTCTGTCTGTTCGTCTCTCTCTTTCTCTCTATGTCTCTCCCTCTCTTCTCTTTCTCTCTCTCACTCATCACTCTTCTTTGTCTGTCTGTCTCTCTCCCCCACTGTGTTCACCTTGCTCACTCTCTCTCTCGTCTCTTCTCTATTTACCGAGCTCTCCACTACAAGAAAATGCACTTTTAGCGACCATTTTGTCTCTCTCTCGCTCATTACTTTGTCTCTGTCTATTTCTCTCTCTCTCTCTCTCTCTCTCTCTCTATCTCTCTTCTCTATCTGTCTCTCACTCATCTCTCTCTCACCACCCATCTTCTCAACCACATTCACCACTACTGCAAATGCCATTCCACTACTACCACTGTTGTCACTCCACCTCTACAACTATCATTACTACCACCATCGCTACCACTCTACTACCACCTCTACTACTACTATTATTACCTCTTATCTACCACCGTTATTCTATCTTCTCTACCACTACCACAACTTCACCACTTATCTCCTTCACCATCACTACCACCACCACTTTCACCACTACTGCCGCTTCTATCCTCTACCAAAAAAAATTAGTTCTTGATTTTTAGTAACCAAAAAAAAATAAAATGAGTCGCAAAAAAATATTTTTATTGACCACAAAAAATTAACTTTATTTTAATGAAAATTATTATCCCTATCTCTACCAAATAAAAAAATAATAATAAATTTTTATTCATTAAAATAAATATGAAACAAATAAATTTTCAACCTTACTAAATGAAAAAAAAAAAAATTCATCAACTATAAAAAAAAATTTAATAAAAAATAATTTTTTTTAACAAATCCTCCATTGCGGAAAAAAAAATTTATTATTTAAATATTCATTTGTAATGAAAATAAAAAAAAAAATTCCAAAAAAACTCGGGTTCCTCCCACCCCAAACCCAAAATCCCTAATCTCTTCCCCCTTTTCCATTCCCGCTCGTTTTTCCCCCCCTCAACCAAAAATCCCCAAATCTCAAATCCCTAATTTTTGAACCAAAAATCCCCATCTCTGTCTCTCTCGCGACTGTGGCAGACGATGGCTTTCCCTCTCCTGCTCTCATTCCAGTGGCTTTCCCCATCTCTTGTTTTTGATTTCGGTTTCTCCTCCGATCCGTCTCACAAAATGTCGTCCGTATACGGAGCTCGATTGATAACTTTTGAAGATTCAGAGAAGGAGATAATTTTATTCAAGGTTTTATTTGCTTACTTTGAATATATACGGTTAATTTTATTGAGATAATTTTGATTGATTCAGTGGGTTTTTATTATATTGTTCTGTTTCATATAAACAAACACAGTTTACATCTTAACTCTTCTTTGCTATCTTCCTTTCTGGTTTTTGTGCTTTCTTTCACCTTTTCTCTCTCTCTCTCTCTCTCTCTCTCTCTCTCTCTCTATATATATATATATATATATATAATTCTTGTTCATACGTGTTCTTGGTAAGAATTATATACCATTCATGTTTTTTTTTTCCTTCCATAATTTTTCAGAAAATGAGTTTTTTTTTTTTTTTTTTGCTGAATATATATAGGAAGATGAATGTTTAACTGTAAAGTGCTTTTATGTTGTTAGCTGTGAATACAAGTCAAGAATGGGTTGAAAATAAGGGTTTATATTACCATTTTTGTATGTGTTTATATCTTCTCTTGGTCGGGTTGTGTATAGTAGGAGGTGGTCCAGGAGCTATATTTCAATGATTTGTCCACATCTGAGTGTCTGGCTAGCAAGTATCTGTCTCTCTCTTGCTAGTTCTATATTTTCATTCAGTTTTGAGACATGGATGGTGGTTGAGCATGAGAAGGTTTGTGTTAAAAAAAACCAGTTCTTCTCTTTTGCATTAGACATTGGCAGCATGTTTGGTGTTCTAAGTGCGTGACTAAATCCATCATGGTTGCTGTCTGTTTAATTGTTGATTTTGTTTTGTGCTCTAAAATTCAGGTCTTCATTGGTCCTGTTCCATGTCATAAGCACATATTGAAATAGAAACTGATAGCTAACAAATGAATTGCTCTCTATCATTTTTGTCACTCATGGATGGAAGGAAGTATCGCAAACGGCAGTGCTCAAGGATTATGAAATATCTTTTAAACTTAATGTCGCAAAGTTTGAATGTTGTGAAATTATATTGTGCTTTTGTTATTTAAACTTAAGAAGATGCTATGGCTAACTTTTAAAAGAATTGGTTTGCACGAAAATGTTGTTGAACCATATCAATTTGGCATATGATGATCTAAATGTGTCTCAAAATAAAAACCTAGTTGTGAATCTTAGAACTTTTTGAGTGATTTTCTATTCCTTGCTGGATGACCCTCTTATTTTGTTCTTGCAGTCTCAAAGCATTACACAAGAAATTAGTCATGGGGGATATTTTGCAGAGGAAAAACAACACAGAAGATACTTATGGAGATAACTATTGGTGTTGTGACAATCAAATTGTCCAGGCAGTATGGACACTAGTCCCCGTGTGTGGTTTGGATGATGGGAATAATTTTATGGCATTGGTGTCTGATTTTATATCTAGGGTATTATTTTTATTTTTATTTCAATGTCTTTGTTATTGTTTGTTGCCCATTGTTTTGCGTTGATACTGAAATGATTGTGTACTCTTTATTGTGACTGCAGGTTGGTATTGGAAATCCTCATAGCGTTGTTTTTCATCTCCCTGGAGATTCTGGACAGACACATGTTTGCCGACCACTTAATCCTGATAATAGTACAGAAATTAGTTTTCGCATGGACACTGGTATATCTGAAGAACTTCTGATTTCACTTATGCGGCTTCTGAAGAAGTATCTGATTGACGACTCTGTTAAGATAATTGATATGACATCACAAACAATTCGGGTGAGTTCATAGTGCATTTGGATTTTTCTATGTTTTCCTAGTGAGGTTTTATCAAAGATTGGGTTAAGATAATTGATATGACGTCAAAAACAATCTGGGTGAGTCCATACTACATTTGGATTTTGCTATTTTTTTCAAATGAGGTTTTACCATACCAACCATGTTTTGTGCTTGCCAAACTCTCTTTCATTGAATTTGATGTATGTGCATTTTGTTTCATGTTTTCTTTGTACATTGAAGATATTACACTATTAGAAGAGTGTACACTGTTTGCTGGTTGCATTAGTCGTTAAAGGACACTTTCTTTTAAATATGAATTACAATCCTGGTTTCTGAGACCATGCTCAATGTAAGTTGTGGGTTTGTTTCATTACATAAAATACAAATTTTTTTTTGTTTGGTCATGTTTTTGTGTTTAGGGTGATTATTGGTCAGTTAAAAGTGGAAGCTTATGTAGAATGTCAATGAAAATGATATAAAATTGTCCATAAAAATGTTATAAAATTGCCATGTATGAAAACACTTGGAGACACCACTATTCAGATGTATAGATAAATGGTAGAGTTTATGTTATTTCATTAAGGGTAATCTTGTAATTTCTCAAACTATTTAATGAAAATACATGGGTCTGGGATGGGAAAAGTGACTCATTATAAAACCCTATTTTTTGTATTATGCTTTCTTTTTCTCCATCTTTTCTTTTCTACTTTTAACTATCCATTGTTATGGGTTGCGATAGATTCTGTTTCAAGGTGAGTGAAAATATGGATTCAAAAGAAGTCACAGATGCTCACCCAATTTTAAGGAAGAGAATTATTTTTGTTTTCCATTTAAACACATAATTATGTATTTCAACTAAAAGTTTGAATTATCAGTTGAAAGACCACATGGAATCTGTGCCTAAATTTAAGATTCATAACATACATGTGAACAGGGTTTGAATTTATGGTTTTAAGTTATTATTTGTGTATAAAAGGATTGAAAACAAATATATCCTAGGAAGAGAAGTATGCACATGAAAGATCATTTGAATGATGCACAGAATAATAAATTGAAGCTATAGCCCCTTAGAACTTTGTTAAATGTTATTTGAGTATTTAGTCAAGGGTAATATAGTCTTTTTATACTCTCTCTAATTATATTAGTAAACTACATGTATTTTGGTTAATTAACACCCTAATACCTTTTAGTTCTCTTTATTCCCAATAAACTTAAAACTGAAATTTAAATTTGTTGAGATCTCAATTTTATAGGTAAAGTTGATATATTGTGAGATTATTATGTCATAATATTAATGATTTAAATTGTTCATCTCATATGACAAGTTGAGAAAAATATACATATAAAAAATAAATTGCTCAGATGTAAATAATTGTATGATCAAATCACATATATATTATAACAAATTGATGATCTATTCTTAAAAATATACCAATCTTAACAAATTGCTCTGATTTGAGAGTTAGAGTCGGATATCACTCTAGGCAAACTAGTTCCATGTGGGATTTGATGACTAACAAAAAAAATGTTGTATTTGATGCTATAGTAGTTAAATTTTTATGTTTTTTTGTAATTAACATTAACACATAATTATATTGTCATTAATTATTTTTATTTTTATTTTTCAGATATTTTCCATGTAGAAGTGTGCTTCTTGTGGAATGCATGCCTGTGGAGAATGTGGCTAACTTCTGTTTTTGTTATCTACGAAGAATGATGAGAAAAACATTTAATTTTGATTTATGTTATTTTGAATTATGAACAAAATAATGTATTTAAACATTATATATGTATTATGGAACATTATGTAGTGGGATAATTTTGTTGATGTGTAATTATGAATAGAAGAATATTTTATTATGAAGAAGTTGTTTTTATACAGGAATTTTTATATTATTATGCAATTATTATGGAGAAATTTTAATATTTTTAATAATTTTATTGGAGGATTTTTTTTCTTTTTTGTGCAAAAAACAGAAAATTTTATTATTTTTATTCTGTTGCAAAAAATAAAAATTTTATTATTTAAAATAGAAAATTTATTATTTTTTTAGTACTTTTTGCGACGGTAGTACACTGTCGCAAAAATATAGAAATTTTTCATATTTTTAATATTTTTTGCGACGGCACCAAACCGTCGCAAAAACAGTGTTCTTGTCGTTGCAAAAAAAAGACTATTAGCGATGGTAATTTTTGCCGTCTCAAATAATATTTTTTGCGACGGTAAAATAGTGCCGTCGCAAAAAGTCAATAAATTTTAAATATTATTAGCGACTGCAAAGTACCGTCGCAAAAGGAAAAAATGCCGTCGCAAAACATTCGCAAAAACTTTTTGCAACCCCCCCAATTGCGACCCCCCTCTTGCCGTCGCAAAAAGTCATTTACCGTCGCAAAAAAATTTTTGCGACGGCATTAGGAGTATTAGCGACGGCACTTTACCGTCGCAAAACACTGAAATTTTAGTAGTGGCTTCAACATATATTGTATTTATAATATATATATATATAATCTAATAATCTAATGATATTAATAAGTATAATAAATTATTAACCTTAATTAATTAACCTTATCATCTTTATAACCTAAGTTTGTAAACTCTTATTATATATAATTTTAACTCTAACTCATCATTCTTGAAACCTTAGCATTTCTACACTTTTTTTTTTTGTTTTTATTTTTGTTAATTTAGGAATTAAAAAGTATATATTAAATGGATGGATTGGATATATTTAAAATGGTAGACAAATAACTAATTTAATATTTTTATATAGATTAATGATTAAATTTAAAAATGGCTCAAGTTTGAAAAATTCTAAACCGATGAAACCGCACCAAACCGAACCGCTTCAATTGGTTCGGTTCGGTGCGGTTTGATATGAGAAGCGGCCTGTATCGGTGTTCAAAATAATAAAACCGACATTATCGGTTCGGTGTAATTTTTTACCTAAATACCGACCGTACCGAACCGATTACATCCCTAATTACAAATTTAAAATTAGATATTAAATAAAAAATATAAATTATAAATTATAAGGATAAAATAGTCTTTTGAACATTTATCCTTATCCAATCCATCCAATCAAACATTGGATTCAATAAAATAGTCATTTCGAGGCATCTAATCCCATGAGAAAATAAACATAGAATACAAATCCAATCCAACTAAATAATCCGGGGGATTTTAGTCCCAAGATTCAAGTCCAATAAATTCTAATCCTCTTATTCAGTCTGTCCAATCAAACACACCTTGAGTTGTTTTTTAATTTTATTGTGTTTGGTTTAAGTTTTCTGGATTAAGTTTTTTGAAAATTGAGTTTTTTGATTTTCGTGTTTTTTTTTTTTGTTTTTAGTGAATATTTTTAAAATTTTAAACATTTTTTTATTTTTTTAGATGCACGTTACTTATATGTATCTAAAAAGTAAAAAATTTATGAAAAAATATTTTAAAAAATTAATAAATACATAAAAATATAAAAAAATGTACTGAATTCTTGTATTTTTTTGTATTTTTGGTATTTAGTGAATTTTTAAAAGATTTTTTTTATAATTTTTTTACTTTTTAAGTGTATTTCTGTTAGATGTGTCTAAAAAGTAAAAAAAATTGCTTAAAATATTAAAAAAAATTCTGTAAAAACAAAAAAATACGAAAAATAAGAAAGTAGAATTTTCTGAAAAGTGTTTTTTGAAAAATGGAACCAAGCAATTATTCTTTTTTTTTTGGTCTCAAAAACAATTTTCAAAAACCGCTCGATGATTGGGCTCCTAAAAAAAATGGATTTTTGTGATTTTTGGACGGAAAATGTTACAGACCCCAATTGAATTATCAAATATTTTATCAAATCTCTTACATAAATGTAGAACCTACATAAATTACATGTGTGTGAGTCTCATACCCGTATAAGAAATTTGATAAAATATTTAATAATTCATTTAAAATCTCTAACCTAACTCTTTTTGAACCATTTTAGATGATGGAATGCTCAAGTCAATAGAAGCGACAATGAGATGAAAAGAATGCATCAACTGTTACTACAAAAAAGCAAAGGTCCATGGCCTTACTGAGTTACTTTTCCATGCTTCCATCTATGCATGAATAGTCCCTCTCTCCATTTTCTTCCCCTCATGAAGAATAAAAAAAGCAAGGCTCTATTTGGAGGAGTTTTGGAATTGTGATTTTAGCTCTTAGTTTGCACATGGTGTTTGGTTATAGCTATCAAAAATTAATTTCACACTCACTTTTAAAAATTCGGTCCAAAGCGGGAAAATTTGGGCTAAACGGTCGTCCCCCTAGACATCCGACCGGTTGACCGGAACAGTATATTTTTTTTTTATCAATTGCCACATGTTATTTTTTATATTTTAAAGAAAAAAAAATTAGAATTTTTTATGAGCTTTAAATAGAATTTTGAGTTGTGTATTTGATTATGAGTTGTAAGTTTTCGTATCAAATATCATATGCCACATCAAAAATTTCTTATTCAATTCAAAACTTATTCACCAAACAAATTTTTCACACTCAAATCATAATTTCAAAACTCACAAACTCAAAATACAACTCCTATTTTCAAATTATATTTAAAAATTTTTACCAAATGTTACCCAAGTTTTTCGTAATAGATTTGGATGGCATGAATAGACGGGACGAGTAAAGCAAATTTTTTTTTTCTTTTTCTTTTGTATGAGATATTATTGAAAGAGAAAAGTAAAAAATACACGAGATGAACACTGATAAAGAAACAAAAAGAATGTCAATCTCAAACATAGAGCATTCCAATTAGATTGGCACCCTCAACTTGAGAAAGCGACAAATAAAAAGATGAGTTAGCAAGGTACTAATTCCCATTATCGGACCCGAATTCCTTTAGACTTATACTTCCGCCCTGAATCAATGTGGAATAAAGAGTAAAGCAATTGATCAAAACTCTTGCACAATTACCCAAGCCTGCGTAAGCACAATTTGCAACTTAAGGTTGTTGTGGAGATATATTTTTTGAGTACCAACACGTAGCAAGGTGACGCCGACGTGTCAGCCGAGGTGCCACGTGTCCTGGTCATGACGCCGAGGTGATCTCGGCAAGGCCGAGGTTATCTCCGAAGATATCGAAATCCGAGATAAGTGGATAAGGGACAAAAGTCCTAGAATAAAAAGGGAACTCAACCTAGATGAGGGACAAGAGTCCTAGAATTCAGTTTGTATTAAGATAAGACTCTTAGAGAGTTTATCCTAATCTTACTGGGAGTCCAAGATTAGCAGTAATCCTGAGTCCATAGAAGTTAGGCTTCTATTGGAACTAGGTTTATGTTGGCTATAAAAGATAGGCACCCCCATGGGTCTAAGGTATGCTTTTTAGGCTCAAGCTTGTGAGTTGAATAATTGATTATCTTTGAGAGATATACTGACTTGATCGTCGGAATGCCCCCGGGTGGACGAACCACCGCGGGATTATTATATTTCTGTTACAGGTCAGTCAGGTGCCATCTATTCTGCCAGTGCTCTCCAGCTGAATTACTGAGTTGGCTGTGTGGTCGGAAAATTTCCCACACAATTTGGCGCCGTTTGTGGGAAAGAAAGAAGAATAGATGGCCAATAAAAGAAAGAAGAATAGATGGCTAATGACGGACAGAAGGATCAGACTGGAGACAACGCTCCTGCTGGGAATGGGAGATCTATCAACCTCGACGTTGAAGGGGACAACCGCAACACAGAAACTCGTGACCAGAGTCACGAAGTGAAAGACGCCGGCCAGGAAGGTGAAGCACCAAAGACAACAGATCAAAGCGGATACTACAACGAAGATGACCTCCAGGTATGGAATGATAGATACCTGCGGAGGAATGAAGACCCTTCCAGAAGGGATGCAAAGATATGGGGTATGAGCGCTCCTAAGGAGATAACATTCAAGTATAGAAGAACTCATCTTGAGTGAGCAGATCCCGGATTCCAGATCCTAGATCCCGGATCCGAGAAGACATGATCTCAGCCTAGACAAGTAGGCCCGAGAAGACGAGAGCTTAACCTAAGTAAGCAAATCCCGGATTCCAAATCCCGGATCCTAGAAAACATGATCTCGACTTAGATGAGTAGGTCCGAGAAGAGAAGAGCTCAACCTGAGTGAGCAAATCCAAGATTCTAGCAGACAAGATCTCGGCACTTAAGTCCGAAAAGAGAAGAGCTTAGTGAGAAAATCTCAAATCTCAGAAGATAAAAAAGAAAACACACAAGGTTGGACTGCAGTTAGCCAGGTTGAAGACCTTTTATAAGGTTCGCAAAGGAGTATGTGGAAGCCATGCAGGGGGTAGAGAGAAGAAGAATATGTTTATCACTTGTTGAAATTTGTAGCAATTTACAAATTGGTTAAACCGATATGATGTTTACCACTTGTTGAAATTTGTAGCAATTTACAAGTTAGTTAAACCGATATGATATTTACCACTTGTTGAAATTTGTAGCAATTTACAGGTTGGTTAAACTGATATAATGTTTACCACTTGTTGAAATTTGTAGCAATTTACAGGTTGGTTATACTGATATAATGTTTACCACTTGTTGAAATTTGTAGCAATTTACAAATTGGTTAAACCGATATGATGTTTATCACTTGTTGAAATCTGTAACAATTTACAAGTTGGTTAAACCGAGATGATGTTTACCACTTGTTGAAATTTATAGTAATTTACAAGTTGGTTAAACCGATATGATGTTTACAACTTGTTGAAATTTGTAACAATTTACAAGTTGGTTAAACCAAGATGATGTTTAACACTTGTTGAAATTCTGTGTGAATTTACAAGTTGAAGTTAAACCGAGATCATATTTAACACTTATTGAAATTCTGTGTGAATTTACAAGTTGAAGTTAAACCGAGATCATATTTAACACTTGTTGAAATTCTGTGTGAATTTACAAGTTGAAGTTAAACCGAGGTCATATTTAATACTTGTGGAAATTCTGTGTGAATTTACAAGTTGAAGTTAAACCGATGTGATATTTAACACTTGTTGAAATTCTGTGTGAATTTACAAGTTGAAGTTAAACCGAGATAATGTTTAACACTTGTTGAAATTCTGTGTAAATTTACAAGTTGAAGTTAAACCGCGATGATATTTAAACACTTGTTGAAATTCTGTGTGAATTTACAAGTTGAAGTTAAACCGAGATGATGTTTAACACTTGTTGAAATTCTGTGTGAATTTACAAGTTGAAATTAAACCGAGATCATGTTTAACACTTGTTGAAATTCTGTGTGAATTTATAAGTTGAAGTTAAACCGAGATCATATTTAACACTTGTTGAAATTATGTGTGAATTTACAAGTTGAAGTTAAACCGATGTGATATTTAACACTTGTTGAAATTCTGTGTGAATTTACAAGTTGAAGTTAAACCGAGGTCGTATCAGAAGAAGATTGGTTTAAACACTTGTTGAAATTCTGTGTGAATTTACAAGTTATAGTTAAACCGAGGTTATGATAAAGGAAGATGGTTTAACACTTGTTGAAATTTTGAGAAAAATTTACAAGTTGAAGTTAAGCTGAGGTTATGATGAAGGATGATGGTTAAACACTTGTTGAAATTTTTGAGAAAAATTTCAAAGTTAAAGTCAAGTTCAAGCAATATCTGTGTACTTGCCGAGACTACCAGGTTGTCAAAACTTGAAATATGAAAAACTAAAGTCTTGATAGAAGACATTGAGAAAGTGACAAGTCCTAAGCAACACTTGTGAAAATATTTGTTACAATATTTTCAAGTATTAGGACAAGGCCGAGATGAGCAAGATTAAAAGTTGTGACAGAGGTATTTTACCCGAAGAGATTGCACAGTCAAGGTGTACTTTGAAGACATGCAAATTATTCTAAGTATAGAATCATACAAGAGCAGAAAAAAGAAGACATGCATTCAAAGAAGAAATCAGAGAAATGCATTTAAAGAAGAAAGAAGGCACTTCGGCCTGAATATTGAAAAATAAATTATTCAGACAACAAAAATGGCACGTCGGCCGGATTAAAAGCATACAAAGACGGACAAAGTACAAGGTACAAGGTACAAGGAGTAAAAGAAAGAAACAAAACTACTCGGCATCAATGGCAGGATATAGAAGACAATTGGGAAGACTTCTCGGCAGCCTTCTTGGCCTCGAGCTCAGCATCGATCTCCCGAAGAGTTTGATCAAGGCTCTTCTCGGCGATTGGCACCTCGGAGTTTGAAGGCAAGGATTGAAAGCAAGAATCTGGAAAAAAAAACACAGAAACAGAAACAAAAATGTAATTCATAATCAAGAATGGTGATGAAGTTATCAGGAAATCAAGACAAAAAGATTGCACAAGTGTGTCAAGCCAAGAACAGTGGCAGAAATCAACAGATGTGTGAACAGTGTGTATTCAAGAAGATGATTTGGAAACAACGGGTAAAACAGCAATGGTGATTAACAATGAAGCAGAGCTTCTTGGAAAGCAACAAGAAATAAAACCAAGAGGAACAGTGGCTTACCAGAAAGAGGGAAGCCGGAATGAGAATTGCCGAAATCTGACGACAATGACAAAATGGCGTAAGCTTCACTGGAGGAGAGGAACGAAGACAGTTGCAGAAGCTTGAAAGCTTGGAACAATGACGGATTTAAGCAAAAGAGCTAGAAAGAGAAAAAGCCAGAGGATTGAATGAAAAAAGAGAAAAATAGTCAAGAAGACGACAAAGTTCAAGAATAAAGCCAAGTGCACAGGCACTAAGTAAGTATGTGAAGAACAAGAAAGTAATGACCCAGTCACGATGCTAGCAACAGAAAGCGGATATGACAAGAACAGTGCCAGGCATTCAAACAATTCAAAACTTGAAGACAGACAAAAATAGAAGGCAACAGATGGCAAGTAAACAAATTCAGAAGAGTTATGAAAGATTGAGCTTAATAGCAAGTAAAGAGTTTATGAACCTACCAAGTGAAATGAACGCCGATATGAAAATCGCCGGAGTCAAATAGATGACTGGAAATCAGGAACTCACCAGAGAGTTTGAGTGGAGCAGTTGCAAAGCTCTTGGAGTTTACGAATTAATGGAACCAGAACCTCTGCTAGGAGGTGCGATTTCAAGCAGCTTGGAAAGCATGAAACTTGATTCTTGACACCAGTGAACAGTAAAGTCCAGGGAACTTTGAGGTCGGCGAGTTTGATCTCGGACAGAGGGGCACAGATGAACGAACAGTGTAGGTTCCATCACCTCAGAATGTCGAGGTAATAGAACCTAGGGGGCAGTTGTGGGGATATATTTTCTGAGTACCAACACGTGGCAAGGTGACGCCGACGTGTCAGCCGAGGTGCCACGTGTCCTGGTCATGACGCCGAGGTGATCTCGGCAAGGCCGAGTTTATCTCCGAAGATATCTGAATCCGAGATAAGTGGATAAGGGACAAGAGTCCTAGAAGAATGAAAAGGGAACTCAACCTGGATGAGGGACAAGAGTCCTAGAATGAGAGAAGATTTCAGTTTGTATTAAGATAAGACTCTTAGAGAGTTTATCCTAATCTTACTGGGAGTCCAAGATTAGCAGTAATCCTGAGTCCATAGAAGTTAGGCTTCTATTGGGACTAGGTTTATGTTGGCTATAAAAGAGAGGCACCCCCATGGGTCTAAGGTATGCTTTTTAGGCTCAAGCTTGTGAATTGAATAATTGATTATCTTTGAGAGATATACTGACTTTATCATCGGAGTGCCCCCGGGTGGACGAACCACCGCGGGATTCTTATATTTCTGTTGCAGGTCAGTTAGGTGCCATCTATTCTGCCAGTGCTCTCCAGCTGAATTACTAAGTTGGCAGTGTGGTCGGAAAATTTCCTACACAGTTGTGATGTGGCATCCATGACCATATGAATAGACAAGACAAGGGTGAAAAATGAATCCGACCGAAATTGTGTAAAAATTGGTGAGTTGATGGAAAATCTGCTTTTAAGGATGTTTCATGGACCTCAGTGAATTTTGGATTAATTTCATTGTTTGGGTGGTCAATTTTACGAATTTGTTATTTTTAAAAAAAAAATTGAAATTTCAATTACTTCTAGGTAGGAGTCATCAATCAGATGGGCTGAGCATACCCGGCCCGCAACTATTGTATCCATGTGCTATATATTAATGGATTTTCGAGTTTTGACTAGTCAACAGGTTGGTACGGTTGGAGCTTATTTAAAAAAATTAAAATCACGTCTCACCCGTAAGTCCAAATCTTACAAGCCAAAATCAAACTAAACCAGGCTACATATTTTTTATTAGACTTGTATTATTATATTCTACACATTAATTTTTTCTTTTTTAATAATTTATATGATCAAATTAATTAATACTATTAAAACAATCAAATTAAAATATAAATTCACCAAATAAACAAATTATGACAATGACAATGTTATATGTAAAACATTGAGAGTTAGGAAGATATCACCCGTCATTGTCAAATTCAATTTCAACAAATTGTGTTTTGTGTATTTTTTTAAAAATACAATTTACAAAGATAATATGAGCTTCAAATGTTTATATATATATATATATATATTATAAATGGAACAATATTGATTTTAATGGATTAAAATTGAATTTAATAGTGTTATTTTTTAAATAATATTAAAAAAAATGGATGGGCTAATTTGAGTTGGGTTGATAGGATGGTCGGGTTGAATTTACCCATGCAAACTTATACGGACCGGGTTCATTGGCGAGCTTGGGTTTCAAACATTTGTTCAAAATCGTAAATCATCTTCTATGAAATGGGACGGGCTAGGCAATCAAGCAGGCTGGGACGGGCCATGAAATGGGTTGGATAGGTTGGGTAATACCAGTTTTTTTGCCCGCGAGCCATTTGATGACCCCTACTTCCAGCATAGACCTCGAAATCTAATTCCGTAAAATCAAACATATATTAGTAGTTTCTTTATTTTATTGCAATATTTCTATTTTTTGTAATTTTTGTTATATTTTCTTATTTTGTGTACTGCTCATTATGAAATTGTCAATTATAGTTGTTTCCTATTAAGTTAGGTCTGTCTTTACTTATGAATATTGGATGTAAACCTTAGGGTTCTTTAGTTTTTTGAGAATTAATATATTTCAAGTTTTATACTGTTTTATTCCAACCTTGGGTATTCTTTATGAATCAAACATTGTTGAACCTTAATTCTCGGCATTTTTTGTGAATTAACAGTCTAGAGATGAATGTTACTTCCGATATTCTTGTTTAAATCAACGGATTTTAAGATTATTCAGTGTGCTTGATTTGAATTTTCTGGATTAAGTTTTTTGAAAATTGAATTTTTTGGTTTTCGTATTCTTTTGTTTTTAGTGAATATTTTTTAAATTTTAAACATTTTTTTTACTTTTTTAGATGCACCTTAGTTAGATGTATCTAAAAAGTAAAAAAGTTGTGAAAAAATATTTTAAAAAATTAATAAATACATAAAAATACAAAAAATGTACTGAATTCTTGTATTTTTTATATTTTTGGTATTTAGTGAATTTTTAAAAGATTTTTTTTATAATTTTTTTACTTTTAGGTGTATCTATGTTAGGTGTGTCTAAAAAGTAAAAAAATTGCTTAAAATATTAAAAAAATTCAGTAAAAACAAAAAACCACGGAAAATAAGAAAGTAAAATTTTCTTAAAAGTGTTTTCTGAAAAATGAAAACAAGCAAGCTGATTAGTATTTCGCGTTTCGTGGTTTATTAAGTTGTCTGTCCAAGTCTAACCTGAATTCGGCCCAAATTAATCGAGTTGCCCATAAATTATTATTATTTTTCTTTCTAGCTAAGTTGATTAGTTTGTTAAGATTATAATCTATTAACATTTTTTCAGTAAAATCGTTAATAATATTAAAGTAAATAATTTATATGAGATGAGAGAGACCCAGAGGAGAAAGATTTGAATCAAAGAATTGATGTGCCATTGTTGTATTTTTTTTGTCATTTCTGAGTGATAAAATAAAAAGTATCTATATATATTTTCTAATGCTGAATGTTGAGTTACTTATATATAAAAAATATATACATAGTAAATATAAATTTTTTTTTTTTTTTAATATCATTCAACTGTTAATAATTTATATTTTTATATATACAATTTGGGTTGTTTGCCCTTGCCAAGTCCGCATCAAATTTAAAATATGTTGCTTAAGTTATAAAAATTTTTGACTCAAACTAGGGTTGAAACCACCCAAGTTGCACCCTTTTATGTTTGCATTTTGAATGTTTAAAAAAAAATTGTAAAAGTAAAGAAAAATGAATCCATAGAAGTAGTTTTTTTTTTGTTTTTCTTCATAATTTAAAATTCAAACACAACCTAAAAGCTCTTACATTTGAGAGTTATATTTTTATGAAAAAAAAATTATTGTTACTGTTAAAACCTATCACCTACTTCCCCACTTAACCTATCACCTACTTCCCCACTTAAACCTACTCTACTAAACCTAACCCACTACACCACTACTACCTCCACTTCACCTACTCCTTACCTACTACACACTCACCCTCTTCTATATATAGGAATCATGAATCATTGTAATAGATATCAATAATATATCAATAACATCAATCATAATATATACAATTTCTCTCTATATCAATTTTTCTTACATGGTATCAGAGCAAGGTTAAGAACCTAGTAATTTCGTTTCACCGGCGGGCGGCAATCTCGCCTTGGCCGCCCGCCGGACAAACCCAAATTTCCTCGATTTCTTCTTTCATGGCAGATTCTTCAACAACACTTCATAGCTCCTGCTTTACATACAGCAAGTGAAACTGCCAATATAGCATTTGCACCAGCCCCATTCATTAACTGTCCCATCGAGTTCTTGCACCATGAAGTTGTCGATTTTGGTCTGTTCTGTTGGTTCCTTGCCAATCAATGCAGGTCCGATGATTGAATTCACATTCTTCACCTCTAGAGCCTGTTCTGCTGGGGCGGGATCAGCCGGTGCATCTGTAGCTTCAGTAGTTTCATCTTTCACCTCCTCAACAACAGGCTTTGCCTTCACCTCTGGTTTTGGTTTGATGGTCCATTATTTTAGTATATATATATATAAAAGAAAAGTGTGAAATAAGGTGGGTGGAACTGCTGTGTTGTTTTTGAGAAGAGTCAGAAAACTTGCATCGAAATTCCTCTCTCTCCCTTTACTTTTTCAAACCCACAGCTCCTTTTTTTCTTTCACCACATGATCCCCTTTCTTTTCTTTTCTTTATTTTTCATTTTCAAACACACAATCCTTTTTTTTTTAATCAACCCACTCAACTTTCTTTTATTTTAATATATATCTATATATATTTATGTTTATTATAATATATTGCACCGACTCTGTCTACTTTTGCACAAACCCATTTTCTTTTCTTCTTTTCTTTCTTTATTTATTTCTTTCTTTTCATTCCTTTATTACATCTATACCCATATCCATCATCACACTCTTTCTTTATTTATTTCTTTTAATCACCTTTTGCACCTCCCTCACCGACTTCCTCACCACAACATAGAATTTTTATTTATTTATCTTTTTTTTTTTTTTTGTGTCCCCTTTTTCACAATCAAAAATATATATATATATATATATATATATATATATATATAGCTTTGCACACCAAACCATATTTTATTCATTTCAGGGATCAACCCCGATCCCCATTTTACACCAAAAAAAAAAACAAAAAAACAAAAAAAAAAAAAACAAACCAAACAAACAAACAAACAAACAAACCAAACCAACCAAAACCACCCACAGGCGGGATTTTTCTTTTCCCTTCTCTACTCTACAGCAGGTCTCTTCTTCTTACTTTTATCTTGGGTGTTTCCCACGCCACCGAGCACGTTCACTCCACCCTGCTCCTCCACTGCAGCATATGGCGGACCTCCAAATCGGAACATCACGGTGGCCTTCCGCTTCAGCTCCTTGTTTTCCGCCTTTAGCACACTTATCTCTGCTCGCGCATCCTTATACATGCGTTGGAGCATAGCCAGCTGGGAGTTTAACTGCTGCACCTCATTTGCCCTACTCTGCAGCCGGTTCGACAAGTTTGTCACCGCAGTCATGGTTTCCACACATGACTTCAATGTATACTGATTGGCTTCCACATCCGACTGCACTGCCATTCTTTGCTCCACAGACCGCATCGGAAAGTTCAACGGAGCAAACCCTGGGGCGCTTGGTTGAGGTTCAGGGGCCACCGCACCCGTTATCTCTCTTGTTGACTCGTTGAGGTCGGGAAAGAGAGTGAGCAGACCACGGGACGACGAAGCCATTTTCTGGGCAACAGAGTGTTACAGAGTATCTTTCTCAGCAAAACGAAGAATTTTTCAGAGGTTTCTCTCAGTTTTTCTGTCTCAGCTTCTGCCTCAGCCTCAGCCTCCGTCTTGGTTAAATAGCCGAGGCAGCTACGCGTATCGCGCGCCACTTGACGCCAGACGACAAACGGGCGCGCCAGCCAAGGCACTCACGTGCCTCGCCATCATATCTGGCACGCCTTTTTATGGATTGGGCACGCCTTTTGATGGCACGCCTTTTTGAAAGATTGGGCACACCTTTTGAGGGTGCGACTTTTTAGGGGTCCGACAAGACTCTGTAAACTGTCCCGACATTGATTCCGGTTAGCTCCTTCAAGGGTCCGACAAGACTCTGTAAACTGTCCCGACATTGATTCCGGTTAGCTCCTTCATGGGTCCGACAAGACTCTGTAAACTGTCCCGACATTGATTTCGGTTAGTTTCTACAAGGGTCCAGCAAGACTCCGTAAACTGTCACAACAACTATCACAACATTGTCTGCTACAACGGTCCGACATGACCCCATAAACTGTCTTCTACATCGGTCTGACACAACCATCCAGTGTCCTCTACAACGTTATGACACCACCATACAGTGTCTTCACCATCGGTCTGACACGACCATACAGTGTCTCCTATCCTCTTTTCTTTTATGCATTCGTCTATTTTCTTGTTTTGTTACTCTCTCCAAACTCAAGTTGGCTAGTTCCTATCCCCCTTGAGTTTGCGGGGGGCTGTTAAAACCTATCACCTACTTCCCCACTTAACCTATCACCTACTTCCCCACTTAAACCTACTCCACTAAACCTAACCCACTACACCACTACTACCTCCACTTCACCTACTCCTTACCTACTACACACTCACCCTCTTCTATATATAGGAATCATGAATCATTGTAATAGATATCAATAATATATCAATAACATCAATCATAATACATACAATTTCTCTCTATATCAATTTTTCTTACAGTTACAATAACAGTTAATTTAGATTTTAAATTTGTGGAGAGAAAAATATATTTCTTAAAACTTTTTTTTTTCCATAAAAAATTAAGGGAGATGCACCAATAAATTCCAAATCTTTATCTTATGACTCATTTGGTCCTATGTTTTATCTTATGATCCAATTAGTCCCAAGCTAATGTTAATGACAAAATAACCAGTGTTACACTATGTTTTGCGCTTTTTAGTAAGGGTAAATGAGGAAAACCCAACGTGGTATTGACTAAAATGCCCAAAACTCTGTAGATGTTTGTTTTCCCTTCAAATACATCGTTACGCCGATGTAATGGCCTTTTTTTTGGGTTGGTGTTCATCACCATCAACAACATCAACTACATCACCAACATCACTAAAAAACACCATCAAAAATCATCGATATCATAAAAACATCATTAAACATCGTCAACTACATCACCAACATCACTAAAAAAAACTTCATCAAACAACATCATAAAAACATCATCAAATAGCAACATCAAACATCAACAAAACATCATCAAAAAAATCAACAACATCAAACTTTAAAAAAAAATATCAAACATCAAACATCACCAACATTAATCATCAACATCCAGTAATAATTTTGTGTTTTTTACAACATTAGCCATCTCTCTCTGAATCCAGTAATGAATTTGTGTTTTTTACAACATTAGCCATCACCAACATTAGCCATCTCTCTCTTAATCCAGCAATGATTTTTTGTTTTTTACAAAGATAAAACCCAAGCAGAGATCATCAAACTAGAAAATCATCATCAAATCAATGGGTAGATAAGAAAAAACCCAAGCAGATCCACCACCACCGCCAGATCTCAGTTTCACCTCCGTTGAAGTCACCGCCGATGTAGATCGGCTCATATCTGCCGATGTGGGGGACCGATTCGCAATGGTAGGAAGGTTTTGGGCTATAGTCGTCTGCGGCGTGGTGTTTGTTGAGATCGAAAGAGTAGGGTCGAATGTTGAGATCGATATAGTCGGGTATAGATCGAGCATTGAGATCGAAAGAGTAGGGCTTGTGAAACGACGATGAAGCGATGTCTCCATCTCCATCATCTTGACGGGCGCAACATCACCATCAACGAGGATCAACGGAACAGGCGAAGACGCCATGATCAGCGTCATTGCTCAAGTTAGCCCTACAATTTCTATCTCATTTTTCACCATTCTCTCTCTCTCTCTCTCTATATATATATATATATCTGTATGTAGATGTATGAGTGAGTAATGCATATTGCAATGTGAATTGATATCAGTGTACGCAGGAGCGTCTACTTGGTACTGCACTTGGAAGCATATTCACAGGATTTGTTGTTTTCGAGCAACGCTGAAGCATCTACAAATGGGACTAAATGGTTGATGTTTGATGATATTGTGATGTTTGATGTTGTTTTGATGATGATGTATAAATGGGATTAAATGATGCATAAGAAAATTTTTAGGATTAAATGATTCAACTTTTCAAAAAATAGGATTTATGAGTAAATTTTTCAAAAATGAAATCTATTCTCATTTAAAAGAATTAATGTGATAATCTGTATTATTTTTCCTCCAAAAAATATGGAATGTTGTTAGATTTTACTTATTTAATCCTACGTGGTTAGTTGTTCATGAACACATACTCCTCCTTTTTCTTCTTATTTATTTATTTTATAACAATAAGTCTACAAGTATATACATCAAATCTGACACAAAAAAATAATAATAATAGATAATTTTTAATTTTTTTTAAGTGAGTTAAATCAATAAATCATGTAAAATTGTATTCATAATTTTTAATTTTTTTTAAGTCAGTCAGCTTGAAGACTCAGCCTGTTTGTAACTTGGGCTTTGTTTTAAGCCCACAAACCTTAACCCAAAAGAACAAGCCCTGTGCCCCCTGGCACTGGCCCAAGCTCTCTCCCAAACATGTTATGTTACACAACACCATGGGCTTGGGCTGAGCTTGATCCATAATCTCTTGAAGGGGCATTGGTGTTTCTCCAAAGTTTGGTTTAATTTTTCAAAAATTATTTTTAGACGGTTTTCGTTTATCTTTATTTTTTTTTAATTTTAGTCATTTTAATTTTTTTTTTTTTAGTTACAACAAGATTAGATGCGTCAAAAAAAATTTAAAAAAAATTAACTACAATATGAAATAATTCACTAAAAACAAACAAAATCCCGAAAAAAATACACACAGATTTTTGTTCAATTTTTTGTTTGCTTTTAGTGAATTTTTTTTATATTGTAGTTAATTTATTTTACTGTTTAGATCCATTTAGATGAGGTGCATTTATAAAATACAAAAAATTGACTAAAACATAAAAACAAATTCAATAATAAACAAAAACCCATCTAAAACCAATTTCTGAAAAATAAAACTAAACATTATGGCTCTATTTGTTTTGACATAAAATATTGTACACCTAAAAATATCGTTCATATAAATTGATTTTCCACACAATTTTCTTTATTTATATTTTCTGGTGATTAGTTGATACTTTGAAACAAAACATTTTTATTGAAAAATTAATGTGATGAAAAGGCTGAGTCAGAGGTGACGAAATTTATAATGGCTAGTTATTTTGAGAACTATGATGACAAATATTTTTTTAAAAAAATATTTTACTTACTTTTTATTCAATCAAATATCAGGAAACAAACAAACGGAGCTTAGAAATTTCAACAAACTGAAAACACAAATGAAAATTTGTTTGGTTTGCCGTTATCGAAAACCGTTTTCAGAAAATTGAATCAAAAAGAATTTTAGAATTTTCTATTTTCATTCTCTAGTTAAGTTAAGAGTAGTAAAATAAGAATTTGTTTGGTAGCTCCTAAATAAGTGTACTTATTTGTGTCACATTATCTCATTATTTTTTTTACATATATTTTATAAAAAATCAAAAAATATATTTATTTCCGAATTCTCAAAATTATCATAATTTTCAAGAGAATGTTTACGATAATAGTTTTATGAAAACTATGCATCCAGGGGCGACTCGATCTCCCATCAGCTTTGCCCAACGTGTTTGAAAAAAAAAAATTTTATGGTAAAATTTTTCCTTAATAACCAATGATCCCAACAAATCAAAAGTAACAACCCACACACTAAAGATCCACCCACTATTAGAAGCCAACTTAAGTTTCTGTTTAGTTGAGTGATTTGATAAAAAAATTTAAAAAAGAAAATAGAAAAGGTAGGTGAAATATGAATAAAATATATTTATATTTCACCTAGTTTCACACATCTTTTCCCTTTTCTTTCCAAATTCTTCCTTAAATCTCCTTAACCAAACACAACATTAACGAATCAAATTTGATTTTTCAAAAATTATTTTTAAATAAATTATTTTTTAGTTTTATTGATTTTTTTTTTTTTGGTTGATATTTTAATCAATTTTTTTATATTTTTAGATGTACCTAATCAATATGCATCTAAAAAGTCAAACAAAATGACTAAGAATATTTAAAAGATCACTAAAAATAAATAAAATTTCAAACAAAAATTTGGATGCATTTTTGTTTTGATTTTCGTTTATTTTTAGTGAATTTCTTTTCGTATTTTAACTTCTTCTTTTTCTTTTTTTTTTAATCTTGATATATCTAAAATGTTTTTAAAAAAAAGGAACTAAAATATGAAAAAAAAAAAATCACTAAAGACAAACGAAAACTTATCTAAAAATAATTTATAAAAATTGTAATCAAACAAAGCGAAAGTCTCTAATTTACACGTTTCTGTCATGACCCTCAAACATTCATTACATTTTCTTCTCCCCTTTCTCTCTATCTAATAATTATTTTTTTGTTAAGACAATAGTGTGGGTGCTGATTTCCAATCACACTACCAAATAGGAGCTCAGTAGGAGAGCACAGACAGAAAAGATCACGCCCGAACAACCTGTCACAGAAAGATAAGAATACCGATGGTGGTTCATCCACCTGAGGGCACTCCAACGATCAAGTCAGTACTCAGTTATCTCTCAAAAATAGCAAATAGTGCTTCACTCACAAGCTAGAATACCAAAAGCGTACCTTTAGACCCACGAGGGTGCCTCACTTTTACAGCCAGCACTAACCTAATCCCTGTAGAAGCCTAGCCTCAATGGACTCTAGCTCAATGCTCATCTTGAACTCCCAGCCAGATAGAGATAAACTCCCTAAAATCTTTATCTTTATCTATGCTAAGGTCCTCCCAGTTCTAGGACTCCTGCCCCTTATCCGTTCATCTCGGATTCCGGTATCTCCGCAGATAATCTCGGCCTAGCCGAGATCACCTCGGCGCCATGACCAAGACACGTGGCACCTCAGCTGATACATCGGCGTCACCTTGGCCACATGTCGTTATTCACAAAATATGTCCCCACAACTACCCCCTAGGTTCTATTATCTCGGCATCCTAAAGTGATGGAACCTACGTCGTTTGTCCACATAGCACATCGGCTAAGACTTACTCCATCCTTCGAGATCATCACACGTCGGCTCGACCTGACCAAGACTCTAGAGTCTACTTTATCAATGACCAAGAATCAAGAACCAAGTTCTTCAAGTTCTTTAACCGAGATCATTCCTCTAACCGAGGTTTTCACTTCATTAAATCAAGAACCCCAAGAGTTCTATCTGCGCATGAGCTGTCACGCACGGTTTTCTCAATCATTTTATCCACGTGTCCTTCTCTCATTGATTCGTACCTGACACGCGCCATCAGGTCGTGTCACTTCTATACACGCCGCCTGACAGACACGTCGTCCAAGGCATATCATTTATGCTTTGCCACCTTTTCATGCTTTAACAAAACATCTCCCTCTCTCTCCCTCTCTTCACTTCTGCAAAAAAACAATCTCTCTCGTCTTGCGAATATTCTCTCTCTAAACTCCCATTCTCGAACCGCCACTGTTCAAGCTCTGCAACTGCTTCAATCATCTCCTCTAGCGAGCATTTCGTCATCTGTTTGTGATCATTTACGTCGTCCGACTCCGACACTCTTCATTCCAGCGTTATTCTCTTCAGTAAACCACTGTTTTCCCCCTTTTTAGTCTTTTGATTTATTTCAATATCTACTGCAAGTTTATATGCTGTTTGCTGCCATTGTCAATCTGTTTTGTGCTCTTGAATCTTTGCTTGTACTTTGAATTTCATCATTTTTGGTGTCAAACGTCCTTGTTTGGAACTTAGTCGTTCAATCTGCCACTGGGTATGCATACACGGTTCATAGCCCCTGTGCACACATACGCACTTGTTCATGTGTTTTGATATTTTAACAATTTATCACTATTCTTGACTTTTGCATAACTACACACACTTACACAGTGTTCTTGAATCTTTGTTGGTTTTCTTGAGTCTAAATTATTGCTCTTTTCTATTTTTCTTGCTTATCTCCAAATCTTTCCCTTAATTTCTTTTTTCCATATAGATCTAGGCCTTGGGTTTTGATAGAAATCACATACTTTAGGAAAAACTGAACCAAATCCTCTCTTAGATCCGAAAAAACCCTAAAAGCTTGTCAATTTAGGATTTAGTCGAGGTATTCAAACCCACACCAACCATTTTTTCCCAAACCTTGCACTTTCTTCCTTTAACCAACATTATGGGTATGTTCAGGTGGAGGGTAGATACCCCAGAGAAAATAGAGTATTTCCACCGAGAGTTCTCCATCCCAGTCGATGTCCATCTCAGGTTGGCTGGGGAGGAGGACTCCATCATGCCTGATGGGGATTCTATGCCTTTCCCAGTAGTTGTTTTCATAGAGTGTGGACTCAGGTTCCCTCTAAACATTCTTTTCCGAGAAATTCTTCACTATTACAAGCTCAACCCGATGCAACTGGCCATTAACTCCTATAGGGTAATCAACGGTATAATTGTTTTAGCTAGCCGAGAAAATGCTATGATAACACTAGCCGTCATCCAATAATGTTACACCATGTGTGGCCTGAAATCCAAAAAAGGCTACATCTATTACCTCAAGCAGAGATCCATAGCCTACAAACTCATAGCCAACCTTTCTAACTCCAACAAGGGTGCCGGAGATGATTACATCATCGTCTCAGGCAACTGGGAATTTGCACCTGACGAAGACATTCATCTCTATCCTCTGCGCTGATTGGTGTTTAAAAAGGACGAGGGTAAGAACCAAGTGTCAATTTTTCTGTTTAAAACTAAACACTTTATTCCTTCTATATGTTATAATGTATGATTTTCGTTCTTACAGCTCTCTCCCAACCCTCAAAAGATTTTCGCCAGTCCTTCTTTCCTAGTAAACACCTGAGAAAGCTATCAGCGCAAGGCCCCTCTGCTGCTCAACTACATTCTGACTTACAAATCCACACTGCCGACGTTCCCAAGAGGAGCAAGACTCATCTTTCTACTACAACCCCAACAGTTGCTTCCTTACCAAGGCTAGACCAGGCCTCATCTTCTGATCTAGCCGAGGTTGCATCAGCATCCGCTCCTCAATTAATTCCTCCAGTCCAACACCAACGCCGACGCCGACGCCGACGCTGAGCTCCACTTTTGCTCATGTAGGCAGAACTCGTAGCCACAAATGTCAAAACACTGAGGCGTCGGCTTACGATCCAACCAATCCACCTGCCGCACTTCCAGCGATCCGTTTTGGCACCAAAGTCTATAGTCGCCACTACCGAAGAGTTGGGTCATAGCAAGGCCGTCGTTGAAGTTCTTTTGGCTGACCTACCTGGGGTCGTAACAGTTTAATCCTCCCCCTCTCAATCCTAACCCAAGGCTAAGCCAAAGAGGGTAAAGAAAGCCACGGTGACTCAGATCGACTCTGAGGACACTGTTCCAATCTCCAAGTTGGCCGAGACTGAAAAGAGTACTCCTTCGGCCGACAAGAGGCCAGCCGAGGCTAAGGCATCTGACCTACCACAATCAAAAAAGCCAAGGTCCAGCAGCTCCTTTGATCCTTCCAGTTTTCACGCCGACGCTCCCTGGAATCCAACCGTCACAATTGGAGATCGACCTCTTCTTACGGGGGATAGTGCTCTAGATAGTTTGGAGGTCAGTGCAGCCATTTCCACTGCCGTTCTACTCTCAGCCAACATCAACCGGATGGCTGAGCTTTCGGAGTATGAAAATTACGCAATAATGATGCAACATTGTGTCTTGGTAAGTCTTAATACTTGTAACTTTATATCTAACTTCAACTCTGGCTTCCATACTTAGCTATTTTTCTTTGCACTCTTGTAGGTTATCCAGCAAGGTCACTCCCTGGCAGTCAAGACCGATGTGTTCAAAAAAAAGCTTACCCAAAAGACCATGGAGGCAACCAAGCTACTGTCCTCTTTAAACAAAGCCAAGGCCCGTATCCGAGGCCTTCTTCACCAGGCCAAGGTTACTAAGCTGGCCCTAAAAAATGCCGAAGATAAGGCCGTGGCCGCGAAAAATGTTGCCAAGGTCACCAAGGCCGAAGTGAAAGAAACCAAAGAAAAAAAGGCCCAGGCCCAAACTGAGCTCTAAACGGCATTGTCTACAATGGCAGCCGAAATCAAAGAGGTGGACGAGAAGGCCTACGCCGAGAGGGCAGCCGACGTCCGCGAGGAGCACAAAAAGCAAGTCAGACAGGCATGCAACAAGGGTTACACCCTTAGTTAGATGGCTGCTCTAAATGAACTAGCTATCCCTGAGGACTCACCTCTCCGCGATGAGAGCCGACTCGTTGTGCCATTTCCTCCCGCTCCAATCCAATCCAAAGATAAGGTTGAGGATGATGAGGAAGCTGAAGCCGACAAGTTTGGGAAGGCTAAAACTGTTGAGGCCAGGTCCCTAACTCTGAATGAGCAAGCCGTTGACTTGACTCAGGATGACGAGGACGTGATTCCCAAGAACGTGCCTGATGCCGAGGTTGAAAGTGCCGAGAAGAGCCTTGACAGGACTCTCCAAGAGATCGAGGCCGAAAAGGCTACTGAGAAGCTTTCCCAGTTGTCTGCTGAGGCTGACACACAGCCAATCGCCAATACAGAGTAGTCTGTTTGACATCTTCATTTTGAGCTTTGTAATTTTTCTTTGTAACAGTCTTTTGCTTTTAGTTGGGGCGAAGTGCCATTTCTGTAATTGAACAAGTAATTCCTTTGCAGGCCGAAGTACCCCTTTGCCTATGGGTAAGTTTTTCTTTTAAATGCAAGTCTGATTTTTGCTTTCAAATGTTACATGTTTGTATGCTTTACTGCTTTCCTTCATGCCTTTCATGCTTCCATACTTAGAATATTTTTGCATTCCTTCAAAGTATATCTTAGCTGTATAATGACTCCGAGATAAAATACCTCGGATATAAATCTTAAATGTTTTCCTCGGCTAACACTTAAAAATATCAAAATATTTTTACAAGTGTTATTCAGTATTACTTCCATACTTTCACATGCTATCTTCAATCAAGACTTCTTCTCTCTACCCTTTCCAAGCTTGGCAACCTGGTTAGACATATCAGTAATTATGTATCTCGGATACTTTTTCCAATATAATCTCGGCTAACTTCAATTTGTAAATTTTCTTGAAATTTCAACAAGTGTTAAACACATTCTGGCTTGTAAATTTCGTCTATAAAATTTCAACAAGTCTCAAGCATTTCGAATTTTTATTCAACATTCTCCAGCTCTCTACCCCCTAATATGAACCTAAGTTTCACTTATGTTCACAATAAGCACGTATAATCTTTCACCGAAGTCAGATTCAAACAAGAACTAGCCAAGGTTCTCAACCTTGGTTCCTCTGCTAATCTAACTGAAATGCACTTAGTTTCTTTCCAAGTTTAATTCTGTCGACATAGCAAGTCTAATTTCAATTTAACTTAGTTCAACTCTATTATATGCAAGTATAATTCGAATCTACCATATAATAAGTCTAAGTTATTCGACATGTTTCAATCAGAAACATCACCAACTTAGTTCAACTCTATTATATGCAAGTATAAATCGACTCTGCCATATAATAAGTCTAAGTTATTCGTCATGTTTCAATCAAAAATATTGCCAACTTAGTTTAACTCAATTATATGCAAGTATAATTTAACTCTGTCATATAATAAGTCTAAGTTATTCGTCATGTTTCAATCAGAAATATCGCCAACTTAGTTCAACTCTATTATATGAAAGTATAATTCAACTCTGCCATACAATAAGTCTAAGTTATTCGTCATGTTTCGATCAGAAACATTGCCAACTTTGTTTAACTCTATTATATACAAGTATAATTCAACTCTGGCATATAATAAGTCTAAGTTATTCGTCATGTTTCAATCAAAAACATCACCAAAGGACTGGTCAATCCTATCACACAAATTTCAAATTCTATAAAAAAAATCAGGCTAAAAATTTTATTACTACCTCGGCTAAGAAAATTATAACATAAATTTCGAAAAACAAAAAAGTCTAATGATAGAAAAAATTTAAGTTGCAAGTGTTTCAGGGTCTTGACAACTCTTTACATTCACTGTCCTCAAGCCGATATGCCCCATTGCCGACGACCGAAATGATTCTATACGGCCCCTCTCAATTTGGGTCGAGCTTTCCCTCCTTAGGATCCTTCTTTTTGCCAACCACTTTCCTTAGCACTAGGTCCCCAACTTTGAATTCTCTTGGGTTGACCTTTTTATTATAAGCCCTAGCAAGTTGTTGTTGGTATGCCCCTAGTCGAATTGTTGCTCTCTCCCTTTTCTCTTCAAGTAGGTCTAGATCTCGGGCCAGGAATGCCTTGTTAGTTCCATTCTCTACTCCTTGGGTTTTTATCCCTGGGATGCCGACTTCCAGTGGGATAACTGCTTCTGTACCATAAGCCATGGTAAATAGGGATTCCCCAGTTGATCTTCTCAGCGTAGTCCAATATGCCCAGAGTACATTGGGCAACTCTTCCACCCATTTTCCCTTTTGCTTCTAGCCTCTTCTTGATCCCATCCAAGATAGTTTTGTTGGATGCTTCTGTATGACCATTACTCTGAGGAAACCTTAGAGTGGAGTAATAATTCTTGATTTTATACTTTGTACAAAAGCTTTTGATTAGCTTACTGTCAAACTGTATACCATTGCCTGCTATTATTGCCCTTCGGATCCTAAACCTGGTGATGATGTTCTTCCATATGAAATTCTTCACATCAGTGTGCCAAATCTTCGCAAGAGGTTCAACTTCTACCCACTTTGCGAAATAGTCAGTTACTACCAGTAGGAACTTCCTTTGTCCAGTTGCTTAGGGTAGTTGTCCAACAAGATCCATGTCCCACTAGGCAAATAGCCAAGGACTGGACACTGGGTTCAAATCTGTTGTTGGTTGATGTATCAAAGGCGCGAACCTTTGACACTTCTCATACATTCTGACATAAGCTTCAGAATCCTTCTGCGTGTAGGGCCACCAATACCCCTAAGTAATGGCCCTATGAGCAAGTGATCTGCCTCCAGTGTGGCTTCCACATACTCCTTCATGTATTTCATACAAGAAGTCTTCAACTTGTGAGGGATGCACACATCTCAAAAAAGGACCAATAAAAACATTTTGTAGAGATGTCCTTCTGCTGTCAGACTAAACCTAGCCGACTTTAGTCTGGTCTTGTGTCCTTCTTTGCGATCATCTAGCAGCTTCCTATCTCTAAGGAATATTACTATTACATCCATCCAACTTGGACCCATCTACACACACTTTGCTTCGTACTATGCGATCAATGGTTCCACACTTGTGCCTGACAAATAGTCAACCATTATTATTCTTGCCTCCCCTAATTTCATTGCACTAGCCAGGTTAGCCAAGGCATCGGTATGGCTATTGTCATCTCGGCTAACTTGCTGTAGTCGGCAGTCTTGAAATAAAGCTAATAGTCTAACAATCTCTTTAACATAGGCTATCATTCTTTCATCTCGGGCCGCATACTCACATGTTGTCTGGTTCACAATAAGCTGGGAGTCACAGAATACTACCACCTCGTCGGCTTCCATTGCTGCTGCAAACTTCAATCCTGCGATCAGTGCTTTATATTCTGCTTCGTGGTTTGAGGCTTCAAACCCCAGACGTATAGATTGCTCTAACATTTTCCCATCTAGAGATACCAACACCACTCCTGCCCCTACTCCTTGACGATTTGAACTCCCATCAACAAACAGGCGGAAAGAGTCGCCGATGTAGATATCACAGGGCTTGAGTTTTTCTTCTTTCTTTTGATTTGTTGTGGGGTTTTTCATTTCCAACCGGGTCTCTTCTTATGCCCCTGGACATCTTAAGCCACGGCTCACCAGAGCCCAACGTGGGATGGCACCTGGTGTGAACTCGGCCATGAACTCAGCCAGAACCTAGCCTTTGATTGTTATTCTGGGTCTAAACTCTAAATCGTATTGGCCTAATACCACTGCCCATTTGGCCACCCCGCTAGTTAGATCTTTTTGCTGTAGCAGGAACTTCAAGGGTGCTCAGTCAATACCACAATCTTGTGAGCTTGGAAATAATGGTTCAACTTCTTGGAAGCCATAATTAAGGCCAATGTCAATTTCTCCAGGGGTAAATACCTGGTTTCTACGCCTGCTAGAGTTCTACTCACATAGCATACTGCCATTTGTTCTCCCTTCTCTTCTTTAATTATCACTGCACTCAATGCATGCTTTGAAACTGCCAAGTACAAGAATAGCTCCTCTCCAGGTACTGGATTTAAAAGAACTGGAGCTGTGGTCAGGTATCTTTTCAAGTCAGCCAAGGTGGCTTCGCATTCTTCTGTCCATAAGAAATCTGTGTCCGTTTTCAACAGACTAAAAAATGGTTTACACTTATCTGAATTTCTGCTTATAAATCTGTTCAAGGCTACGGCCTTTCCAGTCAACATCTGCGCTTATTTTGCTGATGTTGGGTTTTTCAAATCCAGGATGGCCTTGATTTGATTTGGGCTTGCCTCAATGCCCCTTCTGGTAACCAAGTACCCAAAGAACTTACCAGACCCAACTCCAAATGCACATTTTGAAGCATTGAGCCAGAGCCGATATGTTCTAAGGATATCAAAAACTGTCTTCAAGTCAGCTAGATGATCCTCAGGTTCTTTGGTCTTTACGACCTTGTCATCAATGTATACTTCCACTGTTTTGCCAATTAGATGTCTGAACATCTTGGTCACTAATCTTTGATAAGTTGCCTTTGTATTTTTCAATCTAAAAGGCATCACTCTGTAGTAATACAACCCTTTTGGGTGATAAATGCAGTCTTCTCCTCGTCAGGAGGGTACATGGCTATCTGATGGTACCCTCTATAAGCGTCCAGGAAGCTCGTCCTTCCATGCCCTGAAGTGACATCCACTAATTGATCGATTTTGGGAAGTGGGAAGCTGTATTTGGGACAACCCTTATTCAGGCTGGTAAAGTCCACACAGACCCTCCACTTCCTATTTTTCTTTTTCACAACAACTGTGTTTGACAACCAAGTTGAGTAGTTTACCTCTTGAATGGCTCTGGCCTCCAACAATCTATCCACTTACTCTTCAACTGCCTCAATATGCATTAACATCGGCCTCCTTGCTCGTTAGATGACAGATTTAGCTAACCTATCAACGTTAAGCATATGGCATGTGACCTCGGGATCAATGCCAAGCATCTCGTATGGCGTCCAGGCAAACACCTCTATGTTCGCTCGCAAGAATGATTCCAACTCCCTTTCTTCCTCCTTGGCTAAACCTGAACCGAGAAGGAAGAAGCGCTCTTTATCATCTTGTTGGACCAGAACTTTCTTCAAGGCTTCTTCACTTTTGTCAGTCGGTTCCTTGCCAACATCTTCCAAGACCTCCATGTCCTCGTCCTCAATTTCTACTGTTTCTGCCTCTCGTATGTTGCAGGTGGATTTCACTACTTCTATGGAGCAATTCTTTGCTTGTACCTGATCCCCTTTGACCTCCTCAATTCCATGCTCTGTTAGGAACCGTAATAGCTGGTGCACCGTTGAGGGAACAACCCTCATTGCGTGCAACCATGGCCTTCCCAAGATAACATTATAAAGGGAGCGGGTGTCAGTTACTATGAACTCTGCACTTACCTTCTTGGAGCTTGTCTGCACCTCTAGACTTATTGCTCCCAGGGGCCATGTCGGCGTTCCATTGAACCCGACCATTAGACTATTGGAGTGCTCCAGATCATCTTGGTAAAGGCCGAGCTCCTTGTAACATTTGACATAAATGATGTCACAAGAGCTGCCTTGGTCAATCAGAATGCGCCTTACCTAACATTCTCCAATCTTGAGGGAAATCACCAGAGCATCGTTGTGTGGATGTTGCACCATGTCTAGGTCAGCTTCAGTAAAGGACACCATCTGTCCCTAGTACTCATCTGCCCTAGGCCTTTTTTGCTGGACCTGATACACATGTTGTAAGTGCTTTACCCTCTAAGTCTTCCTACGTACCTCGTTCTTATTGACCTTCAAGTGAATCACGTTGATCACTCGAGGTCCATCTGCTTATGGTTGTAGTGCTGGTGGAGGTAGTGCTGCTAGTGCCTGGGGCAGCCTTGCTTGCTCTTCCCTTGTTCTGGCCTCATCTACTAGGTCCCTTGAATGACCTTGTCTTACCAGATCTTCTAAATGTGCTTTTAGGGCTCTACAACCCTGTGTCAGGTGTCCGTCTTCGTTGTGGTAAGCACAGTGCTTTCCCAGGCTTCTTCCCATGAATTCGCCAGGAACCTTTTTTTGGTGCTCTATAATACGGCTGGTTTCTGATTCTTTCCAAAACTTTGTAAACCGGAATCCAGAATACGGTGGTGACTGTTTGTGTGGACCTCAATCCTGTCTCTTACCTGTTATATCCAGTATTACCTTGACCTCGCTTCGGCAAGCCGTTTCTCTTCTGCTGTTTCGTTGCCTTTGTCCCTAGCGTGTCTTCTTTAGCTCTCGCATATTTCTCGATCCTGGCCATGAGTTCCTCCATACTTTTTGGCAGCGTCTTTGTGAGTGACTTTTGAAGCAGGCAATCATCGTTTTGGCCGTTCTTAAAAGATATGACCACCAACTCTTGGTTGCACCCTGGTATTCAGTTAAAAACCTCATAGTACCTTTTGGCATAAGCTCTGAGGCTTTCATCCTCACTGATTCTTAGAGCCATCAGGGAGTCTACCCTCAACGACTACAGTTTATTTGTAACAAACCTGGCCACAAACATTTCGACCAGGCCTTCCCAACTTTTCAAAGTTCGTTTTGGCAACTTGTGAAACCAATCTGATGTGATTTCTCCAAGGATAAGGAGAACATCTTGCAAAGCAACGGTTTGTTCCCGGTATATAATGTCATTGAGTTCAAATATAAACCAACGTGAAAGTTAGGATCGGATTTACCATCGTATATCTGGAATCTTGGCATGTGAAACCTTTTTAGGGCCTTAAACTTATCCAGCTCTATTGAGAACGGCATTCTCGGCTTGACCGGAGATGTGACCTCGGCATCTTGTCGCTTCCTCTAGAGGTAGTCCCTCAAGTCCTCTTTAGTTTGTCCAGGAGCTCGGCTGTCAACGGATTTCAGCCTTTTTGGTGCACTACTCCCTATGTCATTGAGTCCTTTTGGACCTCCCTCCATTCGTTGTGTCAAAACAAAGCTCCTTCCACTGAACATGTCGATGTTCTTTGGCATAATTTTCCTTGGCACGAGGTGTTTTCTAAGACTCTCCTCTCATCGATTCTCCTTGCCCGACGTCCCGTGAAGACCGATGAGAATGCTCCTTTGCCCTGTCATCCTAAAGGACCGCAGGGATTACTTTCTGCCCTCTTTTCTAGGCATCATTCTTGGCCGCTGGAATCAGCGTGTCCTCCAATAGGAATGATGGCTGCATAACGTTGTTCTGCATCATGAAATTGACAACTGATTGCAGGTCTACCAATTTGTTTGCCAACCCCTTAATCTTATCGTCCCTCCTCAGGCATCTATCTTTCCATATCTAGAAGTCGTTTTCGTTGTAATACTCGCCTCGGTTTGCCTTTTTTGGAACGTCTTCCTCTTAGCCGATGTCCTTTTCCCTGGGATTCTGCTCCCGGGGTTCTTCATTACAGGTCTCTTTCCTTACATTGGAATTGACGTGTTTGCCACTCTCACTAGGGATGTCGTCCCCAATCTTCTCTTTCTAACTGTCGTTGCCCATTTATTCTCCTTACGTTCCTATAGACGGCGCCAAATTGTGGGTGTTGATTTTCGATCACATTGCCAAATAGGAACTCAGCAGGAAAGCACAGGCAGAATAGATCACGACCAAACAACTTGTCACAGAAAGATAAGAATACCAGCGGTGGTTCGTCCACCCGAGGGCACTCCGACGATCAAGTCAGTACTCAGTTATCTCTCAAAAATAGTAAATAGTACTTCACTCACTAGCCAGAATACCAAAAGCATACCTTTAGACCCACGAAGGTGCCTCACTTTTATAGCCAGCACTAACCTGATCCCTATAGAAGCCTAACTTCAATGGACTTTGGCCCAATGCTCATCTTGGACTCCCAACCAGATAGAGATAAACTCCCTAAAAGTTTTATCTTTATCCATGCTAAGGTCCTCCCAAGTTTTAGGACTCTTGTCCCTTATCCATTCATCTCGGATTCCGGTATCTCCGCAGATAATCTCGGCCTAGTCGAGATCACCTCGGAGCCATGATCAAGACACGTGGCACCTCGGCTGACACTTCGGCGTCACCTTGGCCACGTATCATTATTCACAAAATATGTTTCCACAAATAGTATTCTTCACAAATCTAAAATTCAAATGCAAGCCAACTACTATTACATTTCAAAGCCATATTTTTAAAGAAAAAATTTTATTGTTACAATAACAGATTTTAAATTTATGTAGAGACAAAAAATACTTTTAAAACTTTTTTTCCTATTTTTCTCAAAAAAAAAAGTAAAATAAATAAAAATCCTGTTGTCATATAAAAGAATTAATATGATACTCTGCATTATTTCCTCTCAACAAAGTATGGATATTGTTGGATTTTACTTTTTTCTTTCGAGTAATGCTACATTTATCATCTTTTTTTTTTTTTTTAATTTTTGTTCTTTTAATTTTTATAACAATAAGTCTATAAGCAGATAATCCAAATAGAAAATCAGACTGTTGGCTACATATTTTGTAAAAGCCAGTTACAGTTCGACACGTGGCAAAGTAAGGGTAATAAAGGAAGGTTATTCAAGCCTTTAATCCTGATCGTACACATGGCAATAAATATTGGTCCTCACATGATCTGAGTAACACTAGATCAATAACGGGATGCAAGATGACATATCTTCAACGGTTACTCATATTCAAATTCAAGTACAAGGGGGAAGCTCAACTGCTAGTAATGGCGTAATGGAGCTACTTGTAAGGAAGCATGATCAGCGATCATGGAGGAGCAGTTCGACGGTTCGAAGTGCAGTTCGAAGGTCATCATTGACGAGTATAAATAGCAGGGCAGCCCCAGAAAAAAGGGACGGACTCAGATCATACAAATCAGTCATTTACTTCATATATTTTCTTTTCCAGTCTTTTACATTTCCAGTCTTTAAATACCTGTTCTTAAAATACCTGCACTTTAAATACCCGCACTGCACTTCGATTCATAGGAGTAGCTTCAAGTAGATTCAAGTAGATTGCTGTTGTAAACCTCTCCGAGGCTGAGTTTGGACCATTTTAAGTGTTCATTTTTATGAAATACTTCAATTGTTCTTCATATTACTGTTATTTCTCTTAATTTCTCCTAAGTCAAGCCACCAGTAAAAGTCCTCTTCATTGAGGCTGAAAAGAACTAAAATACAATCGTCTGATAATTGGTTGGCAATCACAATTTCTGTAAGGACTGATTGATCCTTGCTGGCACGCTCACATTTACAAAAATACCCTTCGAAAAGCCAAAAAGCCAACATATATTTTTGGCACGCCCGGTGGGACCTAATTAAAAATGGCTAGAAGAAGACGACAAGGAGAAAATGAACGCTTGGAAGAAGGCGTGGAAGGAGAGGTAGAAATACCAAATCCAGAGGATAATGTGGTAACACATCCTGTGGAAACTCCTATATTGTCAGAACCTATGGTCGAACAGACCAGTACTTCTGGACAAGAACCATATGTTCATATTATTGGACGAAACCAAGGAATTGGACCATCCACTGTGCCATTTACTCAACCAACAAATCCATGGGATGGTTTAGTAGATGCCATGGGACAACAATTAATGAACACAATGGAAAGGTGGGCAACATCCTTTTTGGATCGAATGAATAACCACCAACCAACAAATACAAGACACACGGAGGAAGTTATAAATGTCCCCCAACAAAGATTGGCTAGAGAAAAACAGCCTATGCAAGTTAATGGACATTCTAATGGTCAAACTAGTACCCAAAACTTTGAAAGACCGTCACCTCAGTCTTGGTATGAACCCATTTCAAGGCCTATAGCAGGCCAAAATGCCTCAGTACTTAATAATGAAGCCACACAAGTTGGTGTATCTGGCCAAGTATAAGAAACTGGCATAAGAATGGTTACAAATCCCATGTTCGAAGCCATACCTGGCACAAGGGGGTACACTAATCCCTTATTCGAATTTACACCCGGGGGGTTGGAGGGTTTTCCTACAAATGGCAGAGACACAACACCTGTTCCAGCACCTTTTGCAGGTCCTTTCGTAGGTCATGCTCAAAGAGGTTACCCATACCCTCAACAGCAACCTGCACCGCAAGGACAACCAGCCCCAAATTTACCACCTTATGGACCAAGAGGACCACAAGCACAAGTTTGCCCACCAAATCCTGTGTTTGCCCCTCCAATAGTGGTTCAGCAGGCACAAAATATGGTCCCTAGAGACCAGATTGCTGATATTGTTAGGGAGATATGTGGACCAATGGCTCGGGGGGTCCAGACTCCTATATACAGAAAACCATACCCAGAATGGGTAGATAGGGTACATGAATACCCAAGGGGATTCAGGATACCAGATTTTACCCTTTTTTATGGGACTGGAAATCAATCAACGATAGAACATATTGCTAGGTTTGCTGCTCAATGCGGTGAATTTACTAACCATGACTATATGAAACTGAGATTATTTCCAAATTCCCTAACGGGGGGAGCATTTGTATGGTACATCAACCTTATACCTGGCTCCATTCAAAATTGGCAACAAATGGAAGAGGCATTTCATGCCCAATTCTTCCAATCAGAGCCAGAAGTATCTATGGCAGATTTGGCTAGATTGAGTCAAAGGCCTGAAGAAAAGGCTACTCAGTTTGTTGCCAGATTTAAAAGGACTCGAAATAAATGTAGAGTCATCCTGCCAGAGCCAGAATTCGTTAGATTGGCTCAAAATGGTTTAGAATTCAGGCTTCGAAAGAAGTTTGATTCAACTGAATTCAGAGATTTGGTCGAACTGACCTATAAGGTGTCTCGATATGAAGCATTATTAGAAGAGGAACAAGATCGAAATAATGCATCATATAAGACATATTATAGAGATCCTAATTATGAAATAGATGCAGCAGAGATTGTAGGCAAAGAACCTGTAATCTGTGAAGCATTAATTCATAAGGATACAACTATAGACCAGCAGTTTAAAAAGAAAGACTTTCACAGAAAATACTCTTTCGATTTAACAAAAGCAGATGACATCTTTGATCATTTGCTCGTGGCTAATTTCCTTAAGTTACCTAAAGGAGTAAAACTACCATCTCCAGATGAACTAAAAGGAAAAGTATACTGTAAATGGCATAATTCTTGGTCTCACTCGACTAAAAACTGCATTGTTTTTCGAGACAGGATCCAAGAACAGATTCGAAAAGGAAGTTTGAAGTTCTCAGCTAAAACAGAAAAAGCCATGGGAATTGACAGTGATCCCTTTCCAGAAGTTGGAGAGGCAGCAGCCAATGTCATTACATCAGACTTCCAGAACTTGTCCTTGACAGAATTGGAGGAAGTCAATGTGCAGATGCACGTTGCTAATCAAACCAACATCAAGAAGAATACTAGAAGCCCACCAGTTATTGAACAAGGTTTCTCGCACCAGAGGGAACACTCTGATGAAGAATCACTGGATGATGATTCTTTAGAAGCAGCGGTGATGCAGAGAATGTGCCCCAGGTGCAGACTCAGTTACAAGTGGTTGAAGGGGCTTCCAACTGATGGGAAGCAATACTACAGGGATGTTCAGAGACGTCCTAAGTCAACCAATGCTTACAACAAAAGGCCGTATCCGGCTAGTGATAGGCAGAGACCACCAGTGGTTGAGCCTGTGGTGAACAGGATGCATGACAAAGGCAAGAAGCTCTTGCATGAATCCAGGCCACATAACTATTATAGAATGGAGAGTAGCCATTCTGAAAGAAAACTGGAGAGAGGTTCAGTTCATGGAATCAAAGCCAGAGATTGGCCTCCTAGACCAGTTTCACGCAGGACAGAAAATGGTCACCCTTATCAAAGGTCTGAATCAGATTCAAAACATGAGGATAAAACCAAGCACTTACCTTCACGGCCAGTTTCGAAGATGGCTTCGAAGGTGGAAAAGGGCAGATCAGCGTCTGAATCAGCAAGTTCATGGGTACCTGGAGTCCCAGACTGGTTTGTAATGCAAAACAAACCTAGAGAATTGCCTGTTCGAGGAGATGTTGTAAACCAAGGCAGGATGATCAGGCCTCCTATGGTGGCTCCGAATAACTGGGTGCTGCTTAAACACCCAAAGACAAGGGAACCAGACATGGTCCCAGTCATCTCAAGATCACAGAGGAGAAAAATTCAGCGCAGGTACACCCAGTACCAGAAAGATCTGAAGGAAAGTGGAGAAAATTCTTCACCAGTCAAAACGGAAGGAAGGAAGAACCCAAAGTCAGACCATGCTCCAAAGCCGGTTCCACAGAGCAAAGTGGTCTGCAGCCGAGAACAATTGGCTAAGGTTCATGCCGAACTAACAGCCAGAGAGAAGTCTAGTTTAGTTGGATTGGAGAAGACTCTGATGGAGAGTGATAGTGAGACGGAAGAAGAGATTGGCACAAGCCAAAAGAAAGAAATAATGGAAGAAGAGATGTTCGAAGCCTTCATGGCTGAACAAACGTTTCTGACTGAAGAGCCAGTTGAGAAAGATCCTTCGAAGGGATCAGTTAGCAATGAAATACCAGAATGCATCATGCAGGATGTTTCTGAGGGAGTCGACCAAAGTAACCAAGAGGGGAAACAAGTACAGCCAGCCATCCAGTTTGGCTCGTTTCCCCCAGTCTCAGTGAACATGGTACACATACTACCACAGGAATTCCAAGCTGGAGATGAAAATCAAGAGGGGCAGGAAGCTGATCCAGTTCAGATCTCTAGTGAAGACTCACAAGCAAGTATGGTGCAAGATAATTTCGAAATGGTTACCCCGATGGAAGATGAATATGAAAGCGAGGAAGTGGTCAGCATCAATCTATCGTATCCATTTGAGTACCCTTCGGATTCGATGACGCAGCACGTCAGGCCTTTGTACATCAAGGCTTTCTTTGATGGGATACAGCTGAACCGAGTCCTGATAGACAATGGGGCAGCAGTAAACCTACTCCCGAAATCTTCTTTGAAGAAACTAGGAAAAAAGAATCCCAGGTTGATACCAACCAGCACAACCATTGCTGGTTTTGCTGGAGATAAGCAAATGGCTCAGGGGATTCTACCCATTAATTTAAGTGTGGGAACCAGGGATTGTATGACAGCATTCTTCGTAATCGACAGTAATGCTAAATACAATGCTTTGCTTGGAAGGGATTGGATCCACACTAACAAATGTGTGCCTTCTTCTTTACATCAGAAAATCATGATGGCTTTAGGCAATGGAGAGACAGAGGAAATCGATGCAGATCCTCAACCCTTCATAGCCTGTGCAGACTTTGCGGAGGCTAAATTGTATATTGAGGGAGTGACACCGCTCAGTATACTGATGAAAGATGACAGTTCAGCCGAAGTGACGGCTGATGAGGAGGTGACACACCTGAAGCACTTAGTCCAAAAAAGTGCTGATGAAGAGGTTGTCCTTAGAGATGACAATGATGCCTGGTTATAGGCAAAGAGAGGAACCACAAGAAGCCAAGTCCTTGGCTTTGATTAAATTTTCAGCATTGGATATAAAAGCAATAGTCCAGAAAGTTCAGGAGCAAGAGAGAGAGGCCATGATAATTGGCTGCAAACAGCAGCAGCAACAGGCTAGAGTCTTGACTCTTGGTAAGTACTGTGCCTTGGACATTGAAACAAAAGTCCAGGAGATACAGGAAGAGGAAGCCTTGTGGACAGATTTTGTCTATGAGGAGGAGGGCAGAGATATTGAATTGAAGAACCTGGGGGCAGAACCAAGCTTGAAGATCACTTCAAAGGTAGCAGAAACCAGAGGGAGTTCTCATGCACAAGACCCTTTAGAAGAAGTAAATCTAGGGGAAGGTTCTGTACAACAGCCCACTTATGTAAGTGCTTGTTTGAATGCTCTGGACAGAAACCAGCTATTGGTTGTTCTGAAGAAATACAAAGATTGCTTTGCATGGTCTTATAATGAACTACCAGGATTGGACAGGTCATTAGTGGAACATAGGCTCCCTATAAAGCCTAACTTCAAGCCATATAAGCAGAAACCAAGAAGGATGAGTCCAGAAGTAATTCAGAAGGTCAAGGAAGAGATCCTCAGACTACTCAAGGCAGGTTTTATTAGGACAGCCAGGTATGTTGAATGGCTATTTAATATTGTGCCTGTAGTCAAGAAGAACGGTAAAATGAGGGTATGCATCGATTTCAGAAATTTGAATCTAGCAACTCCAAAAGATGAGTACCCTATGCCCATAGTAGATTTGCTAGTAGATAGTTCAGCAGGGCATCAAGTTTTATCAATGATGGATGGACACTCTGGTTATAATCAAATCTGCATTGCAGAGGAGGATGTCCATAAGACAGCATTCAGATGTCCTGGAAATATTGGCACCGTCGAATGGGTTAAGATGCCATTTGGCCTGAAGAATGCTGGAGCTACATACCAGAGGGCTATGAACACCATTTTTCATGACCTCATTGGAGGGTATTTAGAATGTTATATTGATTGCATTGTAGTGAAATCCCAGTCCATGGAGGAACACCTGCTTCACTTAGAAGCAGCCTTTGAAAGGATGAGGAAGTTCAAGTTGAAGCTCAATCCTCTTAAATGTGCTTTTGGTGTATCATCTGGAAATTTCTTAGGCTATGTTGTTCACAAGAAAGGAATACAGATTGATCAGAATAAAGCCAAAGAAATCATTGAAGCCAAACCCCCATCAAGTAAGAAAGAATTACAAAGGTTCCTTGGGCAGGTTAACTTTCTTCGAAGGTTCATTTCTAACACTGCAGGGAAAACTAAAGTATTTTCTTTCTTGTTAAGGCTGAAAGATGAAGAGGAATTTATGTGGACAGCAGAGCATCAAATTGCTTTCGAAGGTATCAAGGCCTACTTGGCCAACCCTCCAGTGTTGATGCCACCAAAGGGTAACAACCCCTTGAAGTTGTACATAGCTGCAGCAGAAGATTCATTGGGAGCTTTCTTGGCCCAAGACAATGAAGAAGGCAAGGAGCAAGCTGTTTATTACCTTAGTAGGTTTTTAAATTCTTGTGAATGTAAATACTCAGCTGTTGAAAAGTTGTGCCTTGCTTTGTATTTTGCTGCAATGAAATTGAGATACTATCTTTTACCTACAACTGTCTTGGTAATTGCAACCACAGATTTGGTTAAATACATGTTATCTAGACCTATGTTGAGGGGAAGAATTGGCAAGTGGATACTAGCCTTATCAGAATTTCATTTAGAATATGTCCCTCAGAGGGCAGTAAAAGGGCAAGTTTTAGCCAATTTTCTGACAGACCATCCATCTCAAACAGAGAGCCAAGAAGTAATGGAACTTGGTATGGCCAGTGTTGAGCCATGGCAAATGTGGTTCGATGGGTCGAAAGCCAATGGCTTAATTGGAATTGGTATTGTAATCAAGTCTCCACAAGGGACAGAAACTACCCATGGTTTTAGAGTGGATGAAGCTACCTGTTCCAATAACCAGGCTGAATATGAAGCCTTAATTGTAGGACTAGAGATTCTTATTGGATTACAAGTACATGCAGTTGACATATTCGGAGATTCTCAATTGGTGGTTAACCAAGTGAAAGGAATTTTCAAGTGTCAAAGCATAAGTATCTTGCCATATTATGTTGTTGCATTACATTTGCTTTCTCAGTTTCAAATAGCAAATGTAACCCATGTTCCAAGATTCTTGAACAATAGAGCCAATGATGTGGCTCAGAAAGCTTCGAACTTCAAGAGAAGGGATAATACACAAAGGGACATAAGCCAAACAACATATCAGAGATTAATATAACCTTTGAATAAAAGGAATGTGATCTTGGAAGTCAATCATAATGACTTACAAGAACAAGATTGGAGGCATCCAATAATGCAGTACTTGGCTGGTCCATCTTCGAAGGCCAGTAGAAAAGTCAAATTGCAGTCTATGCAATATATGATATATGGTAATGCTCTCTACAAAAGGGGGGGAGATGGCTTATTGTTAGAATGTCTAGGCCCGAAAGAAGCGCTAACAGCCATGGCTGAGGTCCATGAAGGTATCTGTGGTGCTCACCAACCTGGTGCAAAAATGAGGTGGTTGCTTCAAAGGCATTCCTATTATTGGCCAACCATCCTTAAACACTGCATAGAATATGCAAAGGGGTGTCAGGCATGTCAAAAGCATGGCACAATAAGGCACGTGCCCATAACTGACCTACATGCAGTAGTGAAGCCTTGGCCATTCAGAGGGTGGGCCATGGATATGATGGGAAAAATACACCCACCTTCTTCGAAACATCATTGTTTCATTCTAGTGGCTACTGACTACTTCACTAAATGGGTCGAAGCTAAGCCATACAAGGCTGTAGACCAAACAGAGGTTATTGGTTTTATTAAAGATTTGATCCATAGATTTGGCATCCCGCAAACCATAACAGTTGATAATGGAACTGTGTTTGATGGGAAGATGGTGAAGTCTTTTGTGGCAGAATTTGGAATTAGTCTTGTTAATTCCACACCCTATTATGCACAAGCTAATGGTCAAGCTGAGTCATCCAATAAGTCCTTGAAAAAAGGAATACAAAAGGTTGTAGATGACAATCCTAGGGATTGGCATAACCTATTATTGGATGTTCTGTGGGCATATAGAACCTCACCGAGGTCAAGCACAGGAGTCACTCCCTATGCCTTGGTGTATGGACATGATACAGTCTTACCAGTAGAGATTAATGTTAAATCTTTGAGAGTAAGATGTCAAGATCAATTGAATCCTGAACAATACCATCAAAGTATGTGCTTAGAATTAGAAGGCATAGATGAAGCCAGAATTTTGGCATTAAATAGCATTCTTTTCCAAAAGAAGAAAGCAGCCAAGAATTATAATAAGAAAGTCAAACACATTGGCTTTGATGAAGGTGATTTGGTATGGAAGACAATACTCCCAATTGGGATTAAAAGCCATAAGTTTGGCAAATGGTCACCTAACTGGGAAGGACCATATCAAATTCATAGGGTTCTGCCTTTTGGAGCATACCATTTAAGAAATTTGAATGGTTATGTACATCCCAAAAAGATTAATGGCAGATATTTAAAACCTTATTTTCTAACCATTTGGGAAACACAAGGGATAGAGTGAACACCATATGCAAAAACACAAGCTTGTTCAAATGATATTCAAAATATTGTGCTTTCATAAAAAATCAAGTACATTGTGCCACAAATTGGCCCAAAAATCATTACAATGCTTTAATTGTTTTTGTACAATAGCTTTCCTATTGCTAAGGGAAGGAAATAATTGAATAGCTACAGCCATGTCTTCTTTTCGATCAGCCAGCCCTTGATTGGTGATGTGCAGTTTCTTATCAGTTCGAACCAAGGCTTGGTTTACTGCGGCTAACTCCTCTTCGAGCTGAGCTTTCTTCTCCAGAAGTTGGACTCGAAAGTGGGAGGCAGAAGAGTGTTGTTCTTTCAGAGTTGATACTTCAGTATGCACTTGAGAAACAAAACTCTGGTCCTTAGTCAGCTTATCATCCGCAGCCTTAGCAGCATGGCAAATGTTGAGATAAAAATCAATAGTAGCTGCAGCCTGAGATAGATGACTTGAGACACTCATGGCAGACTGCTCAGCAATGTTACAGCATTGAAGGAACCCATTCCTGATGATAGGCCTTTGTAGAGCCTCGAAGGGGATCCTTGAAAAGGAAGTCAACAGTTGCAAGCATGTGTCCAAATCTACTGAAGGTACAAAAGGCTTGTTGCTGGAGGAAGGAGAATTCTTGAAGATTTCCAGTAGGGAGTCAGCCAAGGCTAATGGCTCAGCTTCAACAGTAGAGGTGGGAGAGGTAGAAGGTATGTCAAAGAGACTAGCTAGTCTTCCTTCAAAGATGTCTACCTCGTCCCTTGACATGAAGGGCACAGAGAGTGTTGTGGTGGAAGACACAAAGGGCTGCATGGGGATGGGAGAAACGGATGTAACATCTTTGGCAGCCTCCATGGTCTTAGCCACTAGCAAATCAAGTGAAGAGGGGCTGGAAGTGGGCATTGGTGATGAGCCATGAATTGAAGAGCTACCAATGTCCTCTGTGGAAGAATCAACTGCCCTGGGAATGGAGCAGCAGTTGGAGTTTCTGTAGAGGACGGAAAAAGAGCAAGGCTCGAAGGAAAAGTAGACTGAGGTAGGTCACGAGCCAAAAAAGGGAGGTAGGGCTTTAGTCCAAGAGGAAGAGATGCAGGAATACTAGGACTTAAGAAAGGTACGTCAAATATAGGCTTTGGAAGTGGAAGTTCGATTCGAACAACCTTGACATTCTGCATTTGATCAACCTCAACCGAAATTGAGGAAGGCTTCATTGGAAAGGTGAGTGCAGTAGTTGTCGCTGCAAAAGGAAGAAATGCAGAACAATGTTAAACTTCAATACCACAAGCTGAAAAGTAAAAACAGTAGAGGTATGAAAGAAATTACTTGTTCCAGAGGCACTGGTACTGATGGGAGAACTGCGGAGAGAATAGTGTCCAGCAATCCGTTGTTTTCTCGCTAGTTCCCTTTGCAATGCATCAGCAGCAGCAGCTCTCTCTCTTAAAATTTGTTGCTGCCGTCTTTTCTCAGCCCTTTCAAAGACGACTATGGCTTTGGAATGTTTTTGTTCCACGACCTTGGCGGCTGCCTCATGGAGAGGATCTTCAATCAAGGCAGTAGTTGAAGTAGTCATTTTCCTTCTCTTTCCTATTGCTTGGGCAATTGTCTCAGAATCAGAATCCTCATCAAAGTTGGAAGGGGAGATATTAAACTCAGAAGAAGAGACAGTAATCTTTCTTCTCTTTTTTCTTTGAATGGGCATTGTCTGCTCCTCAACTGTTTTCTCAGCTCCTTCAGCCTGAGGTTCGGATTCCTTAAAAATAACCTCCTCCTCTACTTCCCTAGTGGTTGTCTTTTCTTGGGACAAATCAATCACCCTTTTCCTCCTCATCAACGGTGACTCATGCTCTTGATCTTTTGCATCTTCTTTTTCTTCTTCTTGTACCTTAATTGTTTTCTTCTCAGGCTCAAGCAGTTTCCGCTTCTTTTGTTTCTGATCACCTTCAACTAAATAAACTTCCATATTACTCACCCACCAACTCTGATATCTCTTCAAAAAGGTGCCTTGAGGTATGAAAGGGATGTACTCAAAAGTGGCCAGATCATCCATAAACTTGAAGGTTGCCTCTTCTAGCCTTGACTTTCGAACCTTCAAATCTCTCTTGGTCAGAGTTAGGTTGGTGTTGCTGCAGAGGGGTATTGGAACTCCTTGTGTGAGGCCAAATTGTCTAGCAAATTGAGCAGGACAATAAGGCTCAGCTATGCATTTATAGGCTCTGGGGTTGGTGGTCCCAATAAACAATTCTCTAGGGATCAGTAGGGAAGCCCACATATCTTTGTGAATAGGCAAGGCACAGAGCCTATCACTGAGGAAGTGATTCAACCAGGCTGGACCTATGCTAGCTTCGAAGGGACGGAAACGGTGATCAGGAAGAGCAGCTGGTAGTTGATGAAAGAAGGAGAAATAAAAGGCAAAAGTAGCTGGATAAAGTGAAGCATTGGCTAGTTTTATGCCATGAGTGAGAGAGTGTAGCCCAGAAAATTTAAGGCATTTGGATTGTAGTTCAGTAAAATAGGCAAAGAGCCAAAGCTGAAGGATCCAAAATGGTCCCCCTTGACTAGCATCTAAGGGTTTCTCACAAAAGAGGGAACAAACTCTATATACATGACCCAGAATGTATGGGGCTAAGGCTACTCTTTTCTGCAAAACCAAGGCTTTGGCAAGAGGGGCAAATTCAGGCATGATTCTTTGGGAGGAGGTGCAGAAAAGAAATTTGCAAAGCCAATATAATAAAAAGGAAAAGAATTCCCTATCAGTTACTAGGCCCACTCTTTTGTTCTCGGCTCTAACAAAATCACTGTAAGATGAATTAAGAGAGGGGAGGGAGAAAGGGACTGCTAAGTCAGGAAAATCTGGTGTGATGGGGGTACAAATGGGGGATACTCCTAATAGATGGCAAATATCAAGAACAGTGGGGGCCATCATCCCACATCTGAATTGAAAGAAATTGAAGACGGGGTTCCAAAAGCACAAAGCAGTAAGAACTAGGAAAGGGTCCTCTGGGATAGTTACCCTAGATAGTCGAAGGGCATCGAGGAGGCAGAGCTCTTGGAGATCCAGTGTCTTAGCAGGAATGATCCGATCATACCATTCTTGCCATTCCGGTCTTATCGTGGGCCAGCATCGATGAGGACGATTGCTTTTCCAGTTCTTCCAGTCAAGGCCACCTTCATAAAGGAGACGTTGGTCCACCAGACGCGGATAAAAGGTTGGGAGCTCAGTAAGGACTTCCTTAAAAATTGGTCCGAGCACGTAGTTCTGCTGCTCATGACGACGAGGGATGAAGATACGCCCATCGATAGCGTTTTTCTCTCCAGCCTTGAACTTCTCACATTCTGCGTCAATAAGCCTCTTCAAAGCTAAAGATGAGCTCACGCGCTCTGGGGCTGGCACTTTTTGTGAAGAAGAAGCCATTGATGATACACTCTTCAGAAGATGAAGACCGAAGCAAAGAGGAACCAGTAGAGAGAAGGGTTTGTAAAAGGCAAGAGATTTCGGAACACGAAACGAGAGGGTTTTAAAATCTTTGTGTCCGAAAATATACCCCGTGAGTCGTTAAGTATTAAAAATACGAATGCGAGGAATCTCTTCCAATATTGATAGTTTTGGAGGGAAGAGCTTATTCCGGGGTTAGGGCCAGCTTCGAAATGAAATATTTGGCTTCGAAGACAAGATGTTGGCGCCAAAAAATCAAATAACAACGGCTTCGAAATACATAAGCCGGCTTCGAAGCCCATTATATGCTTAAAGGTGCTAAATTGCTTGATTATTTGTCTATTTCGAAGGGTTTAAAGACCCGTTTAGAGATTATGAATCAAAGTAACGACCTTCGGAGCAAACCCTAGTATTCTCTGAGTATGAGAAACACTGTTCGAAGCATCAAAACCAATTGTTGGTTTTTTGTACATATCTTCGAAAGAAAAATGGTTAATTTGAAATTGATTGATTATATTAACCATGACCGTATGTTGGTTGTAATTGGTTTTGAGGGGTAAGAAACACTGTTCGAAGCATCAAAACCAATTGTTTGATATCGGCCAGAATTGTCAATTTTACTCCATAAATTGGAATAAGACATGTTGGTTCTTTTAGTACTTCATTAAAACAATTGACTCAAAGGATGAGATTGTTTAATTCGGAGTTATGAATTAGCTTTTAGAAATGAAAGGAAACAGAGTCAAACAGTGTTAAGTACAGAAAGACTTTGTTTATATTAAAGCCAAGATGATTACATTAAGTAACCCTATCTGGGTACAAATTCAAGTTCATAAAAATAAGGAATAGAATAAATAACAAGGTCATGAAATTTTGTCCAGCAATGGTCAATAAATTTCTGTTCTTTCCTTATTATTTCTTCTATCTCTTCTAAAGTTGGTTGCATAAGCTGATGAGCTCTCACTTCATAATAGAGTTCTTCAGCCTTTGTTTCGAAAGCCTCTTCCCTCGATTTTTGTTCCAATTCATCTATAACCAAATCATCCCAGTACACAGAATCTTTATTCCTGAAGTCATCGAACTCTTCGATAAAATTCTCTGCTTCATACTGGGCATGAATTCGGAGAGATAAAAGTTGATCCAGATTTTGGATGGTGATCTTAGAATTCCGATGCCAATAGAGGAGCATTGGGAGTTGGTCCAAAAACAAATGAAGCTCTACTTGGGCAAGAGGGTTGAGGACATGACCCCTAGTCAGGACATCACAAGCCCATTGAAAGTTCTTAAGAGGAATGTCATCCTCAAGAACATTGAAGGGCAGGTGGGAGAAAGCCGCGAGCAAAAGTTGAGCTTGCTTTCGCTCGGCTGGAGAAGGGGGTGACGAAGGTTGGTAAGGTGGAAAAACTTTGTCCATTGGAAGGGCAAGTCTTAGTTTCTCTGTCCAGGAAAGAATGGGAGAAGGAGAAGGAGAAGATGATCCTGCTTCGGAAGATGGGAAGAGAGTAGATGGCTCTGCTTCAGAAGACAAAGGGGAGGGAGTAGATGTTTCTATCTCAGAAGATGCAGAAGAGGATGTGGATGCCTCTATCATGGGAGATGGCACGGGAACAGAAGGAATAAAGGCATTAATGTAATCAAGCCAATCAGAAGAACAAATCTTCGCCTTCTTGGCTAAGAATGAAGGGGTGTACCCTTGTGCTTCTTCTGGACGCCGGGCAGGGTGCATTATCTTTGTAGGCATGGAAGAAGTATACCAAGCCACAAGCAGAGTCTCTTCCAAGCTACGTCGTAGGTCAATGGGCACGTAAGGGTAGACCACTGAGCTTCGAGCGTAGGAGGGAAACTCCAAGGGGTCAGTGAACTCAACAAAATGGTGATTGATTCGCTCCCTTAAATCATAAGTCTCAGGAGTTGACCAGCTTGTCCAGCCAGAAGCCCCAGAGGGTGAAGCGGTTACAGTTTCATCCCATGCAAAGGTCTGTGAAGAAGAGTTTCCTAAGTCCATATTTGCAACTTGTCGAAGCAAAGGCTTGAGAGTAGTTCGGTCAAAATACGAAGGGAACTTAGGGGAAGAACTCTTTGTATCTGTAAGTTTGTAAACCAAGGGATTAAAGGCAATGTGTTCGTAGTCCAAAGGTTTATAATCTGCAAAAGCCTCCATTACCTGAATAGAGAAGGGCGGGTAAAGGTGGCTAATGAATGCGTGGAGGTTCTTTCGAGGGGGAATAAAATCACTCAAAGGCTCTTCATATGCTTGATCAGTAGTAAGGGAAGTTGATGCAGCCATGGCCTGTTCGAATACTAAGGTATTGGGATGTTCGACGAGTTAATGCAAATGATCACCAAATGGATGACGGTTGTGTTTCCAGAATTTGGACTCCATACACGTTCTAGAGGCGCGGGAAAACTGTAATCCACTAATATCACCAAGTATTGGGTATATTAGTGCGGGGGGTAATGTTGGCTACATATTTTGTAAAAGCCAGTTACAGTTCGACACATGGCAGAGTAAGGGTAATAAAGGAAGGTTATTCAAGCCTTTAATCCTGATCGTACACGTGGCAATAAATATTGGTCCTCACATGATCTGAGTAACACTAGATCAATAACGGGATGCAAGATGACATATCTTCAACGGTTACTCATATTCAAATTCAAGTACAAGGGGGAAGCTCAACTGATAGTAATGGCGTAATGGAGCTACTTGTAAGGAAGCATGATCAGCGATCATGGAGGAGCAGTTCGACGGTTCGAAGTGCAGTTCGAAGGTCATCACTGACGAGTATAAATAGCAGGGCAGCCCCAGAAAAAATGGACGGACTCAGATCATACAAATCAGTCATTTACTTCATATATTTTCTTTTCCAGTCTTTTACATTTCCAGTCTTTAAATACCTGTTCTTAAAATACCTGCACTTTAAATACCCGCACTGCACTTCGATTCATAGGAGTAGCTTCAAGTAGATTCAAGTAGATTGCTGTTGTAAACCTCTCCGAGGCTGAGTTTGGACCATTGTAAGTGTTCATTTTTATGAAATACTTCAATTGTTCTTCATATTACTGTTATTTCTCTTAATTTCTCCTAAGTCAAGCCACCAGTAAAAGTCCTCTTCATTGAGGCTGAAAAGAACTAAAATACAATCGTCTGATAATTGGTTGGCAATCACAATTTCTGTAAGGACTGATTGATCCTTGCTGGCACGCTCACATTTACAAAAATACCCTTCGAAAAGCCAAAAAGCCAACACAGACACAAAAAATAAATGGTGGATGATATTTTTTAAAAATGAATTCTACCAACAAATCTTATAAGATCTTATGTATTAATATGTCTTCTGTATTTGATTCTATATTTGGTTTTTGTGCTATTAACATGTTTGTTTGAGCCATGTTGAGTCAGCTCGAAGAATGAGCCCCTCGTAGTCTTGGACTTTAAGTTGGGCTTTGTTTTAAGCCCAGAAACGTTAACCCAAAAGAACAAGCGGACCTTTTTCACCAAGCATTGGCCCAAGCATCATGGGCTGAGCTTGATCCATACTGTCTTGAAGCACCAAGGATCCTCTAGAGTGTTTTTTTCCTAAAGTTTCCTAAAGTGGTGCATTGTGTGGTTGAGATTTAATGCTGGAAAATTGATGTGACTTGTCATTAAATCTCAACCACACAATGCACCACTCTAGGAAACTTTAGGAAAAAAAAACTCTAGAGGATCCTTGCTCGTCTTGAAGGAGCATATATTGGTTTTTCTCCAAAATAACAGTTTTTTAAGGATTGCAATGCCAGAGTTTTTTGAAATAATTTTTTGTTCTCAAAGTTTTAAAAACAGAAAGCAAAAATGAAAATTTGTTTGGTTTGTTGTAATCAAAAACCATTTTGAAAAAATTAGTTTAAAATAAAATAAACTGGGTTAAAATAAAACCGGGTTCTTGAAATTATCATAATTTTTAAAAAGCATGTGTTATGATAATAGCTTTATGAAAACTATGCATCATCATTAACAAAGAACCTCAAGACCTGTTTGGCTGCGGCTTTTCTAGTCATTTTTCTTTGGCTGTTTTAGCCAAAAAAGACTTAGGCCTTTCGAGTTGACAATTGAGAAAAAAATAATTTGTCTAACAAGATTTATCTCTATCTAACAATTGCTAAAAAAAGTGAAAAAAATCAAAAAAAAAACTTTATTTATTTATTTATTTGCTAAATGTATCAATTTTTTTAACAATTTTATTCCAAAAAAGTAAAATCATAAGAAAGTTGCTAAAAAAATAATTGTCAAACCCAACATAAGTAAGAGTTCAAGTCTTGCATAGGCAATGTGCACATAAATCTCTATTAATTAGAAATTACCTATATCATTTGTAAACCAAAACGTATTGTCATAATTTTCATTTAAATTAATGAAAAGTGCGTTACTCGTGCTTATATTTTGGCAAGAAAAATTTTAGCTTTTTTTAGACTAATGGTTTGACATCCTTTAAAAAAGTTAAAAAGTCAAAAAGTCACTATTCTATTTAAATCACATCATCTTATTTAAGTTACATTTCCTCTCTACCACATCACTTCAAACCCAACACATATTTCATAAAAAGTAAAAAAGTGCACTTATTTAGAACATTCCAAACAAAATTTACAAAAAGATAAAATAGGTTAAAATAACTAATATGACAAAATGTCACATCAAATCCATAATTATTTCATTTTTTCTCTCACAAACATCACATCTAGCTATAAAAAAAATCTAATCATTTTCCTAAACAAAAAAAAAAAATAACCTACTAAAATAGCCAAAAATTAAAATAGCTTACTAAAATAGCAACTTCCCAAACACCCACATAGTGGTTACCATAAGAAGTAAAGTAAAAGCTTAGTTCAAAAAACATGAATAACATGATCCCTGATAAGATTAGGTTTATTTGATGTTGAAATCTCAATATGAGAGAATTTGAGTAGCTTGTAGGGTCAATCATGAGTTCCATTTCAATGATTCGAACCGTTCATTTTGTAAAGTCTTTAATGTATATTATCTATGAAAAAAATTAATTCGATTCAATAATCATAGCTTTTTCATTTTTGAAATAGACCATCCATTTTTTAAAATATAAATACAATAAAATGAAAATATTACGATTATCGAATTGTCCTAAATTTTTTCATGAATATTATGTATTGATAGTTTTACAAAATGAATGGTTCAAATTATCGAAGCAAGACTTGTAATGAATCATATGAACCCCTTAAGTTTTTTCATATTGAGATCCTAATATAATAGAAACCCAACTAAAGTAAAGCTTAGTTCAAAAGACATGAAGAAGATGATGATATTTAAGTCAATTTAGAAGTGTCATTAGTGATGTTAGGGTTCAGTGGTAATTTTCAAAGAGGATTGTTGTATATTGCTAAAATAGTTCATCTTGGCTTTTTACATCTGATGTGGTTTCCTATATAGTATGGTGAATCTCACTATTTACTAAATAATATGCGTTTTACATATACATATGACTTTTTTATTATATAAATACACTTAAGATGTGAAATAAACACAAAAATAAAAGTGATGATAAATAGTATTTCTCATTTTCAGATGACAAGAAGATTATGCCCGATACAACCTATAGAGGAAGAAAAATGAAATTTGTCCCAAAATAATATAGAATAGACCTTTTAGCAAATATATAAAGGTGATAAAGAAAAATATAAAGTTTACTGGATTAGTTTAAGATGAAAGTCTAATTTGAACTGATAAATCACTCATGCCTAAGATAATATATGACTTGAGAACAAAATTTTTAATTGAAAGGATGATGCCCCATCCCTCCTCTCTCAAACAAAAGGAAGGAGAAAAAAATTGTTTCAATTCAACTAAAAGAACCACCATGTGCAATAAATCAATTATATGTGTAACACTTGGTGCATAATGAGGGCAATTTGATCTAACATAACATTTTGTTGTTAGAGTTTTGATAGTGGATATTTGAGTCAAGAAAATAGTCTTTCAAAATTTAAAAGTAAGATTAATTATTTATATTTTGGCTTTCTCAAAACTCACTTTAACAAGAATCTTACGAAGGGAGCTTTTAGAACAACCTTACAATCATATAAAAGACATGGCAATAATGGATGAAGAATTTATAAGGAATAATTACAAATCAGTGGTACATTTTTAGAATAATTATTAAAATTTATCACTGATCTTTTTTTTTTTCCCAAACTTACACTGAATTATAATTTTTTCAATTCACAACAACCTCGAATCATATAATAAAAAATATGTCATTCAAATGTCATCCAAATAAGCCCTAGAGCTTTTTTCAAATCATATAACAAAAACTAATGTCATTCAAATGTCATCCAAATAAGCCCTAGAGCTTTATTTTCCATCGTTGTTTATGGCAAGCCCTCGTTTGGTCTCCCACAACAAGATGATTTAACCCCTTAATTAGACATAAAGTTTGACAAAGAATCAAAGGGGCCTACAAGGCAAATTTCATGGAACCAAGTTACAAATTATTGTGGCAATTTTTGACAATTGACATACCATCCTTTGGATATGCTGACTTTATAGTACTCTAGGGTAGTATTTATTTTACTAGAATAAAGTAGAATTAAATAATTATTTTATTAAAATATTTAGTTTTTCTTTTAATCTTAAAAAAGATTTTTATTAATTGAAATAAAAATTACAAGATATAAATAAAGGAAAGGAATAAAGTAAGGGCAAATTACATATACACCCCTCGAAGTTTGGTTAAATTACAGATATCCCCCTGAGGTTTCGGAAATTACATCCCGCCCCCTGAGGTTTGTATTTTCATAACAATTTACCCCCTGAGGTTTATATTTCATAACAAATTACCCCCTAATTTCTTATGCAAATATAGCATTCAGGGGGGAATTCGTAATTTCTCAAACCTCAGGGGGTATTTGTAATTTAGCCAAACCTCGAGGGGTGTATATGTAATTTGCCCATAAAGTAACAAAGAATGATTAGTTGAATACCACATGAAGCATAAATCAACCAATCAAAGAAGAATCTCAAACTCAGAAAGCGGTTGATAATTATCATTTAATATTGTAATGAAAATAAATAGAATTACCATTCACTATTATGATAATTCATAGAAAAATTTAAGTATTGGTCATTTGATTATCTCATTCTAATAAACTAAAAAAGACATAGAATGCATATATGTATATATATTTTTTATAACAAGATATCCAGATAACTTGTGCGCACTTTGACTAACCTTAAGACATGAATAGCATAATCATATCCTTAATAATATTGTAATTTTAATGTCGCATATTATATTGAAAAATTATTAATATTTAAATTTTTTCACATATGATACTGAGTAATTGTTCGTTAATTACCTTTCTTATGGATAAAATATATTATAATCTTTAAAAAAAATTACATAAAAAGAAATGAAAATGATATTTAAGTTGACTTTTAATACGGAAATCGATGAATGTAATTGGTTTTAATTAGTGCATGCACAGAGCCCTCAAAATCAAGCACGAGTAAAAATTGATTTCATCATCACTCTAAAGACTACAGTTGTAAAACTGTTCAAGTTAGTCGTCATTTAATGCTATATAGGACCCTGAAAGTAAAGATATTAATGATTTATTTCAATTCTATAACAAAGACAAAAATCCTAAAAATCTTAAGAATTCTATTAAAATTTTTATCAAATATCTTATATGGGTATGAAATTCATACCTATGTGAGATATTTGGTAAAAATTTTAGTAGAACTTTTGTAGTCTCTAGCATTACTCTAACAAAAATATTAAAAATTTCAAAAATTCTTTTAAAAGTTCTACCAAATGTCTTACATAGGTGTGAGACCCACATTGTGTGGATCCCATATCCATGTGAAAATTTTTACGATCTCTAGCATTACTAAAGTAATATTGGACATTGGTCCCACATCCATATAAAATATTTAATAAAGTATTTGACATCCCTAACACTTTTAATTATTTAATAGGTCATAGTGTTAAACATGTTGTATAAGGTAGGTAAATTACACTTCTCTTCTCATATTTTTTAAAAAATACTAATTAAACTAACATTTTTATATAAGTATATCGGTCTCTTTTAAAATTTTAATTTACATAATAATTAGGTATTTTTTCATCAGTAATTCGTTAGTCGTATGAATGAAATATGATATTATTATCTATTGTCAACCAAAATATATATATTTATCTTTATTTATTTCAATGTCTGCCCACTATTTGCAATAGTTTCAACCATTTTAATCTTACCAAAATTGAGATCAATGTAATTATCTTCAAAGTATAAGACTTTGGTTAGAGTTTTGGAAAAACACTTTTTACAAAATTCTACTTTCTTGTTTTTCAAATTTTTTTGCTTTTATTGAATTTTTTTAATATTTTAAACAATTTTTTAAATTTTTAGACATACCACATAAATACACTTAAAAAGTAAAATTTTTGTGAAAAAAAATCTTTTAAAAATTCACTAAATACCAAAAATGCAATATATATATATATAAGAATTCAGTACATTTTTTATATTTTTATGTATTTATTAAATTTTTAAAATATTTGTTCACAATTTTTTTACTTTTTAGATACATCTAAGTAAGGTGCATCCAAAAAAGTAAAAAAAAATGTTTAAAATTTTAAAAATATTCACTAAAAACAAAAAACAAAAACAAAAATCAAAACACTCAGGGTCTGTTTGGTAACGTTTACGTTTTCAGTTTATATTTACAAAAATTTTAGAAACTGATTTTTGTTTATTTTTAGAAAAACATAAATTACAAACGCGTTTGGTAATTGACAAAATGTTTAAAAAAATTTAAAAATATAAAAAAGAGTGAGAAATGACAAGTGATGGCAAGTGGCGGCGAAAGACGATGGTGGAAAATGGTGACGGTGGGTGGTGGGTAGGTGGGTGACGGTGGCGGGTGGTAGCGAGTGGGTGGTGGTGGTGGTGGGTGGCGGTGGCAGGTGGGTGGTGGCGGTGGGTGGTTGGGTGACAGTGGCGGGTGGTGGGTGGTAGCGAGCGGGTGGTGATGGCAGGTGGTAGGTGGTGGTGGCAAGTGGGTGGCGGATAGCGGGTGGTGGATGGTGATGGTGGGTGGCTGGGTGGGTGACGGTGGCGGGTGGTGGGTGGTAGCAAGTGGGTGGTGGGTGGTAGTGGCAGGTGGGTGGCGGATGGCGGGTGGTGATGGGTGGTGGCGGGTGGGTGGTAGGTGGTGATGGTGGGTAGGTGGGTGACAGTGGTGGGTGGTGGGTGGTAGCAAGTGAGTGGTGGTGGTGGTGGTGGTGGCGGGTGGTGGTGGCAGGTGGGTGGGGGATGGTGGGTGATGGTGGGTGGTGGCGGGTGGTGGTGGTGGTGGATGGATGGGTGATGGTGGCGGGTGGTAGGTGGTAGCAAGTGGGTGGTGGTGGTGACGGTGGTGGGTGGTGGCGGGTGGGTGGTGGTGATGGTGGTGGGTGGTGGTGGCGGTGGGTGGTGGTGGCGGGTGAGTGGCAGATGGCTGGTGGTGGTGGGTGGCTGGTAGTAGCAAGTGGGTGGTGAGTGGTGGCGGCAAGTAGGTGGCGGGTGGTGGAGGCGGGCGGTGGATGGTAGTGGCGGCTGGATGGTAGGTGGGTGGTGGTGGTGGCGGTGATGGCGAGGGATGGGTGGTGGTGGCAAGTGGGTGGCAGGTGGGTGGTGGCTAGTGGCTGGTGGTGGTAGGTGGGTGGTGTGTGGTGGTGGCAGGTGAGGGTGGGTGGTGGGTGGTGGTGGCGGAAGACGGTGGTGGAAAATGGTGGCTGGTGGTGGCTAGTGTTGGGTGGTAAAAAAAAAAAACTGAAAACTTAAAATGGAAACACATTTTTTGTGTTTTCATTTTTTGGCCAAATTTATAAACTGAGATTACTGATTTATAAATCAAAAATTTTACCAAACAAGTTTTTATTTGAGTTTTTAAAATTTTTGTAAATATAAACAGAAAACTGAAAACGTAAGTGTTACCAAACAGCACCTCAGTTTTTAAAAAACTTAATCTAAAAAACTCAAACCAAACATACATATTGTATTTTTTTTTAAAATTTTTTAAGAGAAGTGAGTGTAATTAACCCTATAGGCTATGTTTGTTTATGAAAAATTATAATCACATAAGATTCTTATATAAAAAAAATCATACTTTTTAATAATGTGAATATATTTACAATTAATTAAGAGTCATGATTTTTTTTTTTTTTTATTATCGGCAAATTAAGAATCATGTTAACGAGTGTCCTTAGTGTACCGAAAAAAAAAAAAATTACTAATGAAAGCGTAGAACAGAAGATACTTTTCATTAAATTTAGTCCTCGTTTAGCAAAATCACTTTTTAGTTTAAAAGCTAAAAAGTCACTAAAAAAATTAAAAAGCCAATAACTTATACCAAAAAGTCAAAGATTTCATTTTCTTTACTTTTTTTGCACATCTTTTTATAAAATGTCAAATAGTCATTCCAAATATACTACAATAGTTTTTTTTATATCATATTTTAGTCAAAAAGTCAAAAAATTACTAAAAAAATATGTTCCAAAACGAGACCTTAATATAACTTTTATTGAATTTATTTCATTTTTATTTATTTTCAAAACACTTTTACTTCGATTTCAATATTAAACAATACTCCAGGAACAGTCTTCAGCATTTGTCATAAATTAAAGTGAAAGAAATTTTGTTTTCAATAGACTCCAAAAGGTTTGTATTGTTAAAAAAATAATCAGTATATTTGATTTCAGTATTTTGAAATTAATTTTTTAGAAATTAAGTTTTTTATTTTTCGTATTTTTTTGTTTTTGTTTTTGTTTTTGTTTTTAGTGAATAATTTTAAAAATTTAAGCAAATGTTTTACTTTTTTGGATGCACATTAGATGTATCTAAATAGTAAAATATTTTGTGAAAAAATATTTTAAAAAATTAATAAATATGAAAATATATAAAAAATATACTGAATTTTCATATATATATTTTTTATTTTTGGTATTTAATAATTTTTTTTAAAAAAAATTCACATATATTATATTTCTAAAGTGTATTTATGTTATATGTGTCTAAAATTTTTTAAAAAAATTGCTTAAAATGTTAAAAAAAATTCAATGAAAAAAAAATATATTGAAAATAAAAAAGTGAAATTTTTTGAAAAATTAATTTAAAAAATTGAAAAAAAACAGGTAAAGAGTATAAATATTTTGGGATGCATTTTTTTTTTTAGGTACATCGGAAATGAAAATATTTTGGGATGCATGTCATATCATTTTGTGATAAAATTATAAATAATAAATTTATGTTGTGCATCTTAAAGTCACAAGTGAAAATTTTAACACTCTGATTCTTGTTATGATGTTTTGTTATTTATGTTGCAAAATTTTATAAAAAAAATACAATATGTTCATTATTTGATAATTAGGGAATACGTCCACGTGGTATTCTGTAATATATAATTGGTAGAAAAGATAGAATATTAATTATTTATTAATATATAATTGGTAGAAAAAATATAATATTAATTATTTATGTTGAGTAATTGAGAAATATAAAATATATAATAAATAATAATTGATAAAAGAATATAATCACATTATATTTCAATAATATATATAATTTTTTAAAAAAAAAGTACACATAATAACATCTCTATATATATAAAGAAAAATGAGTGAGACCCCCTTTTGAAAAATCCCCACAACTCTCATATTATTCATGATATGTACAGTCCACATCATAAATGGTATGGATTAGTATGAGATTTTGGGCATCCTTAAAAAAAAAGTATCTATCATGGCTCATACATAAATTATGCGACATATCATTACCCTATGATTTAATTCATGTACTTTTTTTCTTTTTTTTTTCTCCTACATTTATAGGACTACTGACATGTGAATACAGGACTGCAGGTTCATGTGGTGCAAACAAGTTAAAAGTTTATTTTGGAAAGGTAGTTAGAAGTTATCTTTTAATTTTTAACTTATTTGGAGTTGTATTATTTTTTATATTTTTTACATATTTTTTTAAAGAGAGTTAAAAAAAAAGTTTAAAAGTTATTTTTAATCATATTTCCAAAATAACCATAAGTTGAGAGTTGGATTGTTTGTGTTTATTTATTTATTTTTTCTATTTCTTATATTTATAAAAATAAAATAAAAAATTATGACACACATCTTTAAAACAACTGCATATTGTAGTAAAAAAAATAATAAGAAAAGAGAACATATATGAATTAAAGTTGCCAACTATAGACCATTAGTATTTATAATTTGTTAGACTAAATTGTTGTAAATATAAATGGAGTACTAAATTAGTGAGATTTTTTTTTTTAATAAATAATTTTATTACAACTAGTGTGAGTTGACTATATATAAAAATGGGTTAGTCTATTTTAACATAAAGAGAATTTGAGAGGTTTATAAAATTCATCACATATTTCGTTTTGATAATCTAAACTATTCACTTTTTAAGACTCGTTAAGTAGAATATTTATACAAAAAATCAAAATGATTGGGTGTCGGTAGCTATATATTTCAATCAAATTTATATTACAAAAAATAAATTTGTAATTATATTTGTGATATATTTTTTTAAAACAAATACGATTCAAATATATAGTTACCATTGTCCAATCATTTTTATTTTTTACATGAATATTCTACTCGATAAGTGCAAAAAAGTAAACTGTTCGGATCACTGAAATCGGTTCCAAAATTAGTCTACGAAATTTAAACGCTCTCTCAAGTTGAGATAACAATTTGAGAGAAATCAAACCTTATAAAAAAATGAAAGTTATGTAATAAAACAGTATAGAAATTATAAATAATGGTTAACAACTTATCATCCTAGTAACAAATTTCGAATTCGACTATTATTGGACTAGACATAATTCGGAATTGGACAGTTATTATGAAGAATCAAACATAATTTAGAAAAAATAAAAATAAAAAAGAAATTTAAGTAAGCAATATATATACTTAGAAACATTAAAAAAATATGAGTCCTCCTTCCATAATTATTTTAAAGAATCCCATAATTTATTTAACAAAAAAAAAAAAGCTGGGGAATTATTCTCATTATACGGGATAATTGGAAATACATCATGATTTATTATGCTGATAAATTGGGGAATCATTCACTTGACAAAACTATTTGAATAGATTTAGGCCCTGTTTGGTAGAGCTGTGGGAAAGTGCTTATAGCTTATGCCTAAACAGCTTATAGCTTATAACTTTCAGCTTAAGCTGATTTCCAGCTTATTCTTAAAGCATCTCCTGCCCCACTTAAAGAATAAGCTGTTTTCTGACTTCCACAAAGCTATAAGCTATAAGCTATAAGCTAAACCAAACACATCAAAATAACTTAAATTAAGCTGAAAGCTGAAATAAGCTGAAATTAAGCTGTACCAAACAGGACCTTAGGAAATTAAATACCTAGTAGTATAGATCTAGGTGTAGATTTGAATACAAATACAATGGAAAATAGTTGATGAATTTTTTCAGTTCTAATCAATAAAACAAAAACTTATTTATTTACAAATTCAGTCTTGTGTTTGAGAATTTGAAGTCTTGCTCATATGAACTTAAGCACATGTATAGAAATGACTGGTTTAAAATTAAAATTCTATCTTCTCTCTCCAAATTTTAGCTAGTGCTTAACTTGTTGATACCCAAACTTATTACCTAATGATTTAAAAAAAAAAAAAAAAAAAAAAGAGAAAGGAAAAGGAAAAGAAAAAAAACAAGAAAGAAAGAAAGAACACACACAACCCTTATCCTCTAGCTCAATGAGCTTGTGTTGTACTATTACGCCTTTGTTTTTAATAAATATTCTTTTTTCGCTAATCAAAAAAAAAAAAACTTTTGTTGTGTTACACTGTGTACATGGCCATTCATTAAACAAAAACCATAAGAGGAGATATGTGAAAGATAAATGAGGTTGTGTCAATTTAAAAAAAAAAAAAATATTATTATTATTAATTGTATAACACTAGCTCAAATTTTTACAAGTAGATATATAGAAGAAGCAATCACGACGATGAATAGTGCTAGATATCAAGAACTGAGCTAGAGAAAAATACCAAAAAAAAAATTACTATATGTTTAGATTCAATTCTTGTGTGAAGGAACCAAATTTAAAATAGAATTGGACCACATGCTTTTTAAATTTTTTATTTTATTTTCCGTGTCTGAATTCGTGATCAGCTACACAGTTAGTACAATAGGAAAATTTTATGTTCCAATTTCTCTTAGTGGTGTTTTGAAAAATTGGTAAAAAATTGATTTTTTGACTTTTTAACTTTTTTAGTGACTTTTTAAACAAAAAATTGGATTGTTTTGAGTAAAAAAACTGAAAAACCAAAATACTCGCATTTTACTGATGTTCCCAAAAGATTATTCTCCTATTTTAAAGCTTTTCTCTATCACACGACATAAGATCAAAGAAACTCAACACGTTTTTACGTTTCTTGTTCCTTTGTTAGAATTCTCTTTTTTATCACACAATATCAAATTGAAGACACTCAACGTATATGTAGTAAGAACAGAGAAAGATGGAGACAGACGATTAGGCCTCCAATTGAAACAATGAGGGGTGTGGGTGTGCCCACTGGAGGTGCATAATGATACAGGCACAGTGCAGACCATTTATTGGTTTAATAACTGCCACAACCCAGGCACAAGTGCCAGTGACGTTATAATTTCTCCCTCCAAAAATGGTAATAATTTCAAACACAACAACACTGAATGAAACCAAATGTAGTTGGTCTAGTGGATGATAATTGGAGTCCGAAGGTTTTTTTTTTTTTTTTTTAAGTTTTAGATCCGAATTCTCTAGTAATTAAATGTATATTTTGGGACTATAGACCGCAAGGCATAAAATCCTGTTTCAGAAAGTTTGTTCAGGCTGTAAGGACTTAGTTTAGTGTGCGTAAGCTAGTCCAGAATACCTTACATAAAAAAATTAAAAAATTAAAAAAAAAAAAAAGAACATCGAATGAAGATATATATATTGAGACCTTCTTCTTCTATTTTTTTTTTTTAATTTTTATTTTGTTTGTTCGTGTGCTTGTTGATGGCAACTGGAGCCCTTAGCATATGTCATAGACACTGTAACTGTGTAACAGAATATCTACTCCTATCCATAGATCTTGACCTCTCAATTTGTGGGCCCCTTAATTGAATGGACTACATTTCAATTCTTGTATTCAAGTGGACAAAAACAACATTAAAAAATTTACCATCACGTGTATAGCTAGTGTTTTTGAACCAGAAAGTTACGCAAACGGTGATAGATAGAATAGAACTCATCTTATCACCTTATCAATTGAATAAGATGGGTTAAGTCAATTTTAGCTGTCTTGTAATTATTGATGTTACTAATTTTTTTTTTTTTTTAAATCATGTCAATATGGTAATTTGAATAATTACTTAAAAGGAAAATGCTGAAAAAAATTTAAAACATCAACACTAAATTTATATTCAATGGTATGAATGGTGTTGGACCATTTTAATATCTTTTGTTTATCTATTTATTTATTTTTTGGTGATTTTTTGCCTTGTCTATGAATGAAAATTATTAGGAGGTTATGGGCATTGGTGGTAAGTTAATATTTTAGAGGTTTGGGGACTCTTTATTTTCTCTAATTTAATGGTCATAATTTTTTGATATAATTTGTAAGGTTCTAGTAGCTTATAAATTGTTCCCCCTCATCTACTCATTTCTAGACTAACTCTTTTTACACTTGAGAGATTACCAGGCAAAGAATGGTATTTTTCTTGGTGAAGTTTTGGGTTTACCATCTTGTGTAAAGTTAGCTTGAACCATACGACAAGTGGTCGGACTATTATATCTTTAGAGGGGACAAGTTAGAGTTTAGTGACTGCTGCATCGGTATTTGAATTCTTCCTACTGCAATGAGTTTGATCTCCTTAAAAAAAATGAGATATCAATGCATCAGTCTGATCTATTTGTATCTCATCTTCTTTGTATTATTTATCAATCAAATATAATTCTTCGGTTATTTTTACCAACAAATGATAACATAATCGATTAAGACTTAATATCTTATGAATTGTTATACATCAATTATTTTATTTGTTTAAAAATTAATCAATTAAGACCAAACTTTTTACAACATAAATGTGAATAAATTTAAAAATAGTTCATAAGAATTGCTAGTATTACTCTTGCTTTAAATCATATGGCATGACAAGTCAAAGAAGATAGAGATTGGTGATGAAGAGTAGCAATTCATTACGTTTTGGGAATTGGGTTCAATATCCCAACAATGATTGTTTGATAAACTAATATCAAAATTGTGGTAGGTTCAATTAAAAACCAAAAAAAAAAAAAAAAAAAGAGAAGAAAAAAGTCAACACTTGTTGGGCATATTGGACAATTCATATATTCATAATTTGAAATTGAGAAGGTCCTCTTGCTCTTACATTTGTAGGACCCTAAGAAGAAGGCCTCATGTGATGTTGGCATATTGTAAGGGTGGGACCCTTTTCCTATGGACTAGTCTCCCTCTTCCTCTCCTTCATTCTAAGCTTTCAAGCACAAGACATCATAGATCCATACAACATGGTGCTCATATGAAACCCTCAACATGAGGGCACATGATTCTCTTTTCTCAAAACAATATTATTCTCCATTTTTTTACTTTTAATAATATTAGAGAGCCACATTTTATACCTACAAATACATTTAGACAAAAGTAATACATCTCATACCATTAAGTGTTTAACTAATAAAAAATTAACTCCTATCATCAAATCACAACATTATGGGTTGAATTAATTGTGGGAGAATTTTAAGAATTTAAAACATTTTCCTTCTATTTTATTTTTAGTTGCATAATTATGCCTCAAAATTTTTATTCCATCATCTAATTAGTGTATTTAAAATAAAGAAATAAAGAATTCATAATCTAACACGAAAGGTGTGAGCACGGAAATGCAGATTTTTCTCTTTCTCTATCGATTTATGTAAGAGAATGTCATATTTAAATGGATTTCTCGTCAATATATATATATATATATATTTTAACCATTAGTTACAAAGATGGGATCCACTTTAAAAAAAAAAAATCTATTTATGTACACCATTTTCTTTTATATAATTATTAGACAATATATCATATGACATTATCTATGTAATATTCTTGACGAATGATAAACCACATAATCACTATTAAATAGATTAGTTTTTCCTTTTAACTACTTAATAAAAATATATCAATATTGTTTAATCTTAACATTTTTACTTTGTTATTAATTTAAAACACTATACAAATAATACTGAAATTATTAAATAATTAACTACATATATATATATATATATATATATGAAACCAGTCATAACTCACTTTCCGAAAGATTCTTAATAATTGAAAGATGAAAACTATAATACACTCCTCAAGAAACAAACACTAGTGACCATTTCTCAAATTTACACCCCATGATGAACAAAAAGAAAAATAAACCACTATCTCTTTATTTGTTCTTTTTGGAACCCCTCTCTCTCTCTCTCTCTCTCTCTCTCTCTCTCTCTGAATTTAGTTATTTAGAAAATAATAAATAAATTTTTAAAAATTAAACATTAAACAATAGCAGTATAGCCTTACAGCCCCATGTGTTTCATGTATCCATCTCATCTGAAATTTTTCACCACCCCCTACCACCAGCCTGCCGGAATCTGACCCACACACCCCCTCCGGCTGCAATTCTCTCACCCACACCTTCCGAAAAAGCTCATTCATTTCCTTTCACAAACCCCTACATTTCAGCTCACTCATCTGTGCCCACTGAAGGTGGTTTGTTAGCTACAATCTCATACCCACCAGCTTCATCGTCTTCATCTTCCTCATCATCATCCTCGTCTTCGTTGTGTCCATTATCATCGTTGTGATCCTCCATTGCCGACTGGTCTCTCCGATGATCTTCTAGAAGGGGCCATTGTTGCTCCGGTTGAACCATTATCGGGACCATCATCGGATTCTCAGGCTTCACAGCAATGGCTTTCTCTCTGTATAGAGCATCGAGCTGGTGAAAATACGGGCACGTCTTCGAATCCTCGGGTCTCTTCTTGTTGCTCTCTTTTACCTTCTTGAAGTACTTGTTTATGTTCTCCCACTTCTCTTTACACCTCTTCGCATTCCGATTGTACCCGAGCTTTCTCATCGCAGCCGACATCTCCTCCCACAGCGGCCCTTTGGGTCCGTTTTCTTGGTATTTCAGATCCATATTGGTCCGAAGCTGAATCAACGCCTGAACCTCCGCTTTCGGCCACCTGGAAGAGCTCGCAACCGGGGTGAAATTTCCCCCGCCATTATCAGTCTTGGGATTTTCCGGAGTTTTAAATAGTGTTTGCAGTGATAGTTGAGATTGGATTGGTGACAGTTGCTGCTGTTGTACTTGTTGTTGTTGTTGTTGTTGTTGCGGTTGTGGTTGTGGTGGTGCTGCTGGTGGTGGCATTATTGGATTATCGTGCGGTCTCGTTTGCAGATGCGTTTGTAGTTGGGCGGCTACTTTTGGGACTACTTCTTGTCCCGATATCTTCTGCAAGTAAGCGATCACCGCAGCGTCTTTTGACGCAGCCATGGATCTTTCTTGGATTAAAAGATCATGCTCTCTATTCAATCTTGCCATTTCTTGAACTCTCCAAGCCTCTTCTCTCGCCAGGCGGTCTCTTTCGCGTTTCTCTAACGTCTCTAGAAACTTCTTCTGCATCTCTTCTTGCTTCTCAATCACTTCACTCATTAACCTCTGGAAAAAGTCTGCCCATTTTCTCTTCCTCTTGCAACGCCTCTCGGGTTCTTCGTCGGATGAAGTCGAAGATGAGGTTGAAATTGATGCGATATTCATAGACATATTCGGACCCGAAGATGGAATTGGCGTGCTGTAAGAAAGATTCGTAAGGTTTGTTGTTGTTGTTGGCGGTGGTGGTGGTGGCACTGGTTGTGGTGGTGGCGGCACTGGTTGTGGTGGTGGCGATGACAACACATTGGATGAATGGTTTAAATTTGGTGTCAATGTGATTGTAGGGTTTGCTGTTGATGGAACAGTACTGACTGGTGGTGGAGAGACAAGCTGGGTATTAGTCCCCGGCATTGTCACCGCCACAGGCGCTGGTGGTGGTGGAGCTTGATGGGTTTGAGACATCGGTGGCGGTGGAAGTAGTGGAAGCGGCTGATTTTCGAGGGCTTGTAATTGGTCGAAAAACCGATAGGTTTTGCCATCTGGCTTTGAAGATCGGCCGTCTTTGGTTCTCCGGTGGTACTTGTAAACGTTTTCGAATTTTTCTTTGCATTTCTTGGCGTTCCGATGATAACCCAGCTCAGCTAGTTTCCTGAAAAACAATTATAATTGTGTTTCTTTCTCAACTTGAATTTATCGATAAAACAAAAAAGCTAATCTTCTTTGCACATAAAATAATCATAGTGATTGAATTTGAAACATTAATTAAACAAGAAAAAAAATTAGTAGAGAAAGTAGAAGAAAATTGAGGTGAAATAACAACAAAAAGATTCGTGAGGAGATCAAAGGAAAAGAAAAAAAGTTAAAACTCTTATTTTCTAGGGAAACAAACATAAAATTCAGGCTGCTACAATAATTTACTCACTCCATATAGTCCACATCTGATTCCAATCTCAGCTGAATTGTACTAAACGGGAAGTAAAAACATAAGATGGAGACAAATTCAATACTTTAAAGCAATTCACACTTCAGCTTAACTTTCTCTCTCGAGAATCAGCAAGAAAATGCGAGAAAATGACGCAAACCCAAACACGGAATACCCGGAAAAAAATTTCTATAACGCATGTGAATTCCTCTGAACTGACCTATAAAAATTAAACCCAAAAAACCAAAAATTCAGCTGTAATTTGATCAGATCTCTAACATCCAACCCAAAAAAAAAAGAAAAAAAAAAATTAAACTCATCACAATCACCTGGAAACTTCTTCCCACAACGGGCCTTTGAGGCTCGAATCACGGAACGCCACGTCCATCTCCGACCGTATCTTCAACAACGCCAACGTTTCTTGCCGAGGCCACCGGTTTCCGCCAGAATTCCGCTCACTTTCTTCAATTCTCACCTTTTCTTCTTCGCTCGGCCCGACAGAACTCGGCCCAATAACACCCACTTCACCGCCGCCGCCGCCACCGTTAGCTCCAGGAGCAGCCGCCGCAGCGCCGTGGCCGGAATTTCCCAACATGGCAGAAACGCCTAGCATGGGTGGAGGTGGGGGGGACTCTTGTGTAGAATTACTTACTACAGCTGAGAAAAAATAAAAATATATATGAAAAGATGGTGAATTCTAAAGGGTTTTATGAAGATTGGTTGTGTGGTGAATTTATTAAATCTATTTCGGTGGATCTGCCTGTCGATCTCATCTCATACACAAGAGAAAAAATAAATAAAAAACTAGAAAATGATAGAAAGAAATACAGATAATTATTTTCTTTTTTAGCTGTGGAATCTTCAGTACTTTTTTTTTTTTTTTTAATTTTTATTGCTTGCTTTGCTGTAGAAAAGCTTTAAAGAATACAGGGGGGTCACTTGGGTTGTCTCTCAGTAATAATAAGAATAAAAAGGGCACTGAAAGATAAGAAAATGTGTGTATTATATACAAAAGCGGCAACTTGTGTCTCATGATTTGTGCAATTATGTTATTATTCTCCATATTGTCTAATATTTTTTAGTACTGTTTATCTCCTGTTCACACTGCACCATGCCGTTCGACTTATCATTTTATAGGTATTTATAAATAGATCATTTATAAAAAAAATAAATTAAATCAATATCTCATATTTTATATAAATATATATATATTATTTTTAATTACACACAAAAAATTTTATAGGTATATAGATCATTTATAAAATAAAATAAAATAAATTAATATCTCATATTTTATATAAATATATATATTATTTTTAATTACACACAAAAAATTATCAAATGAACGGATCAAATCATGAAAGTTGGGCTTGTTCGGTGAGACTACACGGTCCAATCCATTGTTAAACTTATTAAACGAATGAAGTTAGTTGGGATTGTTTTAAGAAGTTAGTTAAAAGTAAAGACGTGATATGATTCAAAACATTTGACTTTTAACTATGTTCCTAAATTGGCCCTCAATTTTGATTTGTGTTTGCCTCGTTAAAAACTCGTTTGAGATTAATTTAGATCTCGTTGGCGAATATATTTTTTTAGTAACTTTTTAATTTTTTGTCTAAAATATAATATAAAAAAATTAGTATGTTTGAGATGAATTTTAAATTTTTTACGAAAAGATGTGTAAAAAATAAAACAAAAAGAGAATCTTTAGCTCTATTTGGTAGACCTCTAGAATCCTAGTTCCACCCCTTGCTTTGAGTGTCATGTTTGGTTAGCGCTTTTAAAAATTGATTCCGTACCTACTTTTCAAAACACGTCTACCCAGTCATCTCCCTAGACATCCTCCGGATATCTGGCCGATTGACTGGGACAGTGTTCACTTTTTTTTTTTTTTGCACCTGTTATTTTTATATTTTAAATAAAAAATATTTTTGAATTTTTTTTTTAAATTTTTTATGAGCTTTGAATAGAATTTTGACTTATATATTTGGTTATGAATTGTAAGTTTTTTAATCAAATATCATATGTCACATCATTCAATTCAAAACTCTTTTCAAAACTTATAACCAAATAAATTTTGGAAAATGCCTGGTAGCTCGAAGCTATCAGGCTCGAAAATGGCTCGAGAGGAAGAGAGGGAGAGGGAGAGAAAGAGAGGGAGATGAGAAAGAGAAGGGAGGGAGAGGAAGAAGGTCGGTGTCGCAACTCCCCGTCCCGCCGTCATCGCAGCTCCCGCCGTCGTCGTAGCTCCCGCCGCCGCCTCTGCTTCCTCCTCCGTCGCAGCCCCGCCGATGTCGCCCCAGCCTCCCCTCCTCCTCAAACCGGTTTTTATGGCCCCCTCCCCTCCATCCTCCTCCTCCTCCTCCCTTCTCTTCTTCTCTCTTCTTCTTCTTCGTTCTATAAAACCAGGGAAGAAAAAAAAAAAAAAAAAATCGACACCAAAACGACGTCGTTTTGGTGTCGAGCCGCGTTTCGAGCCGCAACATTCGAGCTACGTAGCATGATCGATAAATTTTTCACACTCGAATCATAATTTCAAAACTCAAAATACAATTATGTTCTCAAATTATAATTCTAAAACTCTATCAAACGCTACCTTTGACTTTTTGGTATAAGTTGTTGACTTTTTGAATTTTTTAGTGACTTTTTAACTTTTAGGCTAAAAAGTAATGTTATTAAACGAGACCTTAATATATATAACAGCCAAACTTAAGCACAATTTTAAAATCGTTAAGTTTTCAAACTTGAACGATCTATTACTTAACTCAATAAACTTATACACACTATAAAAAATTAAACCACTCAAGATTGACTACTCATTAAAATTTGTCCAAAATTGACTCATTATGTAAACAAGCTAAGTTTGACCATGATTTTAAACACGTTAAATTATCAAATCAAACTTGAACAATCTACTACTCAGTTTGACTATACTCGTTTTCAATTCTATCCATTGCAAAAAGGCTCTTCTTAATATTTTATTGGATAATTTTGAGTAATGATACATAATTCTAAGGCCCCGTTTGGTAGAGTTGTAAAAAAGTGATTATAGATTATAACTTAACAAATTATGCCTTATAACTGTGAACATAAGCTGTTAATATGTTTGGTGCAGCTGTGGGATTATGGATTTAAGCAACTAAGTAGTGTTTGGTTAATAAGCTGCAAAATAACTTTTTATGTATAATTGTCTTTTTTTGCCCTTATATGATATAAAAATGATTATTTTATCATTTTTTTTCAGTTTTAATTTTAAAAAATTATTTCATTAATAAAAGTTAATATAATTAGTATTACAAAAATTATCATTTTATTAATAGTATCAATTAGTATAATTTTTTTTCATTTTTTCATTATAAATTAATTAGTGTCAATTAATGGCTTAATTAACATCAATTAATACTAAAATTATTAAATAGTACCAATTAGTATAATTTTTTTCATTTTTTCATTATAAATTAATTAGTGTCAATTAATGGCTTAATTAGCATCAATTAATACTAAAATTATTAAATAGTACCAATTAGTATAATTTTTTTCATTTTTTCATTATAAATTAGTTAGTGTCAATTAATTGCTTAATTCGCATCAATTAATACTAAACTAATATTATCAATTAGTATAATTTTTTTTCATTTTTTATTATAAATTAATTAGTCTCAATTAATGGCTTAATTAGCTCCAATTATTATTTTTTATTCATTAATTATTATTTTTTTTATTAAAAAAACACTGAAAACATCCCCACACAAAAAACAAAAAAACAAAAACAAACTGAAAACCCTAGCTCCAGCGGGACAGCGGCGATGAACCAGAGCTAGGGTTTCAGATTGATCCACAGAGAAAGAGAGAGAGAGTCGTCATGCCGGCAGCCCCTTCTTCTTCTCCTCATCCTCCTTCTCATCTCACCATCGGTGTCGATCACGAAGAGGGAGAGAGAGCTAGGGTTCACGCTGTCGATCGCAAAGAGAGAGAGATCGCGATGGTTCAGGTCGCAATGGTTCAAATCGCGATGGAGAGCGATCGGAGAACACTGGAGACAGAGAGAGAGAGAGAGAGAGAGAAGAGACAGAGCTTTGGTCGCCTGAAATCGACCTGTTCGCCGAAAATCGCCCTGGTTCGTCGGAAATCACATTTCCCGTTTGTGTGAGAGAGAAAAAATGAGTGTTCTTGGTTTTTATACATGGCACACTTGTAATTAGCATCAATTGGGAAGGGCATTTAAGTCATTTTACGCCCCTCATTTCAGCTTCCCGCATAAGCTCAAATCAGAAGCACCCCTGGGGCTGTTTATAAATTTAAGCTCAAAATAGCTTAATAAAAGCTATAATCTATCCCTTTAAGTTTTACCAAACGCACCAAAATAACTTAATTTAAGCTAAAAGTTGATTTAAACTGCTTTTAAGGCCTCGTTTGGTAACAGGCCGGTTTAGTCAAAAAGTTACTAAAAACATCAAAAAGCCAACAACACATACCAAAAAGTCAAAGATTATCTTTTCTCTCTACTTTTTACACATCTTTTTATAAAAAGCTAAAAAGTTATCCCAAACATACTAGTTTTTTTTTATTTCATATTTTAGTCAAATAACCAAAAAGTTACTAAATTAGCCTGTTTCTAAACGAGGCCTTAGACAGGCCTTAAATAGAGCTTTAGTAAGGTGGAAGAGAGAGATGGAGAGAAGAGTGTGTGCTCACCTTCACATAAGTACTTTCCACATCATTAGAGTTGTATTAGAGCTCTTAAATTAAAGCTTTCAACCATATATTTTCCTATTTTAGAAATATATGAAATTATTATTTTCGTAAATATTATTGTAGAACTCACATGTATAAAGAATCAATGCTGCTTTATAATTTTAAATATTTTATTTTGTATAAAACTACTTGACGGCCAAAAACTTCCTAAAAATGTTCCAAAAAAATATATTAAGAATCAAATGATTAAAGTTATTCATATCAAATTGAATTTTTTAAAAAGTAATGCATCTAAGAAAATTCAATAAAATAATAAGCCTAACTATTTTTAACAATAAGAATACTTCTAAAAATGTTCCCAAAAAACATATTACGAATCAAATGATTAAAGTTGTTCTCAATTGTTAAAAGCGATGCATCTAAGCAAATTTTATAAAATAATGTCTAATGATTTTTTTTTCTTTTCTTTTCTTGTCTTTTATTTTTTTTTTTATCAATTAAAAAAATAAAAGAATGGCTGTAAAGTACTTTTAACACCATCAAAACTCGAATCTATACAAAAGTATGCATATAGAGTTGGTAAAACTTATAAGCAACTGTTTTTAGCTCATGTTTTAAAAATATTTGCCGTGTATTGATGTACTTTGACAAAGTTTGTTTATTTGTAAATTGTAAATTTTCATCTTATTTGGTTTTTAGCTTACATTACTCAAAATAAGCTGAAAAAGTAACTTTTTTAAGCTAAATTTTAGGAAGTTTTTTCAAAGGGATAGTTGATGATAAGTCATATGAGATGGACTAATAGTAGTTTAGGTCTTCCATTTCATTGACTTTGATTATTGGGATTGTGGTCCTTTATTAAATTTTCAGCAAATATTTGCTCTTAAAAAATATAGTTTATTTTTTAAATAATTTTTTCATTGAAATTTATCAAACAACATTCATATTAAATATAAAATTATGTCAAAAACTATAAAATTTCTCAATTCAAAACTGTTAAATTTCTCAAATTTTAAAAATGGGCAATGACTCAATTTTTGAAATCTCGTAACTGCCTTCAAAATTGAGAAATTTTCCATTTTAAGTATTTCAAAATTGAGAAATTTTACATTAGAAAAATAAAAATTTTGTTTGTTTTTAATTATTTATAAAATTTTATTTTTTATACGAATCTTATTTGATTGCCACGAATAAGTTCTAAAAATAAAAAATATATATATTAAAAATGAAAGTTACAACATAGTAAAGTAAAAAGAAAGCAACCATCTAACACGTCACTTAGTGTTACACCTTACGTTTTAACAAATTAAGTCATTGGCTGGCATGCATAAAATCTTTTACGTGACTATACCCTTTTTTGAAATAACTTTTTTTTAAAAAAATTGAAAAAGATATTTATCAATTAAAATTGGAAAATTGATAATAAGCAGCAACAGATATGGACGATGGTGACAACAAGTTGGAATTTTATTTTACTTTTTATTTTATTTTTTTTAATTTATTTTTGTCTGTCAATGTAAATATAGTTAAAAGCCGGCCAGTGTAGGTCAGCGTTGGTGTTTGGGCGTTCTGGATTGGAGTGGGTGTTGGTTACATTTTGGATTTGGGGGTAGCTTTTTAAATGACTGTTTTACCCCTAACATGTCTCCCATCCCACAATTGACCTTTAATCATGGAAGGTTGTTATTTTATTATATTTACCTATTTTTTTATTAGATCACCTATGATATTCCTTTTTTTTTTTTAATCTGGACTTGGTTTATCATTTTTTATGCCTAAATTACACTAATTTTCATCGAGGCTTGCAAAAAATATTTTTTTTTCATGAATTTAACATAATTACATTACATTCTGTTAAAATTTAATTTATATAACACTTAATCTCAGTTTCATTAATTATTTTAACAGTATATATGGAAAAATGATGATGTTTTAATTTTTACATTGAAATATACTACAGTTTATCTTATTTATAACTGTGTCTACTCACCATTTACATTAATCATAGTGGGTGGCTGTTTATGATTGATTTTTTAGTAACTTTTTTTTTTACCTTTAGTGATTTTTTTAATTTAAATTTTTATAATTTTAGATTTTACTTAACTAAACAAATCAAAAAAATTAAGAAAATTGAAAAAGAAAATTCAGTAAAAGACAAAAAAAAACAAGTAAAAAATAGTTTGGGTTTTTTTTTCCTTTAGTGATTTTTTAATTTTTTTTTTTTTACGTTTTAGATTTTTTTATATTATACAGACCAGAAAAATAAAAGATTTCAACACAAATTTGGAAAAAAAATCATTAAACACAAAAAAATTAGAAAAATGGATTTTTTTAGCTGAATAACAAATGAGGCCTAAGTCATTTTAACCGTACCAAAAAGAGTAAGTGGAAAATTTGTAAGACTAGTTATATTTTTTCTATACCTGTGTATAATCTAACATTTATTTATTTATTTATTACATAGACCTCATCAATGATCTGAGTTATTTTTATTATTATTTGATATATATATATATATATATAGGTGTGTGTGCAGCCCATCAGAATTTGTTTACCTGGTTGACATTGTAATTTACCAAAAATGCCCTTAGTCTTAGGAATTAATTAACTTATGTTTATAGGGAGAGAAACTATGGTGCTCATGGAGCCACGCAGGCCACCTGGGCCTACACCCCCGACAAGTCGCGATTCCAATATCATGATTGTCAACCAAAAAATAATAATCAATAATGTTATGCTAATTAATTATTTTTATAAAAACATTATACAAATAAGTTATTTATTAATAACACATTTTAATATGTGAAATGGGATTCTTTTTATTAATGTGATGAATAAGATTACAATTACATCAATTTATATAAATAAATAAATAATTGTATAACATTGTTTTTAATATTTAGTCATTAATTTTTAAATATTATCTAATGCATCGGTATTATATTTATACAAAAAAAGAAAAAAGGAAAAAAAAAAAAAAAAGAAGAAGAAGACGAAGGAGGAGGAGGTAGGATAAGTTAAACAAATGAATTGGTGAAATACAAACAAATAGTATTCCCTCCGCTCTAAAATAATTCTATTTTGAAAATTTTAATTTTTTTTGCTAGTATAATTATTGCACCTAAAAATATTAATTTTTTAAAATTATCCTTTGGTAATATATTTTTTTGAGAATATCAATTACCATAATTATACTTTTTGTATTGTTAATGAATTTTAAAAAATGATAAAATAATAAATTTATATTATTTTAATTCTTAATTTTTTAAAAAAATTAATATTTTGAAATAATAAAAAATAAAACAAAGAATTAATATTTTAAACGGAAAGAATATTTAATTTTTGTTTTTAAATTTGCCTTAAATTCGTAATAGAAGAATCAATTTTAGGTGGGATCCATGGTTGAATTATTAGGTAGAGGTGGGTCTAATTATTAGGGTAAGCCATTTATGAATTCAAGTAAAATACTGACAAAAAAAAATCAGTTAGGACGCGACCCACAAGTAATAAATGGAACCGATATCAAAAGTCTTATGGCCGGTTCGACTCATTGGATGGATATGAATTTGAAAGGCAGTTCTCTCCCTTCTAAAATCGGATCGAAGTGTATTGTTAAACTTTCATGAGTTTATTATTAAATTTGTATTGATAATTTTAAATTATTCAAATATGTAAGGTTGATTGAGTATTTTAATCGGATCGAAGTGTATTGTTAAACTTTCATGAGTTTATTATTAAATTTGTATTGATAATTTTAAATTATTCAAATATGTAAGGTTGATTGAGTATTTTATTCTTACAAAAAATCACGTTACTCAGATGTCGATAGAGATTTTTATTGATAAATCCATTTTAGAGTTGTTATAACCCATTAGATCCACTAAAGTATATTATAACCTAATTAGTCCCATAAACTTTTCTAGATATTCCATAAAGTCCATTTTTCTAATTTAATATAATTTTTTGGACTATTTTGCCCCTGTATATATATATATATATATATATATGTACAGTGTTAATACGTAATAGGTGCTTGTTTCTTCGTTCATGCAGTTTGGCAGTTTCTATTTTACGCTTTTCATCATCAATCCAATTCCGGGAGTTACGTTTATGTTTTGCATGCTCGTTGCAAGGATTGGTTGTGCCAGGGTTTCATCCTTGTTGTTGGTGTCTGGTTCTGTGGTTTGCGAGTGAAGACGACGAAGAGGAGGGTGTTCGGTTGTTACATTTGCCGGATTATAACTACTTCAAATCAGTTTTTTTCAACTTTCTGTACGATTGTAGGATTGCATGATCAAGATTAGTATCAATTTGGTTATGAATACATGTTCAGTTTATGGTTTCATTCGTGTAATGGATCAGATGCTCTGTTTTTGGATTTATATGGATTGAATGCTCTATTTTTTCAATTATATGCATTTTACGTGGTTATGTGGAGGGGAGTTCATTTGTATTATGTGAAGATTGTGTAGTTCTCATTTGACTTCGATGCATGCGTAATGAGGCTCTGTGTGGATGATTTGATTATCAGTATATATATCAATGTCAATCTGCACATTTTGTGAATGTGGAATATGTGAAGAATGTGGATGTTCTCATTTTAAATTGATGTTTGCTTAATGAGGCTCTGTGAAGATTGTTCACATCTGTGAAGATTGTTAATGTTCGCATTTTACTTTGATGCTTGCTTAATGTTAACATCTTGTTAATATCAATGTGAATGTTTACATCATCATAAACTGATGTGAATGTTCACATGATTATACACTGATGTGAATGTTTACATCATCATACACTGATGTGAATGTTCACATCATTATATTATGTGAAGATTGTTGATGTTGTCATTGGACTTTGATGTTTGCTTAATGTTGACATATTGTTAATAGTAATGTGAATGTTCACATCTTCATATTGTGAATTATGGATTTAGCAGTTGAAATGTACACGTAGTCATCTATTTTTTGCACAATGTGAATTTTCATATACACTGATGTGAATGTTTACATCATCATACACTGATGTGAATGTTCACATCATTATATTATGTGAAGATTGTTGATGTTGTCATTGGACTTTGATGTTTGCTTAATGTTGACATCTTGTTAATAGTAATGTGAATGTTCACATCTTCATATTGTGAATTATGGATTTAGCAGTTGAAATGTACACGTAGTCATCTATTTTTTGCACAATGTGAATTTTCATATCGATTTTCATTACTGTTCATTGTTGTGTTTTTGTGTTTTTACAGGAGATGGATACCTTTATGCTATTGGTGTGTACATATGGTTGTAGTACAACTGTAATAAATGTTGCCCGCGCAATGTGTTATTCTCGTTTGGTGGAGTGTTTGTGTGAGAAATGGGATGAGTTGTCTGTTGGTTCTATTTCATTGTTCTGTAAACTACCTGGGATTAATAAGTGTCATTTGGACAATGAGGAAGAATTTCAGAACATGGTACTGCTTACTAAATCAATGGGGGTACAACATGTAGAAGTTGTGGTTGAGTTGAAGGGTGATATTGGTCAGTCAAGTAGTTTGGGATTGCTGCGTGTGGGGGTTGAGGATGAAATTGATGCACTACGGAGATTTTGCCACCATAAGGAGAAGGTGTTGTTGTCAGCCCCTTGGGCAAATGGTATTGCGCATGTAGGACAACGGTTTGTTGGAGGTGCACAAGAATTTCGTGACGTTTTATGTAAGTATGCCATCCAATGTGGGTTTAAGTTCACATACGTGAAGAACGAGACAACAAGAGTTACTGCTGTGTGTGCGATGCGGGAGGAGAGGGGGTGTTTGTGGGCTATACATTGTAGAGCACAACGAGCAAATGATTTTTTCTACATCAAGAGGTTTAGTGATGTGCATACTTGTGGTACGGATGTTCGAACATCGAAGAATCCGCGAGTTAGTTCGGATTTGGTGTCGAGTACCATATCTGAAATTGTGAGGGACAAGCCGTTGACTCGGCCGTGTGAAGTGGTGACTATTTTGAAGAGGGATTATGGGCTAGATGTGAGTTACCATGTTGTATGGTTGGGTGTGGAGAAAGCAAAGGCTGGTATCCATGGAGATCACTCGTTATCGTTTGACCAGTTGCGGTGGTATTCGGATGCTGTGATGCGGTAAAATCCGGGGAGTTATGTCAATATTGACTATGATGCGAGTAGTCAACAGTTTTGTCGCTTCTTTGTGTCATTCGCTGCGTGTATTTCTGGGTTCAATGCTTGTCGGCCTTTATTATTCCTGGATGGAACATTCCTCAAAGGAAAGTACAAAGGTCAGCTACTTGCGGCAACGGCGAAAGACGGGAACAATGGTTAGAAGTTTTTTTTACCTGTCTATTCATGTCAATATTCGCTCTGAGCAGCATAGTCTGGACGAAAGAGTGATTGCTAAATTATAAGTAATGTGAACATTCACATCAGTGACATTAGTATGCACTGATGTGAATGTTCACACCTTTGTATGCTAATGACAGAAATGTTAACATCAGACTGATGTGAATGTTCACATCAGACTTATTACAGACTTATGTGAATGTTGACATCAGTGTATACTAATGTTAGTTGATCTATTAATGAACAGTACTGTGAATGTTAACATTTTCAGTGACTCAACAAGCAACAATGAATTATTAATGGTCGTTAATGTGAATGTTCACATCGTTGGTGTTTACGAACCTGAATCCAAAAACAGCAATAGTAAAGAGGGCAATGTACATATGAACATTCACATGACCTGTTTTGTTTATACTATTTTTCTATTCACTTTGGAATATTGTGAACAGTTGTGTATTGGTGTTGTGTTGTAGGTCTGTTTCCTGTTGCATTTGCAATTGTTGATTCGGAGACCACGGCTAATTGGTCGTGGTTCTTGCATGAACTTGGGAAGGTTGTTGATGGGAAGCGCCATATTACTTTTATTTCGGATCGTAATCTTGGTCTGTTAGAAGCTATGCCAAAGGTGTTCCCATCGGCTCATCACGGTTATTGCTTACAACACTTGAAGAGCAATTTAAGAGACCGGATGAAAGGAATTGATAATGGATTCAGGGATCACCTAGTAAGGAGTTTGGGTGACTGTGCCTACGAGCCAACTGTGGTAGGGTTCCATGAAAAGCTTGCAAAATTAAAAGAGGAGGGTAAACAACGAGCTCATAATTTTTTCAAGGACTTAGCACCTGAGCACTGGGCAAATTCATACTTCAGGTAATAATAGATTCCTAAGGTGTTCCATTTTTGAAGTTTAGAATGGTAGTGATGTGAATTTTCAGTTTATAATGGTGACAATCTTCGAATTGTGTTTCATCTTCAATGTAAATGATGTGAATGTTCACATCTGCTAATGATGATTGATGTCATGTTCACTTCTGTTAATTTGTCAAATAGTCATGCAATGTATTACAGATTTGAATGTTGACACGTGTCATATTTTGTTGTTGTTGTTAACATTCACATCTGTCTATCATTTAAGTTGACAACGTAATAAGCATATAATGTGAACATTCACATTATTATAACCTGGTAGCAGATGTGAACATTCACATTATTATACCCTGATGTGAATGTTCACATCAGTGTATACTAATGGCAGTACTGTGAACGTTCACATCTGTCAACATTAATGGTAAGGCCTGTTAAATTCCGTATTGTACAATGTTTGTGATATACTGTGCAGGGACATGCGGTATGGGGAGATGACATCCAATGCGGCGGAGTCATTTAATAACTGGATTAAAGAAGCACGTAATCTTCCTATCACTCAAATGGTGGACAAAATTCGTACTCAGTTGATGCGGCAAATGTCTGCACGGCGTGACCAAGCAAACAAATGGAATGAGATTATTTGTCCGACATTCGAAACAAGGCTTATGGATTCGTTCAATAACAGCAAGTCTTGGCAAGTTAGCAAAGCCAACGAGGATGTGTTTGAAGTTCATTCGATACCATCGGTTACAGTTGATGTTGCGAGGTGTACATGTTCATGCTTCAAATGGCAAATCAACGGATTCCCGTGTGACCATGCTGTTATTGCCATTCAGAAGAGCCGTTACAATCTCAATGATTGTGTAGAACATTACTTTCATGTAGAGACATATCGTGCAGCCTATTTGGGAGCCATATTCCCTATACCATCAGTGGAGAAGCCGCCTTTTGATCCCACGGACTTTACTATATACCCGCCTACCGTGAAAAGACCACCCGGAAGGCCGAAGAAGAATAGGATCCCATCAAGGGGTGAGAAATTGAAGCAAATAAGGTGCGGGAGATGTGATAAGTTGGGGAACCATAATCGAAAATCATGCACGAAGCCGATATAAGATGTACCTTTTTTCATTTCAACATTGTATTTTACATTGGATTCTTATATTCATTTTTCAAATAAGATTGTGTTGTGTTGGGAAACATTGGGTGGCAATAAGATTACGTTGCGTTGGCAAACATAATAATGCATTAGTGTTTGATTTGTGTTTTATTTTTACTTGTTTAAGGTACCAATCTGACATTTATGTTGGTTGTGTTTTGGATGAATGCATGCTGTTAACATTCACATTATGTGAATGTTCACATTGTTCAACTTTCAAACATTTCTGTGGTGGGAATGTTCACATTGTTGTTACTGTTTACATCAATGTAACCATTCACATCAGTGTGCACTACTCTAAATTCACATGATGTGAACATTCACATGATGTGAACATTCACATGATGTGAACATTCACATGATGTGAATCACAGCAATGTTTACATCAATGAAACCATTCGCATCATCAACTCATAAGATGTGAATATTCATGACATCATTGTTGCCATTCGCATAATCAGAAGTTATGATGTGAATATTCACATCATCAAATTGTTAGATGTGAATATTGACTTGTGTTAAGAAATATCATAATCACACCTGTCATATTGTGTTACATGAACACTTTAAGCAATATTCACATCCATGTAGTATGGTTTAAAATAGAAGAAAGTGTACGATCATTCTGTGATGTGAACATTGACATCATGTCATGTGTATCCAAAAAAAAAAAAAGAAAATACAATCTCAATGTGCATGACCATTGCAAAATAGGCCTGAAAATGCATATACATATATTGACTGAAAAGTATCTGTACAAGCAGTGATATAGACTTCATTTACAATTAAGCTACTGAAACTAAATTGTCTTAAATATGGATAACAGATTTGGGTAACAGTGATAGGTGGACACCCCCCACCTATAGGTTTTCACATTGCACTGTCTTTCTATGGTTCAGGAAAAGGTGTACTAATGAGTCTCTTATTTGACACCATTCAAAGCGATCTAGGCTGGCAACAATGTCTTCACGATATACATGCGCCCTCATGATGTAACAAACTGCAGGCCCACAATCCACCCTGAAAATGCAAACTTCTTGTTAGATTTTGAAATTTAGGTGGGTAAAGGTTGTGGAACATGTGTAGAAATCGATTTTAGGCTTACGAATTTGATGCTTGCTGAGGACAAATGTCCATTGATATGATTGTTTTCGAAGTATTTTGGCTTGATAAATTGGTCCATAATGGTGATGACGGTCCAATGTTGTGCACCAAAGTTGTGATGTAGTCCCTCTGCCAACAATGAAATTTCATATTAGGCACCAACCAACATAGGGCATACGTCCAAGTTCAAATATTACACATCACGACAAGTATTGTTTTTGACAGCCACTTACCAGTATTTGTGCTTTGTCAATATGTGGGTCATGTATGCCTTCTCTTGGGCGCAGTGAGTTATAATGCCTCCATACATTCTCTTTCACGTCGTACACAACAATTGTCCAGTGAAAGTTGTCGTGTATTGGGAAGATTAAGAATCTTTGGCCTTGATACTCCTTGATGTGTACATCAATTAGTTTATTCCTCTTGTGGGGGGGGTACTGTTCAATGATTTTCTGCACACAAAGGGCATACAATGATGTACCAAGTATTTATATCGATGTTTGGTGTTAATGATTTGAATGTTCATCTGCTAATGGGGAGTTATGTTACTGGTGTGAATGTTCACATTTCCTAATGGTGAGTGAAACTACTGATGTGAATGTTCACATCTGTTAATGTCAGGGATATTACTGGTGTGAATGTTCCCATTTGCTAATGGTGGGTGATGCTACTGATGTGAATGTTCACATCTGTTAGTGTGAGTGATGTTACTGATGTGAATGTTCACATCTGTTAATGTCAGTGCTATTACTGATGTGAATGTTCCCATTTGCTAATGGTGGGTGATGTTACTGATGTGAATGTTCACATCTGTTAATGTGAGTAAATACTACTGATGTGAATGTTCACATCTGTTAATGTGAGTAATACTGCTGATGTGAATGTTCACATCTGTTACTATGAGTTATATTACTGATGTGAATGTTCACATGTGTGTATCATTTAAGTTTATCAACATAATAAGCATATAATATTCAATGCGAATGATGTGAATGTTCACATCTGTCAATGTGAATCTTCTCAAAGGTCTTTTTATGTTTTTGTTAACATTCACATCTGCCTATTATTTAAATTAACAATGTAAGCATGTAATGCTGAGAATAACATCCACATGTATTGAAACATAATCAAAATTAAAGTCTAGTGGTTACCAAACATGTGCTTGTAAAGATGAATGATGAATCTTCCAAACTTGGGTTGACTAGCCCTTGTAGTTCAAGTAGAATTTCACCATAAGCATCTATCACCTGCAGAACCGGAGGGGTGGCAGTACATTATTTACAGTGTCTTTACCCTATGTGTATGTGTGTGTGTGTGTGTGTGTGTGTGTGTGTGTGTGTGTGTGTGTGTTTTGTACACATTTACAGTTGCCATACATTGTTGGTTATTGATTCTTCCTTGATGAGGTGTATGATGTCATCAAAATACACATGTTTAGTCTTTGAGTCCCCTCGCCACACTAGCAACCTGTGCATTGTGATTACAGAAAATGTTAATGTCAACATTGCACATTTATGAAATGGTCTAATTCATTAAGTATGTATGTAAACTGAACATGATGGAAAAAAAAACAGTTGGGGATATGTAAGATCACTTACTCATCACCGCCGTTCTTGTGCAAATTTTGGACTTTTTGCTTGTTGAGTTTGTTCATGTTAGCCCAGACCTTTAGTTTGTTGTTCAAGGATAACTTCTTGGACTTTGTTGGCTGCTTTTTTGGTGGTTGCTTGTCTAAATCTTGTGCAATTTGGACTGCATGTGATTTCTGTTGGGCTCCCTCTTTCCCTTTCTTCTGACCAGGCAGGTTGGGGTATTCAAACTCGTCCAACCTGTGTTCTTTCCTTACCTTCTGCTTTATGCGCTTTACCCTTGATGGGGAGCTGATAATGTGTTCCAATGCTACAGTGGGATTGTTGTTAAGGCTGTCATGAGCCTTTTGTGCTTCAACTTGAGTGATGATGTGTACGGACTGATCATCAAAAAGGTCTTGAAGTATTGTTTTTTCACATTCCAAGTTGATGACCAACTTTGTCAGCCGCTGAATTTCTGTATCTTTCCACTCCATGCAAGTCTTCATGTCCATGTCCACATTGGATGAGCCCGATTGGTCAAATAGTTTGGCTTCAAGGGCAGCAATCACCCTTGCCCTCAACTCCCATGATTCTTCCAACTGTTTGTATTTCGCTTCCCATTGCCGTACAAGAGCCCAAGATTTTTGGTTTTCTTTCATGAGTACTTCCACAATGTCGAGCTCAGTTGGTTGTGCTATGATGATTCCTTTCTCAGCATTGGGGGTGCTACAGCTGGGGTTGATATAATGTCCAACATCATTCAGGTCCACTGCATCGACAGAAAATGCATCGCTGTCATCACTGCGTTGACTGTCTTTGCTTTGATCCTCATTGCTTTCATCTTTCTTTGCTAATGCACTTGACAAAATCTCAGGTTTTGGCTCCACATTCAATTTTGTATGACGATACATCTTAGCTTCAGTTGGTGATGCCATTAGCTCGCCGCCATATACCTGCATTTCGAGATAGTATGTTAGTTAGATAGTTCCTCGTTTACTATGTGAATAAGCACAATATATTTGGTTGTACTTCTACCTCATTTAAACCTAGCTTAGCCAGAGTTATGGACTTCATGTTGCTATGTAAGGCTGTGAGGTCCCATTTTACGCATCGTGGAATGGCATTGGGGTTGCGGGGTTGTAAGATTGTTGTATGCTCACACAGCCAATACTGAAACAAATAACAAATATCAGTAATTTGAATGTGGATATGAATTAACATTGATGTGAATGTTTACACCACTGGTGCAGTAATGTGAATGTTCACAGTGCACCACTAGGCCAGTAATGTGAATGTTTACATCACTTAAAACTGATGTGAATGTTCACATCCGTTGATGTGAATGTTTACATCTGCTAATGTGGAGTAATGTTACTGATGTGAATGTTCACATTTCCTAATGTTGAGGGATACTAGTGATGTGAGTGTTCACAACCGTTAATGTGAGTGATATTACTGACCTGAATGTTCCCAACTGTTAGTGTCAGTGTTATTACTGATGTGAATGTTCACATTTGCTAATGGTGGGGGATGATACTGATGTGAATGTTCACATCTGTTCATGTCAATGTTATTACTATGTGAATGCTCACATTTTGCTAATGGTGAGTGATGTTACTGATGTGAATATTCACACCTGGTAATGTGAGTGGTACAACTGATGTGAATGTTCACATCTGTTAATGTGAAAGTTTATACCAGCATCTACTAATGTGTGTTTGTACATTACTGAAACAATAATGCGAATGTTTTCATCAATGTTGTCAACTTCCACACCAAAGCTGAGAAATGTGAACATTCACATCAGAGTGTTCAGAGCCCGTATATGTTCATATTAAACATAGAATAAGTTGTATGAGATTTGATTTACCATTAACAACATCACACATCCGGTGACTCGTCCTGGTTTTCCACAGTTCTGGCCCAATGAACCCATCAAGGTTGCCCGGATGCTCTCAGCCCAATCATACTCGATCATCTTGTGTAATGGGTCCATGTATGAGTAGAAAACCCATCCAATTGTTTCTCCGGATGTAGAAAAGAATAGCTTGACGCATGCATACATGCAAACTAATCATGCGACCTCCTCATTGTCATGTTTTTTTGTGCCCTTCAATGCTTCCCTCAGAATTTCTCGTATTTTGGCAGCACTTAACCGACTAACATCCTTGCACATTCGGTGTATGATGCCGGTTGTTGGTTTTGCGCCATAAGAGAGGTCCATCGACTTGGTGCCGCAGTCCACCCCAAAAATCAGTGATACGTCGCTTCTAAAAATCTGGATGTTCTTATCCCCAATGTAAAACCTTCCACTAGATTGCTTGAATGTTTGTACTATACGCACAATGACATCATCATATTTCATGCAGTGGTTGAGGTCAATTTCGTTACTGATCAAGCTATCAAATAATGGCCAGAACGGTGTTTTTCTAAGGCACTTCAATTGGCCACTTGTAAATTTCGTATCCTTTAACAGTTTGACCAATCCAGTTATATTTGACCGGTAGTTCACTTTTTTCATGTTCACTTCTTCAGGAACAGCTGTTTGATCAGGCTTGGTTTTGAAACGGGATTCCCCTCGCTTTCGCTTGCCATCAACTTTATGGGGAAGACCTGTGTGTTCAAATGAGCACATGTAATTGGTTGAAACACAGAGGATGTAATTGGTTGACAGTAATTGGAACATTCACATCATTATACAGTGATGTGAATGTTCACATCAGTGTTTATTACTGTAAGTTTACACAGTAATCAATAGTAATGTGAATGTTCACATCATCCATGTTTGAGAAATAAATTTCGAACACGACAACAGTTATTGGGCAATGTGAATGTTTACATGGGTGTGCACATTATGTTATAATTTGCTAAAAATCAAAGGGGGGAACCAACAACGCCAAACTACACCCAATAACACAAACAACTTGGGCATTGATGTCACAATGTGAATGTTTACATCATACGCCATCACAGTATTGAGTGAAGTTTGGGGGTTCTGATATTAATGTGAACATTCACATGATGTGAATGTTCACATCAGTGTGCACTACTCTAAATTTACCCAGTAATCAATAGTAATGTGAATGTTCACATCATCCATGTTTGAGAAATAAATTTCGAACACGACAACAGTTATTGAGCAATGTGAATGTTTACATGGGTGTGCACCTTATGTTATAATTTGCTAAAAATCAAAGGGGGGAACCAACAACGCCAAACTACACCCAATAACACAAACAACTTGGGCATTGATGCCACAATGTGAATGTTTACATCATACGCCATCACAGTATTGAGTGAAGTTTGGGGGTTCTGATATTAATGTGAACATTCACATGATGTAAATGTTCACATCAGTGTGCACTACTCTAAATTTACCCAGTAATCAAACTACACCCAATAACACAAACAACTTGGGCATTGATGTCACAATGTGAATGTTTACATCATACGCCATCACAGTATTGAGTGAAGTTTGGGGGTTCTGATATTAATGTGAACATTCACATGATGTGAATGTTCACATTAGTGTGCACTACCCTAAACTTACCCAGTAATCAATAGTAATGTGAATGTTCACATCATCCATGTTTGAGAAATAAATTTCGAACACGACAACAGTTACTGGGCAATGTGAATGCTTACATGGGTGATCACATTATGTTATAATTTTCTAAAAATCAAAGGAGGGAACCAACAGCGCCAAACTACACCCAATAACACATTTACATCAGTGTGTACTACTTTAAATTTACCAACTAATCAATAGTAATGTGAATGTTCACATCATTCATGTGTGCAAAAACAAATCCCGAAAACTACAACAGTTAGAGGCCAATGTGAATGTTTACATATATTTTTACAAAATTAATCCCGAAAACATCTATGTTTGATGACATTATGATTGAGAAGCAGAAGGAGGAATGGTATTCCTTACTTTTGTTCGTCATGGTTGGTGGTATGGATCACACTCAGTGGATAAAATAAACTCAATGGGGCGACAAGAATCTTCGAACGACGAAGCACCGTCCTTCCGATGTGAAGCTTCGCAGTGGGGAGACGAAGAGGAATCTAGGGTTACTGGATGCAATATCAGTATCGTTTCGTCGATTGAGTTTTTGTTTTGGAAATTTTGTGGATTGAATATTTCGAATAGGAATGGGTTTTGGCAGAATCGGTTTCACGCGGGAGAGGCGGAGAGGGTTATTTCGTCCTTTAACAATTAATGGACCTAATGGAATATTCAGAAACAGTTTGGGTTTTATGGAACAAAACAGTTATAAATAGGACTTATCAAAAAATGGCCCATGTTGATAACTACTTAATCAAATCAAATTTGTATTAATAGTAAGTATGATTTTAAAAATAAATTGTTAATATAAATATGATTTGATCAAATGACAATTGTTATCCGATCAACGTGATTTTTGTTGGAAATGGTTATAAAATTCTGGATAAAACCAGAATTTTTTCCTAAGTTCGGTCTATTTTTTAGGTGGGCCCCGAGTGTCGATTTACTCGGGTCAAAGTGGTAACGCGTTCTATGCCGCGTTGTGATTCACGTGGTATATTTGGTTGCTCAAAACCATTACCGAGTGAATGGGAAATTGAAGCCAAAGTGTGCTCCATAGAAATGGAGTTTTGGTGGAAATTTCTTAAGGTTGTAAATTGGCTTGTCCCACATTGATTTGGTGGGAGGTTTTGAAAGGGTTTATAAGGCTTAGGGTGTGATACTTGGGGTGTGCCCCAAGGGGTACCCAAGTGTTTTAGAGGGAGAGGTTATGGGCAAAATGGGCTAGACCCATTGGACCCAAAAATCACCACACGCGCGCGCGCCGCCGCCGCCGTCCGTCCGGGCGGGCGGGCTGGGCCTGGGCTTGGGCGCGGGTGCGTGGTGTGTGGTTGGGTTGGGCTTCTAATCTTTTTGGGCCAAAAACTTTTGAATTTAATTTTATTTTTTATTAAAATAAAATCCAGAATTCAAATGCGTCTATGTTAAAAACACTGACCAAGGATATGTCATAGTTTGTCTTTATGTGGATGACATGCTTATCATTGGAAGCAGTCAAAACATGATCAAATCAACTAAGCAGATGCTTAACAAAAGATTTGATATGAAAGATATGGGGGTCGCAGATGTTATATTAGGAATGAAAATTACTAAAACATCTGACGGATATGCATTATCTCAATCTCATTATATTGAGAAAATTCTTGATAAATTTATCAAGGATGATTTGAATTTAGCTAGAACACCTGTAGACATCAGTCTTTATTTATCAAAAAATAAAGGTGATGCAGTGTCTCAGTTAAAATACTCCCAAATCATTGGAAGCCTAATGTACCTAATGAATTGTACTCGTCCTGATATAGCTTATGCTATCAGTAAATTGAGTAGGTACACTAGTAACCCTGGAGAAGACCATTGGAAAGCGATCATTCGGGTTCTTAGATATCTAAGATTTACTCATGATCATGGTTTGAACTTTACTCGATATCCAGCAGTACTCGAAGGTTATTGTGATGCCAATTGGATATCGGATACTAAAGATTCAAAATCCACTAGTGGATATGTCTTTACTCTAGGAGGCGCTGCTGTTTCTTGGAAGTCCACGAAACAAACGTGCATCGCACGATCCACAATGGAATCCGAGTTCATTGCTTTAGACAAAGCAGGTGAAGAAGCAGAATGGCTTCGTCACTTCTTAGAAGACATTCCAATGTGGCCAAAACCTGTGCCAGCTATTTGGATTCATTGTGATAGTCAATCTGCAATAGGCAGGGCACAGAATCACATGTATAACGGTAAGTCACGACATATTCGTCGTCGACATAGTACCGTAAGGCAATTGTTGTCAAACGGAATAATCTCAATAGATTATATAAAATCTAAAGAGAATATTGCGGATCCGTTAACAAAAGGTTTGACAAAAGAGCTAGTGTATAGTTCATCGAAGGGGATGGGATTAAAGCCTATTACATAAGAGTCGTCATAATGGTAACCCTACTTATATGACTGGAGATCCCAAGAACTAAGTTCAAAGGGACAACTAAGTTATGTATGGCTCGCCAGAAATCACCAAGGGATTAAAATTCCTACCCATTCCTATGGTGAGAGTGATATCTGCAACATATGTTGTCTGCAGGGGTATAAGGATAAGCTTTGCTTTTAATGATTACTTATATCTTGGTTAAGGCATAAAATCAAGACGAGTATAAAGAGATACTCACAATAAGAATCACCTATATGAGTGTTGAACTGGGGCCGGTTCTATGAGAATGAAGAAGGCTACATTCTCTAGAAATACTCATGAAAACCAGGTGCGTTCAAGGCCAAAATGAACACAACAGTGAGAACCACGATGTGTTAGAAGATATTTTGTGTGAAATCTATTGTCTTGGCTTACACAAACGGCTGAACAATTCAAGGCATCGCGTCCATTGGTTAGCCAGTAAGTCCGATAGGTTATCACTAGGGAAGGTTCAAGGCCGAAAACTACCTATCCTGATGCAAGATATTTTCGACTTATACTCTTTCGATAAATCTGCATATTGTTGCATTTCCGTTGTCATCAAATTCCATTCATGTGGGGGATTGTTGGAAATGGTTATAAAATTCTGGATAAAACCAGAATTTTTTCCTAAGTTCGGTCTATTTTTTAGGTGGGCCCCGAGTGTCGATTTACTCGGGTCAAAGTGGTAACGCGTTCTATGCCGCGTTGTGATTCACGTGGTATATTTGGTTGCTCAAAACCATTACCGAGTGAATGGGAAATTGAAGCCAAAGTGTGCTCCATAGAAATGGAGTTTTGGTGGAAATTTCTTAAGGTTGTAAATTGGCTTGTCCCACATTGATTTGGTGGGAGGTTTTGAAAGGGTTTATAAGGCTTAGGGTGTGATACTTGGGGTGTGCCCCAAGGGGTACCCAAGTGTTTTAGAGGGAGAGGTTATGGGCAAAATGGGCTAGACCCATTGGACCCAAAAATCACCACACGCGCGCGCGCCGCCGCCGCCGTCCGTCCGGTCGGTCGGGCGGGCGGGCTGGGCCTGGGCTTGGGCGCGGGTGCGTGGTGTGTGGTTGGGTTGGGCTTCTAATCTTTTTGGGCCAAAAACTTTTGAATTTAATTTTATTTTTTATTAAAATAAAATCCAGAATTCAAATTAAATTGGTTTGGATTTTTTGTACATCCAAACAGAGCCCTTCCCGTTTTCAAACAGAAATAAACTGTTTTGGAATTAATGCACACCCAAACAGGGCCCTTCCCGTTTTACTATCTGTTTGAATTAATTCAAATCTGTTTGAATTCAAAACCCAACAGGTATGATACCTGTTCAATTCAAAACCAAGAGCCACCTTCACATCTATAAATAGGACCACCCTCATTTGGATTTTGTAACTCTAATTTTCGTCCTTCATAATTCTGCAAACTTCCTCTTCATTTTGCTGCATTATTTTCTTGTCAGAGAGAGTATAAACACTTAGTGTGTTCGTAAGGCAAACAATTTGTAGTGCTGCTATTGTTTGTAGTAGATCATTTTATCCTGGGAGATAGACGTCCACATTCTGAAAGCACCGTGGAGAGGACGAATCTGTCTTAAGGACACAGTGTCAAACACTGGACTTGATCAGAAAAATAATTCGAAGAAATTAACCAAGTAAGTTGTTTAATTTAATTCTGTTTTTATTTGTTTATTTAATCAGATTTTAATTTTGTTTTTGTAACAAAATAAAATCTGTGGTTTTATTTATTTATTATTATTTCGAATTTGATTTTTGTAATCAAACAAATTCTCTCCTTTTTCTCTATTTCTTTTATTCTTGTTGTTATTTTGTACACAACAGAATTTAATCTTTTGAATACAGTGAAGATTGGGTAACAATTTTTTATAATAATAAAATACTCAACGAACTCCACACATTAAACAGTTTGGATTATTAAGACAGATCTAAAATGAGATGGACTAAACCGTCCAATTGCAATAGCAAACTGGAGAGGATCTAATCCCAATTTGAAAAATGTTGGGGATGTTAAAGGAATTATTAACTACTTTACATAATATTTATATGCATGTGGAACTGATGCGGTGTGGTCCCATACTTGCAAGAGTATTTTGTAAAATATTTGATACTTTTTTTTAGAGTCCCATGCATTGATCTATAAATGTTTAGGGAAATAAGATGTATCACAACAAACTAAAATTTTAGAGATAAATTTAAGAAAAAAATTATTTTTCAAGAAAGAAAAATTTTTAATTGCTAAAAGTATCATTGCACTATTTTTAGTGATGAAATTAGGCATTTAGTGATGAATTACTTCTTTTTTTTGGACCAAAACTCAAAATACTAAATCCTTCGGGCACCAAATTGTTTTGTTACTAAAAGTGTATTTATTAGTAATATTTTCAAAATTGTCACAAAAGTTTTTTTTTGAATTTTCGAGATGATTTTTTTGTGATGATATGAATTGATTTCTAAATATTTTTTACAACAAAATTTTTACTTTTGAGGGTAAAATAATTAGTTCTTAAAACCCTTATATATTGTAATGATGTGACATAATATGCTTAATACGTGAATGTTATGTTTGATTCACAAGACTAATCGTGAGGTATTAACAATCCTATTAAATTAGTGTGGTATTCACTATCCAATTAGATTAATAGGATAAATTATCCATTGGATTAATAATCACACTCCTACCCCATTACTAATAATCTTATAAATTTGTTAGATTAATTACCCGTTAGATTAATAATCCTAAACCAAAATGTTAAAACAAGCATAGGATAATTGGGCCCACAGATTAATAATTTCAATCACATATTCTAATTCATCCAAACAAAAATGTCCGAAATGAATTATAAATATTATACCATTACTTTTTATAAAACATGTTAAAAATAGTCCTTATGATGGTTGCTAGTCTTGAAAAAGTGTGTAAAAAATATATTGAAATATTTGAAAATATTTTGAGAAATATAAAAACCACATTGAAATTATAAATATTTTAATATTTTTTATTTTTAATGACAGGACCTTTTACTATATTAGTTTGGGTATAATATAATATAGAATAAGAAGAAAGTGCTTATTTTTTAGCTTTAAAAGAATGATAATACCACATCTGACGGTGGAATATGCAATACTAGGGTTGGTGTTGCATATCTCAACCTTTTGGGGATATGCTATCCGAAATTGCTATATCTGAAGGTTTAAGGAGTAGCCAAACATGGGTTTAAAAAAAAATATATATGAGACCCACGGACATGATACAAAACCCACCTCTTTATATTTGGTTCTATATTCAGACAACGCCCACTATAAGTAGTAAAGATGCTACCGAATTAGAATACAGATAATGTGACCTGCATTTAAAAATAAATTTCAATCAAACAATATAATTTGTAGATTTTTTTGTATTTTAATTATGTACGTATAATATTATTACATAAATATTATAATTTTGTGTCAAATACTTAGCTTAAGTTTTGGCATAAGCAATTGCCCCGAACCTTAGTTAGGTTGCGTTCAACTGTTGAAAAAGAAAAAGGTGAACAAATTTTAAAATTGTTTTGTTTTAGGTCTCATTTGACAACCTCACATTTTAGTTTACAAGTCAAAAAGTCACTAAAAAAATAAAAAAAACTAACAACATATACTAAAAAATCAAAGATTTTATTTTTTCTCTACTTTTTGCACATCTTTTTGTAAAAAATCAAAAAGTCATCCCAAACATACTAATTTTTTTTACATCATATTTTAGTCAAAAACCAAAAAGTTACTAAATAAGTTTGTTCCCAAACGAGGCCTAGTTATTGCAAAAAAATGTGAGTCTCATACAAAGAGATTTTTTTTTTTCTTTCTCAATTCTTTTTCCATAAAAAGTATAAGATTATGCTTTCTCAAAAAAATTCATAATGTTTTGTAAATTTGTCAATCAATAAAAATGTAAATTATTTATTTATTTATTTATTTATTTTCTTATTTACTTTTTTCTAACTCCTTATCATAAACATATTGTTAAAGTAATAAATTCCAAACTCGAGGGGTAAGTGCTGCTTGAATTAGCAAAAACTAGTAAATATCGTAAAACAAAAGGTGAGCTAATTATGTAGCAATAAATGAGATAAAAAAATTTGAATTAAATTTTATTGAATATGAATTTTATTTTTATGACCAGGTGTCAGGCCAACTTACGCATATCTCGACTAATTTTGAAATCCACGCAAAGCGCCTCTTCCACGTGGTTCAGACAAATTTCGCGCAGTTTGTTTTCGTCAGTAAGTATCATGAAAAAATATCATAAAAATGATCATAAAAGATTTTTCACCATTAGATTAAACATATAAGAAAACACTACACACTAATCAAGGGATAAAAAATCTTCATGAAACATTTCATAGTATTATTCTTTTGTCAATTGCATTAGTAAAAGTTTACTATCGGGGGGAATTTCATCTCAATGAGATAGAAAAAAAAATTTACACAAATATAAAAACCTTTCATTTGCACCTCATCACAGAATCATTTACACCGCATATATTTTTGTAATTTTTTTATTTTTTTATTTTTTATCCCACAGTGTTAAAATTCCCCTATTATCAAAAGTCATGCATATTGATGCTGTCAAATTAAAAAATCATATTTTAAAATATGTATATATAGATAAAATGAATTTACATATAAAGAGATTGCATACAAACTAAAAATAGAACTTGTATTTGATGGTTTAGATTTGTTTTCCAAATTAAATGTTTTAAAGGAATTTATACAAACAAGAAAAATATAAAACATTTCATTTGACATACTGACATACTGAATTATATTAAAAGAGTATATTCTTTTCCTAATGAATGTATTGGTTACATTATATTATTGATTATACATGTAATGATTGTTTCTATATATTTAAGTTTTTCAAAATTAAAACTAATAAAAAATTCTACCTAAAATTAACAGCATCTGTAGAATGCTTAAGTAGATTAGCTAATTGTCTTTATCAATGGAAATGAAATTTGAGACTTATAATTTACCCATAACCACATGATATATATATATATATATTTGATTGATTTGAATGACATGATATATTATATGTCAACTTTTATTTTATCATAAAGGCTCAATTTTTTTTGTCATATCATTATGGATTTTTTAGTATTTTCCTTACTGAAAAAAATATGTATATATATATTAACAAATGATCAAATTATTGACAATATCACTAGAAAGACTAAAATATTTGAGTTCTTAATCAATTGTAAAATATTTGAAGGAGAGGATATATTTCAAAATGCCCTTGTACCAAACATTTTTAATTATAGAAACATTTCAAAGTAACATAATTTAATGGGTTGTTTAAGTTGCAATTTACCTTATTTGTAGAGTAAAAAAGAATAGGAAAATTAGAAGAAAAAAATAATAATAATGGCCCAATCAATAAATCATGCAAAGAAGTGGCCCCAATCAATCAATAAGCAATTCAATGCAGAAATCATCCGACAAATTATTGTAGGTTTATACAAATCAGAGCAATATCATGGGCATCATGTACAAGGACAATTTGGTCAAACACCAAAAAAACATAGAAATAAGGGTATCTTTGGATTTGACAAATATTTTTCACTTTTCTTAAAGTTTAAAATATATATATATATATAATTAGTTCTATATTTTTAATTTCTAATATAATTATATAATTTTTTGTTTTTTGAGATTTTAATTTACTTTCGTTAGTATGGCTATATTTTTTTCAAAACTCAAAAAAAGTGAGTGTAATTCACCTAATATTTTTTTAGCAACTTTTTTGTTAGTTTTTTTTCCCTAATAAACAAAATTTTAAAATTTATAATTTTTAAAAAATTCTACTAGACTACAGAATCAAAAAAATCTCTTTAAAAAACATAGATTAAATTTTTTTAAACTAAAATAAATCTTTGTTTTCACCGTTATATTATGTATTTAGAGAGAGATAGAGATAGGAAGAGATGCAAGGTAGACTAGTCTCATTTTCTCTTGCTAAATTATATGTTTTCTTTATATTATGTAATGTAATTGCATTGCATGTCATACAAAAACATTACATTACATATATTATTATATTATTGTTTGTTTTTATGTTGAGGCATACTGTACTTCGCTGGCAGTGATTTATCTCTAGGTGTGTTATGGTCTACTCTACATTACAGAGATACCTTCCCACCGTGCCCACCATTTCTTTGATCTTGTACTTAAAAAATTAAGGGTATATATGTTGTCTGTTGAAATTTGGCTTTTACAATTGTTTTAAACCAATAAAGATTGGGTAACATGGCTCAATCAATATGAAACAAATATATATATATAATGTAAATTAGTGTTTAAATAATTGGATTCAACACCTTTTCAATTGGAAGCGTTGTTGCCCTTAGTTGGCTAATTTTGAAGTCTGTTTCGAATTATCAAAATCATTCATTTTTTAAAATTTATCAAGAAGAGTATTCATGTAAAAAATTAGGCAAATCGAGTATCGGTAGCTAAATGTTCAACTTACATTTGTATTTATTTTTTTTAAATAATGGTTTATTCTTAGAATTATATTTGTGGTTCAATTTTATATGTAAATTGAACATGTAATTGTTGATATCCAAGCAACTTGATTTTTTACATAAATTATATTCTCAATAAATTTTACAAAATGAACTCATTATCAAGATAAACCTTATAATTGGCCCACCAAGCCCAACAATCACTTTCCAATTGGACCATCACTGAAGTAGAAGTTATCCTTACATTGTTTCTTTTAAATTTTGTAGAGTCAATTTTGTAATTGGTTTGGTGTTGGTAAAATTATTGTTATGATTTCATTTTAATGCAACTCAATTCCTGGAATAAAAATGAAAGCCAGAGACTTATTGGATTGTATGGGAAAATTACAAAATGAAGTGAGAGGAGAGTTTGGGATGGTGGAAGGAAGGTGGAGAAGGTAGGAAAGGAGATACCAATGGCAATAGAGTATTGAAAAGGGTGGTTGCTGGCATGGATAGGGTTTGTCTGAGAAGTATGTTGATTTTTTGACTTTTTGATTATTTTAATTTTGGGTTAAAGATTTTTTAACTTTTTTGACTTTTGTGAGAAAAAAAATAAGGATAAACTACCAATAGATCATAATAGTTGGACTTAATTCCCATAAAGTCCTATTAAAAATAAGTCTTGATAAAATTGTCACTAAAAATAATTTTTTTGTGACAATTTTTTATATATGTCGCTAAAAATTGATAATTAGTGACTTTTTTTGTCATGATTTTTATAAATTATCGCTAAAACTTACAATTAGTGACTTTTTTTATGACAAATATTTCCTATTAGACAATAAACCCACTTATTAGGACATACACGTAAGTACCCCTTTTATAATGATTATGGCTTGGATGTGATGTTTTGTCTTATTGGACTAAAAAGTCTATTTTATTTTTTTTGTGACTATATTAGCAAAAAACGTTCCAAATCTATCTTTCCAAACAAAAGCTGAATGAGAGAGTGGTAACTAATGACGAGCAGTGGGTGTCGATGTTGCAGAGAGGGAAGAAGAAAAAAAGATGAGGTAAACAAGGTTGATGAGAGGGTAATTTTTGGTGAAAATTGGGCCGAGCTATGAGATGGACTTTATGGCCCAAAGTACGAAGGATTGGGTAAAAAGGGCCGAGAAGTTACTCCGGCTCAAGAAAGATAAAGTTACTCCGGCCAAAAAAGGGATGAAGTTACTTCGGCTCAGGAATTGTAAAGCTACTTCGGTCTAGACAACTTGGAGTGAGTCCGGTCTCCGAGTTAGTCTGGTCATGACGTATACTGGATAGGTCGGTCAGGACCTTGCTACTCGGTAGCTCGGTCCCAGCACGCCATGGTTCATACAAGGGAGAACCGAGATGAGGCGTAACGAGAGACAGAACCGAACCAATGATAGTTTGGCTTATTCTGCGGCTGTGCATAGCCGTAGGTATTTCGGTCAAATGGTAGTTCGGACGTGGTAAAAACCATCCCACTTGGTTTAAGCAGTGGGGGGGGTGTAAAAGGATAAGCATTATCCTTTAGGAGTATGAATCCTAGGAGGACTCTGCATGGAGGAATAAAAGTCCTACAAGGATTGTGCCACTCGAAACCTATAAAAGCTCACAAGCATCACCTTGGAGAAGGTAACATAACACAACACAACATACAATTTTTGCTTCCTGAATACATTGAGCTTTGTCTATTTGTCAAGTTTTCTGACTTAGGCATCAGAGAGGTTTCCGGCACACACCCGCCGGCTAGCTCACGTTTGAGTTTTCAAGTGACAAAGCGACGTCGTACGGAGGAGCATAGACTTAGTCAACAGGATTATACGAGGAAAATTATTTCTTCCCCGTACAATTGGCGCCGTCTGTGGGAAAAACAGACAGAACAAAACCTCTTGATTAAAGCTTCTCCCCTTTACATTCAATGGCACACATTGAAGAATTGCCGCAGTCCGCCGTCGACGGACTAATTCCAGATAGGGGCGCAAGGCGTGAAGGATTACCTTCTGTCCCTCCCATGGCGGACTTGGAGCCCCAACGACATAACTCCAGAAAGGATGCTAGGGGAAGGCGAAATAACAGCCCCCATCGCTCTCGTTCGCAAAGTCCTGACAGGCAAAGACGGAGGATTGACCCTCAAGCTCTGGAAGACCGCGTGAAAGAGCAAGATGAATTGATAAGAAAGATGGCGGCGGACATGGAGGCCTTGAAACGCCAGATGAAGAAAAAAGAAGTGGCGACAGGAGAGGGGCGCAAAAACAAGACGCCCCCTCGCCACTCAGAAAATCGTAGTAGGAATACTACACCCTCACAAGGAGAGAGTAGAAGCCTCAGGACAGGCGATACTCAATCATGGTCTTCCAGAACTCGTCCTTCCAGGTCTGAGAGGACGAAGTCTGAAAGATCATACACTGAAGGAAGCACATACTGGCCCTCTCATTTGCATCAAACTCGATCTAGAAAAACGGAATTACCCAGGTCATCCGACTTACGAACCGTTCTCGAAGAGAAAGCACGATGCAAGGAGGATGCCAGGGTGCGGGATCCGCACAGAGTTTCTGCCTTACAGCGGTTGGCTCCTCGGACGCATGGAAGCGTCGAGGTTGGAATGCCAATACCGCACCCAGCCTACGAACCAACGGACAAAGCATTGGCAAGACTACAGACTTTGCCGTTTGTTCCAGCGATCAAAAACGCGCCCCTACCATCAGGCTTCCTTCAGCCGAAATTTACCACATATGAAGGGAAGACGGACCCGTACTCACACTTAAGCCACTTTCGCCAAATCATGGTCGTTTACAGATGAAACGAGGCCTTAATGTGCATACTCTTCCCATCTAGCCTTGGCGACCTAGGCTTGACTTGGTTCGAGAAACTTCCTGAGGGTAGCATAGCCTCTTGGGCGCAATTGGCAGAAGCATTCGTAACAAGGTTCCGAACAAATACTAAAACCCCGGTGGAGATCGACCAGCTACTCTCCATCGACATGGGCGATAAAGAGACCCTAAGATCCTACAACAGTCGCTACTAGAAGACATTCAATCAGATTGGGGACTGCCCCACCAATCTCGCCTTTGCACAGTATAAAAGAGGCCTTCCAGTTGGGAAGAGACTGAGGGACTCAATCACCATGACGCCACCCCTCACTATGGAAGCCCTGATAGAAAGAGTGCATCAGCACATTAGGGTAGAAGAGGATGGCGCACGTGCCAAAGCAAAATCTAGTGCGACCACAGTACCAGAAAAGAAGACCTCAGCAAAGGTCAATGCAGTAGATCGTCAGAGCAAAAACGGACGTGGCAGACGAGATAACGGAGAAGACCCAGATAAAAGATGGTTGAGAATCCGCACTGCCATAACCACGGTGTTCAAAAAACCGATATATCGGATTCTTAGCGAAATAAGAGATGAGCCTTTCGTCAAGTGGCCAACCAAGCTAGGAGAAGCCCAGAAGGACCATGACGAAAGATCGCGGTGCACCTTCCACAAAGAAAAGGGACACCGCACGGAGAATTGCACATCATTGAGACAACACCTGGAAGAGTTGGTGGCAGCAGGCCACTTGGACAAATACATTGAAGGAGGGACGCAACCAGCCCCCCAGGATCACAATAACCCCAACGGAATGCCAATCGACGCCCCACCTCAAGGCATTATCAATGTAATACATGGAGTCTTTGAACCTGAGCGTGTATGCGAGCTCAAGGGGTCAATCAAAAAGGCTGAGCACTTTAGAGAGGTGCTAAGTGCCCAACCTGCCATCAAGAAGGGTAAAACAGAGGCGACAAACGTCATGACTTTTTCAGATAAATACTTGGATCGAATATACTGTCCTCACAATGATGCCCTAGTCATCACTCTCCGAGTCAAGGATTTTGACGTCAAGCGGATTCTGATTGACCAGGGTAGTTCATGTGAAATCATGTACTACGACACATTTAAACAACTAAAGCTACAAGACAAAGACTTGGCGCCTGCAGTATCTCCCCTAATTGGATTCAACTCCATGCCAGAGTGGCCCGTCGGCAAAATAACTCTTCCAGTTAGGGCAGGAAGCGTGACGAAACAAGTGGAGTTCTGGGTATTGAAGGTCTCTTCCACTTACAACATCATCTTGGGTAGAACATGGCTGCATGCCATGTGTTCGGTGGCGTCATCCTACCACCAGGTAATGCGGTTCCCTAACGACACCGGTATAATTGAAGAAGTCTATGGAGATCAGATCATGTCAAAACAATGTTTCGCCACGGTAAATGGCAGCCGCGCTGCCAAAGGATACGTTCATTCGGTGGAGGAACCTTAAAGCAATGAACTATTCGCGGACGTCGGCAAAGAGGCTGATCAAAAAGCGGTGGAGGACTTGGTGGAGGTAAAATAGATGAGAAAAACCCGGATAAGTTCTTCTTGCTTGGCTCGTTGTTGTCCAGCACTGAGAGATTAGAGGTCTTGGAATTCTTGACCTCTAACATCGAAGTGTTTGCCTGGACGCCCTATGACATGCTAGGCATTGATCCAAACTTCATCAGTCACCAACTCAATGTCCACCCATCCGCCAGACCAGTCATTCAGCGCACACGCAGATCGGCACTCCACCACGCCGAAATAGTGGTGGAAGAAGTAGGCAACCTGCTGGAGGCAGGAGCAATTAGAGAAGTGCACTACCCAAGATGGATCTCCAACACAGTCGTAGTGCCAAAGAAAAATGGCAAATGGCGTGTCTGCGTCGACTACAAAACAGTCAACAAGGCATGCCCAAAAGACAGCTTTCCTCTACCACGGATAGATCAACTGGTGGACCTAACGGCGGGGCACAACCGACTTAGCTTTCTGGATGCATACAGAGGCTACCACCAAATCGCCATGCCTGAGCCAGACCAGGAGGTCACATTTTTTACAACTCCAAGAGAACTATACTGTTACAAGGTCATGCCCTTTGGCCTGAAAAACGCAGGGGCAACATTCTAACGGATGGTCACCAAGATGTTTGAACCATTGTTAGGCAGAACAATGGAGGCATACATCGACGACATGGTCGTCAAAAGCAAGGATGAGAATGACCATCTTAAGGACCTATGCGAGATATTTGAGATCCTGAAGAAGCACAAATTGCGCCTCAACGCGTCCAAATGTGCATTCGGAGTAGGATCTGGCAAATTCCTGGGCTTCCTTGTGACCAACCGAGGTATAGAAGCAGACCCCTCCCAGATCAAGGCAATCCAGGATTTGGAGAGACCAAACTCAGTAAAAGAAGTGCAGCATCTCACCGGCATGGCGGCTGCACTCAACCGGTTCATAAGCAGGTCGTCAGATAGACTACGACCATTTTTCCATGCCTTAAAGGCCAAGTTTGAGTGGGACGAAGAATGCGACCAAGCTCTGGAAAGCTTGAAGGAGTATATGTCTTCCCCACCACTGCTTGTTACCCCAGTACCTGGTGAAGAACTCTTCTTGTACCTGGCAGTCTCTCAACACGCAGTTAGCGCAGTGTTAGTTCATGCAGAAGGAATTCAACACTTGCCCATCTATTATGTCAACAAGACATTGCTGGGAGCCGAAACAAGGTATTTGCCACTGGAAAAACTGGCATTAGCCTTGATGATGGCCTCCAGGAAATTGGCACACTACTTTCACGCCCACACCATAGTCGTCCTCACAGCTTTCCCACTAAAAGCTTTGTTTGAGAGGGCAAACTTTTCTGGGCGAATTTTGAAGTGAGCAGTAGAGTTGGGACAATTCGACATCAAGTTCCAACTCAGGACCGCAATAAAAGCCCAATCTTTGGCAGACTTTGTCGCAGAGTTTACTCTTGGAAGTCATCATATCTGCCCAATCGACCTAACTGACACCACCGAACTAGGGATGGAAGTTGACGCCGGAATAGCGCAACCCCTAGTAGGAGGGACTCAGTCAGACTCCAAAGCAGACCAGACTAAAGACAACAAGGAAGAAACAAACCATGGCTTACCAACAGTACAATCAGATGGCGAGGGACAGACAGCAAGCATGGACCTTGAAGAAAACACCATTCTTGACCCCACGACATCAACTGACCCCTCCACTTGCTGGAAGTTGTTTGTTGGAGAGATGTGGAAGCTCTTTGTGGATAGAGCATCCAACCGGCATGGTGCAGGACTCGGCATAGTCCTGATCTCACCAGACGGCTTGGTTATAAAGCAAGCAATCAACCTTGGTTTCCCAGCATCAAACAACGAAGCAGAATACGAAGCGCTTCTCGCAGGACTCAAATCAGCATACTACATGAAGGCCACCGAACTAATGGTCTACAGCGACTCGCAGCTGGTGGTAAATCAAATTTCTGGCGACTACGAAGCAAAGGATGATAGGATGGCCAAGTACCAAGAGTTGGTCAGAGCAGAAATCAAGAAATTTGAAGTAGTAAGGATAGAACAAATCGGCAGGGAGGAAAACAGCAGAGCTGACGAACTAGCGGGCTTCGCCTCAATGGCAGACTCCTCCATACCTCATCCACTACTAATCGACTACCTACCTAGACCAAGCATAGAAGACCCCGAAGCAGAAGAGGAATGTTGCACAGAACTAGGCCCTTCTTGGATGGATCCCATCATCCTGTTCTTAAAAGACAGCATCCTACCTGAAGAGAAAAAAGAAGCCAACAGAATAAGAGCGAAATCACAGCGATTTTGGCTCTCCCCATCCTTAGCATTATACAAGAAGTCATTCTCAAGACCCTACCTAAAGTGTGTCCATCCCAGCAAAGTAGAAGCTTTCTTGTACGAGATACATGAAGGGGTGTGCGGAAGCCATCAAGGCGGAAGATCGCTAGCTTACAGGGCCATTTCACAAGGTTACTGGTGGCCATACATGCAGGCAGACTCAGAGAAATATGTAAAGAAGTGTGAGAAATGCCAAAAATTCGCACACCAAATTCATCAACCAGCAAGAGAACTCCTATCATTGACCAGCCCATGGCCTTTCGCAATGTGGGGCTTGGACATAGTAGGACCGCTTCCAACAGCACCCGGCAACAGGAAGTTCTTTATCGCAGCAACAGACTACTTCACAAAGTGGATGGAAGCAGAAACATTGGCATCAATCAAAGAAAAAGATGTGAAGAAGTTCGTTTGGCAGAATATCATCACTCGGTTTGGCATACCAAAAGCCCTAATCTCAGACAATGGTACTCAGTTCGACGGCAGAATCTTTAGAAGCTTTTGTGAAGAATACAAGATAGACTTCTACAATTCTACACCGGCATATCCTCAAGCAAATGGCCAAGCAGAAGCATCAAATAAAGTCGTCTTGGATGGACTTAAGAAAAGACTAGAGAAGGCAAAAGGCAAGAGGGCGGACGAACTTCCTCATGTTTTATGGGCTTACCGCACCACACCTCGACGATCAACAGGAGAGACACCATTCTCCTTAGCCTATGGAATAGAAGCAGTAATCCCACTGGAAGTTGGACTCCCCACAATTCGAAGTGAAAATTTTGATCCAGACTTAAATGAAGAAGCCATAGCATTGGAACTCGACCTTGCGGAAGAAAGAAGAGAAAGGGCACTGGTTCACATCGCTTCATACCAACAAGAGTTAATTAGAAAATACAACAAAAAGGTACATCTAAGACAATTCAAGATCGGCGATTGGGTACTACGCAAAGTAATGGGAAACACCTTGGTACCAGGAGATGGCAAGTTAGGGCCAAACTGGGAAGGTCCTTACAAAGTGGTTGGGTTAGCAGGCAAAGGGGCATACCACCTAGAAGACAAGGACGACAAAGCAATCCCTAGGCCATGGAACACGGCCAATCTCAAGTTGTTTTATTTTTAGCTTTTTCTCTTTCAAACATGTAATTTCTTCTTTTTTCTCAATAAGACAATCAAATTCTTTTTCAGCATGAGTTGTTCTTTGTAAAAGTTAGTTTTAGTAAAGATAGGAATATTGCAAACCTTTTATTCTAAGTTAGCTGGAAAAACTAACTTAGAGGTTGGCTGGAATAAACCAACACCCTTCCTAAGCCCAGGATAAGGATCCAGGCTGCAGGACGTTTAGTCGGAATAACCAAACAATGTGCTAAGATAGCTAGAAAAAACTAGCTTAGCGGTTGGCTGAATTAAACCAACTCTTTGTATTCTTCAGCCGAAGTATGGGCATGGCTGAAGAGTGGTTGGCTGGATTAAACCAACTCTTTGAACTCTTCAGCCGAAGTATGGGTATGGCTGAAGAGTGGTTGGCTGGATTAAACCAACTCTTTGTACTCTTCAGCCAAAGTATGGGTATGGCTGAAGAATGGTTGGCTGGATTAAACCGACTCTTTGTACTCTTCAGCCGAAGTATGAGTATGGCTGAAGAGTGGTTGGCTGGATTAAACCAACTCTTTGTACTCTTCAGCCGAAGTATGGGTATGGCTGAAGAATGGTTGGCTGGATTAAACCAACTATTTGTACTCTTCAGCCAAAGTATGGGTATGGCTGAAGAATGGTTGGCTGGATTAAATCAACTCTTTGTACTCTTCAGCCGAAGTATGGGAATAGCTGAAGAGTGGTTGGTTAAACCAACTCTTTGAACTCTTCAGCCGAAGCATGGGTATGGCTAAAGAGTGGTTGGATGACTCTGAGTACTCCTCAGCAGAAGTAATTATATCGGCTAAGGAGTGGTTGGCTGGTAAGCACAAGTTAGTTCGGACAAGCAAAAACCGAGATAAACGTTGGACATAAAAAGATCAACTGCAAGCATACAAATCAAAACCGGAATAAAAGTTTAAACAAAATTCTCATTCATTGAAAAGCAAGTACAGAGGGGCATAGCCCGGCTACAAAGACAAAAGGTAATAACAAAGAGAGAAAGAACCAAATCATGAGAAAAGATCTTCAATTTCGGCATCAAAGGCAGCATCAGCATCAACATGAAGACCGATTTCTGGCGAGAGCTCGTTCACAAGGGTGGTTTCGGTCGGAACCACAGTTTCACCTGGTTGTTCAATAGTTAGGTCTTCCATCGTGGGCTCCGGCCGAACTATCTGATCCACATTGACAACCGGAGTGTCATCAGAAGCAGAGTCTTCATCAGAGTCAGAGCCTTCAAGAAACTGCTGTTGCATGGCATTCGCATATTCCACAAGGGAGTTCGGTATAAAGTAGACTGGAGGGTTGAAAACCTCGGTCTGTGGATCATGACCGAGCTTCTCAACGGCTCCCCTCCAACCGCACTTAAAGAACAGTTCCTTGGCGGTCTCACATTGTTTGACATATATATCCTCTGCCTTCTTAAAGCCTTTCTTTTCGGCTCCTTTGGCGCTCTCTTTCAGCTGGTTTATCTCGGTGTCTTTTTTCTTTTCAAGCTTTACCAGCTCGCGCAGGTACTTGTCCTTGAGAGCAATGGCAGCCTTCTGCTTTTCGGCTTCGGCCGAACTAACCAGTCCGGTCAGTCTGCCGATCTCACCTTGTAGCTCGGCCATTTGCTTTCTGGCCTCCTCTAGCTCGGTCGCTTTTGCTTCAGCTTCTGCCGCGGCTTGCCTTGTTATTTTCCTAAGCTCCAGCACTTTCCTATGAGTGATTTGGTTTTTCTGAATGGCCTGACAAAGCAAAGATTTCCCTTTAGCCGAAGTAAAAGTTGAAAAAAGAAAGTAGACAGAGAGACGACCGAAGTCACATACCAGAATCATGGATTTTGTCGAAGACCGGATGGCCTTCAGTTCGGTGTTCAGTTGTTTTTGATGGTGCTCCATGTCTTTGGGGAGACACACACTCTTGGCCAGGTTGAAGGCCAACTGATGGTCTTTTTCAGCAACAATCGAGTCTGAGACTTGGATGTCTCGGTTGTTGAAAGTAAGTTTCGGTGCCCAGCAACCGGTAGTTCGGTCAGAAGTCTCCAGTTAGGGGCTCGGTGGTAAGCTCGGTGGAAGAGCAGGTTCTTCTTCATCAACCAAACTTCGTTCGGTTTCGGAAGTCCGGGAGCGCTTGGTTCGGCGGAAAGAGGACGACTGTTGAGAAGGGAGGGCCACAACAGCAGGCTGCGATTGGCTTGGTGGCATTACTTCGGGCCTGGTTGTCTCGGTTAAAAGCGCCCTGACTCTGTTCTTTTTTGCCATCTCCTCTTCAGCTGTAAGTGGGACTAGTCTAATCTCGGGCAAGGATGGGTCCGGTTCTGGGGCGTCTTCAAGAAGGAAGTCAGTTACTCTGGCCTTCCGGCGACCACTGTATCGGTAGGTCGGCTCGAATTGTAGCAATTTGGCCCAACTACGTTCAGGATATCGTAGTGCGGCTCGCAAAGTTGCAAGGTTTGGATAGCTGTATAAAGAGTGAAGGTGGGCAAAATCTGCGAGAAAAGACAACTGTTAGTCCGGCTGAAACATTAAAAAAACCGAAGTAAAAAAATGCAAGGAAGAAGACCGAAGTTAAATTACCGGGCTCTCCTTTTTTCCAATTTATAGGTCGGCCAGGAATTTGGGCTTGAAAATCCTCAAAGTTCCCAGAAACCCAGAAAAAATCGTCGTCGTTTAAGTCTTTGTCCGGTGTATATTTTATTATCTTCTCTCGGCGGCGACGTATTCTAAGGTAATAAACCCATCCATCCTCTTTTGAGCCAATGGAATATTGATGGAAGATTTCGGCCAGGCCAAGGTTTAGTCCGGCTTAACGGTTCAGTTCGGCTATTCCCATAATGATGCGGTAGGAGTTAGTAGACAGTTGGGTTGGGCATAGTCTGGTTTGCCTAAGGAACTCGCAAATCAATGGCTGGACTGGAAACCGTAGTCCGGTTTTTATAATGGATAAAAGGGTGAAGGAAACGAAGCCTTCATTGTCCCAGGGAATGACCTCTTTTTCGGCCAAGACCAGATGGACGTCATCAGGTATTTGGTAGTCTTTCCTGAATTCGGCTAGGCCGCCCGGAGTATTTACTAGGTATCTATACTTCCCCATCTATCGTATAAATTACGAATAAGTTATATCGGTGCAAAAATTGTGCTCAGTAGCTCGGTTGAGCGCACGCAGGAGTGCCTGGGCAACCTAAGTCTGCAAAGTAGAAAACACAAGGGTTAAGCACAGATCATTGGACCGTGCTACAAATTAAAAGCGAGGTAAAAGAGTCCTACTTCGACTTTATGGACAGGTTCTATCTCGGTTCAGCAAAATGCTTGGTAGCTCGGTTTGAGCAAGGTTCTTATTAGCAAAATCTTGGCAGGCATCTCGGCATACTGGCTTTGGAAACAATTTTGTTAGACCGGTTCATCGTCTAGGGGCAGCTTTCTGAGTTCGGTCTAAAGAACTAGGAAAGCTGGTTCAGCCCCAAAGGCCTAAATCGGTTGAACTATGAGCTTTGTTACTTCAGATTGAGCCTCTAGGAGCAGCTTTCTGAGTTTGGTTTAGAAACTAGGAAAGCTGGCTTAGCCCCAAAGGCTTAGCTCGGTTGAAGACCGAGGTTCCTTAGTTAATAAAATCAAACTTCGTTCGGTGGGCTTATCTCGGCTAGAGTTATTCAGGAGTTGATAACCTACTGAAACTACTGATTTCTGGGAGTTCTAGTTCGGTTATTATCTAAAGAGATCTACCTATATAGGATAAACAGTATCGTAGTTCGGTTGCTATATGATTTTGGATCTAAGACTAGTTTTCTATAGAATAGTTCATACACGCATGAGTTCTGCTAATGTTTTTTCATGAAAGTTCAGAAGCAAAAACAAAAATGAACAAGCATGTTTCGCAAAAACATAGAAAGCAGAAAGAAGAAAAACAAAACAGGTTTTCTGAGGCTTACCAGGAGAAGGTGAAGCTGAAGAGGGGAGCAACAGCACCAGCAAAAGAACACGAGCTCAGGGAACTCAGAGGCTGGGGAAACAGAGGCACGAAGAGAGAAGAAGATGAATAGAGAAGGTGAATGACTCAAAAGTGAAAGGGGTGTTTTGTGAAAAAGACGAAAGGCAAAAAAGCGGGAACTGTTCAAATTTTTCGCTGTACGAGGGCGGCGTGACAGCTGCCCACAGCCTATCAGAGCCTGCCACGTGTCATTGGAAAGTGAAGCGTTACAGTCACAAGTGATTGAAGAGACGTTTTGACCAGAGAAGCGGAACCTGGAGTAAAGTAAGCTCGGCTGGAGAGGTTAACGGGTTTTTTAGCCCAGCTGGAAAGGCTTAAAAAAGTTAGCTCGGCTGGTCACCAAGTAATCTCAATCATGCTGTGTAGATGGAATTAAGGGGCAATTGAGAGGGTAATTTTTGGTGAAAATTGGGCCGAGCTATGAGATGGACTTTATGGCCCAAAGTACGATGGACTGGGTAAAAAGGGCCGAGAAGTTACTCCGGCCCAAGAGAGATAAAGTTACTCCGGCCAAAAAAGGGATGAAGTTACTTCGGCTCAGGAATTGTAAAGCTATTTCGGTCTGGACAACTTGGAGTGAGTCCGGTCTCCGAGTTAGTCCGGTCATGACGTATACTGGATAGGTCGGTCAGGACCTTGCTACTCGGTAGCTCGGTCCCAGCACGCCATGGTTCATACAAGGGAGAACCGAGATGAGGCGTAACGAGAGACAGAACCGAACCAATGATAGTTTGGCTTATTCTGCAGCTGTCCATAGCCGTAGGTACTTCGGTCAAATGGTAGTTCGGCCGTGGTAAAAACCATCCCACTTGGTTTAAGCAGTGGGGGGGTGTAAAAGGATAAGCATTATCCTTTAGGAGTATGAATCCTAGGAGGACTCTGCATGGAGGAATAAAAGTCCTACAAGGATTGTGCCACTCGAAACCTATAAAAGCTCACAAGCATCACCTTGGAGGAGGTAACATAACACAACATACAATTTTTGCTTCCTGAATACATTGAGCTTTGTCTATTTGTCAAGTTTTCTGACTTAGGCATCGGAGAGGTTTCCGGCACACACCCGCCGGCTAGCTCACGTTTGAGTTTTCAGGTGACAAAGCGACGTCGTACGGAGGAGCACGGACTTAGTCAACAGGATTATACGAGGAAAATTATTTCTTCCCCGTACAGTTGAGATAAATAGGACATAATTGTCTTAAAATTTTCTATACCTTTGTAATTAGTTTTGAAGTTCTCACCTCTATTGTAATTATAAAAAAGGGTTCTTCACTGATTTGCAATAATTTTTCCTATATTCTTTTTTTATATATAATAACTCTTCTCAATTTTGTTTGCACATAATGATCTTCAAGATCCTAGCAACTATTTTAAAAAATTAAGTTGGCAGGCTAATAAATGAGCGTACCCATTGTTGAAATTTCAAAAACTACCAAATACTATTCTATTAAAGGATATTTATACATAGAATAGTAAAATGAGGGATCGTATGTCAATATCCAAAACAAATAAAATAAGAAAAGTAAACAAATACTTTACAAGAATTGCATCATTGTTGTCAACATTCACAAGACTAACTTTAAAAGCCAAATAGAGTTCTAACTATGCACATTCTGTAAGATTAACAGTTTGGGTTGTACTACTCACTTTAGATTAGTCTTTGAAATTTATCTTATTTGTCTTTCAAAAAAAATGGAGCAAGAAAAAAATCGAGCAAGAAATGAGCATGTTTTCGAAATAAGTCTTGTCCCATCATTTTAAGGAAATAGATTCAAATGTTAATCACTTTAAGCAACATGTGTTTTATTGTATTACACGCTTTGAGATAAATATTTTATATATTTATGTTGACATCATAAATAAATAATTTTTATTAATTATTATTTATATAATTGCAAGACATATGACACTTTTCTATTTATTTAGAGTTGATGAGAAGTTATATAGTATTAAACATATGTAGAAAGATGATGAGGACAATTTAGAGAACATAAAGCATGAATTGGAGGTTAAAGAAAGTTATGGAGACATGGAGATGAAGTAGAAGATCATGGAGCGTGAAATGTGGGAGATGGAAGAATATGGTAGTTATTAAGTAGTTTTTTTCTTACAAATGTTTGCCTTCATGGTTACATTGTAAAGGATCCAGAACTCAAATCAAAGACAATTGATTTCTATTTTTCTTGTCATTTATATTTTTTGCACTTTATTTTATGCACTTCATTTTCGAAGCATAGGAGTAGATGTAAATTTTTTGCACTTTATTTTATGCACTTCCTTTTTGAAACATAGGAGTAGAGGTAAATTAATGGTTAGTTTGATTGTTCACTTAATCACTTGTTCACTCAATCATCTTTCTCCATCTCCCTACTTCTTCTTTTAATTTTTCTTTTTCTCTACACTTAGCAATTTTGAAGTCCTTTTCATTGAGACAAAAGAACCGTCAACACAATTGCTTAATAATTGGCTTGAATTTAATATGTAAGGATTTTTCAATCCTTGCTGGCACGCTCGCATTTATGGTATTTTCCTTCATAAGAAAAATAAGCCAACAATTTTTCACACGCCCAGTGAGACGTCAAGTGTAAGAAATGAAAAATGAATTGAATTCGTCCATTCCAAATAGTCTAGATGAAATCTTTTGACGTAAACAAAAAAATTTAGATCTTCAAAAAGAGATCCATTTTCTTAATGAAATAAACTTCCATCCATTACAATATTGTTTGGTGGAAGAAAAAAAACACAATTTAATTGGAGAAATTCATGAACTTGATATGGAAGTTCGCCAATGGAATGATGAGTTGTCAACTCTCGTTACCAAGTCTTTAATTGAGGCCTTAATGGCTGGAATTGATGATTTTTTTCAAAATTCTTTCAGTATTGAAAATGGCAAAAGAAAAGAGATTAAAATCAATGACTCGGAGGGTCAAAAAACTCATTTTTAAAGAGCCAATTTATGAAAATAATATGCCTAAAAAGCATATTGTTGAGCCAAACATGGTTAAAAATGATGTTCCATCTAAAGCTTGGGGGGTTGAAAAACATATTCTTGGAGAGTCGAACTATGAAAACAACATATCTATGAAAGCTTTTCATAAGCTATTAATGACTAAAATGAAACAACTCATTAAGCAAAAAAAATTGATGAAACTCATATGGTGGATTTTCATTAGCCATTAATGGCTAAAATAAAACTACCCATTAGACCAAGAAATGATGAAACTCACATGGAGGATTTTCATAATCCATTAATGGATAAAATAAAAAAACAATCCCATTTGTCAATGAATGATGAAAATTATTTGGCCGAAGAGCATGTTCTCAAGCCAAACATGGCTAAGAATGATGAACAATTTAATGTTCATGAATCTGAATTTTTTCAAAATGTCAAATTGTTTGAATTTTTAAGGCCATCTTGTGCTATGGTTCTGAGTGTTTAAAATCCTTTTTGGATTTGTGGTTCACATCAAAATTTAATTTTGATGAAATGACTAATAAAACAATCATCTTTAAGCATTGTTTTGATGAGTTTGATGCACTAAAGAACGATGCATTAAAAAACAACTTAGCCGTTTGAAATGTCGAACTTGGCTAAGAATGGCCAATTTATTCGAAGTAATGGCAATTTAACTTTATTTTATTTTATTTTATTTTAATTTCTGAAATTTTCAAGTTTTATGGGCAACTACATAACACTATAATTAACTTTGTGAAGTGGTTTAATTTTGGATTTCATCTATGAATCTATTCTTAAATTTGTTTTGACTTTGGGAGACATTGGTTAATTTCCTTTAAGGTAAGACCAAAGTTTGGTCTTTGCATGTATTGGAAATGGCTCCAAGATGTCTTCAAAGTAATTCTATCAATTATTATTATTATTATTATTATTATTATTATTTGATATGAATCAAAATATGTACTTTGAAAGTCCTTTTTGTTGAAACTTCGAAAGCTTTAAAAGACTGTATGTTGCATCAACAACAGTTTTGGGTTTCAAACAATCGATGGTTGGATGTGATTGTGCGCCTTCGAAGCTTAGAGAATTGTCTCAAAGGTTGGTTACTCGCCTTCGAAGCTTTCAGGAATTATTTTGAAGGTTGGCTACTCACCTTTAAAACTTCAATAATTGTCTCGAAGGTTAGTTACTCGTCTTTGAAGTCTCGAGAAGTGTTTCGAGGGTTAGCTATTTATCGATTTTAAAGTATACCATGAGCAAGAGAAGTTTTGAGCATGCTATAATCTCGAAGTCGAACATAATATTGGAACTATATCAAAGCATTTTGAAGGTTCACAGATTTGGCTCGAAGGTGCGTCAAAACTCCCTCAAAAGCACTTCGAAGGTCTATATATTTGATGGGTCAAAACTCCCTCAAAAGCACTTCAAATGTCCATATATCTGGTAAGTCGAAACTCCTTCAAAAGCACTTTGAAGGTCTATATATTTGGTTCGAAGGTAATTTGAAACTTGAAAACACTTCAAAGTTTTATATATTTAGTTCGAAGGTGGCTCGAAAACTCCCTTAGAAGCACTTCGAAGGTCCATATATTTGGTTAGAAGGTAACGCAAAACTCTGCAAAACACTTTAAAGTAGTGTAGTTTGAAGAGTGTGTATGTTATTTGTCACTTTGAAGCAATTCGAAGTAGTGCAATCGGAAGTGAAAATATATTGTTAAGGTCTGAAGAATCATACTTCAAAGGTTTTGAAATTTTCATAGTCTCATGATGCATCGAAGGTCTCGAAATAAAGCATAGAAGGGCCAACTATTACTAATGGTTCAAAGAAAATAACATCGGCATGCATTGTGACTAAATCAAATTGGTGATATTTTGCTAAGAATTCACCATTTCAAACACATGCAAAGTAATCCAATTTTGAAACACACTTTAAAATTCAAAGCACGTGAAATTATTTTAATTATATTTGCAGCTTTATAAACACTCCAAGCAGGTAGCTATTATGCATTCGAAGCTTTTAAAGTTTCTAAAATATGTTGTGAGCACCTTCGGAGCAAGGTTTTGGTTCTTTTTTAACAAAATTGAATCATGGTGTATAATAAAAGAACCTTCGAATGCATGTCTCCCTTCGCATACATTAATTAATTGTCAAATGTGGTCTAAATTGATATACAACTCTTCATGAATTCGAGGTTCTTCATCCTGAAAAAGTTACGGGGGTAATGTTAGCACCATAAATAAATAATTTGTTAGTTATTATTTATATAATTGCAGGATATGTGGTACTCTCCTATTCATTTGGAGGTTATGAGAAGTTATAAAGTATTAAACACATGTAGAAAGATGATGACAGACAATGTGGAGAACATAAAGCATAAATCGAAGGTTAAATGAAGTTATGAAAACATGAAGATGAAATGGAAAATCATAAAGTGTGAAGTATGGGAGATGAAAAAATATGGTAGTTATTAAGTAGTTTTTTTTGCAAATGTGTGCCTATAAATAGTCATTCATGTCTACATTATAAAGGATCCACAACTCAAATCAAAGACAGTTGATTTCTATTTTTCTTGTCATTTGTATTTCCTGCACTTTATTTTATGCACTTCATTTTCAAAGTATAGGAGTAGAGGTAAATTTTATACACTTCATTTTCGAAGTATAGGAGTAAAGATAAATTAATGGTTAGTTTGATTGTTCACTCAATCACCTGATTGTTCACTCAATCATCTTTCTTCATCTCCCTTCTTCTTTTAATTTTTCTTTTCTTTACACTTAGCAATTTTGAAGTCCTCTTCATTGAGGCAAAAAAACCGTCAACACAATCACTTGATAATTGGCTTGAATTTAATCGGTAAGGATTTTTCAATTCTTACTGGCAAGGTCGCATTTATGATATTTTTCTTCGTAGGAAAAACAAGCCAACAATTTTGTTACATATTCTTTAATTTACTAAAATAACACAAATCTATCATTTTACATCAATTTACTTGAATTTGATTGACACGTCGAAACACTTATTATGCGGTGCTATGGCCCAATTCTAACACTGATCAGTAATTCAAACACTGTTCATATTATTCTTAGGACAGTTCATCTATGAACACATAAACTACATAACTGAAAGAAATACAAAATATACATGAATAGATGAAAATTTAACACCATTTTTTTAATGAGATTCATTTCTAAAAAAATTTTTGCATGTTCATATTATATCTTGTGTTTAACTCAATAATACTAGTGGGTCCTGCAGGCTTGTAACAACTTGTTTCAAATTATTACAATATATGGAGATAATTGGGTGGCACAAAGCTGTGAAAGAGAATGTGCCAAGGGTTGATGTAACTTATTCCTCTACCCCTCTCTCAGCTTCAGATGCTTCGTAGAATATGACTGATTTTTGCCTTTTACAGCTCAAAAATTCTGAAAATGCCTTCAACCCACTTGTGAGGTGTAGCTCCCCTTTTATACTTTCTCATATCATATGCTAGTCATTTTTTTTTCCAAAACAATACCTTCTCCAAAATGGAAACAAAGCATATTTCATATCCTTGGGTTTCTCTCATATTCTTAATTAAATTGGATGTCCAATCTCTTATTATGGGGCCACGACATGACCTATTTTTACTCATTTTATAGCTCCATGTATGCCATTCATTTATAATATAAAAATTTAATTTAATTTAATTTAATAATCGTAACTATATAATTTCATCGTATTTGTTTTAGTATATCCTCATAATCATGCTTGTCATCCGTTTCTTTGACGTTAAATCATGTGATTACAATTATCAGTTTAATCTGATCGATATTATATCCTTAGAATATTGTAGTCACATGATTTTGTTATACTTTTGATAAATTATAAATATACCATTTGAGATTTACTTAAAATACATATTGCATCATGTGATTTTAGAAATTATAAATACCCCTTTGTCAAAAACATTTATTTAATAGAATTAACAGAAAAAATAAAATTCCCAATTACTCTTCTATATAACAATAAAATTATATGAATTTTTAATTAAAATATATTTATGATATCATTAAAAATAGTTAATTGACTTGATAATTTATTAATAAAATGAGTCATTTGTTATGCAATTATAAACTTAAAAGGGTACGATGTCATTTTCAGAATCACATAGGATAATTTGTATTTTAAACAAATTTCAAGAAATGTATTTATGATTGACCCTATTATTTTTGCTTTGAAGTCATCCATTTCTTTTTCTTTCTTTTTTTATGACAAATTATATGATTACAATTATCAAATTAGTATAATTTTTTTCATATACGATCTAAACATATAAACCCAAAAAAAAGGATTGGAGGACTGAATCATCCAATCCATTTGAGGGGAGAGAAGCCAGAATTTTTGTTTTTGTTTTTGTTTTTATTTTTATTTTTATTTTTTTATGGTTGAAGCCAGTTTCATTTCTTATAGAAATAAATGATATATATGTATATGTAATGTACACTCGCAAAAATATGTATATGAAAGCAACAGAATTGTTGGACCATCATTTGTGGGTAAGAGGGGTAAAATGTGCCATTAAAATTGCAGCAACTAGTGCCCTAACTGGCCCCTGTGAAATGGACCAATATTAGCTGTCTGATCAAAACCCCTCCCTTTTTTTTTTTATAAAAAAATTTTTGGGCCATTTTGAAAAGTTACATTACAAGTAGACAAAGGTTTAAATGAACATGGTAGCCATGTGAACACCTAAACTAAGATCATGTCACCCATGTGGATTAATCCCTTCTGTTTATCTGTCACCTAGCTAAAGCAACCACCCAAACCCCATTCTTTTATGTCCTCTCTTTTTTATCCACCTCACCACCCAAAACTGTAAATGAAAATCTTATATATAAGTGAAGTTTTTATTTGATTTATTATTATTATATGTAAATACATGAGGTTTATGTATATTTATGAGTAAATTACACAATTGGCATGTGTAATTTGAGTGAAATTTTACTTTGATTTCTTTAATTTTTATTTTATCAATTTAAACCTCATACTTCCAATTACATTTCAATGCGATTCGTTTGTTAGCTATCGTTAACATTTTCAACATTTTCAACGGAATAAGGTTACGTGTAACTCACATGAGAATTTTAAAAATTCCTTTGCAAGAAAGAAAATAAATAAATTATGGCATTGGTTCTTATAGTTTCTTTTGATTTATTTTGGTCCCTTAATGCACATGTTTTTCTATTCAAAATATTGACGACAATTGACAAAGGAATTACATTGAAATGAATTTAAAAGTGCAGACTTTAAATAAATGAAATTGAAACTATAGCTACCAAAATAAAACTTTGGTCAAATTAATGGACTTGCCTCCTCTCCAGCCATGCCCTGCACTCTTTAGCAGATGAAGAGCGTGGCAACCAGGAATCCAAAAGCAAGGGAGAGGCCATGTTTTGTGCATGTCGGTCGACCGATCGGACGACCACCCGGACGATCGGTGCAACACTTATCTATTGGGGTTGTCACTCTTGTTGATTGCGACTGTCACCTTGTTACCGAATGACCAACCGGCAAGACAATGCAAGACAATGGCTGGATTGAAGAATGCTGAAGATGAGGAGGATCTATTAATAGGACTAATGATATAATTTACTCTATATTTATGATTGTGGACACAAGTATAAATGAATAAATAAAATTTATCATATGGACCATCAAAATGTTAAAAAAATCTTGTCATATACTATTTTAAGTTTATGTATATATGAAATTAATATGTTTTCCACCTCAAAATTTATGTAATTTTATTTTAATCTATTAAAATTTGAATAATTTTACCTTAGCTCTTTGTTGTAAATTTTCTGAGTCTATCAATGATAGATTTAAATTATTAAAGTAAGATTTTTAATTAAAAATTCAAAAAATTATTACAAATTATTAAATTATTTTTTCTATTTTTTACATATATTTTTATTAAAAAAATAAAAAATCACTAAAAAAAATCAATTTCCAGACCACAGCACACATTTTTTTATTTATGGAGTCCACTGAAGGGAAAAATTATTTGGTGTATTTGGGGGCGCCACCTCTCTATGCTTCCCACAAATCACCATAAATTATATTTTTTATTATTTTCTAATCACCCAATATAAAATTATAACTCCATCTCTTCTTCCAATCACAAAGTTCTTGAAAAACCACGTGAATATGTGTCAAAGCCACCAAATAGCTTCTCCACTAGAGGGAATTTGTGACTCAACCCTATCCAATCACCATAACAATACAATTAACGGTCAGGATCAATTGCTTTTCAATGAAGGCGAATTCTTGAATGAATGTGACCCATCAACTAGGTGTATGATAACATTAATGTGACTACATCACTGTCATTTGTCACCAAGTTGCTAATACAATTTGGTTTCATTTTTCTAAATTTTAACAACCTTAACATTTTTTTAAAAATAATTATAACGGTATTCACCTCTTATTTTATTTTTTATTTTTTTTTCCCCTAACTTATCACACTTTCTTTGTCAGAGACAAAAAAAAGGTTTGTGATGGTGAAGTGGTTTGAGAATATTATTGCTCTAGATATATATATGGAGAAATTTTATTATACATACTTCTTATTATATGTATTTTAAGTTATATTATTTTTTTTAGTTATGACTATTTTTTTTTTAAATTATGACCTTATTTTAGTTATGACTCATAAAATCTTCAATTATGTCTCATGTATTGTTTGGTTATGGCTTTTTGTTTTGTTAGTTATGACTCAGAAAATATAAAATTATTTTATTATCTTCTTTAATTATAAGATACATACGATATACACATTTTTAAGGGATGTACACCATAATCTTTTCCATCCATATATATATATATATATATGAGCAATGGTAGATATCATGAAAAATATTTCATGAAGATGATCATGAAATATTTTTGACTTTTAGATTATATATGTAATAAGTCACAATTGGAAATACAAGGATAGAGATTATTTCATGACTATTTTTCATGAAACATTTTTCATGATATCTAACATTTAGGCCATGTTTGTTTGGGCGGACATGTGTTTGAGATTGGACTAGTAGTTCAATAAAATTATTAATCCAATGTTTAGTTAAAAAAATTATGGACTAACAATCCATCCGGATGTGGTATCTCACATATGATAGACTATTCAATCCCACATAAGAGGCGGGGATATAAATTGGGGGGACTAAGTCAAAGTCTCGACTAACTTATCAAATGACCATAATAGAGGTATTATGGTCAATATATTAGATGTCCCATATCTTGTCATATCTTTATCCATTTCAATCCCCTTAAACAAACATTAGATTGGATAATGTTTTGTTAATCCGTCTTTATAATCCTAACTCAATCCAAAAATAGGATAGGATACACAATCCAAAGGGATTCGTAGTCATAGAACTATTAGTCATGAGAATGTTAATTCAACCTAATCCAGTCCATCCAAACAAACATAGGCTTAGAATACAACTTGAGTGGGCTTAACCAAACAACTTGAGTTTTAAGTTAAAAAAATTTAGGATTTAGACAATATGCTTTTAAATTTGATGTCTACTTAAGTAGAAATTCAGAAACTTACATTAAATTTTGGCTAAGATACGAGACAATCCTCCGATGTCTAAATTGTATATATAAATACAAAAATTTATTAGCTATTAAATAATGTTAAAATAATTAGAATCTTTAGAGTATATTTATTATATATATATATATATATATATATTATATATTATATATGCAAATAACATAATTCAAAACGTACAATTTTTCTTTCTCACTAAAAAATAACAAAGACTACCTTAACCGCACAACAATTTTTTTTATTTTCATTTCTCCTTTGGGTCTCTCATCATACAACTTTTTTTATGATTAATAATTTTACCATAAAAGTTAATAGTATCTAACTCTAACAAATTAGGCTAGCTGGAAAAAAAAAAAATAAAAACACTCAAATTTGTGGATAATTCAAGCCTAATCCAAATTCAATTTATAATGTTCGGGTTGAGTTTGGAGAGACAAGTTCAAGTTGGAAGTCAACCTCAAGCAAGTTTGGGCAACTCTCAACAAGATTAGCTTGGACAACTCTTCAACCTATTCAAACTTACCAAAGTTGCATCCAAATATATATATATATATATATATATATACATATATAAGTGTCTATCCTTTTAACACTAGTCTTGATTGTATAATTGGCAAACTCAACTATATTAATTGCTGTTAGTATATTTACTATATTATGTAAAACTCTAAAACAGCACAATTGAACCAAATTAAACCGATTTTTATAATTCAATTATGATCCGAGTACATAAGTTTAACAGTTCAATTACGATTTTAATTTTTTTGAAATTATAGAGACCGATTTCTCATTGACTATAAAATCGGACCAATTCAATCTATGAACAAACCTAACAGAATGTGAATATCATTGCTCTATATCTATATATGAAAATGTAGTAGTGGTGATTTTGTCAGGATGTTGGGTTTTTATTAGGCATTTCTTAAGACCAAAAACTTTATAATTACAAAATTGAAGATTTGGATTAATTAAGTTTTGGGTGCAATGCAAGTTATTACAAAACCATGTGCTGCGATTTAATTGCACGTTCATGTTCACACATAGTTTAAAGGGCACGTAAATTAATTTAAATGTAACGGTTCTTTATTATTAGGAAAATACTACGGACTCAAATAATCTATTAAATTTTTTATCAAACCTTTTATATGGGTGTAGGATCCACACACCCGCATATGTGAAAGGTTTGGTAAAAAATTTAATAAAAAATTTAATAAATTATTTGGAATCCTACCATAACTGCTATTATTATTATATGGAAAGGACTGTTCTTTCAATTTTGAAATTATTGTGGGCCTCTCAATAAATAAACCTAGAAAAAGTTGAAATCATGAAGACACTTGTAAAAAACGCAAGCACAAGCAACTATTGCAGACAGATAGATAGCACTGTAAATTTTATATTTTCAATTGTAATTTTGTTTATTTATTTATTTTCAGTTGAGTATGGCAATGAAGTTGAGAAAGTAACATGGTATTATTTTATTGACTACTTCTTAAAGATACTTATTAACACGCTTCAAATAGTTATGTATTTTATAAAAAGCGTGAGGTATAAAATATATAACTATTTTAATCTTTGTGTTTTTGAAACAAATGAGTAAGTGATGAATAGGGAAATAATTTTTGTCACTAGGCACTCATTAACAAAAATTCATAATTTATTTAAATGATGCTGGTCTAATGGGTGAATTTAATAAGGCAAAGTACATAGATGAAAGAAAATAATGTTGCTAAGGTGTTATGATTGGTGAAATAAAACATGTGCATTGCATAGTGTGGGGATACTGAAGTTGTTGGGGGAAGAGAGTAAAAAATTGACAATTAATTATAGGAGGGTAAAAAATTGAAAAATAAGTATACTAGTGGTGAAAAGTTGACAATTAATTATACGAGGGTAAAAAATTGGAAAATAATTACAAAAATATAGAGACCCATTTTCATTCCATTTTGCCCTTTTACATGTCCCTCTTATCTCTTACTCTTTTGTCATTTTTGCCCATCACATGCCACCTTCCCTTGCCCTTCTCTACTAGCCCTACACTTCCTCTACCGCAGCCACCCACCTCCAACCCCTTCTATCCACCCCCAACCCCTTCACTCTTCTTAATTGTAGTCATTGTGGGATATGGTGCTAGCCCCTTGTGACATTTGTGATAACAAAGGTACAACAACATTGCTTAGATATCATTTTCTCCCTCTCCATTTCGATCTTCAATTTTGGTAGCTGTAGTGGAAAAAGAAGGTGGTGGTGGTGGTGGTGGTGGTGGTGGTGGTTGTAGAAAAAGAAATTGGCAAAGGTGGGTTGCAGCTGGGTTAGAGTTAGTATAGAGATAGGCAATTGAGGTTGAGAAAGGTGTGGGAGAGAGATGAGGGATAACCAATGACGATGAATGGTGTGAAAGGGTTGGTTAGAGGTGGTGGAACGGATGGAGGAAGAAAAAGAAAGTGACAAAAATGAATTGAAAAACAAAACCTCTTCTATTTTTTGTAATTATTTTCAAATTTTCACCCTTAATATAATTATAAAAGATTCTCCATGATTTTGTAATTTTTTTTTTTTCTCACAAACCGTTTTTTTGAATTTTCTTTTTAAAAAATTCCGCAAAAGAATTAAATTTGCATATTCCTTTCAAGGTGAAGGAAAAAAAATAAAAATAAAAATAAAAATAAAAAATCTTGAAACTTACATCTCCTTCAGAATTAAATGGTTGGAATAATCAAGCCCACCTAATTTTTTTGGCAAACATATGATATACCAAGTAGGACCTAAGCATGTGGTGAGGCATACCATACATTTCCAAATACAAATATTTAATGAGATTGACTCACTTACTCTACATTGATTATTATTTTATTATTTTATTATTTTAATATTAAAATTAGGGAATGCTAAGCAACTGAATTTTTATATTTACTTACCCATAAACATGAAATTCCATATAAAAGATTTTAAGACAATTACAAAAAAAAGTCCCACAAAGTATTGTAACAAAATAAATTTTTAATTTTATTAATTTAAATCCTAATTTTTTAATTTATTTTTAATCTAAACTATTTGTCTATTTTTCTTAAATAAAACTGAAAGAAATAGAATATTTTAATCATTAAATTCAATATAGATATACATAAAATATCTAAAATACTCTTTTCATTGAGTTTTATGATTAAAATACCCATTATTTCATCAATTTTACTTAACAAAAATATGCAAATAATTTAAATTGAAAACAAATTAAAATTAAGACTTAAATTGACAAAAATAAAAATTCAATATTTATTTTATTACATGATTCAAATCCTATGATTTTTATTTTAATTTTTCCAAAGATTTTTTTAATATAAATTTTTTTACTACCAAACACAAAATTTACAAAATTACCATGAAATAATTTATAAAATATATATAAGAGAGGTCACTATTTTTTTTTTGACCGGAAGAGAGAGGTCACTATTGATAGAGCATGTGCGGACAAAATGAACCGAGCAAGGATCTTTTAGAAATTTTTTTTAAAATTTTTTAGAGTGATGTATTATATGGTTGAAATTTAATAACAAGTCACATCAATTTTTTAATATTAAATTTCAATCACACAATCCATCACTTTAAAAAAAATTTAAAAAAAAAAACTCTAAACAATCCTCGGTGAAATGAACCATTCGTAAAGCCTGTTTCAACAGTAGGGTGGAAGTTGTAGAGGCCCCCACGTGCCTCCAACCAAGAGAAAGAGATCGATATATACCACATATATATATATATATATATAAAAATTATAAATACATTCCTGAAGTTTACTTAAAATATAGATTATTCTTATAATTTAAAAAATTACAAATATTTTCTTATTAGAATTTTTTATTTAATAAAATTAACTAAAAAATAAAATTTATAATTACTCTCCTATATAATAATAAAATTATCTAAATTATTAATTGAAATATATTTTTAACATCATTAAAAACTGTTAATTGAATTGATAATTTATTACTAAAAGAGATGATTTGTTATGAAACTAGAAACCTGAGGGAGTGAAATGTAATTTTCAAAATTATGGGGACGGTTCATATTTTAATCAAACCTCAAGGATATATTTGTAATTTATCCTATATATATATATATATAGAGAGAGAGAGAGAGAGAGAGAGAGAGAGAGAGAGAGAGAGAGAGAGAGAGAGAGAGAGAGAGAGAGAGAGAGAGAGAGAGAGAGAGAGTGTGTGTGTGTGTGTGAAAACAAAAAAGGAAGCCATTCCTTGAATGTCCATCTCTTTGCAATTTTTCAGTGTTACTGACGTCCACTTCAATGATGATGTGAGAGACACAGAAATGGATAAGCTTTTTATTTAGAAACTTTAAGGTGTGTTTTGCTAAAAATTAATATCATTGACATGTCTGACCATCTCTAATCACCAAAAGATATGCATAAAGTATAAAGCGATACAAAATTAATTTTCAAAATAAATAAAAATAACTCAAGAAATGAAAAGTCAATAATAAAGTATCTTAATCTGATCCAATTAGGCCTATATTGATGGCGAAAATTACCAATTCCTTCCAAAATAGCAAGATCTTTGGCATAAGAAAAGAGAGTTGTTATCATCTTAATTTGGTCCTGCTTCTATAATACTGAGTCGAATTATTGAATAAAGCAATGCTAGACCAAAACTTGCAACTGCAACAGACACTGTTTCAGCCATAGCAATTGGTAATGGGAAGCTTCGAAAACATTAGTAACTGCATTTGCCACCCATCTCACAACAAAAGCAGCAATAGGTCACTTCTCAAGTCTACCATTCAATGACATTCCAAGTCTTCTGAACTAATAAGAGTAGTAGTTATAGATAAGCATCATCATTTAGCACCAAGTCCGATAGACTTTTATATACCCCAAGATTGTGCCTAAGGCTTCCTTTGGGAAGAATGAGTTGGGTGGGTTTGGGGTAAGGGTAAGTAACGGATATATCGATTCACCTAAACTAATTGAACTGAACCAATTCGTCGCATTTTGGACGGATACGTAATAACGAGCGGACGATTGCAGATTGATTTTTTTCAATCCACCTAGTTTTAGACGGATGACAGATTTAAAATTCCTTTGGCCGCAACCAAACCGCCAAACTGCAAGCACTCCTAGTAATTTGTAAGACTTTGTATATTCAATTTGTTTAGATATTTTGTTTGTATTTTCAATTGAAAAAGAGTTTAAATATTCTGTTGAATATGTTTTGTTGAAAAAGAGTTTTCAACTTGAATATATTTTTTGAATTGAAACAAATAAATATATTATTTATCTATATTTTTTGGTTTTTAAATCTAACTCTAAAAATAATAAATAAAAAAGATAATATATGCCGACTGGTTTTTGTTTTCAAAAATATATATTGATGTAATAATACAAAAGCATACAATCTCTACTACTGCTCTGTTCATGATTTTTGTGCTTTGAATTATTTTATATTTTAAGAACCACAGATTATAGTATTTTATGTAGATGAGGCATGCTGTGATCGTAATATGTAAATGACGCATGTAGTGATTGAAATATTCTAAAGTTTTAAACTTTCTTTCTTTAGATGAGGCATGTAGTGATTGTAAAAAAAAAAAATTATTATTTTTTTAGGAAGTGCACAAGTTGAATTATGTTAACAAATTATAAAAATTTTAATCGCCAAACCGATTTGTATCAATCTGCCAATCCGCTAGTCCCTTCAATCCACATCCACTGGATTGGCGGACGGGTGCAGATTAATTTTCTCCAATCTGCCAATCTGGCGGACGGATGGCGGATTAGAAGTTCCATGACCGCAACCGACCCACATCCACCCCTAGTTTGGGGCTATTTTAGTTATGAAAAGACAAAATAGGTTTTTTAGCCCAATAAGCCAAAATATCACATCTAACCCATAATCATTACATTCTTTCTCTTACAAAAAGTCAAAAAAGTCAAAAAGTCCTTCCCAAACGAGGCTTTTTAGCCCCAGGCTAAAATAGCCAAAAAGTCAAAAACCCAACTCACTTCCCAAACGAACCCTAAGGCAGGTTGGTCCGATCCAAATGAGGCTTGGGTTGAGCTTGAATCTAAGGTTTGAGGCTTGGCTTATTGGGCCATGAGAGGCGGTTTGTAGGCCCAACCCCTGAGAATCTAGAAAAAAATATATATATTAAAAAAAAAACAAAGAAAAAAAAATAAAAATAAAGAAAAATCCAAAAATATGTCTAAATCTCAGTAGCTCTACCAACGAAAGACAGTTTGGCGGTCTAGTCTGCAAGCCTAACCCATTGCGTAGGACTTGGACCTAAGGTTTTGTATGACGGCTGGCCTATCAAAAAATGACTTATAGGGCTTAACCCATGGATCGGCTTCGGCACCATTTTTGTAAGTTGTGGAGGGGCGAGGCAGGCCAATGAATGTAGCTGAGCTGATCCAACTTGGTCAAATTGGTCGGCCTCATCTATTCCCTTTTGCACTCCCTCTATAACAACCTCGACCCATGATTAACGTTAATCCATGCTTAAGTATGCTTAACAAGTAATTAAGAAGAAATCATGAGTTAATTACATGTGCATTGCATTATTTGTGTTTATATCTGTTAAACGTAGGAAGATCTGTTCATGTTTTCATTTCGATTTACGAGTTAAAGGCCTTATCGACATCCGATTCAGAAATTGACTTGATTTATGTGCTAATTAGAATTTTTGGAATTTTATGATAAGTTTAATTAAAATTCGGTTCAGAACGATTAAATTAGATTAATTTAATGGCTCATTTGATTAATCTTAATCAACTATCGTTAGGCAAGCCTATATAAGGCTTCTTAAGTGCTCTCACTCATACTTTTCTTCCACTCCAACACATCTTGAGCTCACACTCACACACACACAAACGTGTAGAGAGAGTGAGAGACCAAGGAGAAGTATTCAACAAGGAATTTGCTAGAGATTTAAGGAGAATTGAAGAAATTGAACAAGAACTCACTAAAATTCAAGGAGCTGAGAGCCTAAAGTAAGAAATCAAGTCTTTAATTGTGTAATTAGGATCCTTATCATATGCATCCAAAGGAATTAAGTGAGTTGGGGCATGAATTAAGCTTAATGAAGTAGTAGAATAGAATATACATACATGTATGTACATTACATTGCATTTAGAGCATGTTGTCTAAGAATTGTCCCATGCATGTTCATATTTTGGTTGAAGTTTAAGGATTCACTATGTTTTTAAGTAAAATATCTCTTTGATCATGTTTTGGAAGCTATGAACTCAAATAAACCCATGCATGACATGTTCACATCATGTTCTTACTTTTCAAGTTGTATTTTGCACAATTGACATGCTTTTGGACCTTGATTTCATGAAATGATCTTCAATTCTTTGTGTTTTCTAAGGTTGGACATGTTTTCTCAAGTTTTAGGGCCCAAAGGTTGAGTTTAATGGCTTTAAATTTGAGTTTTGAGCTTGGGAGCAAATTTAGAAATTCTGGAATTTTTGCTTTTATGCTCGAGCGAAGGAACTCACACTCGAGCGACTACTCTGAGTGCGTGCACTTCCGCTCAAGCGACAAGAAGTCCGCTCGAGCGTGAAATGCATGCTCCCAGAAGTTTTTATGTTTTGCATCACGCTCGAACAACAAAAGTTGCGCTCGAGCAAGGACATATCTCTCACGCTAGAGCGAGCATCGAACAGAAAAATCAAGCAACCAGTACTTTTACAAAAGTTTACAGACCGCTCGACCAACAGATCTTGCGCTCGAGCGACCACTCACATTTTGCATGTTCGCTCGAGCGTAGGAAGTTACGCTCGAGCGAGGCCCCTGTTTTCAGCAAATTTTGTTAAATGCTTTCAAGTGCATTTTGGCATCCTCATTGCATCCTAGACATTCTTAGGCCAAGATTACGACACCTTAATGAGAATAAAGAAGTAAAAACACACCATGACAAGAAAGAACTAAGTTAATGATTCCGAATGTGTAATTCAGTACGTATTTGTTTTGTATCTGTATAGGTCACGTGCCACGACATATCAAAATTGCCTACTCTGTCCGTTTACTCGGAGCCATCTGTTGTCTGTGAGTAATAACTTCGTAAAGCTATGTTCAAGTTAAATTATTTTCTATATATGAAATGAGATCTATTTTATGAAATATCATGTTTTACACTATGAATGATTGTCCAACTCTAACAAATATTTTTGGTAATTATGCTATGATTCAAGTATGTTATCTGTACCCAGTCCGGAGGTTCCTTGTGGAACTGACAAGTTATCTACGTCCGGCTGGAGGTTCCTTTATGGAACTAACAAGTTATCCGTTCCCAGTCCGGAGGTTCCTTTATGAAACTGACAAGTTATCTGTACCCGGTTGGAGGTTTCTCTATGGAACTGACAAGTATAATCTATGATGTTCTGTATATGATCTGTTAACACTAACGGATGAACTATGTATGATCAAGCATGAATTCTAGATTCTGTATATGAATTGAGTATGAATACGATTGTGAATCTATTCAATGTACAAGCTTAGTTATGGACATCATTCATTTACTCATTTACTCTGTTATTATTCACTAGGCTCTCGCTCACTATCTATATTATGTATGTAGGTGATCAGGCACGTAATCAGGCTCAGAGTTGAGGACCTGGCATCTCAGTTTTTGTCAGTCAACCCTTGTACCTCCCAAGGAGGTTCCAGTTAAAGTCAAGTTTAGTGGCTGTAATATTATGAAAATATAAGACTTGGTTCCATGAACAAGTTTTTTTTTTTTTTTATGTACATGAAGTGACGTATAAATATTGTATCTTTTGACGTCACTTGTATGTTTATAAAAGTTTAAGATTATCTGTTTCATGTACGTCTTCACAGCTCGACGGACTATGTATATTTTATGTATTTGCTTCCGCAGCCCCTAATTATATATTATTATGTTAAGAGGCCTTTGGTAATCCAAGAATTACTGGCCGGTTGCGATACTAAACCTATAGAGGCAAGTTTGGGTCGTGACACCCTCGTTGGTACACGTGTCACCGTGATGCTCTAGACTACTAAATAGTTTTTCCTATTACAGCTACATGCCTCTAACTAATCAAAGCCATTGTAAAACTGCAATACCTGAATATAAAAACAGCATATTAAAAAAAAAAAAAAAAAAACTTCAATTACAACTAGTTGTAACATCATACTGAATTCTTCATGGAAAAAAATACTATCCAAATGGGAGCTAATGAAAGAATCTAGAACTGCCTAGCAAACTCTAGTACATGTAACTAGACTTGTAGGTATTTGTATAGATATTTCTAGAAGGCATTATAGAATGTTCTTGTAACTTGTAAGAAGGCTTCTATGAGAAGCTTCTACATATCTCTTTCTTGTGTGTTCTAGAATGCTCCAAATGAGCCTACAAATAGGAGAGGGGCGTATTTGCTCCAATCATCAATCAAGAGTTGTACAAGTTCTCCTAAAGTGAATACAAAGGCATTCTCTCAAACTATCTTTATCTTCTTACTTCTCTTCTTTGCAAACTTGTGAGTTAGCTAGCTTCGCATCATCAAGTAAGACTTGCGATTGTGAAGTGCCATATGAATAGCTTGGAAATAACTAAAGCTGAGGATGACAATGGATAATCTATTAGGTAGGTATCCATGGAGACCCAATCCAAATACATAAGTTTTTTTCTTTTTTCTTGTCTGTTGGGTAAGGTAAGTGATATTCTTTAAATCTCCGCTGGAGATGGGTACCCACTAATTTTTTCTTTTTTTTTTTATAGGTACATCAGAAAATAATTTCTCCATATGTTTTCACTACCCTTTTTTTTTTTTTTTTTTTTTTTTTGGTTTCAAGTATTTTGATACATGTTTATTAAATTACTGCTCATGTCTATTTTTTGTTATATAATCGATGTGAGTTTGACATTTTATTTTTATTTAGTTAAAAAAAATACATGTGAATATGTCTATACATGATGATTTTGAAGCACTTTCTCAATAAAAACTTGGACCAACGCTGACTGTGTCTCTTCTCTGTTCTTTCTCTCGAGGTTCTTACAAAAGTTTCTTCTTTCTTGTTCTATTTTGATATAACAAAAGACAAACAATCCAATAATAATGGTTTACTTTCTTTTTTATTTTAATTTTTTTCCTTCTAAGCAACCCCAATATGGAAAAATGGTGAATTTTTTAAGGATTTAGATGGTGATTTTTGTTACCCTTTTTGTGGTTTTGTACTTTAGTTTTTTTTTATTATTTATTTATTTATTTATTTTCCCTATATAAATTGCCTTGGTATTGCAGCCTCTTGGTCTTCCTTGTCCTCTGATTCCTATCTCAATGCCTTCTGAAAAGTTTTGGTACTATTTATTGGTGAGTTTCTTCTTGAGTCCCTTCTACCATCTTCTTCTTTTTTTTTTTTTTGGAAAAAAAAATATATATCGGTCTTGAGTATAGATGGGTATTATGGGCTTTCAAATTTGGATTTGTGACAATCAGTTAATTACATGTCATGATGACTCGAGATGGGCTTTCAAATTTGGATTTGTGACAATCAGTTAATTACATGTCATGATGACTCGAGATGGGTATTAATTTTAATTACATGTTAATCTCATGTAATTTGATATATATGTGTTTGTAAGTATGGATTTGTAACACTTGTTATTTATCCACCTCTGAATATATGGTTTTGTTCTAAATCATGTTTTGAGATACATAAAATTAAAAAAATTAAAAAAGAAGATGGAATTTTTTTGTAGATATAGTATTTTTCTAAATAAATTTAAAAATTCTAAATATACATAAAATTTGACAAGAATAATGTGACAATATTAATTAATGTGTATTTGATTTTGTTGTTGAGCCAATAAAATAAAATAAGATTGAATATATGTATGTTTAGCTTTGGTTATGAATCTTAAAGAAATTAAAATAAAAATAAAAATTGATTGTGAACCTTTAAAAAAAAAAAATGGGTTGGAAAAAAAACCCATTAGGATATGGGGAGGGTAGTACCCGTGAGGAATGGAGAATGGGAAATGCAAAAAAATAATTATAAGGGAATGAAAATGAGAAATTAATATTCACTCCATTAACCTCTATTGTCATTCCTACAAAGTCGTGACATAATGGTTGAATGTAGATAAAGAAACATGAATTCGAATTTGAAGTTTGGCAATAGATGCTTTCTTGGAATCTAGTTTTCCTTCTTTATTTCTTGTAAAACATAAAATTTATCAACAAAAATATATATATATATATATATATAGTAAATTCTATATACTTCAATCACAGCTTACAAGCTGATCAAAATTTGAAGAGATCACATATGCTAAAAAAATTATCATCTAATAGAACGTAACTGTTCCATCTTAAGCAAATTAGTATATAAATTATCCATCCATTTTCTAAATATGAGTAAAAATATTATGACTCATGCACATACCTAAGTGCTGGGAAACAACATTTTTCAAATCCAAGAATCCTACTTAACTCTCAACCACAAGCAATGTCTAGATTTAGAGAGCGAATAAAGAAACAAAATATGTTTGGAATGAGAACAGTATGTAGATGTATCCCAGTGCATGAAAAACAGAGCTTCTCATCATAATATTTTCAAATGAATAATAAATATCAAGGCCGAAGATGATGTGATCCATATAATCAAAATAAGTTGGGTCAAGTGGAGAAATGCGGCTAGTATATTATGCAATCGATGAATATCTCAACAAATTTAAAAAGAAAATTTTATAGAACAATTATAAGGCAACCGATACTTTATGAGACAAAATGTTAGATAATTAAGAAATAAAATGTTCATAAAATGAATGTAGCTGAGATAAAAATTCTTAGATGGACTTGTGGTAAGACTAGGAAAGATAGAAATAAAAATGAATATAGTTGTGATGTGTGCTAAGAGTAATACCTATTGAAGACAACGTCAGAGAAAACAAGTTAAGATAGTTTGGTTATGTACAACAAAAATCTATAAATACAATGAGTGACATAATCACCATTAATAGAAATGTTAAGAGGAGAGGAAGACTTCAGTTGACATGGGATACAGTAGTAAAAAAAAAATATGAATTTGTGTAATTCAACAAAGCATTTAGCCCTTAAAAGAGAAGAATAGTGAAAAAGATTCATATAAACGACCCACTTAAATAGGACACAAGGCTTAAATTAGTTTTAGTTTAATTTGGTTTGGTTAAGGTCCTGCATCAACAAATCATTGGATGCATCTTGTATAGAAAGCACAAAAGTACAAATTACAGTTTGTAGTCAGGTAAATGGATTTGATCACTGACTAATATATAGTCAGTGAGGTATATTCCAAGTGACTATTCAAACTATTAGCAGTGTATATATTCCAAGTAACTAATTCAAACAATTAGCATAGACAATATTCCAAGTGATTATTCAAACGATTAGTAAAATTCATGAACATCAAACTGCTGATATTGACCACCTCCTGTAAATTTCAAAATACCCCCCAATTTGGGCAGTCCAAATGCAACCAATATTCAACTTAATTACACAGTCAACAATCTCACTAGCCTAAAAGTAAGGCTTTAATTTTGATTGGCCATGAACTTCTAAATCAAATTGTTCTCTGGCTCTGCACATGGAAACTTTAAAGCAAAAACTATAGCATGAATGCTTTCACAACTAGCCTCTCTAGAAGAAAAGAAAGAAAAAAAATTAACTAACAACAAAAAAAATAATAATAAAAAGAAGAAAAAGAAGAATTTTTTATGTTTGTCAAAGTGAGCGATGGTTGAATTTAAATTTAAAACAATAAATCTTCTTTACATAAGTATTAAGAATGATGAAACAGATAGATTCTTGGAAACATAAAGTCAAATCAAGGGTTCTAGAATTAGTGCATAAACATGCGTTAATTTATTCAACATCAAGTACAGAAGTGTCGTTTCAAAATTACAACCAAGCAAAATATAGCTGTCGAAAATGAAAGCAACCAACAAAGATCCTACTAGTATTCACCTGACTTGCCACCAGTTGCAAAATATATTACCAGCAAGCAGGCAGAATTGGAGCTTTCCCATATCTCAGACGAAATAAAGTACCTCCTCTCCACCAATGATTTATAGAAAATATTAAATTGAAGAAGCCAAAACACAGCTAAGCCCAGTATCCACCTTCTCCAATTCAGTTTTGCCAATCAAATAGAACAATGCCAAGAGAATCATATGGACTTCACATTACAAGCCTACATGTCCTAAATGGAACGCTGCAAAACCCACCACAAGACACATCCACAACACAATGGATTTGCCACAGCTGTATAATACAGATTAAAAATGCATTATGTTGCAGTAAATTCCAAGGCAAGATTCTTAAAAACTCACAGCGTTTCCCCACTCCAATTACCACTTGAAGAACCAAAAACCACCTTAATGGATGATGACACTTTAAAACAAAATATTAAAGACCACTTCATTGAACCCGGAAAACTTCATATCCTACTACAGTAAATAGAGAAAGTTAAAGCAACTGGAAAACTACCATTACAACAGTATTGCTAAAAAGTTCTAGAACCAACAATGATGTGAGGTCCAGCCAGGGTTCTTCTAAAACTACAAAGATCTCATGCAAATTTACTCTTGACTTAACAAAAATTAGCATGCTGGAGCCTAACTTGGTGCAGACTGTCAACCATAAATTACCCTTGCGACACCAAGAATGGCTTATTTGACTTCAAGCATGTGCAAGGAGTTCTAAGTTCTTTTCAATGCCTCTTTGACAAGCACTTCCAATTTTCCTAGATATGTCTTGCGATGATAAACAATAAACCAAACACAAATAGAAATGCAAAGATAAGATCGATAACAAAGTGAACAGGCACCTTCATTAACATGCAGGAGATTCCGGAATAGGTGATTGAAGATATATTGAAATGACTTAAAACAAGAACCAAGAACAAAAGCAACTGATGATTGAAAAATAAAGATTAAATTGCCCAACTGAATGGTGACACAGGAAACTAGTGTAGCTCAGATATGCATATGATGCTATTAAAGCACCCATTCAGATAGAATCTTGATCCTACCATCTGCAACATTTTCACAGAGAAACATACCGTTCAAACAACAAAACATAATCATTTTTGCTGAAACACCACATCAGTTTGATGTTTTATTTTATTTCATTTGGATTGTCACTTAATTGGCAGAAGCAATTCAATATAGAAATATCAGTAACAATTTGGATTGGAATCTTCGCTAACTGCTCTAGTGATACATAGATTACTTGAAATAAATCAACATTGTCTTGCTACCTTCCAAAGCTTATATGTTAGCCATGATGGTGCTGAAATTATCATAACACCATAGTATCAGTGCTCACATATCAACATATGAAGGTGATTCAAAATGATGTTAACTACACATTCTCGCCTAATGTAGCTCATTTAGGGCCTCACAAGGTTGGCCATCAAAAAATCCAACCAAGAAAAAAATATTCAAATCACTCTTTCATTAAGCAGTAACCACAGTAAGATATTGTGCTATTATTAGTGAACAGAAGCAACTGATTGGGCAGGAACATAAGATATGTGAAAACCACTCGCTGGTCTTTCCGAACAGAACAGCATAATTGTCTTTTCAGAGAGAGAAAATGCAGTTTGTTAATGGTCATGTGCGGGCTACATGGTTTTTTTTATTTTATTTTATATATACAATAGAGGGTGGAAATAGGGGGTTTCAAACTGATGAATGTTCTTAATCATGCATACCTCAGCAAATTTATAATGTTAGTGCTCAGATTAGGTCTGTTGTAAGCTTAGCCAGCTTGTCATCTCCCAGATTAAGTGACATGGGTTACTATCGTTGTGGATGTTGTTTTTTCAGAGGGGATTCCCTTCTTGTAATGTAACTATTGGCTATGTTTTAATACTCAAAACATTTCCTTTCATGATTTAAGTTGCAAAAAATTATGAAAAAGAGCAGTTCAAATCAATGTTTTAGATGAAAAAAATACCCATAAGATATATCAGTTCTCTAAACAAATATCTGGTCCGTTTAGCCTATGTCAATGAACTTGCAGCTGTGCTTGAATTTTTCTTTTCTTTCTTTGTGTGTGTGTGTGTGTGTGTGTGTGTGTGTGTGTGTGTAAAAGTAACAACATCAGAACATAGAGGTTTTCTACCAAAATATGCTACACCTGTAGGCAACACCATTTCATTTAAGGAAAAACAGAAATAACTGACAGTTTATACAGTATATGCACACAGGGACACTACTTCCAACAAGGTTTCTAAAGTAATTATCACAACCCAGATAACATCAATGGAAGCTTACCAGAAACAAATAAACAAAAACTTGCATTGCACACACCCAATCCTTACCAGACAAACTAATTTTGACCACACAGGCTATTTAGTTAAACTCAGCAGCCATCTCCTTTTGCTTCAACTCCAATGCCATATGCTCGTTCTCAAGTTTCATCCTCTCGTTTTCCATCCTCATCATTTCCAACTCCCGGTCTTTTTTCCTGCAAAATCTCTGCCACTTGAACCTCTCTTTCTCCAATTCCAACATTTGTGCCTGAATCTGTAACTTCTGTTCTTCCAACTGAAGTGAGCGATGTTTCATCCACTGCCTTTGCAACAGGTTTGCTTTCACACCTTCGGGTAACCCTTCATTCGTATCACCCTGAACATTTTGTGGGTGAGAACTGAAAGTTTTGTTACAGTCTAAAGCAGTGAAGGAACTCCCTAAAGTAATATCTTCTTGACCCTGGCATGGTTTCATTCTCTTTGCAGAGCCCCAAACCCCATACATTGCTCTACGATCCCCATGCAAACCATGATTTTCCTCAAATTCATCACGATCATCAGTTTCCGCATCTTGATCATCTTCATCAAGATCGTCTTGTGGGTGCCTCCTCACATCAATGTTGTCATGATCATCTCTACTCCTAAGAGCCAAACGCAAAGAACGCTGCAATTCGGGATCATGGGGCAGATGCAATCGGTTGGAATTATGGTAAGAGCACATCTCTTCGTAGAACAAATGCTTCGAGCTCAGAATTTTCCTAACCTCCTCCTTTGCTTTCTCTGATATATGATCCATCATGTCCAAGAGTTCAGGCCTCTCAACAACCTGGCAAGAAGTGCCCCTCCCAAGGATCTCATTAAGCCTCTTGTACCTTTTGTTGAGGTCATTGAATTTATCCTCGCACTGCTGAGGAGAAACATAATGACCCCTTTCGGCCATGACCTTCGAAACTGATTTCCACTTGCCCTTTTTTTGTAAATTCACATATTTCCTCCTCGTTCCGCTACCATATTCAGCAGCAACATCCTCACCTATGTAAGAAACAGCAGTAATCAAAAGCCTCACCATCTTATCGGTCCACTTCACACGCTGCCATGGCATCCCCTTTTTCCCTCTATTCCCATCGTTGTGACCGTCAATCGTGTCTTCCATAAAGCTCGGTTCATCCTCGTCACTCGCAGAATTTTTTCCCCTCTCTCCCCCTTTAGAGAAATCTGCCAAAGGGATGGTCTGATCACAATCTTGCATGCTTGACATAGTAAGCGGAAAATTCTCATGAATCGATGGATGGACCATCAATCCTTGTCTAGGAAGAGAGTGATGTTGTTGATGGAGGGTAAGCGGCTGTTGTTGTTGTTGTTGTTGTTGTTGATGAACTCGCATTGAACCTTTCAAGTCAAGCCCCCCAAAAGAACTACTACCCGGAATCATATTTCCTGATGATAAATTGCCTTCCATTGCTAGCTAAGAACAATACAGATCACACCCACAAACCGAAATTCCTCGAAAACCCTAATCCAACAGTAAAATTTCACTCTTCAGAGGTCTTCTCTCTGAACTCAGATTATATCAATGAAACTGTTTCCCTTAAAACCCTAATTCCAACTCCACTTTTTGCTCCATGGAAGCCATTTGTCATACAGTTCCATAACACTCCATCTCAGAAACAACCAAAATACGTTACGAGTCATTGATGCTCAAGCACAACAAGGTCCTTCTAGAGCTTATCTAAATCATCAATTTAACTAACACATTTCAAGATTATACACACAATACCAAACAAAAACCAAAAGAACTCACAAATAGATTACCCAAATCCACTCAATCAAAGAAACCCAATAAGCAAACCACCTAAAATTGAAAGAAACATACTGAAAAACAAATAATAAATCAAAAACAACAATTGGGTTCATCTAAGAAGAACATAGCAACTTATCTGGCTCGAAAAATTAGATATATGAATACCCACAAAGCTACACGAAAGCTTCCTGTAATTAAGCCGAGAATCTAGTGTCTGATCACGAAAAAAATCCCAATACAGCTATGAGAGTGAAGAAGTGGTTGGAGAGATCTGTATGTATGTTTGGAGCTAACATAGCCTTCGTTTGTGATTGATTTTATGGTTTTTTGGTTTTTTACCTTAGATTAAAAAGTTTTGATTGGGGTAGATTTTTTTTTAAAATTTTTTTGATTTTTATAAAATAAAATAAAATAATTTTGATTTAGATGTGATATTTTATTTTATTAATTTTTTAATTTATTTTATTTTTTTATAATTAAGGGGTTGTCTGGAATGTCCTAAATAAGTGCACTTTTTGTTTTTTAGACTAAAAAGTTGAGGTTGAAAATATGAATGTTTAGGTTAACTTTTTAACTTTTTATAGAAAAAAATATGTATTAAAAAATTGTATAAATTAATGTGAAGGGGAAAATTAATATTGAGAGTTGTGCAGCCGTAATTGTTAACTTTTAGTTAATAGTGATAACTTTTTAACTTTTTAAATAACTTTTTGACTTTTTAACTTTTTTTTGACACTTCCCAAACTTAGCGTAAAATAATCAATAGCCATTTTTTGTCAAATATATACACTCATTTTGTGCGAACGCTCTCACCTTTTTTTTTTTAATTTTATTTATTTATTTATCTTCTATATTCAATAATTGTCCCATTTAATAAATATTAATAATTTTTTTATTTGGTTAAATTATTTTTTTATTTATCAAATCATTCAAAAATATAAATCATTGCTAATATAGATAATATATATAGAGATTGTTTTGTGAACCATTTATATATGAAAACTTTTTTATGAGACTTATTTATTTTAAAGGATGTGTCAAACTATTTAATCAATATTCTACTTACAAATTATTATGTGAAAATTAGAAAAGGTGTACTTTTGGCTTCAATTTTTTACTTGTCAACTTTCAATTCAAAAAAAAAATTACACCAAACAAGTCCCACCGACTATATACAAAATTACCAACTTTAGCCATATTAGTTACAATTATGTAATTAATAAGGCATACCATTAGAAAAAGTATTAGTAATGAATCATTACAATAATGTTACAAATTTTGTAATTATGTTAAATAAATTATGAATTTTTGTAATTTTACTATCAATTATGGTAATATAATTATAAAATTACATACATTAACTTCTTCAATTATGCTGGGGACCTCCAGTGAGAGGTGACTCCCAGCACCCCACCTCCACATGAGAGACTGTAAGTAGAAAACAAAAAAATAAATAAATAAATAAAATAAAAATAATATGAATCAATTAAAAACAGTGGAGGTGGTGGGATGACCCTCATTGGGTCGGGGGCATTTTCCTAACTTCTTTTAGGTGTTATAAAATTTCTAGATTTTCTCAGATTCAATGTATGGGTGGGATCTGGTGGGTCCAATTTGGCATACTTTTCAGGAAGTCATAGCCACACACTCCCTCCCCTGAAGGGAAGCAGCAGGAAAAAGCTTGTGGTGACAAATATATAATAAGATGTTACCATGTGATGGGAAATTTTATATTATTGAGTACACATTATTGGAACCTAACCCTTTTCATTGGAAGGTCATCTTTGTTAAATTTATGTATATTCACCTACACTTTTCTTTTTTAATTTTTTAATCCAGTTGTCAAGCTTAAGCATATAGGAGATGACCTTCGAAATAAATTATGAAAATATATGTATTTTTAAGTTTGATTTTTATTGATATCTTCTACTTTACCTATAGTTTATTTGGAGTGGAGTCTTGATGACTCTACCTTAAAATTATCGTCACTATAAAAAATAACAATTATACTATTTTTAAAATTTTATAATAATAGTGTTCGCCACTATAAAAAATAACAATTATACTATTTTTAAAATTTTATAATAATAGTGTTCTTATTGTTAGAACTGTTATAAATTATAATAACTCATGTGAAAGAATATGGCGTGAATGAATAAATTGTCTTTTTGAAGTTGCGGCCAGTCCTGAAAAAGAATATTTTCCAATATAATTTTTCAAACTAAATTATTATCATTTTTTGTGATTCTAGAAGGAATTATTATTGATAATACAGTCCGTCCCGGGTGGATGGGTCGAACTGGTCCAAGCTCTTCAAGTTCCGGTTCAGGGTGATGATTCTGTCAAATGACCTGCAAGCAAGTCCAAAGGGGAACGGGACAGTCCCCCAGTGAACCCTCCGACAAGAGAATCAGTAGAGGAAGAAGGAAATGTAGAGAGAGAGAGATGAAAAGCTTAACCTTCCTCTTGTCTTTCTATTCTTGCTTATATCTTTTGGTAATCATTTCACTGTCCCTTGTGACGCGCCCCCTTCCGCCGAAAGCCTGTGCCGTAGCTTACCTTGTTCAGGGTGAGGGGGCTCTATTCCGACGAGGAGGTGTTGTTGTAATAAATGTTGTGATGGGCTGCATTAATGGTGATGTGTTGTGGTAATAACTCTACAGATCTTTGTCTGCTGATGTGGCCTGTGTTTCACCTGCCATGTACCCGAATGCCATTGGCCCTCCATGTCTAGATGGCCTCCAGCTGTCCTGGGCTTTGCCAACCGGGTTATGCTATTGGTCCCAAGCGATGGGTTTGGGGTGGTTTGCTGTGGGCCGTATGCCTTGTGGGCCTATCCATGTCAGTAGTCCTCCATTTCCGAGTGCAGCTTCAGCCCAACGAAGGGAACAGTAATAAGGAAGAGAAGTGCGAACCGAGTGGAGAGGCCGACTGGAAGCCGTGCCGACCGCAAGGGTGACTGAGCGGGAGAAGCTGATCGTGAGGGTGGCCCAGTGGGAGGGGTCGACCGTGAGGTGTGCCGACCGCGAGGGTGGCCGAGCGAGAGGGGTCGACCGTGAGGCGTGCCAACCGCGAGGGTGGCCGAGCGGGAGGGGTCGACCGTGAGGCGTGCCGACCGCGAGGGTGACCGAGTGGGAGGGGGCGACCGTGAGGGTGGTCGAGCGGGAGGGGTCGACCGTGAGGCGTGCCGACCGCGAGGGTGACCGAGTGAGAGGGGGCGACCGTGAGGGTGGTCGAGCGGAAGGAGTCGACCGTGAGGCGTGCTGACCGCAAGGGTGGCCGAACGGGAGGGGTCGATCGCTAGGCGTGCCGACCAGGACGGCGCAGGGCTCAAAAAGAGAGGGGGTAGGGTGGGGCTATGTGATGATGTGAAATGGAAAGGACAGGGTAAGGGGAGGGAACAGTGAATCGTGGCCATACACGTGGCAATATCGTGGGGAAAATGAAGCGTTGGAGCAGAAATGAAACGATAGGTCACGAGGGGGTTTTGAAAAGGTGGTTTTGGCGGTTGATTTGAAAGGTTTTGAAACGGGCGAAAATTAATGTGGATCCATGGAATACGGGTAAACCGTGGGTTTTTGGTATAATGCGTTTCACCTACCTTTTTACAAAAACTCAAAATATCCAAGTGTTAATTCCTTCATTGCGTACGGCACACCTGTGTAGCATTTTCTCAACTTCTTTGCTCCTGCGTTAGAAGTGATTTATAAGCAAACCCTAGAAATGGCACAAGAAGAAGTAGTCCATGTGAGGGTGGACCCACTGGGAGACAATGATGCGGAGGAGCTAGCAGCGCGATATAGGATGGAGACACGAATGGTGGGGGTGGGGGTGGGGGAACCGGTGGGAGAATCGCAGGCGTCGCCCCTGATATTGGCTCCAAAGCCACTAAGCCAGGTAGAGCCATATCAGTGGCACACTAAGGCGAACAAATCTACACTCACTGCGGCGGATTTGGAGGTTATCAGGGAACGATACCAGATTCCGGCGGAGGTGGAGTTATTGCTGCCAACATCAAGGGAAAGGACGTCTGCTGTTAGGCCAGAGGAGTTTTCCCTGTACGAGGAGGCGCTAAAAGGTGGGCTGAGGTTGCCACTGCCCCAAGTGGTGGTTGACGTGCTGAATCGCCTAGAGGTAGCGCGGGGGCAATTGATGCCTAATGCATGGAAGATTCTGCTGGCCTGTACGAGTGCGTGGCCCAAGGCGAATGGAGGGGAGGCCATGACGGTAGACGAGTTCTTTTCCTGTTATAAGGCGTCGGGGCAGCAAGAAACGTGGCTCACCCTACAGGCGGTGATGGGGAGGGGATTGGTGGCGGGGCTGCCGACATCGATCAAGGGGTGGCGGCCACGGTGGTTCTACGTGTCTGCTAATGGGGGAGTGGGGGTGCGCACCATCTGGAAGGTGCCAACTAGGTCGATGGAGTCGAGACTGGGGGCAATGGCGGAAGAGAGGGTGAAGAGAGTGAAAGAGTGGAGAGAGAGAGAGAAGGCCAAATGGAACGAGCTTGTTCAACCGTCCGCATTGTTTGAGGCGGGGCTGGGACCGCAGCCGAAGGGTAGGGACCTCGACCGAGCAGAATTGGAGGCGAGAAGAAAAGCTCAGGAGGTAGAGGATCAGGCCATTCTGGCCAAGGCCACGAAGTTGAAGGAAGAGCGAGGAGACCGACCGCCTCAACCGATCGCGCGGGACAGGATCCGACCGCGCCCAAGGCCGTTGGGGGGAAAAGACTTAAGCAGTTTTGAGCCGCGGCCGCCCCCCGTAGACCCTTGAAAAGAACAGGCCAAAAAGGAGGGGGAGGCTCTGAAAAAGAAGAAGAAGAAGAGGAGTGCCCCAGAGGAAGCCGCAGATGAGTCTGGGGCCAAGAGGGCTAAGGTGGCCCCAACTGAGGTGGAGGTCCCTGTGGCCAAGGATGCCCCAGAGGTGGTGGAGGTCATCCCAACAGTGGAGGTTGTGGAGATTGCTCCAACAGTGCAAGTAAAGGCTGAGCTGACTGAGGCGGCGCCGAGCGGAAGGGAGCAGGTCCAGAAGGGGCCTACCCCCCAAGAAGGAGGGGTTCGTCTGGCTACGGCAATCTATCATGCGCGCGCGGTAGTTGGAAGGTTGGAGGGAGAAGAAGGCCCAGCTAGGGCGGGGGCAGACCGCTTGGTGAAGATTGTGGAGGAGACAGCTCTGCGCGCGGCATCAGGATATAATGAGGCTGACCTGCTGAGGGGGTTATGCTCCGCCCAAATGGAGGTAACTACCTTGGCAGGGCCCTCCTTAGGAAGGCAGGGGCTGCCAAGTTAAAGGCTGAAGAGGCTAAGGCCCAGTTGGCCAAATTGAAGAAGGACAGTGCCGACTGGAAGACTGCCCATGCTGATCTGCCAACAGTCAAGTTGGAGCTGGAGGACACACGCCTTAAGGTCGTGTCGCTCGAGTTCCAACTGGCTGGCGAACAGAAAAAGTTAGAAGAGTCTGAAAGGGCCTGCGCCTTTGCAGTCGAGCGGCATGAAGAGGCCATGAGCAGCAATGAAGAGCTGGTCAGCCAAAAGGATGAAGCAGATTCCAGAATTGGAGATCTGTTGAAGGAGTTGGGGGAAGAGCGTGCCAGAGCAGAGGAGGAGAAGGGGAGGCTTCTGAGGGAGTGGGAAACAGAGAAGGCGATGGCGGAGTTGTAGAGTCTGAAGAAGGGGGTGGAAGAGAAGAGGGCGACGGCGGCTGCTGAAAGGGGGGCCCTACAAAGAAAGCTGGACGAAGAGAGGGCGAAGGCAGCGTCTGAGAGGGCGGCCTACCCTGATCTGTGAGTCACAGCAGTGGAGCAATATAAAGGGTCCCCCGAATTTCAGATGGCGGTAGACGCCGCTGTCGCCAAGAGTCTGGCTGGGCAAGAGTCTGGGGGGGTGGGCCCATCAAGGAAGACTGCTGGAGGTAGGACAGAGGCAGAGGTGATTGAAAGCTTCCAGCAGTCAGACTTCTACAAGCACGAAATGGCCAAGTTCTGGGACAGCGGTTGGAAGATGTTCAAGCACAAAGCTGAAGAGCTGTTCCCACACTTGGACCTGAGTAGTGTAACGATAGGTGAAGATGATGTGGCCCAGACCCCCCTGGACGAGGGCATTGAAGAAGAAGAGCTGGCGTCCAGCAAGGAGGAATAACCAAGAAGAAGAAGAGCTGGGCATGCTCTGTGTTTGTGTTTTTTTTTTTTTTTTTTTGTAATGAACTTGTGTACACATTGTAAATGAATGAGTGAATGAATGAATGAATGAAGAATTTAATTGTAATGAATTTGTGTACAAATGTTATTTTGTTTATGTTGTCAGTGGACTGTGTGAAATGAATGAAGTCTTGTGAAATGACTGTGTGAAATGGAATGGCCTGTATTGTCTGAAATGAATGAAGTCTTGTTATAAAAACTGGTCATAAACATGATGCAATAAAAATTTCGTGCAAAGTTATGTTTGAAGTTCCTCCCTGCAGAGTGAGATTGGAGTTGTATGAAAATTGAAAGGATGATAGTGGTTGATTGAAAAATTGGATTAGGAAATTGTAGAACATAATATTCAAGTGGGGTTAGTACTTTCAGTTTAATAAGTACGGATGAAGAATCCACGGATGAAGACAGGGGGTAGGTTGCAAATTGTAACTAAACAGTTAATTGTAAACTTGTAGAGGAGAGGTTGGAGAAACAAATTAGATAGGGTAGGAGATAATCTGACTGGTGGGTGAAATATGTGATAGCGTCTTTGGAAGCTGACTAAGTAAAAACGTGGTCCTGGAATTATGAATAAGCTTTAAAATGTGACTAAGTATTGAAAATGTGGTCCTGCTTGGCTTTAAAGTGCTCGGTCTGGCCGAGGCTTTGATGTGCTCAGTCTTACTGAGGCTTTGAAGTGCTCCGTCTAGCCGAGGCTTTGAGTGCTCAGTCTGGCTGAGGCTTTGAAGTGCTCGGTCTGGCCGAGGCTTTGAGTGCTCAGTCTGACCGAGGCTTTGAGTGTTCGGTCTGGCCGAGGCTTTGAAGTGCTCAGTCTGGCTGAGGCTTTGAAGTGCTCGGTCTGGCCGAGGCTTTGAGTGCTCAGTCTGGCTGAGGCTTTGAGTGCTCAGTCTGGCTGAGGCTTTGAGTGCTCGGTATGGCCGAGGCTTTGAGGTGCTTGGTCTGGCCGAGGCTTTGAGTGCTCAGTCTGGCTGAGGCTTTGAGTGCTCAGTCTGGCTGAGGCTTTGAGTGCTCGGTATGGCCGAGGCTTTGAGGTGCTCGGTCTGGCCGAGGCTTTGAGGTGCTCGGTCTGGCTGAGGCTTTGAGTGCTCAGTCTGGCTGAGGCTTTGAAGTTCTCGGTCTGGCCGAGGCTTTGAGTGCTCAGTCTGGCTGAAGCTTTGAAGTGCTCGGTCTGGCCGAGGCTTGGAAGTGCTGCAAGTGAAAATGTCATGGGAGCGAGATACAAACAGTTGAATTATGAAAGCTGAGAACTGCAACAATGTTGGCAATACAAAAGTATGAACTATTTATTAAAGAGGGAAATACAACAATGTTGACAATACAAAAGTATGAACTCATTGATAGTAACGCTTCAAATATTCCGCATTCCAGGGGTAGGGGAGGTCGCGGCCTTCCATGTCTTGAAGTCGGTAAGTGCCTGGTCGTGGTCGGGCTTTCACTACGTAGGGTCCCTCCCATTTGGCCGCCAGTTTGCCCTCGGTTGGGTTCTTTGTGGCAAGAGTTGCTTCACTTAAGACAAGGTCCCCCACGGAGAACTCTCGTGGTCGGACCCTGCAGTTGTAGTGTGCTCTCATTTTCTGCTGGTACGAAGCCAATCTGACAGCAGCAGTCTCTCGGAGCTCTTCGACGAGGTCCAGGTCTGCTCGATGGAGTTCGTCGGCTGCGGCCAGATCCGGATGTAAAACCCGGGGGGTGGGAAGACCGACTTCGACCGGAATAACCGCCTCAGCGCCATATGTTAAGCGAAAAGGGGTTTCGCCAGTGGGAGTGCGAGCAGTGGTTCGGTAAGTCCAGAGCACGTTTGGTAGTTCCTCAGCCCAAAGGCCTTTAGCAGCTTCGAGCTTAGTTTTGATGATTTTCAGAAGGGAACGGTTGGTGACCTCAACTTGGCCGTTTACTTGGGGGTGACCGGGGGAAGAGAAGCATGGTTGGATCTGGAGATCTGCACAAAATTTTCTGTACTTCGCGTTATCGAATTATTTTCCATTGTCAGAGATGATGGCTTGAGGGATGCCAAATCGGCAAATGATCGATTGCCAGATAAACCTGGTGGTGTTCCGCTCGGTGATTGTGGCAAGGGGTTCAGCCTCAACCCACTTGGTGAAGTAATCGATGGCGACAATCGCGAACTTGGTCTGGCCTCGACCGGTGGGAAGTGGACCGACCAAGTCGATCCCCCACTTGGCAAACGGATAAGGGCTGTAGAGTGTGATTAACTCTGTAGGAGGAGCATGGGGGATGTTGGCGAAGCGTTGACATTTATCGCATTTGAGCACGAAGTCGGTCGTATCTTGATTAAGAGTTGGCCAAAAATACCCAATACGGAGTATCTTGTGGGCAAGGGACCTGCCACCTGAATGATTACCACAAATTCCCTCATGGATCTCCTGCATTCCATAAGTTGCTTGAGCTGGATTGAGGCATCGTAGATATGGCCAGGAGAAACCACGCTTGTATAATACACCGTCGATAATGATGTAATTGGATGCTCGGGATCGGACTTTGGCTGCCTGCTGTTGGTCATCTGGGAGTGTCCCTGTGGTCAAGAATAGAAGAATGTTGGATGCCCAAGGGATGGGTTCGTTTTGGATGAACTGTACAGCTTATAGGTCGGGTGAAATGGCCGGGTGGTGTAGGTATTCGAAGCGGACATCATGGCTGAGATTAGGATGGTCAGCAGAGGCCAACTGAGCCATCTCATCTGCTTTGGAGTTTTCCGCCCGAGGAATGTGCCTGATGTGGAAGGTAGTGAAGAGGCGAGTAAGGGGGAGTGCCATGTCCCTGTAAGCTCGCATTGTGTCTTCCTTGGCATCGAAGTCCCCCGTCATCTGACCGACGACGAGCTGGGAGTCGCTGAATACTCGGAGGTGGCTGACCCCAATGTCCTTGGCAAGATGGAGGCCTGCTATCAATGCCTCATACTCGGCCTCATTATTGCTTGTTTCAAACAAGAAACGAAGGGCACATTTGAAGTAACCGCCCTCGGAGGAGGTGAGGATGAGGCCGGCACCACTTCCTTTTCGTCGAGACGAACCGTCGACATTAAGAATCCAAGAATGAGGATCTTCTGGCTCTGTTGGAGTTAGTCGGAGCGGAGGGGTAATGGTCGGGGTCAGATTGGTGAACTCCAGGATGAAGTCAGCTACAGCCTGTCCCTTGATTGCTGTCCGAGGGCGGTAGGAGATGTCAAACTGGCTGAGTTCTACTGACCACTGCATCAGTCTACCTGAGAGTTCTGGTTGCTGCATGACCTTTTTCAGGGGCTGGTCGGTGAGGACCACTATGGAGTGGGCTTGGAAGTATGGGCGGAGACGTCTGGAGGCAATGACCAAGGCCAGAGACAGTTTTTCTAGTAAGGGGTAGTTCTGCTCCGCTCCCCTGAGAGCCCGACTGATGTAATAGACCGGCCGTTGGATTGAGCCATCTTCTCTGAGGAGAGCTGCACTGACTGCGGTGCTCGATACTGCTAAGTAGAGGAAGAGGGGCTCGCCCGTGATTACTTGGGAAAGAAGGGGAGGGTTGGCCATGCATTGCTTTAACTGTTGGAAAGCCTCTTCGGATTCAGCTGTCCATTCAAAAGTCTGCCGAAGAACTTTGAAGAAGGGTAGGCACTTATCTATTGCACGGGAAATGAAGCGGTTGAGGGCCGCCACTCGGCCGGTGAGTCTTTGAACTTCTTTGACCGTCCTAGGCGACTGTATCTCAACCAAGACCTTGATCTTCTCAGGGTTAGCTTCAATGTCGTGCTGACTGACCATAAAACCCAAAAATTTTCCAGATCCTACGCCGAAGGCGCACTTCTCTGGGTTGAGCTTCATCTGGTACTTGTGCAAGGTGGCGAAGGTTTCTCGTAAGTTAGTGAGATGATCGGAGGAGTATTTGCTTTTGACTAGCATGTCGTCAACGTAGACTTCCATATTTCGGCCTATTTGGTGATGGAAGACGACATTAACCAGCTGTTGATAGGTGGCCCCAGCATTCTTCAATCCGAACGGCATTACACAATAGTGGTAGGTACCTCGGTCGGTAATAAATGATGTGTGTTCCCGATCAGATGTGTGCATCAGGATTTGGTTGTACCCAGAGAAGGCATCCATGAAGCTGAGCATTTGATGACCGGCCGTGGCATCGACTAGCAGATCTATGCGGGGAAGAGGGTAGCTGTCTTTGGGGCAAGCTCGGTTCAGGTCAGAGTAATCGACACAGAGTCGCCATTTGCCATTGTGTTTGCGGACGAGGACCACGTTGGACAACCATCTAGGGTAGTCCACATTTTTGATGAATTGGGCCTCGAGGAGCTTGTCAACTTCTGCGGCTATAAGAGTGTTGCGCTCCGGATGGGAAATGCGTTGTTTCTGGCGGTGGGGTCGGAAGTGGGGTTCGATGCTGAGTCGGTGGGTTATGAAGCAGGGGTCGATGCCTGGCATGTCAGAATGGGTCCAGGCGAATACATCTCTGTGCTCGGTCAGGAGAGCAGTAAGGTCGGCCTTGGCTTGGGAAGGTAATTGGCTGCCAATTTTAGCGGTTTTGATTGGGTTGGTGGGATCGATGTTAACTTCAACAAGTTCCTCCACGGGTTCGCCTCTGACCAGCTCGTCCTCGTCTCGGACGTCAAGCCCTTCGATGATCATGGCCTCTTTTAGCTTGACTTCTTTGAGTGAGGCGACATAACACTCCCTGGCCACGGTCTGTTCTCCTTTGACAGTTCCGACACCGAGATCGGTAGGAAATTTGATGGCAAGGTGATAGGTGGATGTGATGGCTTGGAAGGCGTTTATGGCTGTGCGGCCAAGGATGATGTTGTAAGCAGAGGGGCAGTCGACCACAAGGAAGGTGAGCAACTTAGTGGTCTGCCTCGGGTGTTCGCCAATGGTGATAGGTAGATCGATGGAGCCGATGGAGGTCACACGGTCGCCGGTGAAACCGACCAGAGGGGTTTGGAGGGGAGACAAGCTTTCTTCCCCGATCTTGAGCTGGCGGAAGCAATTGAGGAAGATGATGTCTGAAGAGCTGCCGTTGTCAATGAGGACTCGCCTGACCTTGTAGTTGGAGAGGATGGCGGAAATGACAAGGGGGTCATCATGTGGGTAACGGACTCCGGCACAGTCGGTGTCTGTGAAGGTGATGGGTTCGATCCACTATTTTGACTGTTTGGGAGGTCTGTCCACCGTCGCCACTGCTTTGTCTGAGCCCTGCCTGATTTTCTGAGTTCTGCCTTCTGAGCTGAGCGGGATGGTCCCCCGCAAGCGAGGCCACCTGAAATGACTCTGATTTCGTCGACTGGTGGAGGGGGATTGCCTGGAGGTCGAGGCTGTGGTGGTGGGCGATCGTGGCCTTGGTTAGGTGGGACTTGATTGCGGGGGGGTGTGTGCCGGCGATTGTTCCTGGGAAGGTCGGTTCTTTGCCTCTGTTGAGGGCGGGTGTCTGTGAATCGGCTGAGGCGGCCCTGACGTATGAAGGTCTCGATCTAATCTTTGAGGTTAATACACTCGTCGGTGGTATGGCCATGGTCTTGGTGGAAACGACAGCACTTGGATTGATCTTTGCGATTGGAAGGGTTTCGTAAAAGCAGGGGCCACTTGAGGGGGTAGTCCCGCTAGATCTGATTGAGGACGTGCTCCATGGGGGAGTTGAGAGGTGTGTACCGCTCAAACTGACCGGGCGGTCGGGTCGGAGTCGATCGGTCGGCTCGGGGGGGTCGGTCATTATAGTGGGATGTTTGGCTATTATACTGGGCGGTTCTGGGTTCGGAATCTTTCCTCTTGTCTCTAGGGGTCGGATTTTTAGGGGTCGGCTCTTGCCGAGCGGCCAGGGAATCTTCAGCATTCATGTATTTCTGGGCTTTGGATAGTAGGGCTGCCATGGTGGTTGGAGGGTTTTTGGAGAGGGAGAAAAGGAAATCGGACGACCGCAGGCCGGCCATGAAAGCGGTGATGATGACCTTGTCGTCATTCTCCGCTACTTGAAGGGCCTCGGTGTTGAAACGGGTGACGAAGCTGCGGAGCGACTCCCCCTCGGTCTGACGAATGTTTAGGAGTTGGGTGGCTGGGCGTCTCTAACACTGGGCTCCGATAAAATGGCTCAGGAAAGAGTCACTGAGGTGTTGAAAGGTGGAGACAGAGTCCGCCGGTAATTGGCTAAACCACAACCGAGCTGATCCCTTCAGTGTCACTGGAAAAGCTCGGCACATGATCTCGTCAGGGAAAGCATGGAGGATCATGAGGGTGCGGTAGGTTTCCAGATGGTTGACTGGGTCCGTCGTTCCATCGAAGGAGTCAATGGTAGGCATTTTGAACTTAGCGGGCAATGGTTTGTCACGGATGGAGGCAACAAAAGGCGAGTTGGCGGTGACTGAGGGGTTGTGCTGAATGTTCTGCATGACCCCTTGTAGTTAGAGTTTCATAGCTCGGAGTTCAGCGTCCCAGAGGGGAATGTTGTCGCCATGGTCGGTCAATGGGGGCTGGATACTGCTGGCTTCCCCCTCAGGGGCTAGTGGCACGACTGGCGGGCGTGGAGGTAGAGGTGGTAGGCTCATATGTGGAGGAGGAGGGGGTTGTAAACCTTTTGGGTTGAGCGGAGGGGGTTGTGGAGCAGTGTGGCCCGGGGTTCTTTCTTGGTTGGGTGGAATGTCTGGAGGTGGAGCGGGGACGTTTCTTTGGAGTAAAACATTGATCAGGGCCTGATTTTGCTCGGCCATGCGGTTAATACTGTTAGTAAGTTCGATGATGTACTGTGGTGGGTTGTTTGGATGAGAAAGGTCTATTTGATGATCGGTGGTATTATGGTGGGAGGCCATGGACCTAGTCGTGACCATACACCTGGACGCGTGAGAGGAAAAAGGTAATGGTGAGAAAGGAGGGCTCCGGCGATAGTGAACACAACTAGCGCACGAATAAATCACAAGTTTCCCACAGACGGCGCCAACTGATAATACAGTCCGTCCCGGGTGGATGGGTCGGGCTGGTCCAAGCTCTTCAAGTTCCGGTTCAGGGTAATGATTCCGTCAAATGACCTGCAAGCAAGTCCAAAGGGAAACGGGGCGGTCCCCCAGTGAACCCTCCGGCGAGAGAATCATTAGAGGAAGAAGGAAATGTAGAGAGGGAGAGATAAAAAGCTTAACCTTCCTCGTCTTTTTATTCTTGCTTATATCCTTTGGTAATCATTTCACTGTCCCTTGTGACGTGCCCCCTTCCGCCGAAAGCCTGTGTCGTAGCTTACCTTGTTCAGGGTGAGGGGGCTCTGTTCCGACGGGGAGGTGTTGTCGTAATAAATGCTGTGATGGGCTGCATTAATGGTGATGTGTTGTGGTAATAACTCTGCAGATCTTTGTCTGCTGATGTGGCCTGTGTTTCACCTGCCATGTGCTCGAATGCCATTGGCCCTCCATGTCTAGATGGCCTCCAACTGTCCTGGGCTTTGCCAACCGGGTTATGCTATTGGTCCCAAGCGATGGGTTTGGGGTGGTTTGCTGTGGGCCGTATGCCTTGTGGGCCTATCCATGTCAATGATCATGGCAAGAAAATTTGGACTCTAGAAATTGTTTAGCATTGAACTATTTAAAAATACATTGTTTAAGAATATATATATATATATGCACTAATAACCCAAAAAAATTACAATTACCGTATATCTATTATTTGTGGAATAAATGCATATCCTTTTAACTTGAAGAAAATGTCTCGTATGGTTTGTCATAAATAATTATAATTGTCTTTATTTTTCACCATTTTATCAAGAAAATATTTAAATAGAAATTATGAAACAAAATATGAAAGCTTGCAACTCAATTTGCATAAATTTTCTAACTTGACCAATTCTCACGTTGTTTATTCTATGTAAGTTATGAAAAACGATATTCACACTGTTTTTTAACCTCTCATACTAAAAATTCATTAATATTACATGAAAGAAAGACTGCAATTTCTTGCAATGCATCACAATAAAGACTTGTCATTTCTCAAACAAAAAGAAATGAAAATTGTCACAACTTTTGAATCAATTACATGAATTTTTTTTTTTTTTTTTTTTGCTATTCCACTTTATCAAATGTTACAGCTTCAGTTTATTTCTCATAACTAATAAAGTAGCCATCATTCTTATAATCAATGTACCAAATTATAAAAGGCACCTTGCAAAAGAATGGAAAGACTATTTTTAAATGATAAACTGTTGGGGAATTTTCTAAAAATTAAAGTCTCTTAAGAAAGCTTGAAACAAATTGAAAATTCAGCATTAAAAAGATAGATTAACGTGTAACACTTAGACCATATTTAGTTCATGGATTTGGAGACGTATTTACAAAGGGAAAGAGAAAGAATATCTAAAACGTAAGTGAAATATAATTATATTTCATTCCCATTTCACCTACATTTTTCCTTTCTCTTTTCAAATTTCTCCCTAAATCCGTGAATCAAACCTTAATAAATTGTTTAATGAAATATTTCTTTGAAAATAGAATTGTTATTTGTAGAGAAGAATATTAATGTGCATGCACGCATACTGTAGGAATGGTACGGGTACAAGTATGCACGCACTTTCTTATTTACATTATCTTTGGAAGACCGAATAACAATTTTTAGGTAATTTTTATCTAATTTCATATGTTTAATCTTGACTAATTAATACCACCACAATCTCATTGTACTTAATAACCCAATCAACCTCATCCGGCAATTAAACATGGCCAATAAATTTCTATATTTTACTTTTTCAACCAAGTGTATTACAACATAAAATTATTACTTACTCTTGCAATATTGCTCTATATTAATCACCAATTGACATACCTTTGTTGAGAAAAATATCAACACAAAAATAATAAATCAAACTATCTAAACCAATTATATTCGAGTTGGGAGACAACCTGACAATGCCCTGAGAAACACCCAATTACTTTTCCACAACTTGATGTAGAATATATGAAAGGTGACAGATACAAGTAGCATAAATCGTGTCTTTATTTGATGTCAATGCTCTAATAAAATATGTGACTGATTCATTGAATACTCTTGTATACCTATTATTATTATATTCCAACTAGGGGTTTGCAACTTGTTTGAACAGTAGAAGTTTGGTTCTTAGTTTTTATACATAAACCCATATAAATAGATATAAATAAGTAAAGAATAGAGGAAACAAAGGAAGAAACCATTGTTGATTATTATTATAATATTTAGTTGCAATAATTCCATAATTATGCAAAGAATGAGTTAAATGTATTGTGAAAATAACATCAACTAAAAGTATTTTTTATACAAAATTTAGATAAAATTGGCAAAATAAAACTCGAGATTCGATTGTACTATACTTTGTTTTGGTATCAAATTTTGAAAGCGCAGGTAGATTTTGGAATGGCACATCTCTTTTTGGAAAGAAATACTTATCATCTTTTAAGAAGTGATTCAAAAACTGATAAAAGTGATGACTAATCGTAATTTGTCTTATACTCGTTCTGTCTGATTTGTTTGACATAAACTGCTTCTTCACAAGTCAATTAAGATGCAGTAGGTTCAATGAAACCTTATTTTTCGGGTTTGGATCTTAAATTTATGGGACGAAATAGTGATCCACGTTCATTAGCGATCAACCCATATTTTCCGACTAGTTTATAGTGAAAGCCACAAAGTCCAGTTGAAAGTAAAATTTTCCAAAGAACATGACTTCTGTATGGGAAGAATGTAGAATCCGAATTTATACAACAATACAAACAATAAATGGTGGAATGATAATAACAATAATAATAATAATAATATAAGGAATAGGGGCACTAATGAATTCATTTCCGTCTTTGGCGGGAGAAACCTGGGGATCCAACAGATTGTGAACCTCTGAAATTTCTGCTGGGAGAATCCATTGATCCTCTAAAAGAAGCATAAGCAGCCACAGCTGATTCGGGAACTGAGTCCAGCGGAAATGTCTCCACGAAGCATGCTGTGTTAATCCGAGTCCTCTCCAGCTCTGCTTGAAGTAGTTCTGAGCTATACTGCTGGGCAAGGGCCTAAGAAAATAGAAACATTGTTAAAAAAATAATGCATAAGAGAAGCCACCTAATAAAATGTGCAACCGAAAAGGATGTACTGTCACTGATTCTCTCAGTGATACAAGCTAACTTTTCTAACTTCCAAGCAATCAATTTTTAGTTTTAGTTTTGATCATAGGATGCCATTAGAGGCAGGGAAGGAGGAGGGAAGCAAATGTAGAAGGTTATGGAGCAGCCCAGGTGTTAAGAATTGATAAAACTAATCAAGATCCATGAGATACGAAATGCAAACAAGAATAAAACCATAATCTAAATCAAGCACAAAAGAACACAAATTTACGTGGTTCACCCACGAATAGAGCTACGTCCACGATGGTTGTGGTTCATTATGATCTGATAGAGTTACAATACAATACAGAAAAATGTGACACTTCAACTATAAATAAATAGTGTATTAGGGGAATGGAGCAGAAGTCTGAAATACTAATGTTGTGTTTGGTTAGGGGATTTGAGGAGGGATTTGGAAAGGAAAATGGAAAAGGTAGGTGAAATGTGAATAAAACATGCCTAAATTTCGAGTTTCACACACCTTTTCCCTTTCCCTTTCCAAATCCCTCCTCAAATCTCCCAATCAAACACAACATAAAAGTACCCTTACTCCAAAATTCGGATACTTATCAGGATTCACACTATCCAACACAAGGTTGGGTTGTAATGCTTGCATCTATTTATGTACCCTCCAAACATCTTTAGGCTCTCTCTCCACAATCACAATATTTGTAGCAAGGAGAGTGAGCAAGAGGATGGCTTAGCAAACGAAAATAACAATAGTAGTAGGAATATTATTTAAAAGTGACATACTAATAATAATAATAAACAAAACAAAACATGAAATTTTTTACATACTGAATTTGTTAAGTTTTTTAGTGATCATATTAAGACAGTCTTCACTTTGGAACAAGTACTTTGTGTGAATAGATAAAAGCATCTTTAAAAAGCCATATGCCAATGGTAATTTGGTCACTCAAAAAACTTTGTTGTAGCAAAAGTCAAGACTCTTGATAATAGAATTGCTATGGTTGAGTGGGTTTTCCATATCTAATGTTCTAAAAATTTGTATCATTTAACAAATCCTTGTCCAAGTTTTGCAAACTATTTTAGTTAATACCCATTGTCAAATTCTCACACAAACCAACATGAACCTACAAAAAAGCATTCAACTTGTTCATAGGGCTGCAAAACAAACCAAGCTACTCAAGCTCGACTCTTGTTCAGCTCATTAAAAGCTCGTTCCAGACCAGCTCGTCATGTAAACAAACCAAACTCAAACACATTTTAAATCTAAAGCTTTCAAGCTAAAGTTGACCAACATACTACTCTGTTCAATAAGCAGATATGCACTATAAAAAGCCAAGCTACTCGAGCTTGACTTATGTTTGGCTCATTAAAAGTTCGTTTGAGATTGGCTCATTATATAAACAAGCTAAGCTTGAACAAGTTTTGAATCTTGTTAAGTTTTTAAGCCAAGCTTGAACACCTTACTATTCGGCTCAGCTCTTTTGCAACCTTACCTGTTCAGAATATCTACAATGCCAAGACATATCAGAGCAAGAGACCTAATAAAAGGGATCCTTACAATGAGGTCATCAGGTGACACGGTCATCCCTTGCTGTCTATCATCTGAAAGTGCATCTTCACTCCCACGAGTCGTCCGCCGGTGATGACGTGGAGTCTCAATAGTCTCGGTTACACTCTCAGTGGCTTTCTCCAGGAGGTCCCCTTGTAAAGCCGTCAGAGACTCCCTTGCATCGGGTGTAAAATATGGATTCAATATGGTCTCAAAATATTCAAGCTGCAGAAGATAAATTCAAACAATCAGGCATTCTAATTAAGTAACCATGTCGGGCATTTTTTAATCTGCTGCAAGTGAAGAAAACATAAGGACATCTTTCCTTTTAACCGTTTTCAACAAGAAACCCTCACAAAATACTGTGGCCTGCTTAGCATCATTTCAAAAGCCATTCTGCTTTCAAAATAGGAAAACAAAAAACACAGAAATCATGTTTTCTCGACAGTTCTCTGCTTTCAACTGTAACAGAAAATGGAAGCAAATCCCAATATAACCTTGCTTCCAAAATCTTCATCGTTTCGTTTCCAAAAATTCAAAGATGAAAAACAAAATACAGCTCTTGGTATTCACTTTGTCCTCAGTTTCGCTTTTCATTGTTCTTTTAATTTTATCTACACTGATTTCAAATCCTTCCAAACATGAGGACATAATAAACAATATGTTCACTGTGAAATAAGAAGAGCAAAGTAAACAAATTTGAATCTATCCTGTCCACAAGAACTATTGTTGTTATTATTGTTATTTTATAAGCAAAATGGTATTATAGAGCGCCAAAAGGGGTGCAACCTATATAGAAAAACAAAAAAAAAAACCTATCAAAAGAACTCAATATACAAAAGCAAAAGAGGATTCACAGAAGCAAAAAAAAATCCTTCGCACCAAAAAATGAAACTATGCAATAAAGATGTCTTAACCCTTCGAACTCCAAAATCTATATCCTCAAAAGTTCTTCTTCTCCTTTCGCATCACAAGCATGGCATAAGACATAAAGGAGCCACCAACCAAGCTTTCTTCTTTCACTTCATCACCTTAAAACCACCACCTCTGTCAAAGGGACTTTATCCAATATGAATGCCCCTACAATCTACAATGATAGGCAAATGGCCTGACACAGGTCTCGGTATCAGAATTTAAGAGAATCAAAAGTTCATCATCATTAGCTTTGATGAAATCTGAAAATCCCATCGTTGCAGAGGGAATATGACTGCAACCTCTCCTCTCAACTGGGAACCGAATAACATTAGAGTCCCCACCAATGCACCATGGCTTACTGTTAAAATCCACCTACTCTCCACCTACTTCACCCACTTAAACCTACTCCACTAAACCTAACCCACTACACAACTACCACCTCACCTACTCCACTAAACCTAACCCACTACACCACTACCACCTCACCTACTCCACTAAACCTAACCCACTACACCACTACCACCTCCACTTCACCTACTCCTTACCTACTACACACTCACCCTCTTCTATATATAGGAATCATGAATCATTGTAATAGAAATCAATATATCAATCAATAATAATACATACAATTTATTCTCTCTCTTTCTCTATACATTATTTCTTACATGGTATCAGAGCTGGTTTAAAACCTAGTATTTTTCGCTTCCCCGGCGGGCGGCAACCTCACCTTAGCCGTCCGCCGGACCTCAACCTATTCCGCTGATAAAATCAACAAAGATTTGTGCAACTGTAGTCATGTGTGAGGCTGATGGAGAAGAATTCTTCACCTCATATGACGAGACAGTCTGGAACTGGAAACACTGCAACATTCTGCTCTGGAATTCTGCAGCAGCTAGATTATAGCTTGGTTGAGTGCCAAGCTTTGGTTCTTCCACCCACTCTTGAACTTGCCTAGCAAAGTGTGAAGGTTCATGCTTGTGTTGGAGGGACTAGTGTGCGCGAAGATCAGCGCATTCTCTCCAGTGGGGTTCATGTTGTTGTTGGTACTCCTGGTCGTGTGTTTGACATGTTGCGGAGACAATCACTTCGCCCTGTTTACATCAAAATGTTTGTCTTAGATGAAGCTGATGAAATGCTGTCACGAGGTTTTTAAAAATCAGATCTATGATATTTTCCAGTTGCTGCCACCCAAAATCCAGGTTGGGGTGTTCTCAGTTGCTGCCACCCAAAATCCAGGTTGGGGTGTTCTCTGCCACAATGCCACCAGAGGCTCTTGAAATCACCAGGAAATTCATGAATAAGCCTGGAAAGAGAAAAAGCTCATGCTAGGATTTGCGAAGTGATTCGCTGCAGGAATTTTGGCTTTGGATGAAACCCTTACCATACTCCACTCATTCTCTCTCCACTTTATCACATGGGTTTGTCCCTCTCTCTCCTCCATTTGATTTCAAAAATCACTTATTTTTATTTATTTTTTCCAAGTCACTTTTCCTCTTTTTTAAATACCCCACTTTATTTTGAAACAATCGCACTGATGTTTTTCATATAATCCATCTATAAATATTTTTTATCTATTTTCTTTCTCCCTTGTTTTCTTTCATTTTATTTTTATTTTTTCAACAAAACACTCCCAAAAAAAAAAAAAAACAACAACATTTTACAAACTTGTCATTTCTTCATGCCGGGGATCAACCCCGATCAGCATTTTACACCATAAAAAATAAAATAAATAAAAATAAATAAAAATAAAAAAACACAAAACAAAACAAAACACAACCAACACAAATCGGAACAGTGGGATTTTTCTTCTCGCCTATTCCGCCGGTCTTTTCTTCTTGCCACCGTCTTGGGCGGCCCTTGCCGGTGTTGCCTCCGTGTTTCCCACTCCACTGGGCATGATCACTACACCCTGCTCCTCCACTGCAGCATACGGCGGACCTCCAAATCGGAACATTACGGTGGCCTTCCGCTTCAGCTCCTTGTTTTCTGCCCTTAGCACGCTTATCTCTGCTCGCGCATCCTTATACATGCGTTGGAGCAGAGCCAGCTGGGAGTTTAAATGCTGCACCTCATTTGTCCTACTCTGCAGCCGGTTCGACAAATTTGTGACCGCCGTCATGCTTTCCACACATGCCTTCAAAGTATACTGATTGGCCTCCACATCCGACTGCACTGCCATTCTTTGCTCCACAGACCGCATCGGAAAGTTCAACGGGGCAAACTCCGGGGCGCTTGGTTGAGGTTCCAGTGCCACCGCACCAGTTCTCTCTCTTGTTGACTCGTTGAGGTCGGGAAAGAGGGTGAGCAGTCCACGGGAAGACGAGGACGAGGCCATTTTCTGGGCAACAGAGTGTTACAGAATATCTCTCGCAACAGAGTGTTACAGACTCTCTCTCTCAGCACAACGAAGAGTTTTTCAGACTTTCTCTCTCAGCACAACGAAGTTTTTTTTTTCAGAGGTTTTTCGCAGATTCTCTCGGCCTCAGCCTCCGCTTCGGTTTATAAAGACCATGACAAAGAGGCCGACACGCGTTCTGTCGATCACGTGCATCGCCGCGTGTCTGGCGCACCTTTTGATGGCACGCCTTTTTATAGATTGGGCACGCCTTTTGATGGCACGCCTTTTGAAAACATGGGCACGCCTTTTGATGGCACGTCTTTTTATGGATTGGGCACGCCTTTTGATGGCACGCCTTTTGAAAGATTGGGCACACCTTTTGAGGGTGCGACTTTTTAGGGGTCCGACAAGACTCTGTAAACTGTCCCGACATTGATTCCGGTTAGCTCCTTCATGGGTCCGACAAGACTCTGTAAACTGTCTCGACATTGATTCCGGTTAGCTCCTTTATGGGTCCGACAAGACTCTGTAAACTGTCCCGACATTGATTCCGGTTAGCTCCTTTATGGGTCCGACAAGACTCTGTAAACTGTCCCGACATTGATTCCGGTTAGTTTCTACAAGGGTCCAGCAAGACTCTGTAAACTGTCACAACAACTGTCACAACATTGTCTGCTACAACGGTCCAACATGACCCCATAAACTGTCTTCTACATCGGTCTGACACCGCCATCCAGTGTCCTCTACACCGTTATGACACCACCATACAGTGTCCTCTACAACGTTATGACACCCCCATACAGTGTCCTCTACAACGTTATGACACCACCATTCAGTGTCTTCACCAATGGTCTGACACGACCATACAGTGTCTCCTATCCTTTTTTATTTTTATGTATTTTCTTGTTTTGTTACTCTCTCCAAACTCAAGTTGGTTAGTTCCTATCCCCCTTGAGTTTGCGGGGGGCTGTTAAAATCCACCTACTCTCCACCTACTTCACCCACTTAAACCTACTCCACTAAACCTAACCCACTACACAACTACCACCTCACCTACTCCACTAAACCTAACCCACTACACCACTACCACCTCACCTACTCCACACCCCACCTCTCATTTGCACCCATCAATTCCCCCCACAATGCTTTCCTGTTGGCATCCAAAACCTGGCCATAGGCCTCTCAGAAGATCCACCGAATGCCATCCTCTACCAAAGAAAATAAAAAGGACAAGGAGTTATTAATCACCATGCAGGACATCGCTCATTTCCTTCCACCACTCGCATATCCCAAAAAATCAAATGCCCCCACCTGTGGCTCTATAGTGTAGCATCTACAGCCTCCCAACTCACAAAACATAAACCCCACAAACTTGCAACTATGGCACTATCTAAGTTGTCCATTTTGGTTTCATGCAAGCAAAACACAACCACTCACCAGGATTGGATCATCGATTTAATAAACTACAAAGTTGCATTTAATTTATTTTAATGTGTGATTGTCTGATGTTAGCTGCTGCAGGACCAGAAAATATACTTTTCCAGAAATAAACAGTACCTAATTTAAAACAATACAAGTAAGCGAGGTGGAACGCCATTATTTACCTCAAGCATGAGCTGACAAAAACCATTTGCATCCAATGACCTAAGATCTTTTGTTTTGTTTTCATGAAAAAGACTGAGGAAAGTATCAATTAGGCCTTCGACGAGTATACCAAGCGTCTTGTCCAGTAGGGGCTTACAGCCAGCAAAGACCTGTAATGAAGAAATTATTTCACCTCATAAGTTTAATTGAGAAAATGAACTTGAGACGTATGATCAGTTGATTACTTAGTCAGGCTTCAGAGATTGGCCTTAAACTGATGTGGATATGGCTTCTAATTTTAACAGAATATAAATACAGTGCACTAAACGTAGGTCGGAAAAAAAAAAAAAAAAAAGGAAGCATAAAGAATCAAATAGCAAAACAAGAAAATTTTCAAACATAAATCACGCAAAGCATGAATTAAGTACCTCTGCATGCACAGCTACTAAAGTATGCAGTAACTCTACAGCAGCATCTCGCACACCCTGCAAAGTATTAGCATTGTATGGAAATTTTTTAGAGAAAAATAGTGTTCATCAGTCAAGGCTCTGACAGAAGAAAAGAACCATAATTGTTTTCTCTAATTCCTCACCTTGACTGCAGGTGCTTCCCCCCATTGAACTCCAGAATCCAATAAATAGTTCATGGCGGCTGTTCTAATCAAATTTGCCTGAAAAAATACACAAAGATGCCGAGTTAAAAGACCCAAATATTTAGGGAGGCCACAGTAAGAAAGTCTGTTTCTCTCTCTCTCTCTCTCTCACACACACACACACATCCTTGAATGCATTCCTGTAGCAACCTTCACTTTACTCTAGTCATGCTTGCATGTATTTACATGATCTTGTCTTGTTAAGTTGCATTGCAAACCTTGATTTGTTTCGCATAAGTGTTGCTTGCATGTTTTGTTCCTTGTTTAGTGTGAGTTTAGCCGAGGTCATCTCAAGCTTAGGTTACACCTTTGAACTTCTTATACCTAGACCATCTTGGAACCACCTTGGTTGACCTCCACGCTCACCCTGACATGTTGGCCGAGATGTCATTATCTAGGCTGAGGTGTTCATCACCAAGGCCGAGATGTGTATTATCTAGGCCGAGATGTTATCCTTTAGATAATTTAGATCTTTGAACCTTGCACCTAGTGATCTTGTTCCTGGACTGGTATGACCTAGACCGAGGTGTGGCACATCTAGGCCGACGTGTGGCACAGCTAGGCCAAGTGTTATCCTTCCTAGCCGAGATCATTAAACCTACTTGCCGAAGCCTTGTCTTGACCCGAGGTCATTGCATGCCGGAGTGCCCTTGTCACCTTACTTGTTATATACACTTTGTCATGCACTTGTCTTGTCAGTCAATCACCTTTTGAGGAGATCCAACCAGCCGTTGCCACGTGTCCCAGCAGAGGGTTAAGTCTGCTGGCAGTAGAGAAACATATTACTTTGTGTGTCATATTTGCATGGTAGAGAGAGAAGCTCTAGGAAGAGGAGAGGAAGTTGGAGAGAGAGAGCTAGATCCCAAGCTAGATCCCAAGCTTGATCTTTAGAGTTTGAGCCGTTTAATCCGTGTTTTGAGGTTAGAATCTTGATTTACTCTTGTTATTCTTTATGTTGATCCGATTGCATTGCATGATCTAGCATGATTCATGAGCCATGCATTGATTTAAAGCTTGCTTTAGAAAGAGAAAATGATGTTCTTGTGTTCTTGAGATAAAACCATGTTTTGATCCGAAAGTTTGTAACAAGTTTGTTAGAATTTACCAATTTACTCCTCCACCTACCATCTCCACTAGCACCCACTTCACCTACCACCTCCACTATCTCCACTAGCACCCACTTCACCTACCACCTCCACTACACTACACCTACTACCACCTTCTCTTCTATATATAGGAGTTGTAATACATAACACAATATCAAATAATCTTGTAATACATCAAAACAACAATTAGATATCAATCAATAATACATCAGTTTATTTTTTACATGGTATCAGAGCAGGTTTAGAACCTACTATTTTCGCTTCCCGGCGGGCGGCAACCTCACCTTGGCCGCCCGCCGGACCTCAACCTAATCCACTAAAATTTTCTACACATACCTTCACTCTTCTCTGTCCTAAAGTCTGATCTTTCATTCCGATCCGATCCGATCCAATCATCAACATCGAAATCAGAGAGGCCTAGGTCTCATCACTGTCTTCATGTACCTCTGGATGCACAATCTCCCCCAAGAGAAACCTCGACACCAACACACTGAAAGCAGGCTCACCACTCTTGATGATGTGAGTAAACGACACTGCAATACTCACTGTCGCAGCCACATGCCCAATTGTATGCGCCACAGCAACAGGAAAGAGGGTTTTCCAGAACTCGAAATCAGTCTTTGGTGCTTCGGCTAGTCTGGTAGCCCAAGAGATCAACATCATGAGAGATCCACAAGCGAGAGATAGAGTCGAAGTAAGCCATGGAAAAGGAAAAGAATTTAGTTTTTTTTTTTTTTTTTGTTGTAGATGTTGAAGATCACATTCAAAGCCAACCCAGATCGCTTCTGTATATTTCCAATCCAGTACCCACGATATTTCCCTTTTATTCCCACTTCCGTTTATTCTTATTCTTATTATGCACCACCTCAGAACCATGTGCATCCCTTTTATGAAACTTTCTTTATTTTATTATTTTATTTTATTTTATTAAAAAAAAAAAAAAAAAAAAAAAAAAAAAAAAAAAAACCAAAGCCACCCACGTGGGTTGGTTCTCATAAATCTGCAATTTGATAGCATGCCATCATCCACTAATTTTTTTATTTTTTAAACCCATCTTCACCTTTTGCACTCACGTGGTTGGTTCTCACTTTTTCATCATCAATAGTTGGTTCTCTTTTCTTTTCTTTTCTTTTTCTCTTCAATTTTTTATTAAAAAATAAAAATAAAAAAATAAAAATAAAAATAAAAATAAAAACTGGGCCAATAAACCCCGTGAACCACTTTCCTTATTTCCCCTATCTTTCGTTTTGATTTCAACTTTATTCTTATTATTTCTTTCTTTATTTTTCTTTCACATTATTTTTACTTTTTTTTCAAATTTCATTCATACCATATAACTTTGCACACCAAACCATATTTTATTCATCTCAGGGATCAACCCCGATCCCAATTTTCCCACAAAAAAAAAAAAAAAAAAAAAAAAAAAAAAAACAAACAAACAAACAATCAAACCCAACACATATCGGAACAGTGGGATTTTTTCTCTCTACTCTACTGCAGGTCTCTTCTTCTTGCCTCCGTCCTTTGCAGCCCTTGCCGGTGTTGTCTCCATATTTCCCACTCCACTGGGCATGATAACTACTCCCTGCTCCTCCACTGCAGCATATGGCGGCCCTCCAAATCGGAACATCACGGTGGCCTTCCGCTTCAGTTCCTTATTTTCTGCCTTTAGCACACTGATCTCTGCTCGCGCATCCTTATACATGCGTTGGAGCAGAGCCAGCTGGGAATTTAAATGCTGCACCTCATTTGTTCTACTCTGCAGCCGGTTCGACAAATTTGTGACCGCCGTCATGGTTTCCACGCATGACTTCAGAGTATACTGATTAGCCTCAATATCAGTTTGCACCGCCATTTTTTGCTCCACCGACCGCATCGGAAAGTTCAATGGAGCAAAACCAGAGGTGTTTGGTTGAGGTTCACTGGCCACCGCACCAGTTCTCTCTCCTGTGGACTCGTTGAGGTCGGGAAAGAGGGTGAGCAGCCCGCGGGAAGACGAAGCCATTTTTTCTGGGCAACAGAGTGTTATAGAGAGTGTTACAGAGTTTCTTCTCAGCAAAACCTCTCTTTCTAAGCAGACTGAAGAATTTTTCAGAGATTTCTCTCAGTTTTTCTGTCTCAGTTTCTGCCTCCTCCGCTTCGGTTTATAAAGACCATGACACAGAGGCAGCCACGCGCATCGCGCGCCTTTTGACGCCGACAACCTGGCACGCCTTTTCATGACACGCCTTTTCATGGCACACCTTTTGATGAGTTGGGCACGCCTTTTGATGGCACGCCTTTTGACAAAATTGGGCACACCTTTTGAGGGTGCCACTTTTACATGGGTCCGACAAGACTCTGTAAACTGTCCCGACATTGATTCCGGTTAGCTCCTTTATGGGTCCGACAAGACTCTGTAAACTGTCCCGACATAGATTCCGGTTAGTTTCTACAAGGGTCCGACAAGACTCTGTAAACTGTCCCGACATTGATTCCGGTTAGTTTCTCTAACGGTCCGACATGACCCCATAAACTGTCTTCTACAACGGTCCGACATGACCCCATAAACTGTCTTCTACAACGGTCCGACATGACCCCATAAACTGTCTTCTACAACGGTCCGCCATGACCCCATAAACTGTCTTCTACATCGGTCAAACACCACCATCCAGTGTCCTCTACATGGTTATGACACCACCATACAGTGTCCTCTACAACGTTATGACACCACCATCCAGTGTCCTCTACCACGTTATGGCACCACCTTTCAGTGTCTTCACCAACGGTCTGACACGACCATACAGTGTCTCCTATCTTTATTTTTATTTTTATGTATTTTCTTGTTTTGTTCCTCTTTTCAAACTCAAGTTGGTTAGTTTCTATCCTCCTTGAGTTTGCGGGGGGCTGTTAGAATTTACCAATTTACTCCTCCACCTACCATCTCCACTAGCACCCACTTCACCTACCACCTCCACTATCTCCACTAGCACCCACTTCACCTACCACCTCCACTACACTACACCTACTACCACCTTCTCTTCTATATATAGGAGTTGTAATACATAACACAATATCAAATAATCTTGTAATACATCAAAACAACAATTAGATATCAATCAATAATACATCAGTTTATTTTTTACAAAGTTCCATGTTTTTGTGTTTGTTTCCATAAAATCTTCAAGTATGGGTACCCAAGTCCATGTTTTCAAACTCATCTCATGAAAACTCAGATTTCGAATAAAGAAGTTATGAATTTAGCATTCATGCCCTTCATGTTCTTCAAGAGGGAAACCCAGATTTTCCCAGACTTCATTTCTTTGAACATGGTCGTCGGGAACACACCTCGGCTAAGAGGTGTGGGACCTCGGCCTAGACCTGGTTAGTACCCAGCATATTTTCCCGAGATGAAAAGGCAATGTTGTAACTTCCAGCATGTTTTGCTTTGACTTGACCTAGTTTTGAAAGAAATGCCGAGATCCTTTCCTGTCATGTAAAGCTTGTTTTAAGAATGCATTTGATACCCATCTTTGAGCATCTCTTCTTGCCTTCTTGAAGTGCATTCAATGGGATTTATATTGTGCTTGTAGGCCTTGGATCCTTGCTTGTAATTCCTACACCCGAAGAATTATGTGAATGGAATTTTTAATAAAGTTATGTTATAAAGTTTTGATAAAGCTTTGCTTCGTTTTGGAAAAGTATTTGCTCAAGCATGAATGATTATCCCTAATCTTTGTATCAAGTATTATCTTGTCTTGATGACATTCTTGACAAGTCCGTACGTGCTAGGGGACTCTAAACCTTTGTAGCACAAGTCCGTACGTTCTAGGGGACTCTAAACCTTTGTAGCACAAGTCCTTGCATGCTAGAGGACTCTAAGCTTTTGTAGCACCTTTGTTTAATGTCATCATTTGGTATTATGTAGATGTTATTAACATCCCAAGAAGATTTGAAAGACTTGATAGATGAACTTGGTTCATCCCTTGATTTTGTACAAGTTATTATATGTATTGTTTTGGATAAAGATCTTGGATATCATTCATTTAACCATTTATTTCTGATATCATTCACTGAGTATCCAAGCTCACCCTCTCATTATATATATGTAGGTGAAGAGCAAGAAAGCGGCGGCGCCTAGATGATTATTTGCAACTTGTTTTGGATTCGCATTTTTGTAGCATCTTGAAGATCATGCTTCTTGGCTTGTAGTGTATTTCTTTTGTTTATTTCTTTTGTTTATGTCGGCTTGAGAAGCCTTTTGATCAAGATGTATTATGTACCTATTTTATTTGTATTCAAGTTGTAAGACCTCGATAAGATGTATGTCATTTCATTTAATCTATGCACAGCTCTTATGGACTAATTAGATTTAAATTTTATTACTTCCGCACATGTAGGCCCCATATGTATACTCTGATTGTGTGTGAATCTTTGTAATTTGGCCTTTGGTAAATCTCGGATTACTGGCCATCACGGCACCATCCTACTAGGGGCGGAATGGGGTCGTGACAATCCCACTTTATCCTTTTCAACAATAATCTCATTTTCTATCCCCTTTATTTTCCCGAACTGTGAACAGAAATTGTAATGGTAATTCAGGTACCCAAGTAGAGGGACAGATTTTTGAAACAAAGTACACCCAGTCTAGTCTTCATTAATGAGGGGCTCAAGGAGGGGTGGACGGATACACACCTAACCTCGATCATTATGTATGAAGTTGTTTCCCTCGTATTCAAATCCATAACCTTAAGGATTTTCAGCCTAATTTTAACCACAGAACCAGAGGCCCGTTCTCATAGTATACTGAATTCATTCATTATAGTTTTTTGTGACCCCATATATAAAAGGATTTCTATCCAATTAAACAGGTGTTTTATTTAGTTTTTAAAAAATCATAGATCTAGATTCAGCTTTTGGAACACAAATTATTTAACTGCTTTAATGACACAATTCTCTTATAATTGCCAACTGAGGGAGCCACAGAAAACATTCATATGGCTTGCCCCTTAATACAGGCTGCCCCAGTATCAGTTGCAGGAGCAAATGCCAAGTACCACAATTCATGCTACCTCAAATTAAATGAGTTCTCCCATTAGTTTTTCAGCTTTCCAGGATAAAAACTAAACCTGATCATCACCCTTCTGTTGCCCAAGGGTTTAGTACTTGCAAATGTACGAAATATTGTCTGAGTTACAGAGTCACATTCAGCTGATTGTAACCATTGACAACTTACGTTAACATACAAAAATTCATAGTTTCCAAAAATTGTAAAATGATTTCATGTGAATTGTAAAAGTTTCTATCCCAAGGACATGCTAATAAACTGAAATCAATGCAAACAGGAGACGAAAATCAATTAAGTAGAAAGCCTATTGAATACAGAAGGCAAAACAAGACAAAAATAATGCTCAGCAAATGATGTGTGCACAACAATGTCCAGTTAAATTGTAAGACAATGTTTAGATATACCTTTGCAAAAGTGTACTGTTCAAGGACCTTTTCTTCAAGCCCAGAGAAAGACATAACCAATTCTTGCAGATCACTGTCCTCTTCATCTCTTCCCCTACACGTAGTGAAGATAAGAATGTCACAACTAATATCTGTAGATCAACATGTATTGTATCCACTCACACACACACACACACACACACACAGGGGAAGAGAGAGAGAGAGAGAAGTAAAATAAAGTAGGGAATTTGCAAAAAAATGGGATGAAACTTAAAATTTAATTACAAAAACATGATAAAATTTACAATTTACCCCTCTAACTTTTTCCCTCCTCCCTCTCCTCTCTCTTCCCTCCCTCTCCTCTAGCCACCAACTACCCCTCCCCCACCCTTCCCAGCCGCCAACAGCCCCACCCCCACCCCCACCTTCCCCACTCTCCCCGACCCTTCCCCGCCACCCCCAACCCCCCCTTCCCCGCCACCTCCAGCAGTCCCCCACCCTTCGCCGCCCACCCCTATCACCGCAACCAATCCCACGTCAAACCACCCCGTACCCCAACAACCCCTACGACACCTAGCCACCATCACAACCAAATCATGACATCACAGTAACCACCACAACCAGGATCTCTCTCTCTCTCTCTCTATATATATATATATATATATTTTAGGGTTTTGATTTGGGGGATTCATACTTGATCCAAATATGAGGAGGTTGAACGTGGACAAAGGGGGTTGGTGGAGGGTGGAGGAGGGGGATGAGGGGCTGGTGAGGGTGGTGCTACATATACATATATATACATATGAGAGAGAAAGAGAGTGAAGAATAAGAAAATGCAGAGAGGCAAGGCCATAATTATCAAAATTGTATGATCCTACTATCCTAAATTGCCAAAACGATCCAAATACATGTTATAGCAAGATCGCAACAAGTAGGAGAGGTTGAAGGTGGATAGAGGGAGCTGGTGAGGGCGCCGCATATATATATGAGAATGAGAGAGAGAGAGAGAGAGAGAGAGAGTGAAGAATAAGGAGATGGAGGGAGGCGAGGACCTCAAAATCATATAATCCTACAATCCTAAATTGCCAAAACAATCCCAAATGCATGCTATAGCAAGATTGCAACAAGTAGGATCGTGTAGAATCATAACAGGATCGTGTAGGATCATAGGTAGGATTGTAAGGAAGATCGTTGAATTTATGATTTTTCACCTAATTTTTTGTATGCATCATCTTTATTTGCAGTTTTACATTATTGTTACTAGAAAGTAGAATCTTACGATTCTCAATCCGATCTGATCCAATCTACGGGGGACTGCTTGGACGTTGAGAGAGGGTGGGGGAGAATGGCGGTGGTTGGCAAGGTTGCGGAGTGGGTGCCACCGCCTCCGAGGAGGTGGTTGGAGAAGGTGGAAA